>NW_022111372.1:78209929-78227003 GCF_000313985.2 Echinops telfairi
AGAAGCTAGGAAGAAAATCAGGGGCCTCTAATTTCAAGCCTGCAAGTTTATTTAAAAATGACTTTAATTGGTCTGATGGCCTGATGGCCAACAGATGGAAAGTGGCCCACTTGAAGATGGATGTAGTTGGTGGGAAAGTGCCAGTAAGTACAATAAACAGGACCAGTGACAGCTAAGATGTCTTGGGTCAGGCACTGGACTAAGCATTAAATTCTTGGGCAGAGGTAGGCACTGATGCCCCTCATTTTACAGATGAGGGAATTCAGGTACAACAGGGTTTGGCCTTTGTCCAAGGCCACATGGCTGCCGAGGGGCAGGGTGGAGCTGTCAGCACAGGGGTCTAACCTCCTGGCTTGGGATGTGGGCCATCCTGCTACTCCCTCCACCCCTACCCCACCCCCCAGTCAGCTCACATCTACAGGGGTGCATGCCAAAGGCTCGCCCACCTGCACGAAGCCTCACCATACATTCATGCATCCAGAGCCCTCTGATCCACACAGGAGCCAAGCAGGGGCACCTGTCATCAGTGGACAAACAAAAGGACACACTTTTAGAAAATAGAAAGAAATCACTGTGATTATGAAATTGTAGACTTGCAGACGGCTCCCGCCTCAGTCTTTTTACAGTCTGACGCCATCAGCTGCCCTTCGGGAGAAAGATGAGGCTTTCTACTCCCATAAAGAGTGACCACCTTGGAAACCCACAGGGGCAGTTCTTCCGTCCTACAGGAATCACTAGGGGTCAACACGGACTGGATGGCTGTGGGTTCGTTTAGTTTCTGTTGGTCTTTCTGGAAAATCTCTTGTCTCAGTTCCTGTATCAATTAAATGAAGGCGATGCCACCTTTGGCTGTTCTGACAGTGTGGCATGATTGCCTTTCTGAAAGGCTCCCCGAAAGCCCCAGAGGGCTGTACAAGAGTGTTGTTCCCCAGAGGGCTACACAAGAGTGCAGTTCACAAGAATAGCTACAGAAAACGCCGCGAGTTGACATGCCTGCCAAGCCTTCTTCCCAAACTCCTATGATCGGACCACTCATGTGTCCCCTTCACAGATGCAGTAACTGAGGTTCAGAGATCAGATAACTGGCACAGGTGCACAAAATCGGGGGACAGTGGCACCACCGAGACAGAGATCTGGAAGGTCACTCGGTCCTCCTGCTCCCAAGTCCACCCTTGGTCTCTCTAAAACACACACGCGTGCACACACCCACACACTTTCACACCTTTTAAGGGATCTGGGTGAGATTCGGGGCTCCAAATTACAAAGTTTGGGAGCTTCTCGGGTAATCACCCTGCAAGGTCCCTTCCCAGTCAGTACCGGAGCTCCAAGTCTGTGTTCACGTCAGGTGGTCGGAAAGACTGCAAGGGCGGCAAGCTCAGGACACCTGCCCTTGAGGTCTCAGATAAGCCTGATCCCCGCTGCCCTCAGCAGTGTTGACAGCCCTGTCTTGGCTGGTGACACTGGGTGGAACTTGTAGCCTCACTAATCAGACTAAGGGCAGCCCTAACGTCACCAATGTAATCTCACGTTACTTACCTGAAGCTGGTCAGGGGCACTTCTGATGCTCGGCTGGGCTGTCTCAGGGCCACAGCCCAGCACCCACTGCCAGCTGTCAAAGAGCAATGTCTCCAGGTGTCATCGCCTTGTACCCTTCCTTCCTTTGGGGACTGCCCCACTTTCCCACAGAACTCTGTGCCCCCGCGGTTCCCCGAGGGCATGTTTCCTCCAGCTTCTGACAAGCTGAGGAAAGGAGAGTGCCAGCCTCACAGAATCTCGGCACTCGGAGGCTCTTGGATACTAAAGGTTGTCTAATCCAACTCCCTACCACTATCCCTTTCTCTCATTTGGCATGTAAGGCCCCTGCCAGTGGGCTGTCAGCCTCTGCTTGACTGCCTCCATGGCCAAGGAACTCACTACATGTCAAGGCCAGCCCCCCGTCAGAGAAGCCACACTTCTGTTGGATGCTCCCCTGGAACGCCCTCTCCTCACCCTACCTCACTGTCCTGACTTATTTGTAGCTTCTTCCAGGAAGTCTTCTTTGACCTCCCCTTTGCTCCCAAGTAACAAGAGCAAGAAAACAAATATGAAAGAGCCCCTGGGGCTGATCTGCTGTATGCTACCAATGCAGCCCGTTTGCTCCAGGAACGCACTTAAGGTCCCGGCTAAACAAACAGAAAGCAGTTGCCATCATACAGTGCAATGGATTGCTTTGATAGGAAGCAACTTCCAAAAGTTCACAGAAAAATTCTTCTATCCTTTAGTTCCATTTTCCCACAGAAACTTTGAAAACCCCTTGTATGACCGTTTTAGTCATGATCTTATAATGACCACCACATGATTCCCTGGAGCTATACAAATAAGGTGGTTCATAGGGGATTTGATAGCTTCTTAACTCTGTGCTTAGTCTGTTCCTTCTTTGTTGTCTGTTCTTGGTCTGGAAGCGCCGCTGAAACCTGTTCACTTTGGGTGACCTGCTGGCATTTGAAATACCGGTGACATCGCTTCCAACATCACAGCAACACACAAGCCACCACAGACAACTGACAAGTGGTAGTTTCAGGGGAAGGGACTGTGTAGATAGGGGGAGGGGAACCTAACATGGACACTGGTTAGTTTTGTCATTCTGCTAGGCTTAAGATGTGCCATCCCAGAAAGGGATGTGATTACCAACGAGAAGAGATGGCACCATGAACCGTGGGTCCGTTGGATCTAAGGACCCTGTGCTGGGAACACAGGGGTGGTGAGCTGTGACACCAGAAGCAGTGAGAAGCGATTGCGGAGCTACAGGGACAACAGGGACAAAGGAACCAAGAGACTGGTACGCTGGACTTTCCAACTCATGACGAGACCTGCACACTGTTGGCCCGGGGCTTACTTCCCGGCAAAGCAGAGTGCCTCTGCACACTTGCTGGCCGAGCTAGAGAGCTCTGCACCACTGTCTGAGCAGGACACACACTGGCCAGCCCTCAAGAAACCTCAGGGACCAAGCGGCCAAAGGTCAGAGAGAGGCCTGCCTGCGGTACAGGTGAGAGGAGGTTCTCCTGATAAACTCCTGCTTATTACTCTTATTACAGCCTCAATAAAGAGCAACATTACTGGCGTATGGTCTGGGAGTTCTGTATAGCCACTGCAATGAATTCTCAATCCCAGCAGGAAAGCAGAGAGTCCTGGGGGAGGGGGTGGTGGTGGTGGCTGGTGGCATAACTGGGAAAGTGGCTGGAGACAAGAGCTCTGTGTGAGCCCCTCCTCGTGGGAATGAGCCCTGAGCTGCTGCTGGTGATTCTCTCTCCTCTGCCTGACATCACTTCTACACGTCAAGACCATGCCACCTCTAGTGTGTCAGAATAGAACTGGGCTCTGCTGAACTCTCAAGGGCTGATTTTTCTGAAGTAGAAAAATGTGCAGGCCTTTCTTCTGGGTCACTCCTGGTGAACTTTGACTGCCAACTTTTTGGTTAGCATTCAAGTGTATCACGCACCCAGGGATGCCTTCAGCACTGCAGTTCTTTAATAGTCTGTCTCTTGGCGAGGTTGCACGTGCCGTGAGGGTGCCGTGAGGGCGGGCTTTGTCTACCCTGTATTCCCAGGGCTGAGCACAGCATCAGTAACATGGCACAAACTCACCGAGGTTGAACAATTCAGTGTATCCGAATGCCAAAGGGCAGAGGGCTGAGGCACAGAGAGCACAGGGCACCACTCCCAAGAGCCACACTCTCAGTCTAGCTCCATCGCTCGCCAGCTCGTCAACCCAGGCCCACGTCTTCACCTTTTTCTGGGAATTGAGCTTTCACTTACAACCCAGTGCTGCCAGCAGGAAGCCCACCCCTCTCCTTCCAGAAACAGCACCTCCTTTTTGCTGAGTTTCCAAGGCAGACAAACCCTCCAGGAGCCGCCTGGCTTCAGAGCCCTTCATTCATTATTCATGTATTTCCATGTAATACCATTTCTGCTGCATTCAAAGGACATGGCCCTGGAATAGGAGGCTTGCCACCTGCCAGTTAACAGGGATTCAATCTGACCATAGAAAATCTTGTTGAAGACTATCCAATTATCGAAAATCAAGCAAGCCCAGGGCCAGTGAGTCATGACATTCTCTTCCCCATTAATCATGCCTTTGAAACATTAAAATCACTTCCCTAAATATCATTGCCTTTACAACCTTCCATTTTTATAACAATGCTCTCAGGGATGGAGCTCAGGGCTTCTCATTCTCATTTTGCGGATGAGGAAACTGAGGTTCCGAAAGACTACATACCTAGTTCAAGGTCAGAGAGGTCCTAAGTGGCAGAGCTGATATGATAGACTCAAGGACAATTTACTTCATGGGCCAAACATATTCTGATGGAGAGTAGATGCTTGTTTGGCCTCTCCCTCATGGAAGTTTTCCTTCTTTGTCTACCAGAGGTCAGATAAAGCCAATGGACATATGTCCGCGTGGGTTCGTACCCCACTCTCGGTACCATAATGTATTAGTCTGGATACTTTGGAGAAACAAATAGAACACCCAAGTGAGGGATATGTTGCCTCCAAAATCCAAAGAGGCCCACTAGGCATTGTGCCTCTTTTTTAGTTGTTTGGGGCGCTAAATGCAATAGCTTATCCTTCAAATTAGTAGGAATATCTCAACATGCTCCACACCACTGGACCCACTAAGGAAGATGTATCAAAGACTCTAGATTCGGTGGTACAATATCTGCGTACAAGAGGTTGGGAAATTAACCCAACGAAGATTCAGGTACCCTCCACCTCAGTACAATTTCTAGGGGTCCAGTGATGTGGGGCATGTCGAGATATTTCTACTAAAATGAAGGATAAGCTATTGCATTTAGTGCTCCCAATGACTAAAAAAGAGGCTCAACACCTAGTGGGCCTCTTCAGATTTTGGAGGCAACATATCCCTCACTTGGGTGTTCTATTTGTTTCTCCAAAGTATCCAGACTAATATATTATGGTACCGAGAGTGGAGTACGAACCCACGCGAACATATGTCCATATCCCGGACGAGGCCCAGACTAATACAACACTCTTCCATATTCTTGCTGTTAGATGCTGCAAATAACGTTAATACCCACAGCACATCCACCATTCTGGAAGCGTGTCATATGATGGTGACTTGCATACTGGTACAATGTTGGAGATCCAGACTGGACCAGAGTAGGCAGGAGAGCCAGACCACTTCAGAAAGGTTAAGACACGGAAAATTTTATGACTAGCAGTAGGATACCGTCAGATTCCATGCTGGATGGAAGATGAGCTCCTCAGTTGGGAAGCATTCAAAATACCGCTGGGGCAGGGCTGCCTTCTCAAAGTCGAGTCCTTCTTAAGGATATGGATGAAGCAAAGCTTTAGGAACTTTCAACTGCTGATAGGGCAGGATGCAAAATGAGAAGGAACAGCCAAACACCCATAAATAATTGGAACATGATATGTAAAAAGTGTGAATCTGGGAAAATCAGAAGTCATCAAAAATGAAATGGAATGCATGAAGATCAGTATCCTAGAGCTAATGGGCTGATATTGGCCATTTTGAATCAGACACTCATATGGTTTAGAAAGGAATGGTACAGCATTCATCATAAAAAAGAGCATTTCATGATCTATCTTGGAGTACAATGCTGTCTGTGATGGGATAAAGTGGGATACGGAAGGGATAAGGAAGACTAGTTAATAAAACTATTATTTAAATGTACACATGGAACACTAAAGCCAATGATAAAGTGAAGATGTCTACCAATGTCTACAGTCTGAAATTGATTTAAAAATTTTTAAATAACAGTTTTATTGTTTTTGGTCAGGTATTAATATTTTTCACTAATATTTTAAAACTCATATCACAAACTAGTTTTGTATTCTTCTTTTATCGTTCTTATTTAAGTATTAACTGTAAGAAATAATAAAGTACTTTTCAGTAAAAAAGAAATCTCTAGCCAAGGAAACTTGAAAAGATGCTAGAAATAACCATGTCAGATAATATGATTATTTAATCTTACTCGAAATTAATGATGAAGATCACTTACTTAAGAAATTGCCGTGTGTACGTGAGTATAAGCCGACACACATATCAGCCGAGGCACCTAATTTTACCACAAAAACTGCATTTTAAAATGTGTTGAAAAACTCGGCTTATACGCAAGTATATGTAGTAACCTCTTGTTGTTTCAGTTTTATTTTTTTAATTGATCTTTTTTAATGCAGTCAGCATATATTGATAATTACTGGAGATTAGAATGAAAAAGTTGGAAACAAAGAGGAAGGATCAGTAGTTGGAAAATATGACTTGGTGACAGAAATTAGAATGGAAACTATATGATAGAATTTTACAAGACCAATGATTTCTCCATTGCAAATATCTTTTCTCAACAACATAAACAGGTACTGTACAGATAGACCACACCTGATGGCATACAACAAATAGAAAGCATTACAAGAGGATGAAAAGAATGCACAGAATCACTGAATCAAAAATAACTGGTCAACATTAAACTATTTCAAGAGGTAGCATATGATCAAGAACCAATGATCCTGAGGAAAGAACTCAGGGGCACCGAGGGCACTGGTGAGATCCAAGAATCCAGGAACTAATGAAATTCCACTGGATAGGATTCAATTCATGGATGCACTTCTGGAGATGTTCCCCAGTCTATGCCCCCAAATTTGTAAGGCAGCTAACTTATCAACCAACTGGGAAAGGTCTATAAACCTTAACTCTATAAACTCATTCTAGGCAAGGTGAATGTGGAACAGAATGTGGAAATTTTTGAAAAATAAAGCAAAATTTTGCTGAAGATAATTTCCTAGCAGTTGTAAAGTATATTGATAGGCAGCTGTCAGAAATTCAAGCCTGATTCAGAATAGGATGTGGAGCAAGGGACATAGCTGCCGATGTTGGATGGTCTTTGCTGAAAGCAAAGAGTTCCTTTATAATGTTTACTTGTGCTTTCTGGATTATACAAACACATTCAACAGTGTGATTGTAACAAGTTATGGTTGACATTACAAAGAATGAGAATTCCGGAATGCTTTACAGCGTGCATGAAGAACCTGTCCATAGTTCAAGAACAAGTGAATACTCTGAGGTTTAAAATGAGGAAACGTGATCCTTTCGCCACCCTTATTCACTCTGTGTGCTGAGCAAATACTCCGAGGTGCTGGACTATATGAAAAAGACCAGAGCATCAAGATAGAAAGAAAGCTTATTAATAACTTGTGATATAACACAGGTTTGTTTGAAGCACTGGCTGATGAAGATCAAAGACTGCAGCCTTCAGTCTGGTTCTATCTCAAGTTAAAAAGAAAACATTCTCACAGCTGGACAAAAAAGACAAAATCACGGTAAACAGAGAAAAGCTGTCAGGGGTAGCTATAAAACCTACTACCACCGACATTGCCTAACTTTGTGACCCCTACCGATCCAGATCCAGTCACGGCATGTCCTTTCCATGTGAGCAGACAGCCTCATCTTTCTCCCTCAGCTGGTGGATTTGAACAGCCGACCTTTGGTTACAACCCTGTCTTTGCCAGTTCTCGGCACTGGACCTGACCCCAAAGACATATGAAGGCTAAAGGATGGCTGACCCGAAGCACCATCCTAGCAACAAACATTGGCAGTGCACAGAAAGGAACCGGACCAAGTTCACGGAGGAGCAGGTGAAAGAGCTGAAGCGCTTGTTCCGGAAGAACCCGTACCCAAGTTCTACCCTTCGGAAAGAGGTGGCCTCAAACATGGGCTTAGAGCCCACAGTCCTGAAAGTGTGGTTCAAGAACTACAGAGCAAGACTCAGAAAAGCCAAAGACAATGCTGTTGAGCCGAAGCAGCAAGAAGCTCAGCATCAGCAGATCCACGGCAACAGAGCCCTGGAGAGTCCTGAGAGGACTTGCTGCACACACCTCGGGTCTCCCGAGGGCGCCCCTCCTGCACCCCTGGTTTAGACAGGTCATCTGGTCCCTTCATTCCAGCTTCGCAAATGCCCCAATTTTCAGCCTTCCACAAATGACTCTCTTGCCCACAACATTGTCCATTTTGGTTGCTGCCAAGACTCGAACATATACTACCTGGATCCTATCTGCAAACCCAAAGCTTTCGTCAAACACAGACTGGACTTCCTGGAGTCCTAACGGTCTACAAACAAATGATCGTCTGTGGCCAAAAAAAGAGTAAAGGGCAGACCCTCCTGTGACCATAGCAACAGGCTTGGGTGGCTGAGAATCTCCGAGTTCTTTCTTAGTTTTTTTTTTTTTTTTTAGTTTTTTTTTTTTTTTTTTTATTTATTTTTTTTTTGAGGCTGTAAATCTTTATTTATTTATTTATTTTTAAATCATTTTATATCCGAATTCTATTGGGGCACCTTTCTTTGAAGTGAGTACAAAGATGGATCTCTTCCAGTCGGCTGGCCAAGTGTCCATCTTCCAAATTTCCTGGCATCGACCCATAAGTGCTACAGTGCTTCAACAGCTGGGTTAAAACCTTGCCCTTAGTATTCCATCAAGACCTGTAGTCTTGTTTTCCACAAATGCTTTCAGCGGGGCTTGAACTTCTCCCTCCAGCACCATTGGTTGTTGGTCTGAAATGGTTCAATGTGGACCAGTTCTTTCTGGTACAGGGATGCTGTTTCTCCCACCTTGGATGCTTCCTGCAGCATTCAACATTTTGCCCGTAGGTAAGTGGATTGACACAGCGGAGGCAACGACAGTCTGACACAGGAACAAGTGTGAGGATGGGGTGGGACGGGCTGTGTTTGCTTCTGTCTCTCTAAGGGTTGCGATGACTCAGAACTGATGCCACGGCACCTAACAGCAACCATCTTTTAATTTCGCACCTCGGGGCTGGAATTTTTTATTTCTCTCCAGTTCTTTCAGCTGAAACGATGCTGAGTTTGACCTTCCTTTCTGACTCCCAACTCCAGGGTGTTGCACATGGCATATGCTCCTTTTGTTTTCTTGAGCTTCCCCCTGAAATTGTCTACCAAGCTGCTCCGTGAGAGATGAGACTGCCCTGTAAAGATTTAAAGTCTTGGAAACCCCAAGGGGCAGTTTGACTGCCCTCTAGGGTCACTGTATATTGATTTACAGGCACACAATTTAAAAAAAAAAAAAGCCTACTTCAGGAAGAAACCCTAGTAGTGCCATGATGAAAGTGTTCAGGTGTTAACCCAAAGGTTGGCAGTTCAAACCCAACCAAAAGCTCCAGGGGGGGAAAGAACTGGCACCCTGCTCTCATTCAGTTCACAGCCTAGGAAACCCTATGGGGCAGACCTGCTCTTACCCATGGGGTCACCCGGAGTCAGAGCCAACTTGATAGCATCCAGATGACAATAGCTAACAGCTCCCACATCAGACTATGAACTTCAGGAGCTCAGGGATCTTGTTTAGGGGGAATCCCCAGGCACAAAACTGAACATGAGGGAATGATGACCCTAGAGAGGATAGAAGAATCCAGACGGGTAATTGAAGCCTTTAGTAGAAAAAAAAAGAAAAGAAAAGTTATCAGGGATTTCATTTTAATTGGATCCACAATCCACACGTATGAACGCAGTAGTCAAGAAGTTAAATGATGGGCAAATCTGCTGCAAAATAGCTCTTTTAAGTGTTAGAAAGTACAGATGTCACCTTGAGAACCAAGGTACTTCTGGTCCAAGCCATGGTATTTCCAATCACCTCACACACCTGTGAAAGCTCTACCAGGAATAAGGAAGACTTAAGAAGAATAGATGCCTTTGAAGTATGGCGTACACTGAGTACACTGTGGACTGCCACAAGAACAAACAGATACGTCTTCCAAGAAGCACAGCCAGAATGATCCTTGGAAGCAAGGTTAGGGAAACGCTGTCTCACGTACTATGACCACAGTATCGGGGACACCAGTGCCTGGAAAAGGACACCATGCTTGGTAAAGCAGAGAGGCAGAGAAAAAGAGGAACACCTTCAATGAGATGGATTGACATTGTGGTTCCAACAGGGGCTTGAAGAGCAACAACTGTGAGGAAGGCCCAGGCATTGTTTCACTCTGTTACAGCAACACAGGGTTGCTGACTCGATGGCACCTAACAACAACAGCACCTACCTGTAAATGAACAGTTATCCCCAAGGTAAATGAGCTTTCAAAGTATGAAGAAAAGAGGCTGAAGCTACATCATATGGAATTAAGTCCACTGCATGCCGCAGTGCTCAGGCCACTCTCCACACTTCAAGCACGCCAGCTCTGTGTAGCAGGAAGGCCCTTGACCTTGCTGTTTGTCCTGCCTGGGCACTCTTGTCCTCGCTTCTTCCCAGTTTTCATATCATAACTGGACTATCACTCCCTCAGTGAGACTTCCTGGGGCTCCCCAGACTCCTGCCCAGCTCTCACACAAGCACCCACCCTCACTGTCCTATTTGCTTGCTGGCTTACTGATTGTCTGTTTCTTCCACTCAACATCCGTTTCTTGAAGGCTGTGCCTGGTTTCGTCATGACTGCCTCCTCATCGCAGGGCACTCGGCCTGGCACTAGTGTGATGAACAAATGAAAAAACTCTGATTCCCATTGGACCATTGTCAATGTCCTTAGTATCATTTACAATAACAAATGACATATACAGTGAGCAAAAACCTTGCAATAATCAAATAACGGCAGAAGCCAGATAGTAGTCTTCTATTTTTAGTACTGATAAAAAGAAGAGGCTCAGAGAGGTGAGGTGGCTTGCCTGAAGCCACACAGCACCGAGAGATGAAGCTGGGGTCTTACGCCCATCCATGGCTTGGCTTTCTAGTATGGTCAAATTTTATAAACATCTGTGCAGAGCCTCTTTCCCTCACTGCTTTAAAGGTTCTCACAGGCCACTCCGTTGTTTGCTGAGCCCTCTGGCTCCCCATCCCCAGAGGGTAGAGTTGCCTGTGTCTGGAGTTCTTCTTTGAGCGAGCATACTGTAAGGGAATGTGAATTAGCAGGCTCTCTGGGGTGAAGCTAATCCACAACTGGAATTCACCCAGAATCCAGTGCAGAAAAGCTGATGAGCACCAAGACCTGAATTCCTAGTATTCTCAGTACAGGTAAGTAAGCACATGTCAAAAGGGCATCTCTGCATCCCAGAGAGCTGGAACGGTGGCTAGAGACAAACCAGTGACCTAGAAAACATGTCCATGACCTCGAGACAACAGACCCACACTGCCCATATTGGCCTAATTCTGCCTAAGAGCAAGGGTACACTCATTCTAAAGTGCTATGGGGAAAAAACCAACCCCCAAATAAAATGAATTAAAAAGCCAACTTTACAATACACATACTAAGGGGACTGGAGAAGTTGAGGCTGTTCAACTGCAAAGTCATCTAACCTGTTGGTTTTCTGAATTCAATTGATTCAATGGCCTTGCAAAGATTTCCCTCCCCAGAAACACCGGGAAGAAACACAGTGCTGTTGTCCACATTGTGTTCTGTTCACTAAGCACATTCAAAGGCACCAAGGCGATAAAACATCTAGTACCGTCTGTTGTCACCTCACCATCGCTATGTCAACAGGAGGACACGTTTTACCAAGTCAGAAAGGCATTCACTCAGGATGCGTTGCACACTAGCAGTATAAAACTCTGTCCTCGTTTCCCTTTGCCATTGTGCCTGGGGTGGGTGAACATGTGAACAACTCGAATCAGTGGAGCAGTGACCGTGCATCACAGGTACAGCCCATCTTCCTCATCTTCGGTTAGGAAAGGGAGATCTGCTGAGGTTAGGCAATCCCAAGGCTCACAGCCTGGTTAGCTGTAGGATCCCAGACACTGCAGAGGAAACCTGCCTGCCTGCCACCTGCCTTGCCACAATGATGAAGGTACATGCATCAACTGAACTTGACCTTCCTTTATTTACCAAATGTTGCATCCTATCTTCCCGACTGAGGTCAGACCCATGTCAGGTCTGGGAGAGAGAGAGACAGACAGAATATGACAGTTTGGGTTGGGCTTACCCAGAATACTCCCTGCCATTGAGTCAATTTCCAACTCACAGAGACTCTGTAGGACAGGGGTAGAACTTCTCCCTAGGGTTCCCAATGCTGTACATGTTTACAGGAGTAGGCAGTCTTATCTTTCTCCTACAGAGTGGTTAGTGGGTTTGAACCACCAACCTCATGCATAACAGCCAACATGTAACCAACACATTGTGCTACTAGGGCCCCAGTTAGGCTCCAAGTCACTGTATTTTGGTTTACCCCTGTAGCTGTCACAGCACAGCAGGCCCACTGGAGGAGGTGGCACAGATGGGCAGACAGCTCCCTTTGCCCTGTTTTCTATGAGGCTGGGTTCAGGAATATAGACAAACTCATACACAAGACATGCATAGGTCAAAGAAGTATTGAATTGTGAGCTTGCTCCATATTATATTTCTAACCTGTAGTATCTTCATACCTGGAACACCACCTCTTAAACCATGAATCTGCTACTCCGTATGTCGGACATACAGATTTGGGGGTCTTGAAATTCTTGATTTATACTGTAGGGCAGTAAAAATTCTCACTTTATACACTTATCTGTGTCTTAAGTGGCAGAGTCTACGAGCTTTCGCTTTATGTCCACATAGGGGTGTCTATAAGGAGCTGCTAACCCCAAGGACAACAGTTCAAACCCACTACTCACTCTGTGGGAAAAAAGATGAGGCTTTCTGCTCCTGTAAAGATTTGCATTCTCAGAAACCCAAAGGGGCAGTTCTACTCTGCCCTAAGGGTCACTGTGTATCAGAAGGGACTCGATGGCAGGGACTTTGGTCTGGCAAGTCCAGCCATTGTTGTCTGTGATCCCCATACTCCCCAAACCAGGAAACTCTCTGAGGTCAAGAACCAGTATTTTACTTTTCATTCAGTATTCCCCAGCTAGTTGGTTCAGTTCTCCGCATACAGCAGCTCTCAATAGTTAGCCCAATTCAAATGAGGGCCAAGACGGTTTCGGCCCTCCCGGCACAGGGAGTCCACCTGAGACGGCAGCAGGGACACAAAGCTTTGTGTAGCTAGGATTGAGGTCCTTAAAATCCTGGGTACTTAATCACAAGGATCCCTGATGGCACAAATGTCCAGCTGCTAATCAAAAGGTTGGAGGTTTGAACCCACCCAGCAGCTCCATGGGAGAAAGATCTGACACTCTGCTTCTGAGGGTTGCAAGCAAAGAAACCTGATGGATCAGGTCCACTCTGTCACTTGGAGTCATAATTGACAGCATGGCACTAAATGGGAACACAGTTAATCAATGATCAGAGAGGTGCATCTAGACTCAGACCACTCACAGGACAAGACATTTATCATTTAAATCATGGAACATTGTCTTCTCTCCACCAGACTGTGGGCTCCTTGGATATAAGACTCATGTTCTGTTCATCTCTGCCTCCTCCAAATGCATTTGGCATCGAAGCAGCCGACATTAGTGTCTCCACTGATGAATGCCGAACTAGACCGAGCGCTACAAAACTGCTCCTTCAGGGTATTCTGACAGACCCCATTGTTCATACATTCACTCGTTTGATTTATTGAGGGCTGTTTAGATGCCAGACACTGTCTAGAAAGTAGGAATATTGGGGGGCAAGACTGCCCTGGTCCCTGACCAATTTTAATCCAACAAACACACAAAAAATCAAATTGTTTTAATTTCAATAATTAGTCTAAAATAGCAATCACAGTGGAATGAGAGTATATAATAAGAGGCTGGCTCTAAGTGCAATGGCATGCAAGTCTTTCAAACACAGTAAGCCAGAGGCTCAACTTGGTTGGCAAAGATGGCTTAGTAAGAGGAAATGTCACCTCCAGGAAGTTACCAACCAAACGCCACTGAGAGTAGAAATGTGCTGCGCAGGGTTTGCGATGGCTGACTTTTCAGGTGTAGATTGTCAGTCTTTTCTTCTGAGGTACCTCGGAGTGGACTGGAACCTCCAGTCTTCCCATCAGCAGCTGAGCACAATAGCCATTTGTACTACTCCGAGGCTGCCTACGGGTAATTTTTCAGTACTTAATGCTAAGAAAGCATGTTTATATTTTCCAGTCGGAAGATAAAACAGCCTAACTGTAGCCTAACTACAGCTCAAATCAGCACTGATTAACCAAAAGAGAATTCTGAAGTAATCACTCAGAATGCAGCATTCGGGGGTGGGGGGGAGGGGGGGGAGGACAATGATGTAGAAGAAGTTCAAAGAAATAGAAGTCAGAATGCAAAGGCCTAAGAAATACCTAAAACTCTAGAAGGAAAATAACCAGAAAACAGACCAAGAGAAGTGTTTAAACAGAAAATAGCGAAGAACTCTTCTGAAAGACACAATCCATAATCTAGAGCAGGGGTCCTCAAACTTTTTAAACAGGGGTCCAGTTCACTGTCCCTCAGACGCTTTGGAGGGCCGGACTATAGTTTTAAAAAAACTATGAACAAATTCCTATGTACACTGCACATATCTTATTTTGAAGTAAAAACCAAAACGAGGCAAAAACACCTGGCGGGCCGGATAAATGTCCTCTGGGGGCCTCATGTGGCCTGCGGGCCATATTTTGAGGATGCCTGTTCTAGAGACTAGACCCAAGGCAGACTTAAAAAACAAACAAACACCTCATAACAAAAATCAACGTAGAAGAAAACTACCAGCTACTATCTCTCTTCAACAGATAAAAAGATTCTACATAAAATATTAGAAAATGAAATGCAACGCTAGGTGAAAAGGGTGAAATATCATGATCAAGTCTGGTTGGGGAGGAAGACCCTCAATGCGCAGGCTGATGGACACGTGGACTTGAACATGACAATTGTGAGGGTGGCATGGGCGGGACTGGGCGGTGTTTCACTTGGTTGTACAGAAGGTCTCTAGGAGTCGGAACCAAGTGACGAACGCTAACATCAAACTTTTAAAGCCTCCACACAGGAAAACTGCAGAATGTCAACCACAGAGAAAGTATCTTGAACATCTCTGGAGAAATGGCAGATTTAAAGGAGCACTAATTCTATGACTCTGGGATTCTCCGCAGCTTTAATAAAATCCAGAAGGCAGCAGAAAACTATATATAATGTGCTGACGGTGAACAACTGTCACACTAGAACTGTCTACCAGACAGAGCAGGAGTGAGATACGTTCTCTAGCCAAAAAAGTGAGAGTTTACGATCCAGAAATGTTCCCTAAAGAAACGTAAAAGCACATGCTCCCAAAAGAAGGAAAGCGATGCCATCCACAGGTCCGTACGTTCTGGGGAGGCAACACGGAACCACAATACAGGAAGACACAGCATATGAATCAAGTGGGGGGGGGCGTTAATGAGAGTCGAGTACTCACAGAGTTTCTTGAACTGTCTGGAAGTAGGGTTAGAACACTCGTGGCACAGTGGTTCAAGCCCTTGGCTGCTAACCGAGGCCAGCGCTCCCAAGTCCTAAGTGACTCCGCAGGAGTCGGCCTCTATGAAGACGACTCTCCTTGGAAACCGTGCGGGCAGTTAGTTCTATTTTGTCTTAGAGTGGCTGAGTCAAACCCACTCAACAGCAGTGGGATGTGGCTTGAGCTTAGGGTAGAAACAAAGGCGCCCTGGTGGCACAACGGCTGCATGCCCAGATACTAACTGAAAGGCTGGGGGTTTGAACCTACCAAGCAGCGGCAGGGGAGCAAAGATCTGGTGGTCTGCTCTGATAAGATTACAGCCGAGGAGACCCAATGGGGCACTGATTCTGTTACACAGGATCACTTGGAGTTGAAATCAGATCAATGGCACTGAAAAAACAACTGGGTAAAAATACTGGTTAACTTCCAGCTGCAAGTCATATTAAAAACTTCTTGCTTACTGAAAATGTAGGAACCAAGCATGGACCTTTTTTAGCAGAAGAGAGGGTGGGGGAGTAAAGTGAGAGGGGTGGGAAAATCCCGAAGAAGAAAAGAACTATCAGAAAGGTGAGCGAGCAAGAAAGCCCAAAAGATGACGATGAAATTCTAGGAGGGGGTTCCTCAGAAAGTTCCTAGAAAAATTCCATGATCTTTTCACTCCATTTTCCCACAAGCTTCCTAAAGCCCCGCAGAGGGTGAAGCCTTGTTCTGATGCCGTCTGCTCTGGCATGTCTGAGACTCTCGGAAAACATCAAATGACTGAGCGCAGACTGAATGGATCAATACATGTGTGGGTGAACGGGTGGCAAATGGCAGAAACCGGTTAGCTGAGTGATGAAATGCATGCAACACAACTTAGTTTTGGCCAAAAGTTTCCACCTTCTCCAGGCACCACCTCATTTATCAAAATTAGCCAGTCAATTAGAGGCCGGACAAATTGAGTTTCTCTCTTCTCCCTGGCCACTGTCTGGGAGCAGTGAAGTATGCAAAACACAGATGGACATGGAAGAAGGGAGCAGCCAGGGACCGGGCCAAATTAGCCCCAGATTACAGAAAAACTGAGAGAAGAAAAATGATTCGTGGGAGGTAGCTTCTACTCTTGAATTAGGTATTCTATTCATCCCTCCTGTCCATTTCCACGGCAAATGCCTAGGGGCCTCCAGACCCCAGCAGGAATCTCAACTGCTGTGGTCCCACACAGACCGCCATTTCGACAGCACCCCACCCCACCCTACAGCTCCAATCCTGCACCCATCACCACTGCTTCGGAACCAGATCCAAATGCCACCGCCCAATTTTCAAGGCCCTTGGGGAGCTGCTTTCAATCTTCTTTTCTCTGGCCACTTTCCGTGGAGAATATTAGACTTTGGCCAATAGGTCCCGTGACCATTCCCACCTCTGTACATCTGTTTATGCTGTCCATCTGTCTACCTGTCTACCGTCCATCTCCACCTGCCACCTTTGATACTGAGATTGAAGCCATCCTTCAAGGCCCCGCGCAAACATCACTGTAGTTCAAGGGACAACATTCCCCAAGTGCTGTCAAGGATGAGGAGCCACTGGAATTCTCATCCACAGATGGTGTGGGTGCAAAACGAGGCAGTTCCCTAAAATGTTCACTATGCACGTCTCATACAACCTAGCCATTCCACTACTGAAGGCATCTGCTCCAGAGAAGCCAAACCGCACACGGACAAAGAGCCATGTGTACAAATATTCATAGCTGCTTTCCTCAAACTAGAAATAACAAGTGAATGGAGAAATAAATTCATACAGTGGA
>NW_022111372.1:78227435-78234289 GCF_000313985.2 Echinops telfairi
TAATATTTAAAAACTAAGACTTGGGAGGGAAAAATAAACTTTCAAAGAAAAACAAAACGGGCAGATAATCCACTGGCCAAACCAAGCAAGCCTAACGGTGTGAAATCTGCTCTTGGAAGCACAGCTTGGGTATCAAGTGTGACAGGGAGGCCAAGAAGCAGGAAGCTTGGCAGACAGGCCTCCCATCGCAGCTGGGAGTGACGGAAACGTGGTTTGGAGAAGCCTGGCTTTGTGAGGTTTCCTTCGTGGCAAAGCTAATTTATTCAGTGCTGGAGTTACTGTCTAAGACAGATGTCAGAGTGCACTCCTGTGGCCTGTCTTCTTTTCCCCCATGCAGTCTGAAGGAGGGTCCTGGGTGACTGCAAGGCCGCTACACCAAAGCAGTGTGATTAAAGGGGAGATTTCGGGTGAGGCTAGAGACTCCCAGGAGCTGAAGAAGGAGAGAAGCAGGGAGAGATGGAGCTCTAAGTGACTCCAGGCAAGAGCACTAGGCAGGGATGTGTAGTCTGAGCACGGCACAACTCCGGGGGCACCATTCGTGAGCACACGGTGCCCCTGGGGGCAGCATCTCCTGCTCCAGCCCGACTATTCTTTCCCCAGAGTAAAATGCCAATGAAGCAGACAATTCACTCACTGCATTGGGGACCTGGTCCTTTCATCCTACTGACCCTGCTCCAAGCCCACCTGTTACTACCTCCTCTGGGTCCCTCCTCTCAATGCCCTTTAAGCCCCGAGGGCTCGGCTTTCCCCATCTGTTGGTCAAGGAGGTCGTCCCTCTCCTGCCCACCATGTTTATTTCACCATCTGGGGGACTGTGGCACACACGGCCCTGAGAATTCTGGATCAGAGGGGTCACACTGGCAGGCTGTGCCTGAGATCCGACTGGCACAGATGGCTTGATTCGGCCCATGCACGATTTAAAAATCAGGAGCATTTGTGTTTTTTAAAAATCTACAATTCTGGTCCCCCAACCCCCACTAAAATCAAAGGCCTGTCCACACTGGAGCCATTCTCCTGCAGCAGTCTCCGCCAAGGTCCAAGTGGTACAAACGGTGTGTGCTCAGCTATCAGCTCGAGACGGGTGGTTTGAAACCATCTGCCGATGCCTCAAAGGCAAGGCCTGGCGATCCGTTTCTGTAAAGGTGCCGGCCGAGAAAACCCCACGTGGCAGTTCCATTCAGTGACACCCAGGGTTGCTGAGAGTCATTATGAACTCGTTGGCAAAGGGTTTTTTGTTTTTTTTTTTTGCTTTCTCCCATGACCACACCCCACCAGAGAACCCTGCACTTCTTTAGGTCACTGGACCAGCCCTGTGGCATTTGGACAGTACTTAGACTTGATTCACCCAAACGGCCCTTCTTCTGAGGCATTCTGCAACAGGCCCATAGCATGGTCCCAGCCTTGGGCCTTTCTCTTGATGTAGGAACTCACCATTGTTGTAAGAAGGTCAATGCTAAGATTCTATTTGCTACATTGTTTTCTTCCTTCTTATATGAACTGCCTTTCCCAGTAACTTGTTTGGCAGGTCAAGCTTCTACTTTCCTTTAAGGCAGCATTTCTCAACCTGTGGGTCACGACCCCCTGCACAGGGGTCACCTGATTCATCACAGTAGCAAAATGACAGTTACGAAGTAGCAATGGCAATAATGTTCTGGTTGGGGGGGAACCGTATGAGCGGGTGGTGGCATGAGGAAGGTGGAGGACCACGGCTCTAAGGCCTCTCTCCCCACCACTGCAAGCCTGCAGGCTCTGGCGGCGAGCTCTTGGTGACTGGCATGGTGACCCTGTTTACAACAGCATGAAATGAAAAGCGGGCCCAGTCCTGTGCCACTTGCTGATCACGTCTGCTGTTTACACCACTGTTCAAACCCACTGCTTCAGCCGCTGTGTATCTTCAGGGCCTTCCAACCTAGGGACTGCTCACCTTCCAGCACCCATTCAGACAACATTCTGGTGGGAGCCCTAGGTTTCCTTGTCTAGCTTTTGGAAGGAGAGCGCCAGGCCTTTCCTCCAGCCTGTCTCAGCCTGGACGCGCCACTGAAACAGGTCCACCATAGACGACCCAGCTGGTACTTGAAATACCTATGGTACAGCTTTCAGCACCGCAGCAACTTGCAGGCCACCCCAGTGGACAAGCTGACAGATGAGGGGTGATGGTTCTCTCTACCAAAGCCTCCAAGCACAGCTTCTTCAGCTCTTCCCTTCAGAAACAACACCCCGACTCCTCGGGGGTCCCCCAGTGCTTTCCTTGGAGCATGTTCTGCTACTTTGTCAAACGTGGGGTCTCCCTGCTCCCTTCTGTCCCAGTAGCAGACCGGTGTAATCAGGAGCACCGTCCGGCGTGGCCCCTCTCCCCGCTGGGCTCCCCCAGCGCTGTGTCACTGGGCACTGTGAGCAACAGTAAATACGTTCTGTCAGCTTTTGTCTCAACATCTCACATGATAAAAATAGACCTTATGGCACCAGGCAGGAAATTCATACTCTCCACAAATCATTTCTGAAACGGAAAAAAGTGAGACATCAGGGTTTCCCCACATGCTCAACAACTACACAGATCTTGGAGTGAGAGTACTTGTTTGGGATGAAAATTTTAAAAATCAACTAGCCCTATATCCTGCGGGTATGTCTTTTCTTTGTTTATACACAGAAAGGAAATAAATATGCCAAGATCTCCTAGCTCAGACCTGAAAATAAATGAACATGGGCCACATTTCAAAAATCCCCTCTCCCATGCTTCCTGTGGCTTTCCGGAAGAGCAGTGTCCTGGGAAGCGGAGTCTATTGGTCTGTGTGTGAGGCACAGGCAGAAGTCACTTACTGCCTGCTCTGGATCTCAGCTTCTTGTTTGGGAAATGCTAGGCTTGGACCATCCCATTGGAATCACCTGAATGTGTACGTCCCCGGCCCATCCACAGAAACCCTGAAATCTGATGGGGCCAGAAAGCTGTCTAGAGTGGTTCTGATGCCCCCTCAACTTCTCAGGTTCCTGGTGACAGTCTCTGCTCCTCCCTGCATGCTCTCTGCCGTGGGAGGCTTGCTAGAGGCCGGGGCTAGAACTGCGGGTAGATGAGGGGAGAATGCCAGGGAACTGGATGACTCTCAGGGGATGTGGTCAGGCTCACTATACCAACAAGGTACAGAGGACCACAGGCACCAGCACTCAGAGGAGTCAGTGAAGGTCTCTTGAGGAAAGTGATGTCTCAGGGGAAACCTGAAGCAAGAGGAGGCCTGGCTAGGGGAAACCCCAACAGGTAAGACAGCCTGTCAAAGGCCTGACCACGCAGATGTCTGCCTGGGGAGTGAGCAGGGTTATAGCTGGAGCCAAGGGCAAACTGCATAGAGGGCGGGAGGCTTTGGAGACAGACACTGGTAGGACCAGACTGTGTCACACCAAGAATCACAGATTTTATCCTTCAGCAAGGGCTCTGAGCAGGGCAGGAACATGCTCGGACTTGTGTTCCACACCGATTTCTGGCTGCTGTGTGCAGAAAGCAACACAGGGGAAGAAAGGAAGTAGGGAGTCAGATCAAGAGACTGCAATAAACCAGGACTTCCCTTCCTGTTGTAAACAGGCCCAGAGCTAGAGGTGGGCAGCAATGTGTATCAGAACTGCTGGGGACCCTGGCTCTCTGGGAAAAATCCCTGGAGCTGGCTTATGATCCCAGATCCTTCGGGTTTGACCTTTGCCTAGCTGGAGACACTTGGGGCTGGGAGAGTGGGATTGGCCCCACCTACACAACCACTCACTTCCCTGTGTTCAGCCTGGGTCGCTTGTCTCTCAGGCTCAGATGGGTGATTTAAGGTACCCAGCCACGGAGGCCATGTCCAGAAATGGCACAGGAAACACATGCCATGCTTGCCTCCGGGAATACAAGGGGGCTTCAAAGGGTGTGTGGATGAGTCCCGTTCTTTTTTCACTCCATCCCCCGCCTGTGCTGCTGTTGGGAGCTGCCCTGGAGTTGCCCTGGCTCACAGTGAGCAATGGAAAGGGCGCCTGGTCCTACACCATCCCCACGATCGATGGTCAGAGTGCTGTGATTCGCAGAGTTTTCCATGGGCTGATTTTCTGAAGCAGATTGCCTGGTCATTCTGCCTCGCCCATGATAGTGCAGCAGCTCCTCTGGCACCTGATCAGCATCAGAAAACAAACAAACCACAATCAGGAGGAAGCTGCACATGCGGTGAGAGTTTCCCACATGGAGGGTGAGAATTCTACCACTAAAGCACTGATGCCTCTTTACAGGAATATATTGTTGTTGTTATTAGGTGCCTTCAGGTCAATTTTTGACTCATAGCAATGCAATGTGACAGAGTAAAACTGTCACAGAGGGCTTTCTAGGCTGTAATCAATCAACCTAGAAGCAAATCACCAAGCCTTTTCCCCCATGGAGCAGATGGATGGGTTCAAGCCATTTCCCTTTTAGTGAGGAGCTGGGTGCTTTGGGGCATATACATATATTTAAATGCGCTAACAATAATCTGCATGTATCCAGGACTCAACAGTTAGCAGGGTACTTTCAATGGCGACAAGTTCTTAAAGACTCCCAACTCCTCTCAAGCAGGCACTCAAATTCTAAAGCAGCAACCGAGGCCCAGAGGGCAGGAGTGGCGGGGAGAGGGAGAGGGAGAGAGCGCCAGCAGCAGAGAACAAGCTAGGGATTCTCTCCACGGCCCTTTCTTCCTGTCCTCATCAGAGAGCGGGACATAGAGAATGCGACAGCGCCCCACAAGACATGTACTTCACATATGACCTATCACACACATGGATTGGCCGTTATCAAGTCGATGCAGACTCATAGCAGCCTTTTGGACAAAGCAGAACTGCTTGTCCGGGTAGCCGAGACTAACTCTTTATGAGCGCAGGCAGCTTCGCCTTCCTCTTGTGAAGCAACTGGAACCAGCGAGCTTGCAGGCAGCAGCCTAATGCCTAACCCACAGCGCCACCAGCGCTCTGTAAGCATAATGATAGTCATACTAGCTGCCCGTGACTGGCTGCGTGTAGTGTACTGTCCATCTACAAAGCTGGCTGTTAACAGTGTGTGCCTCAACTCGAAGGCAGCAGCATCCTGTCTTGCCGACCACGTGTCTCTAAGTGTGGTGGTGTTTTCTCTGTTCAATTTTCTTCTGGAAATATTGCTGTGAAGTGCATCGTGGCTCCCAAATGCAGCACAGCCACTACTAGTGAGAGCAGCAGCAAGAAGTGAAGGAGAAGTTTCCATTTTGTAAATGAAATGAAGGTTGCTTACCACCACCGAGGTGGAAAATCAGTGAATGCTATCATGGCTCGTGATTTAGGCGGGCTGCACTTGACGATCACGATGCTCCTCAAAACAAAGGAAAAGATCTCCTTGCTGTTACAGGATCGGCTAAAGAAAATTTGAGAGGGATGTGTACCACTGATGGAGAGATGGCTGCTGAAGTGGACTGAGGACCAAGCAGAAAGGCGGAATCTTCTCAGCACACCGATAATCAATGCTGAGGCACCGCCTGCTTGAGATGCTTAGAAGCAGGGACAGACGCCCACCCAACGTCCAAACCCCATTTCACAGAACATATGTATCATGGGTGTAAGCAACACATGCATCGCTGTAATAAAAAGGTTTCTCCTTCATACTGGAGTCCAGGAAAACCATCTGCCCCACATGGAAGTGTTTAGCGCAGAAGTCCTGACAGGTCTGGGGAAATGATGGAGGGCCTGAGGAGCAGGGTAGGGCAGATGCCCAGGTCTGTTAGGGACTCTAACTCCCGGCTGACAATGTGCACCCCCTGCCTGTGCAACAGAGGCCCCTCTCTGCTCTGGGGCGGTGGGAGCATCCTGCCACCTACCTAACAGGAGCACTGAAGCTGGGGTTAGGTGGGTGGAGAGAGTTGAGAGGAGGGATGGAGGGGGCAGCGTAAATTTTACTGCTTCCCTTCCTTCTACTCCCACTCCCTATGTCTTTATCCAGGTCAAGTCAGGCCAACTTAAACTAGTCTATTAGTAGAAGGGAAAAGTCTCCCAATGCCATTATGACCAAAAACCAATAGCTGCTAACTGAGGCCATACAACGTGGAGACAAGAGCCCGCTATGCAGACTCACATTTAATCCTTTGCATATGCCTACAGAATGGGTCACTATTCTTTCTATTTCACAGATGGAAACACTGAGGTGCAAACAAGGTTAAGCATCTGCCTTCCGGTCTGCATAGCTTTTAAAATGACCGAGCCAATATCCTGATGAGCCTCTACATTGTCCTGCTGAGGAGGACTCAGTGAGTGAAGGGACATTCACAAGGTCAAGGGCCTCCCGATGTTTGCTTCGGTAACAAAGGAGAAGAAAATGCCAACTGCAAAGGAGGAACTTGTAGCCGCTTCATCTAAGAGAAAAGCTGGGACTCTATCTCCTTAATATGCTTCTTTGGGATGAGAAAGGAGGGAATAAATTTGGTCCTGGCCACAGATCTACCAGCAAAGTGGATTGGGGTGCTGCAGTGTTAAAGAGCTCAGGTAACTTTGCATGGGAAGAGGCAGCAGGATCCCCACAAAGCCTCCCCCCCAGCCCCCTGCTTCCTCTGCCCCTCACAATAACCGCGGCGAGGTAGGCTGTGGTCAACAGTCTCATTTCCACAGGTGGGGAGTCTGGCTTGCCAGGAGTCACCGAGCTTGTAAATCTGAAAGGAGAGCTGGACTGCCGGCTGAGGTCACCGCCACTTTCAAGGCTGGGACAGACGGGAGTGGGACCAGAGAGATGAAGTCAGACAGACCACGCTTGGGAACGTGGCACAGGGAGCAGAGGGAAAAGGAAGCGGGGATGATCCAATGATCAGCTACTACTCATAATCGCTAATAGATTTTTATGGGCACAACGCCTAACA
>NW_022111372.1:78235775-78239451 GCF_000313985.2 Echinops telfairi
TGGTGTGGTGGCAAAATCAGTCCTCCATAAGCCACAAATCAGGTCTTTTTTGTCATACACTGCTGCATTATCTTTTCAGAATCTCTAAAGAAAAAGATTAAACATCTGACCTGGTGGAGCGAACTCCAAATGCACTATCATATCAAAAAAACAAACGCGTGTCATCTTTGATTTCACTTGACGGTAATGGCATCTTCCACTGGCTTGATTGATGTTTGGTTTCAGGGCCGTAATAGCACCAGGTCTTGTCACCAGTAATGATGGAGGGAAAAAACAAGGCTTGACTGATGTTTGATCTCAGGCTCATAAGAAGAGTACTGGGTCTTGTCACCAGTAATGAATTTGGGAAAAAAAAGTCTGGGTCACTTCGGAGCTGTTCTTTCAAAGCATGGCATGTTTCCACTCCATGTTCTTTTTCCTGGTCAGTCAAGTCAGAACCCAAGGGACAAATTTCACAGCCATCCTTCTCATTCTCAAATCTTCTGTTAAAATTTGCTGAACTGAGCTGCAAGATAGTCCAGATAGCTTCCCCATCTCGCCAATGGTCCATTGTTGGTCTTCGAGTACAAGTGCCAAATTTGACCTTTTTGTCCGTTCAGGAAGTTGATGAACGTCCAGATTGGGGTTTATTATCAATCAACATTTCACCACTTTTGAAATGAGAAAAGCACTCATATACTTGAGTTTTTCCCATAGTGCTGTCCTTGTAACCTGTGCTCAACATCCCAACAGTTTCTGCGGCATCCCCCCTCCCCCAAAAGGAAACAACATTTCACAGCACACTGCTCTCTTAAATCAGCCAACGCAAAAAATGAGGTTCGAGCAAACCTGATTTTATGAAAAAATTCATTGTGACTGGCGAGAATCATCCCAGGTGATGCCACTGGATGCACTAACTCAGAGCGAGTTGCTCGATGTTGGTCTACCAGGAAAAATGCATACCGTGAAAGCTCTGCCCAGTGGAGTTTTTGTTTGTTTGCTTGTTTGTTTGTTTTTACCCTTCAAATTGATAGTATTTCCTTAAAAATCAAGCTAATTCGTGAGAACAATGAGGTTGTTTGAACTCAGGGATTGGAGATAATACCTTACAGTTTCAGCTTATTTGTTTTGCTTTAGTTGTCAGTATTGAGAAAGCATTTCGGATTTAATAAGTGGATGCTTCAAAAGAAAGAAAAATTCTCAGGATTCTCTTCAGGTAAGCAGATGCTGAACGAACACAACGGTGACCTCTGACTTGTAAAAATATTGTATACCGCAGATATGGGGATAAGTGGGTTGTGTTTACGACTACTGTGGCTTTCAAGAGCCTTAATGAAATTTGAATCAATGTTTTCCGAAACCCGGAAGTGTAGACCTTCACACATAGTTTGTAATTTGCAAAGGTTGTAATTTGCAGAAATTTGTAAAGTGATGGCTTGGAGGCTCACTGAGGTTTTGGGGTCTCCAGGTCTCTGCCTCCTCTCCCCTCACTACATCTTCAAGAGAAAGCAATGAGAACCCCAGAGGCAGAAGCAGACCTGAAGCTAACAGGCATCTATTCAGATGCATTTCCTCCCTTATTTCCTGGGAGAAAGGGAGGGGGGAGGGAGAGACAGGTAATAATTACTGCCACAGACTTTGCCTTCTCAGATAAATCCGTATACAGCCAGAGCTACAAAAACCACCAGCTGAAAGAAAGGTATTTGTCTAGGTGTATCGGCCCGAGTGCTCTGCCAGGTCTTTTTCCTGCTGAGGCTTGAAACCACAGCGCTAATAATTCAGAAGCAAGACTTCCCCCCTCCCCCCAAAAAAAACAACAACAAAAACGAGGAATGCCAATACTTCGGTGTGCAGCTGGCAGATCTGCACAATGCATGGGTGGCACGCTTCTTGTCTGACCACGGAGTGATTCTCCTGCTGGCAGTCTTAGGGAGGGGAAAACACCAAAAACCCATCAGTAGTAAATCCCGTATTTAGAAGAACCGAGGGCTGGAGTGATCTGGACAAAGGGCAAAGGTGAAGGTGACGGGCTCCACGTGCCCGGAGGCTGAGACCAGAGGACTCCCTCGAAGGCTACTGCAGAGAGGAGACCGCCCCTGGGTTAAGGGGTTCTCCTGAATGGCTCCCAAGGTCTCCTTCCAACTCAAACTCTGTGCCTATAAGTAAAAACCACCACTTAAATTTTTAAAGCTTACGCAAGTTATACATATACACAATTATAGCTTATTGTCGACAGTGGCAGAGTGATTATTTACAAAGCATTGTTCCCACATGTATTTTCTCAGATGATCGCTGCCACAGGCTTGCAGCACAACTATTACTGCCATTATCCCCATTTTAGAGGTGCGGTAGGGACCCTGAGTTTAAGTAATTGCTCTGGGGCCAGACAGCTGGGAAGGAGGAATTGCTGACAGCTCTAGGCTTCTCCCTGGCATTTCTCCTCCTCCTCCTCTTCTTCCCTCATCCTCTCTCCTCTTTGTCTTCTGGTAAGTACAGTTTAACAATGAAAAAATAGAGGAGAGGAGTGGGAGCCTTCTGCACAGGTAGCTGCCTGGTCCCCCTCCCATCACTTTGTGCTACAAGATGAGTCAGGAAAGACTCCTCAGCCCGTATGTAATGAATCTACTCAGACACACACACACACACAAACACACACACACACACTTTTAAAAATTTGTCTATGCATATTTGAAAAAAATTTTAAAGGGAAAAATTAGTCCCTTTTTAAAGTTGAAAACGGAAGCAATTTATAATAAAAGTGAGGAAATGAGAGGAAGGAGGTTTCACTGTTTCAAAGCAGGCTCCCCCCCCAAAGTAATTTCCGTCATTCCCACCTGACGGGGGCCGTGAGTGCATGCTGCTGCTGAGATCACAGTGAATGAGACACTTGGGTTAATTCTATAATGAGCTGGCCCAGAGGACAAATGTCAACTCATTAAGCAAGGGAAGAGAAAGATTCATTCTAAAAGATAAAGCTCCCGAGGTTGGTTATCGGGTTTTGAATTTTCAAAAGGAGAGCCACCTGGTTCTTGGCTTTTCTTTTCTTTTTTGTCCTCCTTTGGTGGGGAGGCTGTTTTGATAATCAAAATTCGGATCAAAACTGATTTTTCTTCACAAGGTTTCAGCAAAGCTGTAGGAGTGCCACCCAAAGGGCTCGCTGTGTTCCCATTGCTTGCAGCAGCTAGTTTCTCCAATGACAAAAGGGAGGAAGAGCACTGACGCGTGCACTCTTTTCACGATGTTCAACACGCCTCTCCAGCCTCGTTCTGTGCCCACCCCTTGTAATCCTGGGAACCCTGGAAGGGAGGGCTTGCCAAGCCCCACTTGAAAAGGACCTTGAAGCCCCCGAAAGTTTACTGACTGGCTCCAGGACACACAGGACCGACATGTATCTAGTGCTCCTAGGTCCTCAGTGGGGAAAACACTTCCAAAGAAAGTTCAGCTCCTGAAAACCCAGTTCTGCCCTACACAGAGGACGAAGGGGGGCAGGCGTCCTTCAAAGCATTCCCATCCTCAGGGACATAAAGCAGAGACAAGCAGCAGTCATTGGAGATCTGCCTGTGTGTTCTTCCTGGGCCAGGTGATTTTCCTGCCCAGGTCTTAATCCTACACATGAAGACAGGCTGGTTGTAGTTTCTTCTGGCTTCCCTCGTGCCAACCCTTTATGGCCAGCAAGGAGCAAAAGAAGGCAGTTGTT
>NW_022111372.1:78239551-78240623 GCF_000313985.2 Echinops telfairi
AAAAATGTCCACATTCTGCTGGGTCATCTTTCTAATGGGCACAAATATGGATCTCTTACAGTCAGTTGACAGGTAGCTGCTGTCCACCAAATTTTTTGGCATACTAGTGAGTTCTTCCAATGCTTTGTCAGTATGTTGTAGCATGGCTTAACACTGGAGTTTAGTTTTTAATCCTATGAAAAGAAGAAGCCAATAATGGGTTCCAAAGCTCTGAGCTGAGAGCAGAAGATGACACTACGCCAGCACTGTGCTGGTCGGGTTCGACTGTTTTACAGGGATAGGTTGCCTTCTGTTGTGCTTACGTTCACTATGGGTCAGAACCAACTTGATGGCACCTAACGACCACAACCACGCACATGAGGAAACTGACGCACAAGAGGTTAAAGTCACTTGTTCAAGGCTCTGGAGCTATTAAGTAAAGGAGTTGGAATTTAAGACTAGACTCCATGATCTGCCACTGACTAGCTGTAAGCTTATGGATAAATTATTTAATCTCTCGGAGCGTTCCTTTCTTTATCTGCAAAATGGAGGCAGGGACTCCACGCTCACTGCTGTCAAGTCCCTCTGCTTCACAGCAACCCTACAGGGCAAGTGCCCAACGCATAAGCCACTCTTACCATCAGGCTCCTAGGTGATTCCAGACGGCAGCCTTAAACACTGCGAGATAACGTGTGTGCTTAGCCTTAGGACTGCCTCAGACTTAGAGACAAGATGCAATGCCTCCTAGGTAGTCTTCATCACAGGCACTACTGGTTCCCCTTTTCCAATAGTTATGGTTTCATTCTTTTTCTTTTCTCTTCTAGCTAAGTGTACACCTATAATTCTTTTTCTGAACGGTTTGAAGGGTACAGACTCAATGACCCTTGATCCCTAAACCACTCCATGTGCATTTCCTAAGAATAAAGACATGAAAAAAGCAGGAAATATAGCACAAAAGCAGTACTATTATCTAATCTATACCCCGGTTCAGATTTTTCCAATTGTTCCCACTATGCCTTTTATGGTTATTTTTTTTTTTCTTTCTAGCTCAGAATTCAAGCCAAGATCATTCAGCTTTTTTTGTCTTTTTTAG
>NW_022111372.1:78241220-78242920 GCF_000313985.2 Echinops telfairi
CAGGGCTGCCGACTCACGGAGACCCCCCGTGGGCCCCGTCGGACGTTCCACGGGGTTTCAAGGCTGTGACCTCTCACAAACAAGAGTGTCAGGTCTGTTTTCTGGGGTGTCTCTGGGTGGCTGTGAACTGCCAACCTCTTGACTAGAAGCCGAGGGCTTAACCATCTGCACCACCCAGGGACAGAGTTCCCAAACCAACCACACCAAGCTGACTGCCACTGAGTGGATGCCAACACAGTGACCCTATCCAGGGATCCCAAGGCTGTCAGTCTTTCCTGGAGCAGACACCTCACCTCCACAGGGACAGTGTTCAACTCTCATTGCTACCGAGTCGACTCCAACTCACAGTGATCCCAGAGGACAGGGCAGACCCACCGCTGTGGGCTTCTGAGGCTGGACCTCTTTATGGGAGTAGAAAGCCTGATCTTTGTCCCACAGAGAGGTTGGTCGTTTCAAAGTGCTGACCTTGTGGTTAGCAGGCCAATGAGTAACCCACTATGCTACCAAGAAAAAAATGGTGGGGTGGGATGGCAGTGATTGGAAGAGCATCCCATGCAAAAAGAACATGCTACAGGAAGGCAAACAGCTGTGCAAGAGGAGAGTAGCTGGAGGAGGGAAGAAGTGAAGACATAGGTGGTGAGGGGCCTGGAGTGGGAGGGGAAGCCATGGCTTTGGCTGCTGCTGCTGCTTCTGTTACGAGGCGGCATTGAGTCGGTTTTGACTCACAGCAACCCTATGTAACATAGAAGGAAGCACTGCCTGGTCCGGGGCCACCCTCACAATTGCTATGTTCAAGCGCAGGCTGCTAGCACGCTGGAAGCGACGTCACTGGTATTTCAAATCACAAGAGGTCATCTTTTGTTCCGTTTTCCTTATTCATTGTCCTTTCCCACTGCACACACATACGCACGAGGTGAGTGAAAACACCACGGCTGCGGCCAGGCATAGCTGCATCCTCAAAGTGACATCTCTGCTCTTGAACACTTGAAAGAGGTCTCGCGCAGACTTGTCCAAGGCAATACATCATTTGATTTCTTACCCGCTGCTTCCGTGAATTTCGATTGTGAATCCAAGAGACGTGAAATCCTTCTCATCTTCGATCTTTTCCCTCTTGATCGTGCTATTGGTCCAGCTGTGAGGACTTCGGTTTTCTTTACCTTGGGTTGTAATCCACACTGAGGGTTACAGTCATTGGTCTTCATCAGCAAGTGTTCAAGTCTTCCTAGCTTTCAGCAAGCAAGGGTGTATCACCTGCATATTGCTGGTTGTTAATAAGCCTTCCTCCTAGCCTGATGCCACATCCTTCTTCATGTGGCCCCTCTTCTTGGACGTATGTGCTCAGCATATAGACTGAGCAAGGACAGTGAAAGGAAATCACACTGGGCTCATGTTTCCTGATTTAAGCCACACAATATTCCCTTATGCCTATTGGTCCATGTGCAGGTTTCGTATGAGCACCGTGGAGTTTTCTGAAATTGTCCTTCTTCTCAGTGCCATCTGTAGTTTGCTAAGACCATGCGGTCAAATGTCTTTGGATAGTCAATGAAACACAAACGTCTTCCTGATGTTTGCTACTTTCATCAAGGTCCTTTTGACGTCACCAGTGGCATGCCTCGAGCCATGCCCTCTTCTGAATATGGCTCAATGTTTTACAGCTCCCTATAAATGTGCTGCTGCAACTGTTTTTGAATTATCTTCAG
>NW_022111372.1:78243107-78243895 GCF_000313985.2 Echinops telfairi
CTTCCAATGCTTTGTCAGTATGTTGTAGCATGGCTTAACACTGGAGTTTAGTTTTTAATCCTATGAAAAGAAGAAGCCAATAATGGGTTCCAAAGAGAGCCGGTGGCATACTTTACCGTTCCAAAAGGTCACTGACCGCTGGAGGATAAGGAAAATAAGGCAGGTCAACAACCCTTTATTTATGCTCGAAAATCCAAAATGCTCTGCAAGCAGAAAGTTTTCTCCTCCCCCAAATTCATTTAGTGACGAAGTGTAACCTGAATAACCAGGAAGCTATTGATGGTTTCTATTTACCTGCTTCGTGTCCCTATTCTTATGTTTTTGGCCACAGAAAATCAATACATTTGAGTTTGGGCTATTACCTCAGACCGCAGCAGGGCTGTTACACTGATACAACATGCACAATGCATAACCACTTCAGAAAATTTCTTAGACCAGTTATCAAGTCTGGCCTCTGCATTGCAAATTTACCTTCAATGCCTGCTCTGTAAAAATGCATCTGGGCCGTTATATATTTTCTCCTCGCCAACTAGAATGATGTTCACAGTGGTCAATGGAAGCACTGGAGAAATATTACAGGAAGAAGTTTTCTTTTTCTTTTTTTTCCTTCCTGGCTACAGGGTGTTCTCTGGGCAGGCAGTGCTGCTCGCTTCTCCAGCGCCTGGCTCCTGCGGTGCACCATGACTGGCAGCATCACCCAGCTCCCATCCCTTTATGTGGCTTTGTAGTAGAATGCCTTCAAGTGAAACATGTCCCTGTGAACAGCTTTCCCTGGCACCCTAGCAAGA
>NW_022111372.1:78245196-78260392 GCF_000313985.2 Echinops telfairi
CACCATTCCTGCCACCTGAGAGGGCCCATCCTGGTGTGCACTTGCTGAATGGCTCACTCTCCCCAGGGTCACCTAAGAAATGACCGTCTCTTTTGCCCCCAATTGGTGTGATTCCCCTCTAGGCACCGCACACACTTGATGGAGCGTCCCTTCCCCTCTGCGGCCCATGTACTGCAGGCCTGTGCACCCACCTACATTCCCCTTCCAGACAAGGAGGCAGGGGCTCTCACAGAGTAACCCATGCATCAATTTATGGGGCCCCAGCACAAAGAGAAAAGGAATGCCGCTCAGGAAAAGGCAGTGCATGCCACACAATTGCTCATTGCTACTCAGGGCCAATGGCTGGGTTTCGGCTGTGGTGGTCGTTCTGTTTGAAAAGAGGCTAGCCTCTTACTAAGGACAGCAGCTTTCATGGAAGAATACATAGGTGCAGGGTAGTATGCTAATCCGCCATTGGAGGAGAGCATTTTTCTACAAATTAAAAATAAATGGAGGTAGCTGGAAAGAGATTAAGACAATTATCCCTGCCTCTGCAAAGAGTGCTTTAGACACCACCCGCGACACACACAAACACACTGGCACACAAATGTGATGATAAAATGGAAAATGCCCGTTTACTGGTCTAATGGGAGACCATCCTCTTGGAGAAAGCCTGGGGGCAGACGGAGCAGCTCTTCTCCAGAGAGGAGCCCTCCTGCCCTGGGGGGACCTAAACCCCACCTCTGGCAAACACTCATCCCCCACCAAGATGGAAGTAGGGAGTCACACAAGTCTAGGAAACCAGGGAAACTACAATCCCAGGGAAGTCACTGGAAATCCACCACTCCATGGCTGTCTGGAGGCACAAAACGAAATGATTCTTCAACCAGAGCCACCAGCCGCAAAGCCACATGGTGATTGAGGTCAGGGCCCATGTCTGGTGGGCTCAGCAGAGCTGAGAACGGAGGAAACAACCCGAGAGCCCCCTCAGCTTCGTGCTCTCAGTGTCCTGTCCACCTGGGCACTTCCTCCCTGGCAACTCTCTAATTCATACTCATCCTCCCTCCCTCCCACCAGCCCTACTGGTGTCATCGGTTCGTGTTGGGCTGCTAAACACTAGGTAAGCAGTTTGAACCCACCAGCCTCTACACAGCAGGAAGATGAGGTTAATGCTTCCATGAAGATTTACAACCTCAAAAGCCCACGGGGCAGTTCTACTCCGCCCTGTACGGTTGCCATGCGTCAGTGTTGACTCACTGACAGTGAGCTGGGTTTGGGTCCTTTGCCCTCAGAGACTAAGCACCATGAAGACAAGGGCTGTGCCCGTTGCGCTCAGCCTGGGTCTGTGGCACAGACTCGGAGGAGCACGAAGTAGGCCCCCAATAAACACTGGCTGGAAGAACGCACCCATATGCACTGTGGGAAGGGCTCTGAAATGAGGACGTGCAGGAGGAGGAGGAGAAGGCAGGTAACGTCTGTTTAATGAGTTCTTATGTGCCAGCTAAGGGGCCCTGGGGGAGCTGTGGGTTAGGCATTGCGCTGCTGACTGCAAAGCTGAAGGTTTACATCCACCAGCCACTGCACGGCAGGAAGAAGGGGGAATAGAGATTTACAGTTTGGGAACCCTGCTTGGTCACTATGAGCCAGAAGCAACTCAATGGCAGTGGGTTTGGAGTTGATTGTTTTTTGTTTTATACCACCAGTGTGATGCTGATAGTTAAGAGCTTGGTTACTAACCAAAAGGTTGGCAGTTTAAGTCCACCCAGGGGTGCCAGAGAAGAAAGTTCTGTTCGTTTCCTTCTGATCAGTCACAACCCTTAAAACCCCAATGGAGCTTAGTTCTACTCTAAGACACCTGAGTCAGAATCAACTCGACAGCAACTGGCTTTATTCTGTGTTAGGTACAGGTCGCATGTATTAAGCCTTTAAATTCTCAAGGTAACCTCATGAGGAAGGTACTACCATAATTCCCACTTGATAAATAATAATAATAATAATAGCTCACACTTGTTGGGTTGACCTGCTGAACACTGTTCTTAATGCTTGACATGCACTAAGTCATCATGAGTAGTGATGGGAATTTGATTCTCCAGAAATTTCTCTTGGTTTTGGTTCCCCTAGAAGCAAATTCTCTAAGCAAGGCTTAAGCGCAAGTAGTTTATCTTGCAGAGCATAGGGAGTACCCATCTGGCCGGGGAGTGGGTAGTTCTGGCTACGCAATGCTGAGCCTCAAATACAATGGAGGCCCAGGCTTACCAGATATCTGGGGAAAGCTTCCAAGAGAATAGTAGGGATTTAATAAACCAGAGAAAAAAGAAAGACAACAAAGGATAAGAAGATAGCTTAAGTGGGTATTGATATCCTCAGAGAAACATGAGCCAATGTTTTATTCATTAAGCAAGAACATTCTATTTCAAGAGACACAGAGGGGGACTCTGAGAACAAGCTTGGGAATGAAAACTCTAATAAATTTTTAGAAATTCAAAAGGACAGTCAAAGGATCAAGTGAAGAAATTCTTCCAGGAAAAAAAAGAAAGAAAGAAAAAGTATAAATTCAAAGAGGTAAAAGAAAAAATACAAAAGTCAGAAAACCAGAAGATCAATCAGAGAGGCAATGTGTGAATATCAGGAAGTCCAGAAGAAAGAATAAAGACAATAACAGGTATTATTTTTAAAACAAGAAAACTTTCGAGTACCAACGAGCATGCATTTCCTTATCTGAAAAGACTTACAGGGTACCCTACCCAGCAGCATGAATTTAAAAGACATACACCACGTCTACTTTCATACAATTCCAGAACACAAGTGATAACAAAGGAACTAAGAAATTTCTCAAGGGGAAAACAAACTAAAAAGCACAAGTCACATACAAAGTTCTGGGGATCACATAATGTCAACTTCTCCAAAGTTACGCCCAGAGCTTGAAGACAAGAAAACGGTGCCTTGAGATCGGAGGGGAGGAAATTCACACTTCAAATTCAACAACCCAGTTAATTAAGCTCAGTGACATATGGGTCACATAAGAACAGTTTTAGACAGGTACAATCTGAAAAAAATGTATGCTTGATTCAACAAGCCTTGGGATGATCCTGGCGGAGGTGTGTCTTGAAAATGAGGGGGTACAGAGAAAGGGAACACAGCACGAGTGCAAGAGGCAATGCAATACCATAGAGAGAGAGAGAGCAGAGGGGCCACAGCTGGGCAGAGGGCTGAAGGAGCAACCTGCCTTGGCTCTGAGCAGGGGCCCCAAAGATTCAAGTGGCAGCCCCAGGATGGGATAGAAATCAAAATTAGTACATTATACTTCTGTACTTAGAAGAGTTTGAGTTCTGCTAGTGAGTTTGAGAATCAGGCACTGGAGAAATGAGGCTACTAGAAACAGCTAAAAGAGTGAGACGGGTTCGCTCTGGAGAGGGGCACTTGATAGGGAACTGTCGGCTTTTATTATAAAGTTGTACGATAGTATTTGTATGTGCTACTTGATGTTAAGTGTCTATGCATTATCTCTATATATGGGTGAGTGGGCGTTTACACACACATAGCACGTGCACACACACAATTCTAGGTGGGTGGAAGGTGGGGCAGAATGGAAGGAAGAATGCTTGGGGATGTTTCCCTGGGCCAACACTCTTGAAATTGTCCCCACTGAGAAAGTTCTCCATTGAGAAAGTTCCTTCTTAAAGTCCTAGGCAACAGTCCATTCTAGAGAATGAACATTTGGAGTTTTCAGATCTCAACTGGAAAGAATAAAGGCAGTTTCCTCACAAGCTATTAGAATGAAGCCCCTTTGGGGCAAATCATGTGTTTTCTCAACATCAAGAATAGGGGTTCAAATGAAACATACTGGTATGGTAAAAAATAGCTTCGATCGGCCATTCTTAGCTGGGTGGAGACTTAGGGACATGGTTATTCATTCATTCAATGGATAATTGCTGAGCACCTACTATGGGTCAGCACTGTGGCTCAGTGGTAAATAAGACAGGCTAAGTCTCTGCCCTCATGGTACATATTATCTAGTAGGGCAAGGAAATCAATCAATCAATAAATAAATCAATAAATAAGCAAAGTAATTCCAGACAGTAAGCACTATGAAGATAACTAAACAAGTAGATATGTTTTAGAGGGACTAGGAATGGGGTATTTCAGGGTATTTATTTGAGGGGCTGACATTGGAACCAAGCCCTACAGATGATGAGAGACCAGCAGTGCAATGATGTAGCAAAAGAAAACAGCATGTGCAAAGGTCCTGCGGTAGAAACATGCTTGATGCATATGTGCATTAGAATTTGTTTCAGAGGTGGAGCCGGGGCTTTACTGAATGTCAAGAGTTGTAAGGACCCTTCATGTTCATTCCTACAACTAAACAACTGACATAGGAGGGAACTTCGGCACTGCCAGGTCATGGACTTGCCAAAAGTCACACACAGCAACTCAGGCTATCCCAGCTGAGAGCGCAGGCTCCTCCATCACAGCCCAATGCTCCTCTAGCAGGAAGAACTCAAGTCAAACCAAAACCAAACTCAGTCATCGCCGTTGAGTTGGTTCTGCCTCACCATGGCTCTGTCAGACTCGGTAGAACTGCCCTTGTGAGTTTCTGAGACAATAACTCTTTACTCGGAATAGAGAGTCTCATCTTTCACCACCGGAGTGGCTGGTGCTTTCAAATAGCTGACCTTGCGGTTAGCAGCCCCTCATGTTGTCAAACCACAGGCTGGAGGTCTGTGGGCCAAGTCCAGACTGCTGCCTGTTTTCGCAAATAAAGTTTTATTGAGACACAGCTCGCCCATTCATTTACATCTTGTCTATGGCTGCCTTCACACTACAACAGTGGAGTTGAGTAGCTGCAACTGAGACCATCTGGGCCCACAAAACCAAAAATATCCTCTGAACTAAAAGAACATATAAAACACCGTGGCCAAGTTTGGGAAGAGACACAGGAGGAAGCTGAGGCTCACACGGGGGATCCCCTTCTCGTCAAGGGACTGCCCTGCTGGGAAGTCTCCTTCAATGCCATTTCTCATAGAAAACTGCAAGATTTACGCCACAAATGTTGAACAGCTTAAACTCTGTGAGTACTTGGAGGAGATTGGTGTTCATTCTACCAGGATAGATCATGGGAGACTTCCTGAGAACAGACACATTTGAGAGGAGCTTGGAAGGATGCGCAGAGGGGACCTGAGAAAGCCCTTTGTCCCTGTAACACTGTGGGTGCTCGAGTCTCGGCAGAGCCGAAGTTCCCTTCACTGGGGTGTTCCAGCCAAAGATGGGGATCGTCGGCAGGAATGAGGATGAGAGACTAGACAAGATCAAAGAGGCTCTGATCCTTTGAAATCCCAGATTCCAAAATGGTTGGCTTAGGAATTCTTCTATTCCATCCCTCATCACAGGGGCTAAGAGACACAGAGAATACACACCATTGGAAAGGGGGACCAGGGGGGACAAAGAGAGTGAGGTAGTTAGTTTAATGTGCCAACCTGGCTGATAAACACATGTGGGGTTAATTGAAGGGCAGAGGGATAAATGGCTCAGTAAGCCTCGCCTTTTGAGTTCTTGGGTCTCTTGCTTTGTGATGGTCGCACCAGGGTCCAGCTGCCTTAGCAGTTCCCTGTTTCAACTGATGAGGCTCACTTCTTGCAAGACATCCCTGAGGAGAAGCCACATGGACCTACCCCAATGCAGCCCCCGGGTGCTGGAGCACCCGTGTGGAGACCCCTGCCAGCGCTGAGATGCTTACACATTCACTGACTCGGCTTTCCTCCTGCAGTGGCATCATTGCGTCTGGTTTGTGAGATGGAGGAGAACTTTGTGGATTGGTGTTGGACATATGGGTTAATGGGTTAATGTTGGACTTGTGGGCTTGGGCAGCACTGGGTTGGGATGTTTTCTTGATGTGCACTTACCCTTTATATAAAACTCTCTTATACCTGAGTTTCTGTGGATTTGTTTCTCTAAAGTACCCAGACTAACACAGAGAGAGTTCGAAAGAGGGCAAGGGTGAACGAGTCACACACCCAAAGTCAAAGGGAGTACTCCACTCAAACTCCAACCACAAAGAAGAAATTCATACTTGTTCCCTATCCCCACTCCATCCCCCACCCCCACCCCACCCCCGCCTTAAAGTGCTGCTGAGGGAAAGAGGGAGTGAGCCTGAGAATCAGGGCTAAAGCTAATCAAATATCCCTTTAATACCTCTGGCTTGGCACCTGGCAGCCTTCTTAAATGTGCCCCACTGTTCCCAGGCAGGATTTTGGCTGGGGAGCCCCTCAGCTGCCTCCCACACTGCTAGACTGGGAAGGGAAGGGAACTGCCAGACTCCAGAAGGGGGTAGGTGCTCCCCAGCCACTCAGGGGTGATCCTGCAGGCTCCATGTGGCTGCAGCCATTAGGGGGCCTACCCCAGAGTGCCCTGTCCCGTGCCGGGGGTGGGGCTGGATGCTTCATGCCACATGGTGGTGGCTGGCAACTGTCCAAAGGTAGTGGCGACAAGAAGCGTTCAGGGGCTGAAAATATTCATCCCTTTCCTATCTGCATGCCACCTGCACAGCCAGGTAAGTATTTTCACAGGTGAGGAAACTTAAAGGTCGAGGGTGCTTAAATGACCTGCCCACAGGAGTCAGTGCAGTAGAGCAGCTAAGAGCAGTCAAGAGATCTGAATTTTGAGGGCCACTACCTCTTTCCTGCAGAGGCCAGGGAAGTTACTGACGCTTTCTGAGCCGCAGTTCCCTCATCTGCTCAACAAGGATAGTAACGGTTTATTTCCCGGAGATACTGCGCTAATAAAAGGAGCCGGGGCCCAGTGCATGGCACGTGCCAGAAATTCAGAATTGTCTAAAGGATGCATCTCACAAGCTGCATCACCACGCCATGCCCCACTGTTGGGCCAAGAGTCACCCTGAATGTCTAAGGCAGTGTTTTTCAGCCTGTGGGTTGCAATCCCTTTGGGGGTCAAACGACCCTTTCACAGGGGTCACCCAGTTCATAACAGTGGCAAAATTACAGTTATGAAGTAGCAACAAAAATAATTTTATGGTTGGAGGGTCATCACAACATGAGGAACTGTATGAAAGGGCTGCGGCATTAGGAAGGTTCAGAACCACTGTTCTGTACAGAGATGCAGGTGGCTGTGTTCAGGTGAGCTGCCTCACCCAGTGAACTCCGGGTGGCCCCAATCCCCCTCCCCACAGTCCCTTTTCCAGGACCACATCTACACTTAGCAGACCTACAGACGAGGTAACTCAGCGTGTGCTATTTCTGCTGGGAGCCCAAGACTCTCACAATCACTGTAAGGCACGTTCTGGGATCTCCCGACACGCCAGCAGCAGATTTTGTGCTCACACCGCTGCTAACAAACCCACACAGCCAGAACAAACCTGATGAGGTGGGGCGGCCTCTCATTCAGAATATCCAGAGATAGAAAGCAGCAAGCTGAGGTAGGGAGGGATCATTGGGGCATAAATGAGTGTGTTTATCTGAAAGCCTATGCTTGAAATAATGCCACTGCAATTTTCTACATTCAAGGGTGGGGCCGCCAGGGTTGAAACCACAGAGTGGGGGCAAGAGCTGTGGTCAACTAGAGAATTCAGATCCGCCGGAGGGGTCGGCCGCTACCCAGATGCAACACTGTTTGTGACAGTGGAGCCTGAGCACAGCTGCCAAAGGGTCTACTTTTTGCAAAATATCCGGAAATAATCCCTTAAAAAAATAAAGTGAAATACTTCCATGTTTAGAAATATTTCCTGTGTTCCCACCATAACTTCCACTCAACTCTGCTGATTAGGCAGTTCACCTAATTAACACTGAAAAAACACACATCCACCCAGCCATCCACGACCATTGCTGGGTTCATCCCACAAAACACCAGCCCAGGGCTCAGGCCACCAATTTGCAACCTCTGCTAAAGTAGACATGCAAGGTCTAAAGAAAACCACAATAACATGAAGATCAGCTAAGCCCATCAAAGAAGCCCATGGAAGAAAACCACCCCGGGGGTGTATTATCAATAAAACAGCCAGGCATCAAACTACAGACCCTGCTGGTCCAAGAACAGAACCGTCAACTCTTAAGTTAGGTGTCAGATTTAGAAACTGGTTATTTCACAGATAGACACATGCGCACACACATGCACATTCTAACTCTCAGCAGCTGCCTCTTATCAACACTCAGGAGGAAACACACAAAAATAAGAATTTTCAGTTGAGAACATACAATGTGCTTTAGCAGCAGGAATTTTCACATGCACACATGTGCACACGCCAGATGTTTCCAACCTGTTCTCTTTAAGAAACTCCCTTTCACTAGACAGACGACCCTGCCAGCCCCGTCTGTTCACCGGTAATCTCTCCGAGGTGGCTGAGCTTGGAACACACAGGGGAGAACCATACAGGCGCACACAATGCTGACTAAGTGGGCTCTGGGGAGGTTGCCCGGGTGAAGTTCCCAGCGGCACAGCACATGAGACCGGTGGTAATCCCTGCTCTGGTGCTGCTGCAGCTCAGGGCATTGAGCTAATGGGAGAGCTCCCAGAGTCAACAACAACAAATCCAAGAGCCTGGCGGGGGAGGGGGGGGCGGCAGTCATACCACCTGTTCTCACAGGGAGCTGTGGTGGCTCCTGTCCCATAGAAGAGGGCTTTGTGCACTCCAACGATGTCATTTGCCCAGTGGGTAGAACAGGCAGCAGGAGGCAGCAGAACAGTTATGCTCTTGGGACTTAGGCATCTGGGTTTCCACCACTTCCTGGCTGTGTGGCCCTGAATAGGTTACCTAACCTCTCTGGACCTCCATTTACTTATTTTTAAATGAGTGTCCTTCATCACCATGAAGCACACTGGTCATGGTGTTCACTTTAGAACTGTTGCTGTCAGCTCCACCTGATGTACAACAGCATGTGATGCTGCCCAGAACTGTTGCTGTCAGCTCCACCTGATGTGCAACAGCATGTGATGCTGCCCAGCCTTGCAGCATCCTCATAACCACCAGCATGTTCAAGTCCATTAGTTGCAGCTTCTGTGCCAATTCATCTCCCTGAGTGTTTGCCATACCCTCCATAGCCTCTACCTCACCAAACAAGTTGTCCTCCTGATGTCCAAGGCAAGAGAGGCAGACAGTAGTCTACTGTGACCCATAAGGTTTGCATTGGCTACTATTCTGAGACTGATCACCAGGCCTTTCTGCCTTGTTTTAATCTGGAAGCTCCTCTGAAACTTGTTCATCATGGCTGATCCTGTAAGTATTTAAAATTGGGGAGGCCCAGCTTCCAGTATCACAGCACCACATAAGCCCCCACAGAAAGTCCAACTGACAGACAGGTAGTGCATTTGGGGATAAGGACCCTGAAGTCCCCAAGGTCAGGCACAGAGTTACAGAATGGTAGACTGGAACTGGAGATCGGGTCAGCCTGGTACCGTTTTTTATGATCTCTCCTCTGGTTGCTCAGCTCAACCGAGGTCGAATCCCTACTCTAAGCCAGGCACTCCCTACAAATAGCTGTATAGTCACATTTAGGGGACGCTTAATCTTCACCAAGTGTAGCCTCAGGGGTTACCCCACACTCATGCAGCCCTCAAAAGAACCCCAGCCCAGTTAATCTCCCTCCCTGAAATACAGACCTAGAGCTCCAGGTACAGAGGTCCCGTGCCATGACCCAGGGCTGAGGCAGTGGCCCTCCAAACTAGAGCCCCACAAACTGCCAGCAAGGGGGGGGGCAGAGGAAAGTGCTTCCCCAATGGGGCCTCAGCACAGGGGAGGTGGGCAGCAGCAGCAAGAGTTCAAGATCACAGCACTACCAGGTGACCTCCTGGCCTCTTGTTTGACTGTCGAAGAAACCCCATCTTCGAACAAGGGTCTTTCCTTTGCTCCCATAGCAGCCATGCAGGAGGGGGTGCAGAGACAGGAGGGGGGTGGGGCTGCCGGAGCAAGTATAGTGTTTCAGGGATCAAGTGCTGGGTTAGAGATCCCTGGCTCCACCTCTGTAGGCTGTGGTGTGTGTGCCCAGGCAGTGCCTACGTTGCCCAGAGCCTCATTTACCTCATTCATACCTACCTGGCTGTAGCAGTGAGTAGTTAACAAGATGTACATGTGCAGGGCTTTATTAGTCTAATCACTGGCACAGAATCTAGTGCTAAATAAATGGTAGCTGCCATTATTATTAACATCCTCCTTATATCCCCATCATCAACATTCTTCTTCCTAGTATCATTTTAGGCCGTGGCTTTCATCACCTGAGGAAGCTAAAGCAACTTGAGTACTTGAAGCTCACGATTCTCTCAAAACCACAGGGCAGGAGAAAACACTGCTTTCTTTCCCCCTCCAGCTCCTATCTGCACTCAGCAGAGGGCAGCACACAGAAACCATCCAAAGATAAGAGAGGGAGGAGAGACACATGGAGAAAAAGCGACACACTCATAAATACACACCCACCCACCACAGCAAGTGCAATTGTTTAGCTTCCTCTCGCTTCGAAAGTATGAACACTCCGCCTCCTCCAGCTACGAGGGCCAGACGGGGAGGAGGAAAACAAAGTCGAAGCAGAAGAGACAGAAGTTCTTTTGCAGCTTGAGAGACATTTTCAATGAACTGACTTTTAACACGAGGGGCTGGGGGAGGAACCGCAGCCCGGCTCTTGGGGTGCCTGGGAGGGGAGGCAGCAGCAGCAGAAGTCATAAGAAAGATTAGAGACAGCTCTCAACCGCTCCTCATGGCAGCCCTCTGTGGCTTGCTGAAACCGCTGTCCCCCAAGACTTTCACAGGAGGAAACTGAGGCTGACAGCCAATCATCTCAGCCAACAGGCGGGGGACTTGGAATGAGCCCTCAAGCGGCAGGGCCCCTGTGCTTTCCTCAGCCTAGGACGCCGGCAGAGGGGCTTTACTTCCAGGGCCACGTTTGATGCTTGGCAGGGACAGTCTGAGACACTTGTTTCCATTGCTTCCTGACCACAGGCGCACGCACATTTTCCTCTAGGGAACTGCTCTCCCTGTGATTTGGGTGGGCTGGGCTCACTGGCCCCGCGTTCCAGGCTGAGCTGTGTCCATCAGACCAGCTCACGCTCCAGGCTAACGGTGACTGGTTCAGGGAGCACATTAGATCAGCGACACTCTCTCCTCTAGGATCTGGTGTGGACATCAGGGCTGGAAAAGCTGCAGCTCATTTTGCTCCCCTGGTGGGACAAGGGGCCAAGTGCTCTCAGAGAATATGAAAATGAGAGACTCCCGAAAAAGGGAGTCAGAATTCAGAGGGCACCAAGACAACATGACCAACTGCTGATATAAGCGCCGATATATTCCTTTACGCATTTCAGCCCATGTGGCTTAATTCATTCTGTCACCTGCAACTGATAGGCTATCTGAGGTGGCTCTTAAATTCAGATTAACTGAACTTAATCTGTCTGCCATCGCTGCTGCTGGTGATGGCAGGGCTGTCCAGTCGGCTCCGACCCATAGTCTACGTACACCAGAATAAAACAGTTTGGCCCAGTGCCATCCTCACCATCATTACGTTTGAGCCACAACCACTGTGTCAATCCATCTACCTGGTGGATGGGGGGGGGGGGGGAGTCCTCCTCTTCTCTGCTAACCTTCAATTTTACTAAGCATGGTGCCCTTTTCTGGGGACTGGTCCCTCCGCATCACATGCTCACAGTATGTAAGACAAAGTGTCACCCCCCTGGCTTCTAAAGAAACATGCTGGCTGCTCTTCCAAGGCTGATTGGTTGTTCTTCCAGTGGTCCCTGGTACACTCGACGCTCTTTGCCAATTCAAAGGCATCAATTCTTCTGCAGTCTCCCTTATTCGCTGGCCAATTTTCACATAGTTAGGAGGTGACTTGGCGTGAGCCAGGGCATCTTAGTCCTCAAAGTGACATCCTCACTCTTCGATACTTTAAAGAGGTCTTGAGCAGACTTTTCCCTATCAATGCCTTATGTCATTTGATTTCGTGGCTGCTGCTTTCATGAGCACTGATTGTGGATACGAGTAAAATGAAACGCTTGACAACCTCAATACTTTGTCCATTTATCATGATGGTGCTTATTGGTCTGATTATGAGGATCTTTGTAGTTCGTTAAGATGTCACCCACACTGGACGCTGTAGTCTGTGATCTTCATCAATAAGTGCTTCAAGTTCTCTTGGCTTTCAGCAAGCAAGGTTGTGCCATCTGCACACTGAAGGTTGTGACTGAGTCTTCCTCCAATCCTGATGCTGCATTCTTCTTCATAGTCCAGCTTCTCATATTATTTGTTCAGGACACAGACTGAATAAGAATGGTGAAAGGATATAAACTTGATGCACACCTTTCCTGATTTTAAACCAATGCAGCATCCCAATGCTCTGTTCAAACAACTGCCTCTTGGTCTATGTACAGGTTCCTCAAGAGCACAATTACCGTAAGTACATGGAATACCCATTCTTCACGATGTTATCTACAGTTTGCCATGCTCACAATCAAATGCCTTTGCACAGTTCATCAAAGCTCTTTTGGGCACGCTCTGCTTCAGTCAGACTCCATCTGGTTTCAGCAATGATTTACCTCCTTCTGACATGTGCTTGGTGATCATTATTGGCACCATTACCACTGCCCATGGCAGTAAGGGGACATCAGAAGTTACCTTCTTCAACCTCCTAACTTTGAAGGTAAGGAAACTGAAGCCCAGAAGAGGGGAAGTCAATTAAACAGAATATCAAAAAAAAGGAGAGAATGCAAACCAGATATGCTTGGAATGATTATTTGCCACCCCTGTATAATTCCTTTTAAGTCCTCTATTCTCTGGCTGGGTGGCTTTGCTGCCAAAAATTTTAAGCCATTTTACTTAAAATCTACAGAACTTTGGGAAGAAAATATCCAAAAGCTAGTCACAAGGGAAATAAGGATAAAGTAGGATCGCCTGCTCCACCGGAGAAAGGGGAGGCTGTCTGCTCCTGGAATGATTTAGTCTTGGAAACCATATATAAAGTCTCTGTGGATCAGAATTGAGTTGATGACAGTTGATTTGGAGTTTACGTATCATATCTCATTATCCAGCATTTTGCCCCAACAACACAGTATAGGTGAATGAATGAATGAATGTACTTTCTCTCTATTTTGTATATTAGCAATATAAAACTGGCTGTAATAAGCACGAGGTGTTAGACAAAAATACCACTGGCTGTGCTGATTAGGGCTACGTGTCAACTTGGCTGGGCTGTGATTCTCAGTGGTTTGGTGGGTCTAAAACCAAACTCACTGCCATTGAGTCAATGGCAGTGGCCCTACAAGACAGGGTAGAACTCCCCCGTGAATTGCAGAAACTGTAACTCTTTGTGAAAGTAGAAAGCCTTGTCTTTCTCCCAAGGAGTTGCTGGTGATTTCAAACTGCCTACCTCACAGATGGCAGCACAATGCACAACCGCTGCGCCAGCAGGACTCCTGGTTTGGCGTGTGTAATGGTGTCATTTGGCCATTAGGCAATGATGTAGTCATCCTCCATCTTCACACAATGTTGATTTGCACATAACAACCGTGTTACTGCGTGAGTAGTAGGTATATTCGTATGTGGAGTGAAATCTAAGTAGTGCAAAGGTGAAGAACTGGATTCTGCTCTCCCTGGGAGAACTTTGTTTAAATGACTTCCCCACTTTTAGCCTCAATTTCCAGATCGACAAAATAAGGAGTTTGGGCAACATGACTTTTGCTGCCCCCTCACTGCTCATGAACCCCTCACCCAGCAAACACACCCTGACCACCTTTTCACTGGCACGCAGGTGCTGGAAGAGGCTATAGTTCATACCTCAAGTCACTGCAAGATGAGGAGGGCACAACATCCTCTTTGGCCACAGGAATTCAGGCATCAGTCTACTGTCTTTCCTCACTCTAATGAGCATGGGGATGGTGGTGCTTTAGAGAAATAAGTCTTTGCAAAGTTCTTCCCTTGGCTGCTCTGACTCAGAGGTGGGTCAAGAAGGGTCAGCTATACGTAAAATATAGAACCCACAGCTAAGGACATCAGGGACATTTAGCTGCCAGTGGGCAGCCTTCTGGCTGCTAAGTTTGCCTAGAAAGGCCTTTAAAACAGTGATGGGCTCCTAATACCATCTGTTTAAGAGCTATCTTCAGGCAAGGTGCAATTAGCAAGCTAGATGTTTATCTTTTAAATGGGTCTTTGCATTGTCATTCTTGATTCATTGTATATTATCACTTCTCTGGAGCCAATAGAGCATCCTTGGACCATGGCCTTGGAGAAGGCATTACAGCCTGAACATGCTCCTAAGCTGTGACCTCACCATCAATTAAATAAGGAAGTCTGCTTAAATAAATTGTTGGAAAAGCCCTAAAAAAGTATTTCCTGCATTACAACTTAAGTTTTAATATGGCATGAGCACCATTGGAGTAATAGTTTGGAGAAAAAGCCTGAAGCCAAGCCTGGGCTTAGTGGGAAGAATATTGATTAGTGCTGTCTGCCCTGAAAGGAGCTGGGGGAGGTGGGGGCATGCTTTGGGTTGTGAACCAGCAGTTTAAAGCCAGCCCGTAGCTGCACCATGGAGAAGGATGTGGCCATCAGCTGTGCAAACACTTTGGGTCAGTCCTACCTTGATAAGGTCACGACCAGTTGGAACAGACTCAACAGCAATGGGCTGGGTTTCTGCCCTAGCCTGGGGAGAAGCATCATCAAGCCAACACACATATATGCTGCTCTCCTTCTAAATCTAAGCCCTCACACTGCACAGATGAGGAATTCCAGGTCCAGAGAGGTTAGATCGCTTTTGAGTAGCTTTAGAGGTGGAGGGAAGACCAGAACCTTCTGTTCCCAAGCCTCTCTGCTGGATTCCTCAGGAGACAGCAAGTCCGGGATAAGAGGAAGAATGCAGGAAGCTCCACTCACTCCAATAAGTCAACAGTGGCACAGATTTCTCCTGGGCACACAGACAGAGAAGTGATTAGCAACCTAAAGGTCCCCAGCCCCCTTGTGGGAAAGAAATCATCCCAAGGCTACATTTCTGTACTTAATTATCTGATGGGCAAGGCTCTGCCACTAGGAACATTACAAAAAAAAAATTAAGAGGGAAAAAAGTATTGATCTCTTAATGTTCTCAGAATAAAGTTCAGCTCTGACACAATGAGAAACTCCTGATACTTGAAATTAAAGTCACTGGTATTCCATTAGCCCAATTTCTATTCCATGGATTAGATTCTATTCCAACGAAGTCATTTCTCACAAGAGATGATGGCTCAGAGATGGGGGGGGGGG
>NW_022111372.1:78260502-78263873 GCF_000313985.2 Echinops telfairi
GGGGGACTAAATCACATTTCCTACCATGAGTTTTAAATGACCAGTTCTCAAGCCTGGAATACAAACTAGATTGTGGAATTAAACCATGATGTGAAGTATGCCGGGGCTCGGAATCAGGGGGAGCCCCAAATTAAAATGAAGATGGCTTCGAAACTGGTATTTCGTGCTTGACTTTGCAGCTTTCTGAGAAGTCTGCTGAAATACTAGAAGCATCGTGTGTCCGTTATAAATCAGCTGCCCTTCCGAGCTCCAGAGGTACGCCCAGCAAGAGGTAGCAACAATAAACCAATGACTCACTGCCACTGAGGCAATTCCAACTCATACCAGCTCTACAGAAGAGGGCAGAACTGCCCCTGTGGGTTTCTGAGGCTGTAACTCTTTACAGGAGTAGAAAACCTTGTCTTTCACCCGAGGATTGGCTGGTGGTATCAAACTGCCACCCTTGTGGTTAGCAGCCCAATGCATAACCCACTACACCACTAGGGCTCCTTCTTAGCAATGATAAACATTCTTAATGTAAACTCTCCATTCTTAATCCAGTGGAGAAATCAAGGTGTTGTAGAGGGCTGCTCAAACCATCTGTGTGTCACCCTCAGAGAAACTTCTCAAACAATCTCACAAGGAATCTACTTTTCATTTAGATAAAGTCCTGCCAGATTTTGCCCCAGTGCCTCTGTAGTTAGTTCTACCAGAAAGATCAGTGAAGTGCTCTGGGATAATTTTCAACAATTACAAGGCTAAGCTCAGGTCAGCCCTGTGAGAATGGAGGGCTGTGTGTTCAAGCTGCCAGATTTCCCAGATAGCAGCCTGAGGTATTGCGCACACATTCCAGTACACTGGGATGAAGGATAGAACCCCATCTCTCAGAGAAGTCGGCCTCTTCCCTCAAGGCCAGCTGACATTCAAACAAGGGAGTCGGGGCCAAGCACAGTGCTTTGCATCTGCAGGGGAGTGAAACAAAAAGGGGCTGTGTGGAAATCTGGCAGGCTGTCCCTGAAAGGCAGCAGATGAATGCTGAATCCTGTACCACCTACAAGAGCTTATCATTGGGAAGACAGCTCCACTCTGCTGCTCCCGGGAAGCAAAGCTTTTCTTTAAAGCAAGGATAACCAGTAGACAACCTCAGCACAATCAACAACAAACATCTTCACCACTTCCTCCTCCTCGAGAATCCAGAGGAAAAGAAATTCACAGGAACTAAACCTTTCCAGGTGAGTCTGTCTGTCCATTTCAGTTCAGGGCGCTGAGCAGCGCCCAGCTGTTGATCTTCTCTCTGCCTGCCCCAAAGGCCACCTTCCTCCATCAATCCCCTCTAGCACAGTGAATAATTTACTTTGAAAGCTCAGGCCAAACCAGCAGTTAACCTTGACCTTCTCTCTACACATCTGGGTCTACAGAAAATGAAAATCAGGATGTCTCTGGCATCCACAGCAAAAGAAATATGAGGGCTTTCTCTGGGCAGAGGCAGAAAATCGGGAGTTCTTTTAAAACAGGCTATAGTGCTTCCAAAGGAGAATATGCACTTGGGAGGAGAGACTCCCCACTCCCTGCCTTGACGTGGGGCAGTGTTCAATAAGGGATCCCCACAACTAAGGATGCTACAGGGGCAACCTGTCCAGGGAAGACCAGCAGAGTGACCACACAACTCCTGGAGCCACATTTCACAGGTGGAGAAAGGAGGTGCAGAGGGAGATGGGAAGTAGTCAAGGGCACATATAGCAAGTTCATGACAGAGCTGGGGCTAGGACATCGATGACAGTATAGCACAAAGGCAGAGGGAGGGATTTCATGAAGGAAAAATTCAGTGGATACAGAATTCAAGAGATGTCTAAATTGGCTGTCAGCTTTGAATCAGGGGTTCAGGAAGGCAGTAGGGGGCCTAGTTTCCATTGCCAAACAGGAAGCTCTACCAGAAACATCAATGGGGTGCTCTGGGATGATTTGCAACAATTACCAGAATGACAAGCTGCACTCAAAACTGGTCATTCCTGTCGCAAACAACCCTCATGATGCCAGGCTGCCCAGACAGCAGTCTGATACTGAGAATGGGGGTGGGGATTGGAAACCATCGACCTCAAAAAGTCCACCCTCTTCCTTGAAGCCAGCCAACAATCAGTCAAGTCTGATTCTGATGCACAAATTATCTACTTGCCCTGGAACCAGGGAATCCTGCTAGAAACCCTGGAATGTCTCACTGTGTGAAACAGTTCAAGCACACATATGCTCATTTGCACCTACTGTGTGCCAGGCATGAGCCAGAAGGTGGGAGGGTGGGAATGATCTGACAGCTCTGCTCTCAGGGAGCTGCTCGTTTAAATGCATTCAACACACACACAAAACACTCATGGAGCTGAGCAGAGGCAGAAAGAATTAAGACCCGAGTCTTAGCTGCAAGAAACACCAGACTTACTTAGACTGGACAAGTTCAGAAGGGGTCATGGGTACTTGGAGAAGGGACAGAGAAGGAATCTGGTATTTCACTCTCTGGGCACTCATCGACTTAGGGAAAATATAAGGGACCGTCCGCCAGAACCTCCACAATCTAGATTCACAGAGGGTCTCAGGGAGCAAGGACCAGCGTCTCGACCCTTTGACCCTTTTACCCTCTTCCCCAGGGGCCTGAGACCTCAAAGGGAGCAACATCTTTCCATCCTTTCAAGAAACCAGCGAGCAAGATCTTAGGAAAGAATGGAATGCGGAATTCGGCTGAAGGGTGGGAATGTGCAAATGGTGAGAAGGGGACCCAGGTGTTTCATTAAGCAGGTGGGACTCCAGCAAAGGGGCTGACCTGAATACACAGCACCTGGATCAGCAGGTATGGGGGGTGGGGGGGATAATCGGGGCGAGGTGGCCACCAAATAGAAAGGCCCCCATCTCCCTCCCTATCCGCAAAAGGAAACACCTGGGGGAGCAACCAAAGGAAGGATGCCGAAAGTGGCATGGGAGTAGTGGGCAGGAGGATGGCAATGTAAGAGAAAGAGCTCCAACTGAGCACCGGGCGTGCTGGGCTATAGTTCCAGCTCTGTCTCTTCACCAGCTAGGACTTGCGCGTTCCTGTTCGTGGAGCCTCGAGTTTCCCCTCTGGAAAATGGGCAAAGCAGAAGTGACTTGGGTGCTGACTCTTGAGGGGGCAGATAGGAAGGCGGAGGAACAGTAGACATAAGGTGAATTCGGAGAGGTGTTAACAGCCCCATGGGTTTCCATGGTAACTGGGAGACTCACCAGTCCGGCCGCCGGGACCACCGCCGCCCCCGCTCCCCCGGGGGTGCCGTCGGGCTGCCGTTCGCGATACAGCGCCCAGAGCCCCACGTTGGGCAGGAGGACCAGGGCCGCCAGCACCAGCGCCACCGCCTGCAGGAGCGGCTTTGTTT
>NW_022111372.1:78264135-78275268 GCF_000313985.2 Echinops telfairi
CTGTGCCGCCGCCGGGGGGGGTCACTGCCGTCGCCTCGCCGGCTCCCGGCCCAGCCACGCCGCGAACCGCGGCTAGTGTCCTTCGAAGCGGACACTGCGCGCCGACTACTGTCCCCCTTGGCCTTCCTGCGGGGCGTCCTGGCCGGCTCCAGCTCCAGCGAGTCCAGGGCGGCCTCCTTACCCCCTCGTGGGCCGCGATGGTGCGGCCCGCTCCTCGGCGCTCCCCCGCCCGCAGCAGCTTTGCGAAAGTCCCGGAGTTGGCGAGTTGGGCGCAACGGGTGCAGAGGCTGGGGCGCTGGCGGGCGGGGCGGGTCTGTGCGCGCTGGGTCGCCCCGGGGGACCCCCTGGCCCCGCGCAGAAGCCTCTCCGTAACGGGCCCCCAAGGACCGTTTGCCGGCGCCTTGGGGAGATGCAAATAGCGCTGGCACCCGGCGGGCATAGCTTTGGCGCCCGCAGTCCGCAGAGCTGTGGTTTCCCACTGCTCTGGCTCAGCCGCTGGGACCTGCGGACTTAACTCTGACCCGGGGGGGCGGGGGGAGACTCAGTGTTCCCAGCCATGAAATGGGCCACAGCTGCGCTCCACCGACACTGTTCTGTGGGTAGGACCTGCTCTTCCTTCTGCTCCGAGGCTCTTAGAGTTAGGGGTGTACGCCCTCGGTAAACTGTAGAGCGCGGCGCCTGCCTGCCACCTGTCTGCGGTCCCTGCAGACGTGCGGGAAGGTGACGGGAGCCGCTGCAGGACCTTTCCCCACCCTCGTGCAGACTCCCTGCGGTTGGAATGCCTTTCCATCCCACTGGTGCTGCTAGGCACTCAGCGCAAGATGCCTTTTCCCATGCCTTTGCCCGTTTCCATCTCCAGCCATTTAGCAAACCACGAGCGACCACCTGCTGTGCGCCAGACACTGTGCCAGGCACTGAGACGAAATAAAACAGACTCAAGACCTGACGTGTGGGAGTTGACACAATAAATAGTAATCCTATTCGTGGAGGGAGCAGGCTCTGAAGGCGTCCGGCTGCTTGGGTCAGATTTTGATGAATCCTGTGGCTTACCCTTCAGCTCCTGGAGCTCCTTGTTTAACTGCTTCCCCTGCGTGCTGGGGGTGAGGTGGGGGGTGGGGAGAGCCAGGAGCGTAGTAAGTTACCCACACCCACTGGACTGCTAACCGCAATTTCGAAACCATCAGCCAGTGAGATGAGGCTTTCTACCCCCGTAGCGTTATCTTGACAACCCACAAGGGCAGTTAGCTCTACCTTGTCTTACAGGATTTACTCGATGAGGCATCGTTAGTGCCGTGGGAAAAGATGTCTTGCCCCCGTGTTCTCTGCGACACCCCCAGTGAGCCTTCTTGATTCTCAACTTCTCCCTGCCAACCGCTGACCCTGTGCCTCGTGACCTGAAGTCCTGCCTCCCTTCCCCTTCCCCAGCTCCCATCTTTTTTTTCCTCCCCCGTTGTGGCCTTATGTATTTATTTAATAAATCATGGGCTTGGGGACTCTTACATATAACAACTCATAGGTCCATTATATCAAGCGGACCTGTACAGTTATGGTATCAGCAATTTCTAAACATTATCTTTCTTCTTGAGCTCATTCCCCTCCCTATTCCGCCCTGCTACCCCCTTGAACCATATTATTATTTATACATTTCTTACACCGCCCATTCTGTCCCTTCACCTTCCAGCTCCCATCTCGACATCTGCTCGAAAACCTTCAAGGCTTCTACTGTAGAGTTCACATCCCAGACCCGACCTGCTTAACGCACAAACAACTCACCTGCATCGGGTTGATTCTGACTCATGGTGACCCAATAGGACAGGGGAGAACTGCCCTTGTGAGTTTCTGAGATTGTACCTCTTTATGGGAGTAGAAAGCCTCATTTTTATCCCATGGAGCAGCTGGTGGTTTTGAACTTCCGACCTTGTAGATTGCAGCCCAACATGTAACTGCTAGGGCACCATGGATTCAGACTTGACCTGCTAGGATTGTTCAAACCTTCTATTCCCCCCTTTTACCCTCTCATACGCTAGTCTTCACTCAGCTCAGCTTTGGTTTCATGTTTTCCCCTCGTGTGCTAATGACCACACATTTCCCCTCTCTTCCATCTCTGCTGATGGAAGTCTTGTCATCTTGCCAAGTCCCTTTGGCTGCCACCTCTTCCAAGAAGTCCTCCAAGACTTTGCTGTAAGGAACTTCTTCCTTTCTTTAGATTCCTGTCATCACAGTGGCAATGCTTGCCTTTTAGTGAATGGTAATGCTCAGCTTACATGTAATTACATACCTACAAGGCTTACACCTCATTGCTAGTTTATGCGTTGAACTGAGGGGAGGCGGTGAGACTCCATGAATCACCACACTGGGGGACATCACACCACTGCCTAGAACTCTGCCTTTACACATTCGCTTCTCTCAGAACCCTGAGCAAATGTCTTGCCCCAGAGGTAGCTTCTCTGCCCAGCTCATCTAAAATATGAAACGGCACTGCCATCATCTCTATTTGCTTGATTTTTCTTCAGGGCAGGAATTATTTTTGTCTTTCCTCCTAGATGTGAGCTCAAGCAAGCAGGAACGGAACATATATATATAAATTTTGCCCTAGAAAGTATCCCCTGCCAGGGCCTCTGCTAACACATACATCCCCTTTTGCCAATGGGAAAACCAGCACATCTCAGGCAAAGGAATTTGCAAACAGCCGGCCCCTTTGAGGCCGGCTTAACAGGAATGTTAGGTTGTGCTTCTGCCCAACCACATGATGCTGAGCTCTGACCCCCGAACAACCAAGCACCCAGTGTTGTTGCTGTAAAGGGGGTTCCTACTCACAGCAACTCCATGTATGAAACCCTGCACAGTAGGTGCTCAATAATTAATGGTTGAATGAAGCTAACAGCTGAGGCCATGTTTAGGAAAATTGTCAGTGCCTCCCTCTTCCCCAACCCCAATTCCAGCTTCCTAGAACTTTCTGTGCCCAATGGGATTTGAGCGTTTGCTCTTCTTCTGGCTCACTGTTGATCAAAGCTGCAGGCGGGCTTGGTCAGCCCCCAGTGGGCTTGAGCCCAGGAACCCAGCTTTCTGCCCAGGATTCTCTGATCACTTTTTATAAGATGGGATGCACCTGACACTGGGAGGGCTCCTGGGACTTTGTCTCATTCTCTACGATGACATACCATTTGAGACACATGAGCAACCCATTCATTCTGGCTGGTTTTGTGAGCAACCTGATCTGGCCGTTGATTGAAATGAGACAAGCAAGGTTGTTTCAGACTGAGCGCTGCTAGCCCTATTGTGGGTATTAAATGAGATAATACATAGAAGGGCTGACCACAGAGCCTGGCCGAATGTAAATGCTAGTCATTGTGGGCAAAATAAGAGCCCAACAGGGACTCTGAGGAAGGATGTACAGAATTTCAACTGCATAATTGGATCTGAGCAAAAACCATTTGCTCTGGCCTGTGCCTATCTGACCTCATCTCTTCTTTATCCTCTCTGGCCCTTGAACACATCAGCCAATGCCTTTGCCAGGAACTCTGTTCCCCCAGATCTTCTCCCGGTGCAGGCTCCTTCGCATCCTCCGGGCCTCAGCCCAAACACCCCCTTCTCAAATCTAATATCCAACAAAGTCTTTAAACACCTGAAACTTGACAACAAAAAGACAAATGAACAACCCAACAGTGGACGAAGGCTTTGTCCAGACAGTCCACTGGAGAGGCTGTCTCTACAACTGACGGGCATACAAGAAGCTGCTCAACATCATCAGGCATTCGAGGGATGCAAATCAAAGCCACGAGGTGCCACCTCACCCCTCTCAGAACAATGACGATGAAACAGGTGTCCGCGAGGTCATGGAGAAACGGAACCTCATCCACTACTGGTGGGAATGTACGTCCCCGCTGCACCACAGTTTGGTGGCTCCTCACAAAGTTGAACATAGAGCTACCTGCTCGCAGTCCCAATCCTAGGTGTATACCCAGAAGAAGCGAAGGCCAAAAGGCAAACAGAAACCAGGGTTCATCATAGCATGTTCTGCAATAGCCTAAAGATACAACTGCAGATGAATGGATAAACAAAATGTGGTATGTGCAGAAACTAGGCTGCTACTCAACCATAGAGAGAAATGAAGTCTCTATGCACATTACAGCATGGATAAACCTTGAAAGTAAGAATGGCTGCATAATTTGGGAAATGTAATCAATATCACTGCATCATACATGTAACGTTTGTTGTGTTGGCATATGTGATGTGATGTAGATTGGTACCTGCAGTGCAGTGAATCACTATGATCCTGCTAGAGGCTTTTCTACTCTCCTAGAGTTGCTGTCTCAGAAACCCACAGGGACGGGCAGTTCTGTGGTGTCCTATAATATTGCTATGAGTCAGAATTGGCTGGATGGCAATGAGTTTGGTTTTACTTGCTGATCCATTCATAGGAGTTCTGGTAGCATAATCAATTACACATTGAGTGGCTAACTACAAGGTCGACAGTTTGAACCCATCAGCTGCTTGACAAGAGAAAGAGGAGGCTATCAACTCCTGAAAGATTTGTAGCCTTGGGAAACCCAAGGGGCAGAAGAGAGTGCCATGGGAGGGACAGCTGGTAGCAGAATTGGTGGATAGATTGGAGAGAAGAGATCTATTTGACCTCAATCACGCAATTTTCTTTTAAAAGTCACTTTCTCACAGAGGCCCTCCCTGACCACCCACCTGAAGTGCTCTCTTCTGTACTTCATACTGTGCTTTATAACTTGCTGTATAATGAGAGGGCATGGCCCTTTTTCGCTACAGTCTTATATATTTGCTTCTTTAATATTTTATTGTTGGATTCCTTCAAATAGAATGTCGACCTCATGAGACAGGCACTGTGCTCATTCCCTGTTGTACCCTCAGACCCTGGAACATATGGTCCTGGCACATGCTGACGTTAGGTGCCATCAAGTTGATTCCGACATACTGACCCTATCCACAACAGAGCAGAGAGCACTGCCAGGTCCTGCTCCACCCTCACCAGTGTTCTGTTCGAGCCCACTGCTGCAGCTATAATGTTAGCCCATCTTATTGAGATTCTTCCTCTTTTGACTGACTGCCAAGCACGGCATCCTTTTCCAGGAACTGGTCCTTCCTGATAACAGGTCCAAAGTATGTATGCAAAAAAGCACTCACTCTTCTCCAGTTTTCCATCTTGTCACCAGTGACTGGCAGGTGTTCCAGGATATCCCTCAGGATACGCTTCATCAGAAGAGTCTGGTAGAGAAGAAGTGAAATGCACAGATCTTCAATGTCCCTAAAAAGTATATTAAAACCTTCCTAATAGAGCCGTTCACCTTGGCTTCCAGAAGGTCTCCTGGTGATGCACCCACTTGTTAAGAACTGTGCTCTCAGGTTGGTCTAGTCCTGAGCTGACACGGTATGAGAGTAGACAGGCTCAGTAAATCAGAAGGTGGTGGTTTGTCAGACTGTCTCTAGCTCACTCTTTAACCTTGACCAAGTCTCCTGGCTTCTCGGAGTTTCCGTTTCCTCATCTGCAAAATGAGGATCATCATGACTGGCACAAGGCTTTCCAGCCAGTGAGAAGGAGGTCTCCTTGACTCTGAGCAGAACCAGAGGAGTGGCAGGAGTTGAACTTCGGTGTCTTCTGCAAGCCGCATTCCTTCTTACTTCTCTTGTCCTTGGGGGTCAGTGGGCCCACCTGCTGAGTCTTCAGAAAAGCCCCTCTGATCTCCCTGACCAGACTAAGCTCCCCAGTTGTGTGACCTTGTAACAGAGCGCTTCATTTTGCTGCTTTGCAGACTCCTCTTAGTCTTACGGTACTGACCTTATGCACAACAGAACAGAAGGAAGCTGTGTCCAGTCCTGCACTGGTTTTTCATGATCACTGCCATGTTTGTGTGGGTTACGGCGTCAACCCATCTCACTGTGGGTTCCCCTCTACTTCACCCCACACCATATCCTTCTCTAGCAATTGGCCTTTCCTGATGATACATCCAAAATAAGTGAACCGGACTCTACCATCTTCACTTTGCTGTTGTTTTTTACCGAAAAGTAACTTATTATTTCATGCAGTTAATCCTTCAGTAAGCACAATGAAAATTATATTATGACTTTCCAAATATTAGTGAAAAAAGATTAAATAATACCCGACCAAAAAACAATAAGACTGTTATTTAGGATATTTCCATATTGCTTCTTTTAAAAAAAAAGTTTATTGGTATATATTTCACATATCATACAATTCAATAGATCAATCATATCAATTAGAGCTGTATAATCATCTCCTCAATCAATTGTAGAATATTTACTTCGCTCTTGTACCCAATGTCACCAGCTGTCCACCTCCCCCAACCTTCCCCGCCCTACCCTCCGAGAAACCATTAATACAGTCACTGTCTCTATAACTCTATCCATCCTGAATTTCAGTTACAGGAAAACATAGAAAACAAAATACAGAAAAACCCAAACTCTGCATGATAGGGAGGCTATTCACACCCCTGGCCTGTGGTCAGAGGGGATTCACTGGAGGCCCAATTCATGTGTGGGCCCTGTGATGGGACCTTGGGCTCCCACTGTCATCCAGACCCTTCCGAAAAACGCCCACCACCCTCACGTTGAAGGAGCTATCTGTTTGTAGTGTTTACAGTTACTAAGTGAATATTTGTTTGATCTCCTCATGCACTGGTTTAGACACCCCATGAGGAGAGACGCCATGTTTGTTTTGGCTTCTCACATATCCCCCATGCCTAACACATGCCTGGCCAAAAATAAGTGCTCCACAAATATTCGGGGAATGAATGAATGAGTGCATCAAGCTAGTAAGCAAACAAGCATTCATCCTTTTAAAACCCATACTCTAGTCTCTTTAACACTAGAGTGACCCAAATAGCTCTCTCTACCAGTTGGTCTTCCCTGGGTGATTCAAACAGGAGCCAGGATAGCGATTCAAACCTGCTTGGAGATGCTACAGACGACAGCCTGGCAATCGGTTTCTCCAGGGTCACGGCCTTGAAAACCCCACACTGCACACATGAGATGATCATGAGTCAGGTACGACTCAACAGCAGCCACCACCACCTGGTCATTTTATGTGGCTCTGACTCCTAAGACAGAGGAAGAGGGGGATGGGGGTGGCGAGGGGGTGGGGAATGTGGAGCTGAGATTTCCCAGTTGGATCCAGCCATCCTGGCTCTGTTCAGACTTTCCCCTAACTTCCTGTGTGACCTGAGGCAGACCACTTAAACTGGGAATCAGGTTTACCATGTATGGGCCCATGTGTGCACGTGGTAGCAGGAATCAGAGCACTCTGGACAAACAAGGAATAAGGACATATTGAATAAAGCAGTGGAATCAGATGCTCTTTGAGGTCATTTTCATTTCTAAAGTTCTAGAACTTAATCTTGCAGAACTGGGTGGGGGAAGGGCAACCAGACACACGACACTCCCAGGGGCCATTCAATCTAGCATGCGTATTTAGTGGCATTTCAGTTCCTAGGTTGAAGAAAAAAGAAAGGGTTGGCAGATTCCTATTTGAAACGACCTCTAGACAGGGAATTGCCTGTCTCTTAGAGCCTACTTTGTCATATCCACAATGAGATGCCAATTAAACCAGTCCTGCCAACTGTACAGCTATGCTATTGAATCGAGACAGGGAAGGTGCCTTAACCAGGATATGTTTTGAAAGAGCAAACAGACAAGGCCACACATCCCAAACAAAGAGTAAACATGCTACATCGATGGGTGGCCAGAAGTGTCAGGTGCAAATATCAGGTGTTTGGGGAGCAATCCACCTCCTGGCACTGCCACTAGAATAAATCTCAGGCCTTAGGAAATGAGAAGGCTTTCTGTTTAATTACCTCTTTTTTTGCACCAAGGGAAAAGTTGTACAGACACAAATAGAGAGGTGGGGGTGGGGGTTTCAAAGAAAGAAGGCTTCCTAGGAGCCTGTGCCCCTCAAAAATGGCTGTGTCCCAGCCACCTCTGTAAAATAGAGGAGCTGCAGTAGGTCCTCAGTAATCCAGCTGTCGCAACCCAAACTACACACTAGAGTCACCCAGGGACCTATTGGAAATCTGGGTGCCCACCTCACATTCCGCATCAATTAAATTAGAATCTCAGGGGGGTGAGAATCAGCTATCCTCAGGCGATTGCAGTGTGCGGGCAAGGTTGAGAAGCCCTGTTCCACGGCTCCAAGGGTTTCCTTTGGCCTAAGCGGCAGGTCATCTGATGTTCCACTAGGTGGCACCTCCAGCAAACTTCAGTGGGTCTAGAAAGGTCTTGTCTACCTCTAACTTTGGATTTAGAACACAGAGTTTGACGGTCTTCACAGACAGCAAGGGTCTGCATGCATGATGAGAAGTCTGAACTCGCTGGTTAGCTGCTAGCTAGTGAGTACTGGAGTGACAAAATGTTAAGAGATGTCCCACTGAGAAACTGAGGTGTGGAGAGGGATGTCTCCATCTCACGTGACTGGGTTCACCTACTCAAAGTGTGTGGTCATATCTTCCTAGTTGGCCCAGTCCCAACACCATCAACCTTCCAAAGTCCTCAAGCAGCCACCAGGAAGTGCGCTAACAAGCATTGGCTTTTTTCATTGGCTTAGTTAAGAATACCCTAATTTACTTTGAGGATTTACCCTTTCCCCTCTCAGCCAGGATGAAGTCCTGGTGATACTGCGGGTTAGGTGTAGAACTGTTAACCATAAAGTCAGTGATTCAAACCTACCACATGGTCCAGGGCAGAAAGATGAAGCTGTCTCCTCCCCTAATGTTCACAGTCTGGGAAATCCTATATAAGGTCATCATGCGAAGGAGCCAACTGGATGGCGGTTGGGTTTGGTTGGGGGGGGTTATCTCAGCCAGAACCAGAGCTGACTCCACCCTCAGCTGCTGGCACTCCAGCCCACTCTAGCTACAGTGATTGGTCCTGGGAGAGATACCTGAGTGTGCAAAGCCAATCAGAGCAACGGAAGCTCCCCTGTGGCTTCCACGTAGCAGCTTACTTTGAACACGTCATCAGGAAAAGGATGTGTCTGGGCAAGGAGAGGACCAACTACATGGAGGCTCTTCAATGCGATGGATGGACAGCGATATAGCAGGCAGATTATGAAGAGGGCACAGGAGCTCTGAGAGTTTCCTGCTGCTGTGCACCAAGTCACCACGAGTCAAAGCCTATGCTAAGAACTAGCAACAGCAATTATGAAAGTAGGGTCCGCTCCAAGCTGAGGGTGCTGAGGATTGGCTATAGGCTGACAACCCTCTTGCCACCGCAAGGAGCTTACTGGACATCTCAGGTTGGTCCGCCTAGATGTCCTCTCCGTCCTTCTCCTCCCTGATCCAGGAAGACTCAGCCATATAGAATGCATTAATGGGCTTCCTTGCTCCCTGGTTTTTGGTGAGGTGGCTCACTCTGTTAGCCCCTGAGAAGCCAGGACAGGACTTCAGAAGGAGGGAGAAGAGCAAAGTCAGCGTAGGGCCTTGCCATTGTCTACCCACAGAGACCTTGCTCCGGCCAGGCAGGCCTTTTGAAACAGCCTTCTTTCTCTAGCTTCCAGTAAAAGATCCTCCCTTCACCCTTCAGGCCTACAGCTATACAGCACGCTGCTGTTGCTAGCCCCAGGGTGCTACACTGTCCGATGGTTTCTCTGTACCCTGCTCCATTGTCTTATTAGACTCACCTCATATTACCCGGTGAGGCCCCATCATTCCCTGCTGAGAACCTGACTGACTCAAACCAGCGGAGAGGCTGCCTGAGCAGGGCTCCAATGCAGGAAACGGAACCGAGAGACCCAGTTACCCAAGTTTGCTCCTGGCGTCATCCTTACTTCCACTCCAACTCACCTTCCACATTCAAATGATTACTTCATAATCCTGATTTTATTACTGAATAGATTGATTGCCTTGTCCCTATCCCTAGTATAGTGGACATATATCCGGTGCCTGAAAGAAGAACTCTTGCTCAGAACCCTCAGTCACCTCAATCAGTATGAGCTAGTCCTTGACCTCTGATTGGCTTGACTTGGATCAAAAAGATGACCCGAGCCAAGCCATTCCGATTCCGTCTCAGAAATTGGAACCAAGTGAAATGGAGTGAAGAAGACAGCTGTTGGGAAGCCCTGAAGGTGCCAGTTCAAGTAGCATCAAGGTTGAGATGACCCCAGGGCCACACTCATGAAGAAGGTATGGCGAAACAGAAATTAGTAAGTTATGGGACAGCAGGGGAGAGTGGAGCAGGGCGCAGAGCTGCTGATGAAGAAAACCCTGAAAGATTGTCAACTTGGCTCCTGGCTTTCTAATTCCACTTCTGGTTTCCGGGCTGCCAGCCTGGGCTGAGGCCCCTGCCTTTGGCTTTCTGGGTGTTTTACTGTATTCCATTTCCCTGAAGTCAAGAGTGATTCTCTGTCTCTTGTGCCCAAAGGAGCCCTGATCTTGATCCCCTAATCTCAAAGTCCAAGTATCACCTCTCACTTGAATCACTCCAATCGCCTCCTTTAAATTCGTCCTTCCCTCTGGAATGGTCTTCTGGTTTGCAAATTTGCCCTGTTGCTTCTTGCTGTTGGTTTCCTCATTCTTCTCACAATCATGTTCAAGTTCTTGACTAGGTACTTTTTACAATAAAAAACAGCAGCCACTTACTGTATCCACAGTTTCTCACCTCCATGCCTTTGGTTGTTTGTTTGTTTTGGAGAGTGGGTATTTTTAATGATTGAATCAAGATCTAGAATCTCAGCTTCGGAAGAACCACTTGTTTTTGCCTGTCTTGTACATCTCCTCAAACTTGACCTGGAGTTCCCGACAGGCCTTGTGTTTAAGAGCAGGGTCTCTGATGACATGCTTGTTGATGACACTTTTGTCCAAGGGGATGTCTACAGAGTACGATCCTCTGTAGGTGGTATGAGGTGATTATAGTCATAAGCCTTCCCAAAAGACTTGATCTTTGACCACTTTGGCCAATTTTCTTCTTGCCCATGGCAGTGGTCCCTTTGCGGGGATCGCGGGGATATGCAGGGATTCCAGCCATCATAACATGGTTGTAGGGGTGGTCTGAGCTGCTATCATCAACGTTCTTCATGGCGATGATGGCTTTGCATTCAGAATAGTGTCCAGCCAGGACAAGTACCACCTTCCCAGGTCACGAACTTGCCCTTTTTGACAA
>NW_022111372.1:78275977-78277652 GCF_000313985.2 Echinops telfairi
GAGGTGGTAAAGGTACAAAGGAGCAGATTCAGATTAGTGGCTTGTTTCTCTCATGCAGCCCTCAGTGGCTGGCACAGTGTTCGGCACATAGGATCTGCTCACCAGGCACTCGCTGAAGAAGAGGGCTCCCTGCATGGGAGGCCAGGGGAAGATGCGAGAGAGAGCTTCTTCATACAATGTTCTTCACCTGCCAACATCAATCAAGGGCTTTCCCTTGGTTTTATTTCTTTCACACCATTTTCTTCTAGTAATAGCTACCACTTAGTATGTTTTCTGAGTCAAGCCCAACACTACATGATTTGCACATATTGTCTCATTAACGATCACAACACCATGGCAAAAGGAAGATAGTATTGCCCCCCATAATACAGTCGAGGAGACTAGGGTTCAGAGACTAGGATTATTAACTTGTTTAACAATACAACTAATAATTATAAATACAATCCCACTATTACACACTACTACTACTGTAATTGAAAGTGAACTTTGTCTAAGCACTGTGCTGGATACCGAAGATGATGTGGATTGAAGAGTACCATTGCTGATGTTAGATAGACCTTGACTGAAAAGAAGAGAATACCAGCAAGATGTCTATTTGCGTTTTACTGACTAGGAAAAGGCATTCCTCTCTATGATCATAACAGATGATGGATAGCATTGCAGAGAGCAGATGCTCCCCAACATTCAACAGTCCTCATGTAAAACTGGTACACGAACCAAAAGGTGACAAAACAGAACTAGGTCATAACCCATGTTCAAACACCAGGAAAGGTGTGTGTCAGGGTTGTATCTTTTCACTTTACTTATTCAATTTGTATGCTGAGTAAAGAATCCAAGAAACTGCATTCTGTAAAGAAAACCTTGGCATCAGGATTAGAGGAAGACTCATAAACTACTGCCATGCGCAGAGACACAACCTTGATTGCTGAAACCAGCCAGACCTGAAGCCTTTAGTGCTGAAGATCAAAGAGCACGGCTTCAGTTGGATTACCTTTCGACATAAACAAAATGAAAATCCTCACCATTGGACCAATAGGCCACATCATGATAAATGGAGAAAAGATTGAAGTTGTGCAGGATTTCATTTTGCTTGGATCCACAATCCATACCTATGGAAGCAGCAGTCAAGAAATCAAATGACGGCTTACATTGGGCAAGGCTGCGGTAAAACAGTTCTTTAAAATATTGAAAGTCGAAGATGTCACTTGGAGGACTGAAGTGCACTTGTCCCAAGCCGTGATATTTTCCGTCGCTCCATGTGCACGAGAAAGCAGGACAATGAATAAGAAAAACTAAAGAAAAATTGATGCACTGCACTGGCGGTGTTGGTGAAGACTGTTGAATACATCATGGCTGCCAGAAGAACAAACAAGTATAGCCAGAACGCTCCTTAGAAGCAAGAGTGGTGAGGAGCTCATGTCCTTTGAGCATGTTACCAGGATAAACCAGTCCCTGAAGGAAGGCAAATCCTTGGTAAAGCAGAGGGTCACTGAAAAAGAGGAAGACATCCCACAAGATGGGTTGATATACTGGCCCGAACAATGAGTCAGACATAGCCAGCATGGTGACGATGTCTCAGGATCAGGCAGCATGTCATTCTGTTGCACACAGAATCTCTGTGTTGGAAATGAATACATGCCAACCAGCAACAATCACAAGCATGACAATTTTTTTT
>NW_022111372.1:78281250-78282477 GCF_000313985.2 Echinops telfairi
GTGGTTACGCTCTGGGTTACTAACTGCGAGGTCCGCAGATTGAAACCAGCCACTCTTCTGTGGGAGGAAGATGAGGCTTTCTGCTCCCTTTATGAGTTACAGTCTCTGAAATCCGCAGGGGCAGTGCTACTCTGTCTTATTGCGTTGACATGAGTTGGATTGACTTGATGGCAGTGAGTTTGGTTTTTGTTTATTTGGGGGGACATTTCATAGAGAAATCATTTCTACCTTCTCTTTTAAAATCACATAGTCTGGTAACACTGTCAATGTTTTCTTGCCTGGCCATAGAAAGGATGGTGTTGAGCAGTCACTGGCCCTGTAATCCTTATGAACATTGGGAGTTTCCTCTGTCTTAATCTGGCCCAGCCCTGAGTTGATCAGTTTGAAGCTCAGCAAGGAAGCACTTGGAGCCCTCCCTCCTCGTGCATGGCCCCAGTGCTAAGTGTTAAAGAAGTGGGTCATGAGGGAGGATTAATCACTGACAAGTCAGCATTACAGCTGGAATTGTTTTTCAGTACAGTATTTACTTAGCTCGATAAATAAATTGTAATACACTGTAGTTGATTAGACTGTGTGACAACCTGCATAGACTAGTTTTTATTTCTCTGAGCAACCAGAAATAGGACTTGCACTACAGCAGAAGGGGGTCAGGTTACGTCTTTCTCTCATTCCCTCATTCATCAAACCAAACTGTGTGTCAGCCCCTGATCTAGGCACTGGGGAAACAAACATGAGCCAGCCACTGAGCACAGGGATCTTACCAGACAAGTGAGCAAAAATGCAAAATGATGTTAGAAGTGTTTTACTGGAGGAGCATCAAAGCTTCCATCAGAGCCTTTATTTTCATTGTCATGGCATCAGTTATGACTCATAGCAACCCTATAGGACAGGGTAGAATTGCCCCTATGGGTTTCTGAGGCTGTAATGCTCTACAGGAGTAGAAAGCCTGATCCTTCTCCCAGGAGTTTCTGGTGGTTTTGAACTGCTGACCTTGCTATTAGCAGTCCAACATGTAACCCACTACTCCAGGGCTCCTTGCCATCAGAAGCACATGGGGGAGGCCACAAGGGAGGTGATGTTTTGGGAAGGTCCTGAAGGATGTGGAAGAGTTTTCTAGGAAAAAGAAGGGTCAGAGGAAAGAATTTCTTGAAGACAAGCAATGCTCAAGGATAAGGTTCTTTCTCAGAAAGTGACAGAAGACAGAACTCCCCTGCCAAATTTAGGTAA
>NW_022111372.1:78284320-78285401 GCF_000313985.2 Echinops telfairi
CTGGATAAATATCTGTGCAATAGAGTCTACGCAGGCTGGTGCAGAGCTGGGTACTGTTTCCTTTGGTTACCACTCTAAGACTGAACTGATGGACACACTTGCAGTAGCACCAACAGACTTTCAACGCCAATGCGACAGACACCTGTGCCCCAGGGTCGAAATGACTCACGGACACGATACTCTCGTGGGAACTGTTTGGGTGACAATCCAGGCAAACAGGAAGCAATGAAGCAACAAAAGGGGAAACATTGAGGTTGAAGGAGGGATATCATGTGGAGATATAGGAATGTGGAAAAAGCATGATACTCAAGTCAAAAAAGGCTAGCCAATGTCTGGTTTTCCTACAGTAATCATGATGTGAGTGTGTGTGTGTGTGTGTGTGTGTGTTCATGCACACATGTGCACCTATCCCTGGGTAATTCAAATGGTTCATGTGCTCAACTACTAAATGAAAGGTTGACAGTTGGGGTTCACCCAGAGATGCCTCAGAGGAAAGCCGAGTAATCTACTAATGACTACCCAACCACTGAGAACCCTAGAGGGCAGAGTTCTACTCAGTCAAACATGGAGTCGCCATGGGTTGGAATCAACTCATTGGCAATGCTTTAAAAAAGCTTTTTATTGTGAATTAGGTGAAGGTTTACAGAGTGGATCATCCGTGAGGTAGTTAGTTTATTGTGCCAACCTGGCCGATAAACACATGTGGAGTTAATTAAAGGGCGGAGGGATAAATGGCTCAGTGAGTCTTGCCTTTCTAGTTCTCCGGTCTCTTGTTTTGTGATGGCCACACCAGGGTGCAGCTGCCTTAGCGGTTCCCTGCTTCAGCTGGCAAGGCTCACTTCCTGCAAGACATCCCCAAGGAGAAACCACCTAGAACTACCCCGATGCAGCCCTGGGTGCTGGAGCAGCCGTGTGGAGACCCCTGCCAGCACTAAGATGTTTACACATTCACTGACCCGGCTTTCCTCCTGCAGTCGGCATCATTGCATCTGTTTTGTGAGATGGAGGAGGACTTTGTGGATTGGTGTTGGACATATGGGTTAATGTTGGACTTGTGGGCTTGGGCAGCACTGGGTTGGGA
>NW_022111372.1:78287215-78288208 GCF_000313985.2 Echinops telfairi
AGTTTGGGGGTGGCAGGGCCATCCCAAACTTCCTTGCTATTCATCCTCATCCACCAGGTGCTGGATAAATATCTGTGCAATAGAGTCTACGCAGGGGCACTTAGCACCGAAGGTGGGAGAGGACCAGGAAATGTCCGCCAGGTGAAGGGCATGGTCATTGCAGCCTGCAATGTCAGCCTACCTCCCGGGAGACACAGCCTCCTGCTGAGGAGGGAACAAGGAGCTATAAAATGAAAATTGAAGGAGCATCGCTTGGGAGCAGCTGTCAGGAAGCACTTTCCCGAGTGGAGACTGGGGATGTGTCGAATGACCTTTCTGCAGCAAGGTTGTCTTGGTTCACACTCCTGAGGCAGTGCTGCCTGTAAAGTGGCCACCAGGAACCCTCATATGCTATGGGAAACTTGGGGTGACCTGCAGAGCACTGGTTCCAAGGTGGGCTCTTCAGAAAGGGGTGTCAGGGGCTGCTGCCTGCAGAGGCTTCTCCCACAGGCTGGAGAATCTGTCAAGAGCCCAGGGTGTTCAGATGAAGGCACCTGCCATAGCATCCTTGTGTGGGTGGCCGCTCAGCCTGTGACACCCGCTTGCCTTGTTGTTGCTGTTGCGAGCTGCCATTGGCTGGCTCCGGGTTTGTGAATCGGTCAGTGGTGACTTGCAGGGTTTTCAATGACTGAGGTTCTGAAGATCACCTGCCCTCTCTTCCTAGTCCATTTTAGTTTGGGGCGTGTCTGCTGAAATCTGTTCAGCATCATAGCAGCTTGCAAGCTTTCAGCGTTAACGCTTACTCATCCTGCCAGGTAACATTGCCCCGAGGAGACTTCCAACCTGCGCCCCATCCATCCCACTAAGTTACACTCCCCCACCCCACCCCCCGCTCACCGTTATGTGTTTGAGAAGTCATTTCCTTCATTACACTTATGAGTAAGTCCAAAAGTAATAGCCACGAACCATGATTAAGTGAAAATATCAAAATGTAAAGCTATTGCTCCTCGATAC
>NW_022111372.1:78290370-78291279 GCF_000313985.2 Echinops telfairi
AGGAGGTGGAAGGGGCTCCCAGGCAGAGCGTTTGGTTGGCCATGGATCTTTTGCTCCCCTGCTCCAGTGCTCCATTGTGAACGAGGACAGCATCTTTACTACCTGGAATCCCCAGCACTTAACTGAGGGCTTGAATGGCTGGAGGGAGCCGCTACTCTGCTTGGCCCGCAGCAACAGCTCTCAGGCTCACAGGAGGGCTTGTTACACGTGCAGTTCTGGGCCCCTCCCCCAGAGTGACAGATTCCGTAGCGACATCAAATCAGTGTGACCCACAGGGACCCTATGCACAACAGAACGAAGCCCTGCCCTCTGCTGTGCCATCCTCACAACGGTCCCCATGCTTGAGGCCACCGTGATCATTCCTTTCTTTCCTGGCTCTTCCTTGACTTTTCGCTTTCTTCATGAATGATGCTCTCCCGCGGCCCTTCAGGTCTTCTGTCATTAGCGTTCAAGGCAGCAATTCTGACTTTGAAATGTTCTCAAAATGCAGTTGGGATAGACTCAAGGTCATATTTTGGTTCTGTGGACTTGTTTTATATTCTTCAGCTTTATGGGAAACTTACATATAAGCAGTTCCACAGTCAGCCCATGGACGCGTTTTATCTGCAAATGTTGAGCTTCTTCATCATTTCTTCCCATAGATGCTGTTGATTTGATTTCTGTGTATTCTATCTGGAGAAATTAATGTGTATAGTCATTTGTGTTGTTAAAAAAAAAGGTATTTGCTATTAATAAATTGTGGTTTCTGCAAAATTCTCTCATGAGATCTCCAGGTTCATTTTATAAAAAATCATTTTGTTGGGGACTCATACACCTTTTAATCCATATATACATTCATTGTGTCCAGCACATTTGTACATATGTTGCTACCATCATTTTCAAAACATTTTCTTTCTATTCGAGCCCTTG
>NW_022111372.1:78291821-78297601 GCF_000313985.2 Echinops telfairi
GGTCCTGAAGGGATCATCTGTCCTGGATTCCCTGTGTTTCCAGTTCCTATTTGCACCAGTGTACATCCTCTGGTCTAGCCAGATTTGTAAGGTAGAATTGGGATCATTATAGTGGAGGGGGGGAGGAAGGATTTAAGAACTAGAGGAAAGTTGAATGTTTCATTGTTACTACACTGCACCCTGACTGGCCCATCTCCTCCCATCTCCTTCCTGCGACCCTTCTGTAAGGGGATGTCCAGTTGTCTACAGATGGGTCTTGGGTCCCCAGTCTGCACTTCCCCTCATTCACAATAAATACATGTACATAGATCTATTTCCCTGTTGTTATATATAAATATATTTACATGTGTACATGTCTGTATTTAGACCTCTATAAATGCCCTTTGCTGTCTGGTTCTTTTCTCTATTTCCTTTTACTTTCCTCTTGTCCCACTGTCATATTAGGCCTTAATTCGTATTTCAGTAATTCCTCTCGGTTACATTGCCCTTGATCAAGGCCTACCAGGCATCTTATACTCTCCTCGACACTGAATTTAGATCACTTGTTTCCTTGTGCCTGGGTTTGTTAATAACCACTTCCCTTCCCCGCTTCCCCTTCTACCATGTCTCCCACCCCCACCCCAACTGTTGGCCCGTTGTTTTCTCCTATCGATTGTTTATCTCACCAACTTATCTAGATAGACATGCAGAGACAATAATAAGCACTACAACAAGACAGAGCAAAAGAAATAAAAGAAAACAACAACAAAATCAATGACAAAAAAGGAAAGAAAAGTCTATAAATAATTTCAGGTCTGCTTGCTGACCTTTAAGAGTGTGTTCTAGTAGAGTCTGATGGGGTGCCACACCCTGGCCCCAAAGTCTATTTTTGGTATTCCCCGGAGCCTTCATTGCTTTGCTCCCCTTGCTGCTCTGTTGCATACACTTCCAGCTTCATTTCTATCATCAAATCAATATTATTCAATTACTTTCCTTCCTCTTAGTTATCAACATTTACATTGCAATTGCCAATCATTGACAATTCATCTTGATTGCATGTTCAATCAATTTATGACTGAAGTCATTGGTAGAATTCCTCAACTTCTTTTTATTTCTTTCTTTAATTTAGCCTTGGGTGGAACCTAATAAGTTGTATTTCTAACATATTGCGGTACTTTGGCCATGTTAACAGGAGCGACCAGTCCATGGAAAAGAGCATCACGTTGGTAAAGTGTAGCGCCAGAGACCACCCTTGACAAGATGGACGGACAAGTGGCTGCATCAGTGGGCTCAAACATGAGGACAATGGGGAGGGTGACGCCAGACTGGACAGTGTTTTGTTCTGATGTGCATATGGTTGCTATGCGTTGGAACCCACTAATCAACTCGGTGCTACCTAACAACATCAACAACATATTGGAGATGATACGTATGCTATTGCCCCAGGAACCATAATTTGAGCGTCACTGACTTATAGGACTGCATCCTATGCTGTCCCAAATGATAGGCATCAAAGGATCTTTAAAGTCCAAAGATAATAAGATTTAATTGGCAAACTTCAGGTGAGATAGAAAAGCAGACATGATCTAGTAATATAGGGGTGCCCAGGAACAGTCTCCAATAGGGAAGGTCAGTACAGGTTGACTCGTGTTTGCCTGCTACTCTGTTGTGAACAGTGTCATGTTTATTGCCATATGCATTTATTAATTTGAAGTGAACCCTTTCACGTGAGTTGTCATGAAATCCATGTTCACTATTCACTACATATTAGTAATAAGTAAGCACAAGTCAGCCTGTGCGTACCTTGCTTAGTGCAGGCTCTGTCTTTCTCAGGAACCATACATTTAAAGGGCTTTTGTTCTGTAGGAAGGTGCCGTGGGGTGGGGAGAGAGACACATGCCAACCATAGCTAGAAGCAGAACCTTTGATGTGGTGGGGAACTATGAAATCATTCACTATAGATGAGTAAGTAAACACAATTAAGCCCAGCTTACTTTGTTTATTGAGTGGTTTGACACTGGGTGACACCAAGATCCTTTTGTTTGAAGCTGGAGCAGCTGCTTAAGATTGCATCTCCTGCAGGGAGGTTTGATATGGAGTTTAAGTTGTTGAATACAAAATTGATTTTCTGAGCTGCAAACTCCCACCTAATTCACAATAGAACGTTAAAAAAAAAGGCTTTCATCTCCTGCCCTACCCCACCCCCACATTACATTTGCTGAGGAGGGGCAGCCACTGAACCCCTAGGCAGCTGTGAGGTATACAAGGATGCTAGTCCTCTCCAGTCTCAGACCCTGTGGTTAGCGAAAGAAATCGGGGGCAGAGCCAGCAGGAAAGAGGGCACGCGGGACAGGACAGAACTCCAGAAATGGCCCTGCCCTGCCTGAGCCGCCGCCGAGGGCCTGCTGTTTGAAAGACCTGCAGGCTGAGCTGTGATGAGCAGGCTGTCCACACACAGAGGGTTGGGGTGGGGGGGCGTGAGCCGTCAGGGGTCCTGGGGTTCTGAGGCCTGGGGGTGGACCAAGAAGGGAGTCGAGCTGGGAGCCGGAACTGTGAACTGGCTCTCTGTGCACAGCCAGCCGCCTTCCAGGGAGGGGCTTGGAAATTTCTAAATTTGAGCCTGGCTTTCCAGACCACGGAGAAGATTGAACAACTTTTCAGCATACTTTATAATCCTTCACCACGTAGACACGTGGCATGTGGACCTCTGTGTGTACTCCTCTTCAGGCCCCAACATGTGTGGGTGGGCCTGCCAGCTCAAGTGACAGTGAGGGAGGGGCCTAGGGAAGCAAGGCTACTCCCTGAGGGCCTGGGGTGCACCCTGGGGTAAAAAGCCATCACCAGGAAGCCCCCAGGGGTCCTGCTGCCCCAAGCGGGCCCTGGGGCTCCTCAGTGTCCTGGGGGTCCTCTCCTCCTGGAGAGTAAGGATGAAACCTCAGGTTCCACAGTTAAATGAGAGCAAACGTGCACCTGTTCTTTCAAGGAAAGAAGAGGCCTGCATCGCAGGAAGGCTTTGGTCTGGGGTTGCCGTCAGTCAGTCACCGAGCTGTGGTCAGGAAGGGAGGGACAGACAGACCTCAGCGCTGCCACTTGCCATAGGTGTTTCCTGGGGCAAGTCACGGCCGCTCTCATCTCTTAAAGGGAGAGCTTTGCAGTATCTACAGCAAGAGGGGTAGTATAAAGCCTCCACGACTGGGCCTCCCTGGGAGGCTACCGGGTATGTGGTGGTTTTGACATTTAATCTTGGTTAGGTCCCTCCCTCTCTGATTTAGCCCCCTCCCCAGTCAGCCCTGCCCCTTGCCCGAACTCACAAAGTTCAGAGACGTTTGTCTGTCTTCTGGGCCCCTGGTTTTCTCTATGGATGTTGAAGACCCCGTCTGACTCATTTCAGTGGCCTAAGACACCCGTCTCACAGAGCAGCTGTTCTGATAAATGCAGATTCATGAGCCTCTGTTTCAGAGAAACAGATTCCGGGGTCTTCTTTGGGCCCCAGAGTCTGCATTTCCCCCCAAAAGCGTTGTTGGCATATAATTCACACATCATACAATTTAATAGCTCAATGCCATCAAGAAGCATTCCATCATCACCACAATCTGTTTTAGAATATTTTCTTCATTCTTGTGCTCACCGTTAATAGCTCCCCATTCCCCACGCCCAGCCTCCCTTGCCATGCCCACAGGGAGCCATTAATTCATGTACTGTTTCGATAGATTTACCTAGCCTGGACTTCACAGACAGAAAAACACGAAAAGAACATGAAAACTAACAATAAGAAAGTAAAACATAAAAAGAACATTGAAAAGGAAGCAGAAAATATTAAAAGCAAAAACAAATGGATTGCAAGGCATATCCAATGATAGGTGCTGAATTTTCACCTAGTGCATTTCAATGAGCACTTCAGTTGACTCCGATGAGAGCCGACTCTTGGAGAAACGTTGTGGTTGAATAAGCTGAATGAAAAGCAGAACCAGCGTAGCCATTGGGAGGCAGAGCCCCACTCAGTCAAGAACTTTCCTCAGACTCAAAGCTACCTAACAATGGAATACACTCCATTAAGAAGCAATGAGCTCCTTGGTACTGAAGGGATGCAGGCAAATTCCAGATAAATACCCGACAGAGGTATGATCAGAGAGGACTCAGGTGTTGGCGCCCACGAAAATCCCTGAGAGGCCATCTTCATTCTCCTCTTCCCTTGACGGCTCAGGACACCCTCTCCGTCCGCCACAGCTCCATGATCTCATTCCCAGGGAGGACCTTGGTCATTCATGTCTCATCTCTGCCAACGGAATGGACATTTTCGTGTCCTAGCGTGGGAAGCTGGGCATGAAGAAGACCATTTCCAACTGTCCCATTCAATTACCTCCATCGAAGGGACCCCCAAGTAGGCCTCTGTTGAAGAGGAGCCCTGCCCCTTCAGCCTCGGGCACCCTCCCCTGTGCCCTCTCCTCCCCCAGCCTCCCCTGTGTAATTTATAATAGGGTGTGCACACAGTGGAGGCTGTAGAGTCCGTCTGAGACTGTGCTTGGAGAGGATTTGGAGCTGCCGCATCTTGCAGTCACTGTGCCTAACGCTGCGTGTAATCACTGCCATGTGTCTCTGTCAAGAACTCGGGCATGCTTCAGAGCAGTCCCCGTCAACTCCCCCTCCCAGGACCAAGTTAGGGCAGTGATAAATCCTGCTGTCCTTCTGTTGTCACACACCCGGGCAGCAAACCTGCACAGCAGGGGACAAGGAGGAGGGGCTGGAGTGTGCTGTTGTCTCCAAGCATATTTTCTCCAAGTGGGCCTGGCCAATCATTTGTTTTGTGTTGACAGTTTGACATGCCAGTTGCTGAAATACAAGAAAGTAGTTAGGGGTGGGGGTGGGTGTCTCTTTTACCTGCTTATTTCTCCTCCAATCAACATTGCAGACTCCACACCCTAGCAGTCTCTGTCCTGTGGCTGGCTCCTCCAGAAGTTTCCACCTTGCTGCATATCTGGTTCGCAAAGCCAGCCGACCATTCCTTGGTATATAATAGAACCATAGAAAAGTAAGGATTTGAATACATACTTGTACACCAAGGTGCACCGCAACATTGGTCACAATAGCAGAAGGATAATAAAAGCGCCCCCCCCATGTCTATTCACAGATGAATGGAAAAACAAAATGTGGTGTATCCATACAATGGAATATTAACCATCCATAAAGAGAAATGGAGCTCTGATACATGCTGCAATGAAGACGAACCTTTGAAACATTATGACGAGTAAGATAAACCAGACTGTACAATTTCACTTCTATGGCATATCTAGAGGAGGCACATGCATGGAGACAGAGCAGAAAGTTGTCTGGTCTGGGCCAGTGTAAGGGGAGGAGGTTCATTGCTTTAATGAGGGTGGCATTTCTATCTGAGGTAGGTGATGAAAAACTTTTGCAAAGAAATAGTGAGGATGGTTGTGAAACATTTTGAATATTATTATTAATAATTAATTAATATAATTAATGTACACTTCTTCAGGGTATGGCAGGGAGGTTGGGGGGAAATGGGGTGAAGAATGTTCTAAAACTAATTATGATGATGATTGTACAACTCTTCTTTTTTTTTAAGGTTACTTCATCAGGTTTATTTATTTATTTATTTTTAAAAAGAATCATTTTATTAGGGGCTCATACAACTCATCACAATCCGTACATACATCATTTGTGTCCAGCACATTAGTACATATGTTGACTTCATCATTCTCACAACACCCGCTTTCCACTTGAGCCCTTGTGTCAGCTCCTCATTTTTCCCCCTCCCTCCCCACCCCTCCTCCCCCTGA
>NW_022111372.1:78299736-78303475 GCF_000313985.2 Echinops telfairi
CAGCCCCCCCTTTCCCTCTTCCTGAGCTGCAGCTTCAGTGCTGTCCTCTGAAGTGAATTCCCCCTGGGGGAGGGTGGTGCTGTGCACCCAGTTGGTAATGGGCCCAGCCCCTCAGGCCCCTCCATTGGTTAGGCTTCAGGACAGTGTGTTGCGTTCCTGTCTTGAAGCTCTGGGTTGAAGTCTAGTCCCTTGTACAACTCTTCTTGATGTGATTCAACTATTGAATTATATGATATGTGAACTATATGCCAATAACACTGTTAAAAAATTATAAAGCAACAGAAGGAGAAAAAATTGACCAAAATGGCACATTTTATTTTGTATATTTAACACACACACACATTATTTCCCACCCTAAGCCACACAGCTGCCCTTGCAGACTCCCCACCGTGGCTGTCTCTGTCCTTTGGCTGGCTCCTCCAGAAGTTTCGACCTTGCTGCATGACCTTGCAGAGACAAAAGTAAGTCTTCCTCTTTGCACTGATCCTCTCACCTTCACCCCAAGTAACACACACACACACACACACACACACACACATTATTTCCCACCCTAAGCCACACAGCTGCCCTTGCAGACTCCCCACCGTGGCTGTCTCTGTCCTTTGGCTGGCTCCTCCAGAAGTTTCGACCTTGCTGCATGACCTTGCAGAGACAAAAGTAAGTCTTCCTCTTTGCACTGATCCTCTCACCTTCACCCCAAGTAACACACACACACACACACACACACACACATACACACACACACACACACACTTTCCAGGGACTTTGGCTCTGTCTGTCTCTTCAGGCACCTGCCTTCTTTGAACCTTGGACAACAGTTACATCAAGAATGGTGGCCACACATGCGCACCTGCCAGGTACCGGGCACCGTGTCACACATTGAACTTGCAATGCTTTGCACAGGAGACACAATCAGCTCCATTTTGCGAACGAGAAGAGTGAGGCGTGGCATAAGTAAGTGGCTTGCCCAAGTCTGTGCCACCTTGTTTGGGCTCTGGAGTCAGACTCTTTGGATATGAATGGGCTCTGTCACCAGTTTCCAAGAGGAGTGCTTTAACTTCTCTAATTTTAGTATTGTTCTCGCTGTAAAATGGCGGGAGGTGATAAAAATACTCCGTTGTTTGCATTTGTGGTAGGCAGGTTCAGAATCCCCAGGATCTGTGAATTTGGAACCTTAAATGTTCAAAGGAACTTTGCAGGTGTGATTAAATGAAGGCTCTCCAGTCAGGGAGATTGTCCTGGATTATCTGGGTAGGACCAATGGCCTCACAAGAGTTCTTCTAGGAGGGAGGTAGGGACAAGGGTCAGAATCAGGCTTGTAGACACTGTGCTGCTGGCTTTGAAGAGAGCAGAAGAAGCCATGAGTCGAGGAAGACAGACAATATAGAGAAGTTGGAAAAGGCAAAGAAACAGATTCTCCCCTGGAAGCTTCTAGGAAGTCTACTTCTGTAGTGACTTACAGCCTTAGAAATCCGATTGGGTGGTCTTGCCCTGTCCTATAGCATCACTGACCGTTAGCATCAACTCAAAGGAATGGCACTTTTCTCTAATCACATTAAGCCTCTCAGAGGAGAACGAAGTCAATGCAGAAGAAAACAGCTTAGTTCACAGAGAGAGCACGTCCTAATGACATCATTTGCATGCCTGATTCCCACAATACCTGAAGTGAGGCCGACCCACCCGAACCCACTGTTGCTGCATCTATTCTGACTCATCACAACTCTGCAGGACAGAGGAGACCTGCCCAGAGGGTTTCCACAGATCTGTCTGGAGGCAGATTGCCACATCTTTCTTGATTCAAATCACCAACCTCTAGCTGGCAGCCAAGTGCTTTAACCACGGTGTCACCAGGGCTTCTTGAAGTTAAACCTACAGCTATAATTTTTCAGTTATCCTACCCAATACATTCTGGTTGTGTTTGATTTTTTGAGTTGGAGTTATCGCCTTCCCCCATCTCTCAGTTTTTTTGACAAGTGTATTTGAGTGGGATTCCTGCGCCAGTAGCCAAGGATCCAGACTAACACATGTCTTTATGCACCAGAGCGAGGAAGGACATTTTTCTCCAAAAGGTAAGTCTTGGGCTGTGCTCTCACCTGTGCAGGGCAAAATCCTTGATAAAGAGAGTTAACAGTTTGCAGTGACACTCTGTGCGGAGAACCATTAAGGACTTGACCAGGAACATCAATACCTTAACTGCTGTGAGATCTGAGTCGCTTCGATCACTGTGACAGCTATCCCCTGCACTCCATTGCCAGAAGTCCAGATCTCCTGACCAGCTACAGAGATTCCCCAAGCAGCTTTTAGGTTAGCATCTCAACAACCTCAGAGCCACCAGAGCTCCTGCCCGGATACTAGAACCTAAAAAAATCCAGGTCTCCACAGAAGCCTCTGACGAGAGCCACTGGAATGGAAGTAGGAGAGGGGTGGGTTGGAAAAGGAACTGAAAAGCTATTACTAGAGAATAGAAGGCGATGTTGGGCAGACACTGACTACAATTTCTTCCCCAAGGCCATGCACAGAATGTGAGGCAAACACAGAACTAGAATTCCGTTTCCGGAATCCCAAAGCAATCTTGCTCTTAAGTCAAATCAGCTGGAGCGTGAAGACTGGGTTGGCTAGGAAACCGATCAAGTCCCATGGGACACCCCCCCCCCCAACCCAAATAAAGGGGAGTATGAGGGTGGAATACGAGAATTGGCTGCTAATACGAGAATCTCAGAAACAGGCCACCAAGTCTGACTTCCCTAGGCCCTTTACAGCATCCTCGCCACGGGGCTGGTCAGTCTCTGGCAGTGCGCCCCCAGGGACAGGAAACACACTTCTCTAAAGATGGTTATTTTCGGAGACTTTTGACCACTAAAAAGAAATCTCCCTGATTGGAGCCCAATTCTGTCTTCCTATCCCTTCCCCCCACTTGTTCTCCGAACCACAGCAAACAGTCAGGAAGAGTCGAAAGAAGTGCACTCTGACAGCCCGCTGGGAGAACATGCACACCCACGTGAGTGTGAGTGTGCATGTGAGCGTGTCCTGGACGATAGAGCTATAAAGTCATTTGTCAAGCTCTTCCCATGTGCCTGACACTCTTCTAAAGGTATTCTCTAATTGTAGTCTTCTAGCAAGCATTTGAGATACATACTATCATCATCCCCTTTACACAGATGAGAAAGTGGATGTCAAGAGAATGTATGGCTACCTATTTATAAGGCAAATGTGAGCCTGGAGCCCACTCAACTTGACCCTCCCGCTTGTGTCTGTGTCCAAAGCCTCACCCGCAAAGGAGAAACGAAGGAGGGTGCTGCTGTGGGAGGGTGGTGCCTGGAGCCTGTTGGGTGGCTGGGTACATTCGGTTCTGCTCTTTCTGAGGGTGCCGAGCAGTTCTTGGCTTCCCTCCTCTTCTCTGTGGGGAAATCAAATGAGCTGTTGCCAGAATCAGCCCAGTCAGCTGCCAGCCCAGGCCCCTGGTAGCCCAGTTTGCTGTGAGCGATGTTCTCCCCAACAATCCTTTGCCTGGTCCAGAGATGAAATAACCCACAGGCATCTCCCCTGCTGGCAGCGAAGGGAGCGAAGGAGGCTGTGCGTGTACTGCAGGAAGAGAAAAAGGCCCAGGCTCTGTTTACTCAGCATGGGAAACAGATTCTAGGAACGATGTGTCTGCTCCAATGTAATTATCCGGAAAGTGGTAGGCATTTTTACCTAGCTCTGAAACTCATAAAGAGGCTTCAAAGGGACGTGTCCTCTG
>NW_022111372.1:78303622-78310933 GCF_000313985.2 Echinops telfairi
AGTTTTGTGACACAGCAGGCAAACACTTCGGATCTGCTGACTGAGGGCAGGCGAGGTACTGACCCACAGACCTGATACCTACACAGCCGGCTGGTGTGAGTGAGAAAGACATGAAGTTGTCGGGCTCAGAAACCGCTCCTTCGGAAGGAACACGGAGCTTCTGTCTTATCCTTTTCACTTAATCCACTACGTTTACTTCAGTGTTTCCACTCACTTATTTTTCTAACCAATATCAAACACCTACTGTGTGTCAGACCACCCCACCTGGTCGATCTCTTTGACTCAAAAATGGGGGCTCCCAGGGTGCTGTGGTGCTGCAAGTTGCGCACTGGTATTTCAGGGTCACCCAGGATGGGCAGGTTTCAGCGAGGCTTCTAGACTAAAATAGGCCCGAAAAATGGGCCCGTTGATCTACTTCTGAACACTGTGGTTGTTGCATTAAGTTTGCTTTGTCTCATAGTGACCCTGTGTGCGACAGAACAAAACGCTGCCCGGTCCAGCACCATCCCCACAATTGTTCTGATGTGTGAGCCCATTGTTGCGGCCACTGCGTCTGTTCATCTTGTTGAGAATCTTTCTAGTTTTCACTGTCCCTCTACTTTACCAAGCATGATGCGCTGTTCCAGAGACTGGTCTCTCCAGAGAACATGGCCAAAGTCCTCCATGAGAGGAAGTCTCACTATACTAGCTTCTAAGGAGCATTCTCGCTGTGACAGGTTTATCTGTTCTTCTGAATGTCCATGGCACTGTCAATGTTCTTTGCCAGCACCATGATTCAAATGCACCAAGCCTTCATTCTGATCTTCCCCGTTCATTGTCCAGCTTTCGCAGGGGTATGAAACATGAAAGGTACCATGGCTTGGGTCAGGCTCACTTTAATCCTCAGAGTGATAGCTTTGCTCTTACACACTTTAAAGAGATGCTTGACAGTGCATTTGCTCAATGGAATACATCAGTCAATTACTTGACTGCTGCTTCCAGGACCATTAACTTCTACAAATCAGTCAATGGAAATCCTATGAATCACAACAGAATACTGTTGCATGTGAGCCCCCTGTGCTTCCAGGCCCGAACAGTGGCCACCACGATGGACTGGGGCATACGACAGATCAGATAGGGGTGTAGGACTGAGCAGTGTGGTGTTCTGTTGTACGTGAGATCAGTATGAGTCAAAGCCAATTCCACAGCAACTCGCCACAGCAAGAACAACATACCAGGCACTCTGCCGAGCATAGGAGATGCAATGGAGAACACAACAGACAACTGCTTCCTTAACCCAGGCTGTGGCGCATGTGCCCAGGTCGCCACTTGCCAGCTTAGAAACAAGCCTCTATTCCTACCGTCTTCCCACCCTCATACTCCACTCCCCCCGCCCCCTGGGAAATTCTATGGGGTTTCGTAGCTGCAGTCGTAGAGCCAGCTTCTGACTCCAGAAGCAGATTCCTCTGGGCCTCCTGGGACTGGATGGCAGTCCGGTTTCTGGCCCCTACTCTCTGTGTTCCTGGGAAAGAAAATTCTTTCACTACTTCAGGGGGAAGCTGAGCCTTGGGGAAGGCTTTCTCTTACTTCCTAACCCCTCGCTTCTAGTCACCTTGGCTCGCTCCCTCACAAGCTGTGTACTCCTGGGCACGTTCTGGAACATTTTGCTCTTCAGCTTCATCATGTGTAAAATCCGTATAATGAGAGATTTGTTATAATACATGTGAACTGCTTGGAATAGTGCAATTCAATACACTTCTAAGCTACATTAACTATTACGATGATTGGCGTTCCACAGGTCATTGTTTTCACAGTATTTATCACCATACATTCTGGGTGGTTATTTATGTATCTCCTCCACACTGCGATGGAGTCACCCCACCATTGGCCTGTCCGTTTGTCCTACTGTGGTGTCTGCTGCTCAAGACCTCATTAAAATGTTGAAAAGCAAAGGTGTTCCTTTGAAGACTACGGTGCACCCGACCCAACTTCACGGCGTCTTCAATCACTTCCCCTGTGTGAGAAAGTTGAGCATCGACTGAAGAAGATCAAAGAAGAATCGGTGCATTTGAACTGCGACGCTGGTGACGAATGTCGAAAATACCCTGGACTCCCAAAAGGACAGACAACTGAGTCTTGGAAGAATTACAGCCAGATGCTCCTTAGAGCAGAGGTTCTCAACCTTCCTAAGGCAGCGACCCTTTAATACAGTCCCTCATGTTGTGTGGACCCCCAAACATAAACGTATTTATGTTGCTACTTCATAACTGTCACTTTGCTACTGTTATGAATCAGGTGACCCCTGTGAAAGGGTCATTCGACCCCCAAAGGGGTCGTGACCCACGGGTTGAGAACCGCTTCCTTAGAGGCAAGGATGACAAGACTTTGTCTCAGGTGCTTTGGACATATTATCAGAAGAAATGAGTCCCTAGAAATGGATATAGTGCTTGGTAGCATAGAGGCGCAGAGAAAAAGAGGAAGATCCTTCACAAACTCAACTGACACAGTAGCTGAAACAATGGCCCCAAACACGGTTGAACACCTGTGAGGACGGGGCAGGATGGGGCAGGACTCATTCTGTCGTCCATAGACAGGGTCGTTATGAGTCAGATCCATCTTGACAGCACCTAAAAACAACAAGAGTCACTAGGTGTCTTGGTGGGGTAATGGCTTACAGATTGCACTGCTAGCAATATAAGGTCAATAGTTCAAATCCACCAATCACGCCAAGGAAGAAAGATGAGACGGCTCCCTTAAAGATTTGCAGCCTCATAAACCCTAGGGAACCGTTTTATTCTCTCCGACAGGGTCTCTATCAGTTGGATCCAACTTGATGGCAGTAGATACAGGGTTCTCTCTGAAGTGAATCAAATGAATGGCACACAACAACAGCATAGTCCTACAGCACCCACCTCAGTGATAGGTGTGTGATTGATGTGCCATCAATATTGGTCTACTGGCTGAGTGGATGAATGCACACATTTCTCCCCGAATCTCTCTCGGCTTGCAGAGGAAAGAAGAATCCGAAGGGCTGCCGGAGCATCTGCTCCCAGAGGTTTTTCAAACAAGCTCCAGCCGCTGTTTGTGCTGGAAGCCACCATAAAAAGCCTTCTTACGAGTGAGAGGGAGCGAACAGCAGTAACACAGAGATCTACGGCCCAGCTGGGATCCTGGTCTATGGCTTTGGCTGCTGTGAGGCTCAGAGAGGGGGGCGGGGAGGGCGGGAGGGTAGATGTGGGGGCAGTAGAAAGAAAGAAGACAGAGGCATCATTTTTATTCTGAAAAGATACTCCGAGAGAAAGACACTCGGAGGGGCCGAGACGGAGAGACAGGGAGAGAGGTGCTCTATGGCTGACAGAGACAGTTAGGAAGAGGAAGAAGGAAAGCAGTGTTTGAACTGGCAGCTAATTCCCCAAATCCTTGAGGAGTTTTCAGAGATGGAGAGCAATGCAAGCTTCAGCCTTGGCTGGTTGATTTATGACCAGTGAGAGTTGAGCCACAGTTGAGCTAAGCACATTAGGCAGCTCTGTGGCCCGGAACTTCTGGTAGCCAGGCCGGGACTCCCTCAGAGAACAGGGGTGGTGAGCAGATCGCTGGAGTGAGGATTTGCACTCTCCGATGGGCGGGGCATGCTTCTCAGAGTCAGGGAAATCACAGGACGGAGGACTTTGAATGTCTTTGTAATTACCCTCGTTCTAGTTGGAAAGCACACAAAGTTTACACTCAAGGCAGGTTCTGTTGGTCGCCCCTCCTCCCTCCTTCCCTTCATTCTTTCCTGATTCATTGAACATTCACAATGTACCAGCCACCAGGGATTCAGAGATTAAATAAGACATTACTCTTAACTTTTAAAGAGTGCGCAGAGGCCCAGAGTATAGAGGAAAAATAGCGGGCAGCAGAATAATAGGTACAGTATGATACCATTATCTAAATGAACATTTTTATTTTTATCTTTCATGATACATATTTTTAGTGGACATAGATAGCGCAATGAATTAGACAGAAGTAATCTATGATTTTTAACTGAGGTTGCTGGAGGATGAGACGCAGAGGACATAAAATCAGGAATGAGGACCCAAGCGGAATTCAGCTTCATTTATTTAAACATTTTATTGTGCTCCAGGTGTAGGTTTGCATAGCAAATTCGTTTTTCAATCAATAATTGTGCACAAATTGTGCTGGAAGATTTGCAATTCCCCACAAAGTATCAGTACTCTCCCCATCTCTTCACTGGGTCCCCCAGTTTTATTCATCTGATTTCCCTGTCCTCCCGGTTTCTCCGGTTTGGTGTTGAGCAAATGTTGACCTTTTGATCTCATATTGTTGATTGTCCTAAGAAGCCCATTCTTCACTGGTGTTATTGTTTATTTTATAGGCCTATTATTTTGCTTGTGGCCTCTGGGAGTGGCCAATTTTGAATAAGTCTAGAGCGTTTCTTCAATCTCTTTCAATGAGTCCAGTCTTTTTCACATTTAAAATTTTATTTTGTTCTATTTTTTTACCCATTTTAACTAAGACCTTCTATTGCGGTCTTGGTCAGCGGTGGAAACAGGCACCACCTAATTCTTCAGGTCTCAGATTAGAGGAACCTGTGATTCAGGTGGACAGCCCATTGTTACTTATGTTCCAGGCAGGAAGAGACTAATAGTTGTATCCTAGATGGCTGCTCACAAACTTTTAGATCCTGGATGCTACTAACTAGATCAGGATATAGAACATTATCTCTGTGAACTCTGTTTTGTAAGTCAACCTAGAAGTCCCCTGACTTCTTAGCCCTCAAGTCCAGTAGTTCAGTTCTGATATCTACTTTCTACAACTGTGTCCCCTATATGTTATATTATATATGAACACATGAGAGTGAGTCAACAAAGTGCTACAAAATCACAGGAGTCTTTATTATACACAACTGTCAAAAATGGGAAATTATTGTTTCTTGACATTTCTTCCATTTAGACCTATACAATTTTGAAGGAGTCAGAATGCTCCTCAGGGTTGGGGATGGCGAGAGTTTGTCTCACTTATTTTGGACGCTTTACCAGGAGAGCCCGCTTCCTGGAAAAGGACATCATACTTGGTAGAATAGAGGGGCAGAGAAAAGGAGGAAGACTGCTGACAATATGCATCAACACAGTGGTTGCAACAATGGGCTCACACGTAAGAACAATTGTGAGGATGGCAAAGGACCGTGTGGCATTTCCTTCTGTTTTACCTAGGGTTGCTATGAGTTGGAACTGACTCAACGACACCTAACAACAACAACAACAACAACAACAACAACAACAACACCTCTTCCCAGGGAGCCCTGGTGGTGATGTGAGGTAAGGGTGAAGATTGCTAACCACAAAGTCTAGTGGTTCAAACCCATCTGCCCCTCCTGGGAAGAAGGACGAGACTATCTGCTCCTGTACAGACTTACAGCCTCAGAGCCTTGTGAGTTGAATTTGCCGAGACAGTAATCAGATGTTGGGTTACATGAACAAGAATTCATCATCGGGATTGGAGGAAGGCGTTTTAACAGATGACACAACCTTGTTTGCTGAAAGTGAGCAGGACTTGAAGGACTTGCTGATGAAAATGAACAATGAAAGGTTTCATAACCAAAAAACCAATAGACGATTGTACACTCAATGGAGAAAAACTGAAAACATTTCCACTGAATAAGAGAACCGGACAAGGATGTCCCTTATCTCCACTCTCATCCAACATTGTGCTGTAAGTCCTAGACAGAACCATAAGACAACAGCAAGAGATCAAGGGAGCACAACTGGGAAAAGAAGAAGTGAAACTTTCACTATTTGCAGATGATATGATTTTAAACATTGAGAATCCCAAGGTGTCCACCATAGGATTACTGGAAACAATATAGGAGTTTGGTAGTATAGCAGGATATAAGATTAATAAGCAGGAATCAATCTGGTCCCTATATACCAACAATGGGAAAACCAAAAAATATATCAGGGAAACTATACCATTCACAATAGCCATGCACAAGATAAAATATTTAGGAATAAATCGAACCCTAAAACTAAAGACCTGTATGAAGAAAACTACAGAAAATTACTGCAAGAAACCAGAAGGGATCTATATAAATGGAGAAACATCCCATGTTCGTGGATTTGAAGTCCCAATATTGTGAAGATGCTGATTTTGCCTAAAGTACTATACAGATTCATTGCCATCCTGATCCAAATCCCAGCATCGTTCTTCAAAGAAATGGAAAAAAAATGATTACCAATTTCATGCAGAGCGGGAAGAAGTCTGGGATAGGCAAACAGCTTCTCAAAAAGAAGAACAAAGTAGGTGGTCTTGCTCTACCTGACCTCAAAACTTACGACACAGCCACATTTGTCAAAACAGCCTGGTCCTGGGGTATAATGATGGAAACATGGACCAATGGATCAGGACAGAAAATCCAGACATAAAAACATCCACATACAGACAATTGATTTTTCACAAAGGCCTTAAAAAACATTAAATGGGAAGCAGATGCCCCTTCAATAAATAGTGTTGGCAAAGCTGGGTGTCCACAGGCAAAAGAATGAAACAAGACTCATACCTCACTCCATGCACAAAATAAACTCAAGGTGGACCAAAGACCTCAATGTAAAACCCAAAGCTATCTGGATCAGCAGTGAAAAAATTGGGACAAAACTAGGAGCCCTAGTGCAGAGAATATGTGGGCTATCAATTAACAAAGGAAACATTCCATGGAAGACAAAATAGATGAGTGGGACCTACTAAAAATTAAACTCTTGTGTACATTGAAAGACTTCATTAAAAGAGCAAAAAGAAGGCCCACAGACTGGGAAAAAACATTTAGTAATGACATAACAGGCAAAGGACTAATTACTAAACTCTACAGAATTTTACGAGCTTACAACAAGAAAGAAAACAACCTAACAGCCCTAATGGCTGAGCAGACGATTCACAAAGGAGGACACTCGACTGGCTAATAAAGACACGAGGAAACACTCCCAGCCATCAGCCATCGGGAAATGCGAGCCCCAAATAACCATGTGATACCGCCTAATGCCAATTACTGTAGTCCAGTTAAAAAAAACTGAGAACAACCGAAGTTGGAGAGGGTATACCAAGATAGGAACTCTTTTTCACTGCTGGTGTGTGGGATATAAAAAGCCTTTTCCCCAGCTTCTCCCCCCAAAATATATGTGTCAGACCTGGGACACTGCTTGCAACTAATGGTAAATGATTGTCAAGTTATCTCCCTGAAGGCTCCAAGGAATCCAGGACGGATGAACCCCTCAGGACCAGTGGTGAGAGTGGTGAGGGAAAGTGGGGTAGAAAGGGGGAACCGATCACAAGGATCTACAT
>NW_022111372.1:78312004-78312938 GCF_000313985.2 Echinops telfairi
TGCCCATGTGGATAGAAATGTAATTTGAGAGTATTTGTAAGTATGATTACATTTGAGAGTGTGTTTGCAGTATGCATCTGTGTGCCTATATGTTTGCACATGTGGGGAGAGCAGGGCATGTCTGAAGCATAGTCAGAACAGGTAGACTTCAGTGCTAGCCACAACTCCATTCCTTCTCAGTTCTGTGACCTTGAAAGAGTTCTTCAACACTGTAGAGTCTCACATACTTTACCTATACAATAGGACTTGCAAAAAAGCTATGACCTTGAAAGCTATACTTAAAGGGTTTAAGTGTCACATGGATTATCCAATACAAATGAATCTAAGATTGTTGTGTGTGAAGATGGATGTGAGTTATGTGTGCGTAGCAGGTGGGCATGTGGATGTGTATATTTATATATAAGGATGTTCTCTGTGAAAATCTGAGAGGAAATGAGGGGAACTGGAAGGAGGGAGGGAAGAAGTGTCAGGAAAGAATACAGCATTAATAGGAGAGGAAAGATGGAAAGAAAGAAATTAGGAAGGAAGAGGGAAATGGGAATGAGACAGCATGCCCAGCCTTTGTTTTTCTCTCCAGAAGCCCCGGTCAGCTCCAGGAACGGAGACTGGAATTGGTTCAAAACCTCAGAGACTCTCTGGAGCTGTTCCATCTGTTGGCTCTTCTGTCCTGGATTCACCTCTGAGCACTTAGCAATGTTTGCCAGGTGGCTGGGACTGGAGAGGGCTGTGTACAGAGTGGTAAGGTGCCATTCTCTTGACTCCCCAGTGGGCCAGTGGCTGCTCAGCTCCATGGGTGCTTCACATTACCTGTGCTTCACCACTTTCACACCCCTGAAGCCAGATCTGCTTCAAACTGGTCCCCACGCTGACACAGGGGCATCCTTCTAGTGTCTGGTCCCTCTCATTCCCTGCTACCATAATACCACCCGGCTTA
>NW_022111372.1:78317451-78318712 GCF_000313985.2 Echinops telfairi
TCAGTCCCGTTGTTTTCTCCTCCAGATTGTTCATCCAGCCTGTCCTATCTAGACAGGCCTGCGGAGCCTATCTTGGATTTCATATAAAGAAAATCTTTTTTTTTTAAATGACAGCAAAATAAAACACACAAAAACCTTAATCCAAGTGAAAGTAGAAGAGGAAGTATAATAAATTATAAATGTGCCTAAAGGGAAAACAATATATAATATGTTAAATTTTAACCTCATATTTGCAGTAATCCACTTTTCAATGCATTCTGTCTGAGGGCAAAGACTATCCACATCCTTGGTCAATGGTCAGAGGGAATTCAATGGAGGCTTAATCTGCATGGGGGTTCTGCAAATGGATTTTGTCATCCATCTCCTTCTGAAAACTGAGCCCCCAGGATTTAAACTCTAATAAATCCCTCCTCTGATTTTGATTTTATTATTTACAATCCTTGGATCATATTGGCTCGTGTGCTCCTTTTGTGTGGACTTAGCTGACACCTCATTTCAATGGCTACTTATTTTGAGATAAACCTTTAAGACCTCAGACACTATTCTTTGTAATAGCCAGGCACCATCACGTTTCTTCACCATCCACAAGGTTTCAATGGCTTCACCATCCACAAGGTTTCAATGGTTCCCAAAGGAACCCTGATGGTACAGGGCTTAAGCTCTCAGTTGCTAAACAAAAGGTTAGAATTTCCAACTTACCAGCTGCTCTGAGGGAGAAAAAATGAGGCAGTCTACTTCTATAAAGGTTACGGCCTTGGAAACCCTATGTGACCTAAGTTTGTTTTATAAGGTTGTAATGAGTTGAAATTGATTTGATGGCAGTGAGTAGTGCTTCCCTTTCCCCTGCCCCTCCTCCTCCTTCTTTTCAGAAGAAGAGTGCCAACCCTTTCTTCTGCGTCTCTTCAACCCTTTCTTCTGAGTAGACTCACAGCATCAACTCTTTTGGTGAGCAGCCAGTGCATTAGCCTTTTGCCCAGGAAGGAGCCCAGTGCTAAGGCTGGGACTCAGAACACTCCCTCCTCCCCACGTCCCCTCCCCACCCCATTCCAGCTGGCTCGTTTTGATACCACCAAAAGGGTGTGGTAGAAGAAGCCTGGAGGAGGAAGAAGGGGCATGCTCTTTCCTGTCTGCTTTCTGTACCTGTCAGGTTCCTTTCAGCTAGACAGTTTGCTTCAGTAGCACAAGCTGGTTCCTCTGTATCCTCAGTACTCACAGACATGACCTCATTATGGCCCCTCTGTGACACCTGCACCTGCCAGCT
>NW_022111372.1:78319119-78328291 GCF_000313985.2 Echinops telfairi
TCTATCACGTTTGGTTTCATGGTGGAGCCCTGGTGGTATAGTGGGTTACTCATTGGGCTGCTAACCACAAGATCAGCAGTTTGAAACTACCAACATTTCCTCAGGGACAAGATAAGGCTTTCTACGCCCATAAAGAGTTCGTCTCTGAGACCCAAAGGGACAGTTTCACCCTGTCCTGTTGCGTTGCTAAGAGTTGGATTTGATTCTATGGCAGTGAGTTTACTTTTATAGCTGATTGTTCATAAAATTTTGAGTTATTCATAGTTTTTAGTAATTATAAATAACCCTTATTGCAATGAACATTTGTGTACATATTATTGGTACAAATGTGCCAATATTGTATACTAATTGTATACTAATATTGGTATACATTTTCCATGGACAAATATGTAGAATGGGAATTGATGGGTCCGAAGATATGTAGCTAAAAGTTCTTCAAATTGACTGCAGCAATCTATACTCTCAGGAGTGGTACATGAGAGTTTCTATTCACTCAAAGTTTTCACTAACTCTCAGAATTCTAAGTCTTCTTAATGTAAGCCACTCTGGTGGATATACCTATTTAGCGTATAGTGGTAGTACATTATAGTTTTAACTACATCCATAGTGAGCCTGAAGACTATGTTTATTTGTCATTTGGATAACCTCTTTGGTGAGATACCTGTTCAAGGCTCTTGTATGCTTTTCTACTGATTTGTCTTTTATTGTTCCTGGTATATTTGTCTTAAGGAGTCTTGGTAGTGCTGTGGGTGGGAGTTGGACTGCTCATTTCAAGGTCTGCAGTTCAAATCCACCTGCCATTCAGCAAGTGAAAGGTAGGCTGACCTAGTCTCAGAAAGAGCTGGAGTCTCTGCAGTGCTGGGGAGATTCCTCTTTGTCCTCCCCGGCGGCTCTGAGTTGGAATTGACTCCATGACAGTGAGTTTTCTCTGTGTTTAGGTTATGCCTCTTCAGTCACTTAGACTGTTTACAAATATTTTCTCCTCCGTGGTTTACCTTCTCACTCTCTTAGTCATATCTGCTAAAAAGAGATTCTAAATGGATTATGTAACCAAATTAATTCTTTCCCTTAGAGATTAGTGCTTTTAATATACTGTTTGAAGAAGTCTTTTAATCATAGGAAATTCTTCTACATTATCTTCTTAAAGCGCTGTTGTTTTGCCTTTCATATTTAGTTATATAATCTGACTGATACTGAGTTTTATGTACGGATGGCTTATCTAGGCTTTTATGCATGCTTACTATAGACAATCACATCAAGCGCAAATAATACATTATTTTTTGCTTTTGGATCCTTGTAGCCTTTTTTTCTTATTTTGTACACTGATCAAGATTGCTTAATATAATATTGACTAGTTATGGATGGGTCCAGCAGCTTCCTTTTTTACATTCTTGGTCTAAAAAAGAGAGCCCACATATCAGACAAAGAGTGTTGGAAAGTGAACTTTAGCATCTGTACTGGGACTGGAATGTGACATATTGCAATTTGAACTCCTTATGGACCCAATGTGAAATTATTCTAATTCTTTAGCTGTCTCTGCTTTGTTTTAGATGGAAGTCGCTGTTCTACATAGCCGTTGTTGATGGCTCCTTGTCTGTTGTCAGCCCTCGTCCTGTATACTTATCTGTAGAGGAGACGGGGAGGAGTGCAACTACACAGATAGTAATGGAAATGATAATGAAGGAGGACATGGAAGGAGAGGGCAGGGAACGTGGGGAGTCAACATCAAGGGGTGCAAGAAGGTAGAAATGATTCTAAAGCTGATTGTGGCCATGATTGCATAGCCCTTTTTGATACTATCAGACTATTGAATTGCATGATACATAAGAATAAATTAAAAAGACAGCTCTCAGCGTTTCACCAATAAGAGAGATGCTTGCTCTATGACATTTTTTCAGAAATCTTTTATCGAATCAAAGATATTCTCTCTTTTTTTCCCTGAGGATTTTATATCATAACTGGATATTGAATTTTAGCATATTAATTTTCTGTACCTATTGAGACAATAATTTGTCCCCTCTCCCACTTTATTTAGTAAGGTAGTGTATTATAATGTTTGTAATGCTAAACTAACTTTACATGCAAGAATAAGCTCAATTTGGTTAGAATGTGTACCGTAATTATGTGTTACTGGATTCATTTTGCTAATATTTTGATGAGGATTTTTGCGTTTATGTTCCTCGATAAGAGTAATTTTTCTTCCTTATGTTATCTTTGTTAGAATTTTATATCAAGATGATAACAGGTCTCACAGAATGAGTTGAGAAGTACTTCCTCTGGGTGAATATCTGGAAGAGTTTGTACAGTACAATTTGGTAGAAATTGTTGTGCAGCCATCTGGGTCTTGATTTTTTTTTTGAGGGAGAGTTTTATCTATGTATTATGCACAGCCCTATTCAGATGACCTATTTCTTCTTGTGTTCATTTTGGCAAGTTATGCTTTACTAAAAATGTGTCCATTTAACCCAACTTAGTAGCTTCCAATGGTTTATATCATCATTTTAAATATTCATAATTCTGTAGGCCACATAGTTATTCTCCTTTTGTCATTACTTCTTTTCCCCTTTCTTTTCTCATTTAGCCATTCCAAGAGTTTACCAATGTTGTCAGTCCTCTTAAGCACCAATTCTGGCTTTATCGATCTTGTCTATGATATAAGGAGTCCTGGTGGTGTAGAGGTTATGCATTGGGCTGCTAACCGCAAAGTTCATTTGAAAACACCAGCAGCTCCTTGGGGGAAAGACAGGGCTTTTTACTCCCTCAGAGTTACCGTCTCAGAAACGCACAGGGGCAGTTCTATTCTGCCCTATAGGGTCACTATGAACCGGCATAGGCTTGGTGGCCTTGGGTTTGGCTTTGGCTTTGGTTGGCACTGTGGTCAGGTGTTGGGCTGCTAACCCCAAGGTCCATGGTTGGAACTTACCAGCTGCTCCGTGGCAAAAAGATACGACTGTCTGCTCCCGTAAAACGTGAGTCATTAGGAGTCAACATCAACTTGATGGAAGCGGGGTGGGTTTGGGTTTGGTTTTTATAGATTATTTGCTTGTATGATTTCTAGCCTTTGAGATTAGTTGGGACTTGCTTTATGGTGCAACATATAGTCAATTTTTGTAACTTTCAGTCTGCTTATAGTCTCTGCAGTTGTTTAGTGGAATGTTTTATTTATTCCCATTAGGTATACATTGCTAATTATATTGTTATATTTTTTAGATTCAAGCTGATTTTTATCTGCTTTCAAAAAAACAGTTACTGGTTTATAATCTTTCAGTAGGATTGTGGTTTGCATATATAAAATAGGAATACGACTATATATATCAGTACACACATACAAACAAATGGGCTTCCAAAGCTTGTGGAAAAATACATTACCTTTTGCTTCCATCTTCCATGAACTTTTTAAAGTACCTTTATATATTTCAAACCATGTACTTATGTACATATGAATTTTAATTTGTCTTTTCCTTCACCAATGAGCCTTTTATCATGATAAACCATCTCCCTTCATCTCTCTAATGCAGGCAGTGAGTTTGTTCTGTGTCTCTGTTCCTGCTGGCATAGTGCAGCAACTTTCTTTTGATGAGTGTTACATGATATCTCTGTTTTTTCCCTTTTAACTTCCAACTTTTCTGTATTAGTAGGTTTTAGGCACGTTGCTTCTAAACCACATGTTTTGTTGTTGCCTTTTTAATCCAGATTTACAGTCTTTGTTTTAATCAATGCATTAGTACTTGTATATATGTACATTTATAAATATGTACATATTTAGAGGTACATAGAAAATGTACATGGAATAAAAATATATATAATAACAATAATAGAAAGTACAAGAATAGCACAGAAACTAGACAAGAGAAATGGAATTACCTTTTTTTAGCATCTTGCAGGATGAGTAAAGTGGAAGTCTGTCTATCACGTGTCTATGCATGCATACATCTATCCCCTTGCTTCTTGGCGTGGAATCAAAAGGTTGGCTATTTGAACCCATTATCTGGAGAAAAGACTTCTTTGTTTTTTAAATCATTTTATTGGGGGTTCGTACAACTCTTATCACAATCCATCCATCCATTGTGTCAAGCACATTTGTACATTGGTTGCCCTCATCATTCTCAAAACATTTGCTTTTTACTTGCTTCCTTAGAGATTATATGCTAGGAAACCCTATGGGACAGTTTTGCTCTGTACTATAAGGTTGATTATGAGTTCTATTTGCGATATTTTTGCGCCTGCTTAAAAAAGCATCATTTGTATTTCTTTAGTATGGTCTGATGGGACTAGATTGTCTCACAAAATTTAGCTTTTATGAAACATCTTTGTTTTACATTCATTGTGAAGGAGATTTTCCTAGACTTAGAACTTGACTTTGGCAGATATTTTCTTTTAGCATTTTGAAAGACATTACCCCATTGTCTTCTGTCTGCTAGTCACTCTTGAGTTTCCCATTGTCTTCTGTCATTCATTAACGCTTAAGAAGTGAGCTGTTGGCTAATCTTTGGTACCTCTGAATGTAATGTGTCATTTTTGTCAGCCTCTCAGTTATGTTGTTTGGATCAGCAAAGCCCTTAGAAGACAATTCTGAATGCCTCGGCTTTTCTGGCCCCGCGGCCCCCCCCGCCCCCGGGTCTTTGTGTTGAGGCAGCTCTTTGCTACACGAAAGCAGATTTCTTTAAAAAAAGAAAAATCCAGTTTTTCTCATTGTTCGTAAGTAGCGTTTGTTCTGAGTTCCTTAGGTTGGCCTTAAGGACCCTGTCCTGTCTTTCTGCCTCACTTCATTGTGCTCGTAGCTTTGATTGCCATGCGCAATGTCCTTGTTTTTTCATTTGCGCACATTCTTTACTGTCCTACTGGCCCAGAGGTCCCATGGGGGCAGGCACATTGTCTTGCTCACTGTGGAGGTGATGAAGTGTTGCACCCCTGAACCCTGATCAGAGTGAGCCTCAGAGAGACGAGTCCTCTTTAACGTCATTCTCTCTTTGGAGATTGCTCCCCTTCTTACTTCACTCAGCTAATTCCTCAGTTGAAGTATAACTTACCAGGAAATACAGGCCTGATCCACTTTTCTTGGCCAATTCCCACTGCTATATGCTTCTATGTTAGACAAGGTTGTAGAGGGTTCTCTAGAGAGATAAACCAAATTGCTGATAATTTAATATATTTATTTATAAAGATAATTAGATATATAATAAGAAATGAACTGTTAAATCATATACATATAAATATATAATACAAGGAATGAACGGTTAAATTATAAAGCACTACAAATGGCTCAGTGCAACTCAGTCCCGTGAGAGAGAGTTGTAAGAGACTAGCAGTCCTTCAAGTCTAGTCTGCTGCCAGGTCTTCCTCTCTATATAGAGAGAGCTAGGCTATGTCAGCACAGCAGCCAATCAGAAGGCAGGTCCCCAACTGCCAGCCAGGTCACCAACCGCCAGTCCCCAGCTCCAGAGATGTCTTAAAGGGACCTCAACTTACAGCGACACAGTCCATAGGCTAGGCATCCCACAGGTAGTGTAGCCTTTAAATTGAGACACAGAACAAGCAAGGAAGCCGCACACTGGTCTGATGATCAAAGAGCGAATGACAAGAAAGGCGAGGCTCACCAAGCCATTTATCTCTCTGCCCTTCAGTTAATCCCACTTGTGTTTATCGACCAGGTTGGCACAATAAACTATCTCAGGTTCCATAGATCTATATGCAGAACATTCATCATAGTTTTAATTATTTGAATTCTACACATATTTGTGTAATAATTTCATTGTAAGCTCTATGAGGGAAGATACGCGTCTCTTTTCCTTCACATCATGTCTCCAGCATGCAGTGCCTTGTTCCCACTCAACATTTCCTGTGTGAATGAATGAATGAATGAATGAATGAATATGCCAACCCTTATGCCCTGTATTATCCTTAGTGAAACTGAGGGAATTGGAAAGATGGGTGTTTTAAGGTAGGTGTCAGGGTATAACGCCTAATAAATGTTCTTACTCTGTGCTTTGTGTAATGTGAATAAGGTGACCAGATTTTAACATTGGTAAAGCAGGACAAAAGCAGGACACCATTGATAAAACTCATATCCTGGCGAAATAGCCACATGGCAGCTGAAAACCGTGCACCCTAGCTTGTTGTGCATTCTTTCCAAAAATCAGGACTTTTAAAAAACGCCGCTGGACGCAGGAAAAATCGGGACTGTCCTGCCAAAAGCGGGACGTCTGGTCACCTTAAATGCGAAGCCAGTTTTGAATCTTCTCAAGGGCTCGTTTCCTCATCTATAAAATGCCTGACTGTCTTGTTGTGAGTGATGAGCTCTAGCACGCACTTGAGGAACCGAGCAGACTCCTGTTGTTATTGTGAATGACTCCGTCCTCACTGAGGACCCCTTCAGCAGGCCAAGCTATTGAGAGGCAAGAAGTCACTTGGCTCTAGAGCCTGTAAGAGTGAGCTTTGACCAAGTGGAAGCAATGACTGACTAAGGCAGAACCAGATGGAGACACAGACATTGAGAAGTGGGAGGAGAGTGACCATGGTAAGCATGAGGGAAAGAAAAGAGGGCTCCCTTTCCCCTGGGCTGTCAATACGCTTTTAGCTGGCCCCTTTGAGTACTTCAGCTTAAGTCTCAAGATGGAGTAATAGTGAATTTAATAGAATTTTGTCAACGTGTCAGTCATCAGTGTCCTGAAGACAAGCAGAGGTCAGTGAGGTCTTGTCCTAGGACCTCTTCATTGGTGATGCCCTAAATGACCTTGGAATGTCTGATAGCCTCATAGTCAGCCCAGCACCTAGGGAGCCTTCTCAAGCCACTAGGAGACTGACCCCCGCAGCTCGAGCGTGGCAGTTAGCAGGAAAAGAATGTGCTTTCTGCTCTTTTACTTTCCAAAGTGTTTCCATTAGTTTAAAGTGCAGAAGAGCAGTAATCAGCGCCCAGTCAGAACATTGCCAATAGCAGTCTGCTTTGAGCCACAGTCTCCAGTAGGTCTAATAGCCAGAACTGCCCACCCGAGAGAGTCCACGGGGGGCTCTACCTGAGGGCCAGTGCCACGCAAAGGCCAAAGCACAGGGGACAATGGCATCCTCTGTGCCTTCGGAATAATTTCGGATCAATAAAGCCAAGATTGCTGCCTCGCCTGGAGCGCTGCGCTGCATTTATCCGGCAAAGGAAATGGTCCATCAATAACAATAACAATCTGCACTCAGCGCACTGTTATTTAACCACACGTTGATTTCATTAAGGCGGAATCACAGTTATCATCATAATAACAGTGTGTGCTTCCCACTTTCCTTCCTGAGAGTGAAAGGTTTTCAAGGACAGCTCTTGCTTGATGGACTGATATTGGATTTTGAGCTATTACCTTGTCACGAGGAGGATGAAGAAAAAAAGATAACTGGACAATATTGGATTAGAAAAACCTAATGCTCTTGCTCTGATTAATTTATTACTTCATTTACTTTCTAAATATTTTTTTTTTGCTTTGTGTGTAATCGAGTTATTTTTTTAAATGACATTTTTATTGTGAATTAGGCGGGGGATTTACATTTCAAACCATATCCCTCCTTTGTAATTAACCGTTCAATCCACTCATCCACCAGCCCATTGACACCCCCCACCCCCACCTACCCCCCACACAAAATTTCTCTTACCTCTCTTGTGGACCTCCATTTTCCCTTTCCCCAAAGTCAGTACTTCTTAACCCTCGAATCTGCTGTTTCAGCTTCCTTCCCCTGGCCTCCTTTGACTGGCAAGCCCCAAAGTCTGTCCCTTTGGTCTGTTAATGAAGTGCATAATGAAGTGTTGCCAGGTCCACCCATGTCGTCAAGTGCCTCATGGTTTCAGCATTGTTTTTTAGGGATACATAGTATTCCATTGTGTGTATGCACCAAAGCTGCTTTATCCATTCTTCTACTGATGGGCATTTGAGCTGTTTCGGACTTCGGGTTACCATGAGCCGTGCCGCTGTAAACATGGGTGTGCATGTGTCTGTTAGTGGCCAGCTCTGACTTCTTTGAGGTATATACCCAGTGGTCGCTGATCACATGGAATTTCTACTCCCAGGTGTTCTAGGCAGTGCCATGTCGCTTTCCCATCATCAATGTATGGGCTTTAATCTCTCCACAGCCTCTCCAGCTTGTATTGGTTTCTGTTGCTCAGGACGTGGCTGTCAGTGTAAAGTGGTATCTGACAGTTGCTCTGATTTACATCTCCCAGATGGCGAGTGATCGTGAGCATTTTTTCATGTTTGTTTACCATTTGGATATCATCTTTGTTGACCTTTTAATTGGATTATTTGTCTTTTTCTTATAGAAGTGTGTGGTGCTCTACAGATTTTAGAGATTAGTCCTTTAACTGTTATGTTGCTGTAAAAGATTTTCCCCCCAAGTCCATGGATTCTCTTTTTACTTTTTCAATAAAAAATTTTGCTGCACACAAGTGTCTTATCTTCAGTAGATGCCTGTGATCTATTTTGTCAGCTACTGTGTGCGTTTCCTTCATTATGTTTGATAGTGTGTCTACACCCTGTACTGAGGCCCTGAAGTTATTCCATGTTTTCTCATTGATTACCTTTATAGTTCTGGGATTTATATTTAGGTCTTGAATCCACCTTGAGTTTTCTTTTTTTCCAGTTTATTTTTGTACATGGAGTGAGGTATAGGTCCTTTTTCATCCTTTTACAGATGGAAATCCATGTTTTCCAGCACCATTTGCTGAAGAGAGAATATCTGTCCTATTAAATGGTTTTTGTCCCTTTGTTGAAGATCAGTGTTATGTAGGTGGGTGAATTTATTTCTGGATTTTCAATTCTATTCCATTGATCTAGGTATCTATCTATCACTGTGCCAATACCAGGCCTTTTTAACTATTGTGGCTGTGTCATAGGTTTTGAGGTGGGAAATCGAGAGGGCTACTTTGTTCTGGGGAAATTCTTTGCCTCTGCTCAGCCTCTTTCCACCATAGAAAGTTAGTAATTAGTTTTCCATTTCTTTGAAAAATGAAGTTGGGGTCTGGATCAGAATTATGTTTTATTTATAGATTATTTTGGGTAGTATTGACATTTTCACAATTTTAAGCCATCCTATCCATGAATATTTTTCCATTTAGATATGTGCCCTTGCCCTCCTCCCCTTTTTTGTTTCTTTTAGTATTCTTTTATAGGTCTTTTGTTTCCCTGGTTAGGTTTATTCCTAA
>NW_022111372.1:78328391-78331497 GCF_000313985.2 Echinops telfairi
TATTAGGATTAGGGTTTTAATTAAAATTGACATTTCAAAGACTATCTGCGAGGGAGTCCTGCTTTAATGAAAAGCACATCATGGTGCTATAGGTAATGCCTCCGCATGATGAGGATGGTGGTTGTAGAATTAATGTTGGAGAACCCAATCCTCTCCTCCCCTGATTAAATTAGCTCTCTGTCTGCTAGTGTTGGTGGGCCCACCATCCACATGGAGTCATCATTGAGAGAGAGACAGCACATTGGGGCAGAGATAATGCTGGCCAGGCCTTCCTAGGATTAGCACTCCTTCCAGCTCTGGACCAGCGAGTGCACTAATCGTAAGTAAGGATAGCAATGAGGTTGGTCTGTTACTCACTCTTTTCAGAAAACAATTTTCTGAGCCCTTACTTTGAGTGACACTTCCCAGTCCCTCTTCTCAAGACGCCAACCATCACGGAGGTAAGTCGGGGTGGGGTGGGGGTGGGGGGTGGGAGAGCAGGACAAGACCCAAGCTCAGCGTCTGCACACAGGAAGTCCTGGCCTCATGCCTGTGTCCACTGTGGTGGAAGCCCCGGGAAGGGCTTTCAGGTTATCTTGGATGAGCAGAAGGAAATAAGTGATACTTTCAAGAAGATTGGTCATTAATTGATTTTCCAAATTGTTAGTGAGCACTGACTACACACGAGGTACTGTTATGGCCTAGACACCAGGTGCTGTTGTGGCCTAGACACCAGGTGCTATTGTGGCCTAGACACCAGGTGCTATTGTGGACTAGACATGAGGTGCTATTGTGGAGATATGTGCCCTTGCCCTCCTCCCCTTTTTTGTTTCTTTTAGTATTCTTTTATAGGTCTTTTGTTTCCCTGGTTAGGTTTATTCCTAAGTATTTTATTTTTGTTGTGTTGTTATTGTAAATGTAGCTGTTTTGATTTGTTTTTCAGTGTTTTCTTCATTATTATACACACATCTGATTGAATTTTGCATATTAATCATATCCTGGCATATTGCTGAATCTTTCAGTTGTTCTTTTTGTTATTGAGTCTTTGGGATTTTCTATATAAAATCATATCATCTTCAAATAGTGAGCGCTTCATTTCTTTGCCAATCTGGATTTCTTGATTTCTTTTTGTTGTCTGATAACCCTGGCTAAGCATTTCAGCACAATGTTGAATAAACTGTTGAGATGAGGGGCATCTTTGTCTGGCTTCCATTTGCAAGGGTAGTACCTTCAGTTTCTTCCCATGAATGAGATACTGGCCATAGGCTTTGCGTAGATGACCTTTGTGATGTGAACAAGTTCCTGTCTACTCCTATTTTGATGAGGTTTTTTTAAACTCAGGAATGGATGTTGGACATCATTAAGTGCCTTCTCTGCATTAATTTATATGACCATAGGAATCTTTGGATTTGTTTATGTGATAGGTGACATTGATTGTTTCTCTGTTGTTGAGCCATCCTTCCATACCTGGTATGAATCCTACTTGATCATTCTGTATTATTTTTTTGATATATTGTTGGAGTCTATTGATCAGTGTTTTGTTGAGAATTTTTGCATCTATGTTCATGAGGTATATTAATCTATAGTTTTCTATCCTGGCAGTGCCTTTGCTTGGCTTTGATACCAGGGTTATGATCACTTCATAAAATCAGTCCTATTTCCCAGTATTTTTGAGCGCTTATTGTGGTGTAGCAATATTATCACAAACTGGGCATCTTAAAGAAACACACATTTGTGGCCTGAGAGCGTGTGTGGGTCAGGAGTGTGGACACGGCTTAGCTGAGTTTCTACAAGGCTGTCTGTCATCCAGGCATTGGCCGGGACTGGGGGCTCCTCTGAAGGCTTCTTTGGAGAGGACCTGCTTTCAAGCTCGTGTAGTGGTTGGCAGCACTCAGGGCTTTGCAGGTTATTGAAGCAAAGTCCTAACTTCTTCTTTAGTTGTTGGTTGAAAGCCGTTCTCATGTCCTTCCCATTCAGACCTTCCCAACATGACCATTTACTTTATTAACTCCAGGAAGGTAAAGAATCTCCTAGCCAAGTAGACATTACGATCTTATGTGACATAACCATATAACTGACATCTTGTCCCCTTTGCCACATTGTCGAAGTTAGAAGCAAGTCACAGGTCGTGTCTACACTTGACGGGAAGTGGGGTTTAGCAGCATGTGAGCGCTAGGAGTTGGGGTGACTTTACAGTCTGAGGGCCTCTGGGTGGTGAAAATGGATTGCACTTGAGGGCCTCTGGGTGGTGAAAATGGATTGCACTTGATTACTAATGTAAAGATTGAACCCGCCCAGGGACACCATGAAAGGCCTGTGAAGATTACAGCCCTCCAAAACTATGAAACTTAGTTCTACTTTGTAACCCATTGGTTTGAGAGTCTGTTAACTAAGCTCAGTCTCTCCAGTCATTTAATTTGCAGGAAAGGTAGTCAACATATGAAATCTCAATCCAATCTAATCAGGGCTATTGAAGTTTGAATTTTAAGCCTGGGAAGTGATTGCATAAATCAACGGGGATGGTGTGCATAAAGGGTTCCAGGCAGAGTAATTCTAATTTCACAAAAAATTAGACTCACCAAGAGACTTAGTGATGGCTTAGTTTCCTGGTCATCAGTTTCAAATGAACTGGTGACCATCTGGAAGACTGTACGAAACACAGACGTCCAGGTCCCGCACCAAAGACCCTGGTAGGTTTATCTGAGGCCAGTTCCAGATGCCAGGATTTTTAAAAGCTCCCTGAGGATTTCCATGTGTGAACAACATTGAGAACCACTGCTTTCGTCCAACCCGTTCAATTTTATAGATAAGGAATTTGAAGGTCAGAAAGGAAGCGAATTGGCCTAGGCTATATAGCTACTAGTTGGCAAATGAGGAGGGCACTGGGCTGGGAGATAAGAGCTCTGGGTTTCTGCTACTAATAGGTCTCTTTTTGTTCTTTCTCCCTTCATGACTCAGTTTCTCCATCTGTAAACTGACATGGACCAGATGATCTCCAAGGTCCCTTCTAATATTCACAATTCCTTATGGTTAAGCAACAATCTTCACCTTAGACTGCGTCTCCATGTCTCCACCCTGGGCTGAGCCTCTACCTGGGCCTACGTCATCAGAAGCCTGTGTTTGGGGA
>NW_022111372.1:78334146-78358263 GCF_000313985.2 Echinops telfairi
TAAATGCCCTTTGCCTCCTAGCTCTTCCTCTATTTCCTTTGACTTTCCTCTTGTCCCACTATCATGCTCAGTCTTCATTTGAGTTTCAGTAATTCCTCTTGGTTACATTACCCTTGATCAAGCCTTACCAGGCCTCCTACACCCTCCTCACCACAGATTTGGATCACTTGTTCCCTTTTCCCTGGGTTTGTTAACACCAGTACCTTTCCCCCTACCTCCTCCTCTCCCATGTCCCCCAGGAACTGTCAGTCCCGTTTTCACCTTCAAATTGTTCATCCAGCCTATCTTATTTAGACAGACCTGCGGAGATAATAATATGCACAAAAACAAGATAGAGCAAAACCAAGCAACAATATATAACAAAGCATCAACAATAACAAACCAATGACAAAAAACAAAACACAACAAGAAAGAAAAGCTTGTAGTTAGTTCAAGGACTGTTTGTTGGCCTTTAGGAGTGTTTTCCAGCCCAGTCTTTTGGGGCACCAAGCCCTGGCTCCAAAGTCCACCTTCAGCATTCCCTGGGGACCTCGCCGCTCCATTCCCTAGCTATTCTGTTGCACCCCCTTAGTGTTTTGCCTTGTTGTGGCAGGATCAGATTGGAGCAATTCCCACACTGTGTCTCCAGTGTTGTCCCCTGTAGGGATATGGGTCAGTGAGGGACGTTGTGTCTCATAATGGGGCTGGCCATGTGGTCCTCAATGTGGACTGGCTGCTCTAATCAGGAATATCGTCTTCAAGGCCTGGTGGGCCAGGATGTGCTCCACTCTCTCCTCCTCTCACTTCATCTGCTCCTGTGTACTCCGATCAGATATGTCCCTCCCCTGGAGCTGCAGATTCAATGCTGTCCTTTGAAATAAATTCTTCTGGGGGGAGGGGCAGGTGTCCACGTAGTAGTTAGGATTGGGGCCGGCCCCACAGACATCTCCACTGGTTCCCTACTCTACGCTGGCATGTTGCATTCACATCTTGGAGCACTGGGTTGAAGTCTGGTCCCTCTTTCCCTGTGGAGATATAAACAATACCCTCCCCTTGGGTGGGTTAGTGGCCTGTGCTTGCACTACCCATTTCTTTTTTTTTCTTTCCCCACCTCCTTTTTAGTTGTCTATCATGTGTATCCCTGTATTTTGTCTGGTCCCTGCTATATTACCTGGTCCTCACCCCAGGAATGTTTGTATACAGTAGCTTTTTCCCTATGCCCCATTTACTTTTTTTTTTTTTTTTAAAGCTTACCTCAGCGGACCTATGTTGTGCTTGTCCTTTTGTGCTTGGTTTACTTCACTTAGCATGATTTCCTCCAGTTTTTCCCATGCAGCGATGTGCTTCATACATTCATCACTGCTTTTTAGCGATGCGTAGTACTCCATTGTATGTATATATCGCAGCTTTTTAATCCACTCATCAGTTGATGGAAATTTGGGTTGTTTCCAACTCCTTGTAATTGTGAACTGTGCCGCAATGAACATTGTAGCACAGATTTACCAGGTACTATTTTAGACTAGACATCAGGTACTATTGTAGACTAGACACCAGGTGCTATTGTGGACTTGACACCAGGTGCTATTGTGGACTAGACACCAGGTGCTATTGTGGACTAGACACCAGGTACTATTGTGCACTAGACATCAGATACTATTGTAGGTTATGGGGCTACAGTGGGGAATGGGTTTTGACCCAGTGGAAAGGGTGCGGGGACAATGTCTGGACTCCTAGGCCTACAAAGGATGAGAAGAATCTAACTCCAGATCTGCTGAATATTGATTTACACCAGGCAGAAGTCAGCTATGCCTCCACACTCTTTCCTTCGGTTCTTCACACTCTGACACCAATAGTCCCTCCCAGCACTCGACTCTTCTGCTGGGTTTAATAATATCTTGCAATGGCCACACAGAACTCACAGACAGTACTCACAATTACAGAGTTTTTTAGGGAAGGCAGCTGGTTATAGCATGTTAAGAGTACAGTTCTTTTGTCTGTAGCACCTCTTCTCACCCATGTTGGCAGGCTTGTCTCTTGCTGGTCCTCAGCCCTTCCATGACTTAGTCCCTTGGCCTCTGCCTCAATTGGACATGTGTTACAGAGTTTTTATCGTGCTGATAAATGCTCACACGACCCCCTGCTCCAAAAGACAGCCTCCTTCTTGAAGGCAGTCAGTATTCCTCATTCTGTGGGCCAGGACGCCAACACATTCTGTCTCATGGTCTCCATGCTGTGGCCTCTGTTGTCTCTGCTGCCAGCACCACCTGACATTTTGCACACACTTCACTTGTCCTTTCTGCTGGTTGTGGATTCTCTTCTGCTTCTGAAATGGCTTACTTTATACCCAGCTGAATGGCAAAACCAACCAATCCCAAGTTCTCTATACCTTGGATGCAATTTCTCACTTAGTCCCTGGGTGGGAGTTACAAAGACTATGAATAGAAGAGCAGTATCAACTAATTTCACTTTACTACCATCTCTATATTTACAAAAATTATTTTCCTATGGAAACAGCAATACTACTACTAACAACAATAAGAATTGTCTCCATTTGACAAGTACTTTACCATGTGCAGGTATATGCTCAGTGCTCTGTTTACATGACCTCATTTCATGTACTCTTTGAAAGAATCATAATGTGCAGATGTTGCTATTTTTTCCTCTTAGAGGTGAGGAAATGGAATAAACTGAGTCTCACAGAAGGTATGAGAACCTTGTTGAAGGAGGTCCAGGGGGGAAACAGCAGAGCTGAGGTTCCTACCCTGGGCTGAGACATTTAGAGTTTGTACTCTTAATAACTAGATTCTTCTGGTTTAGGATCATCTAGTAGAGGTGTCAATTTTTTTTTAAGTGAATATGTGTGTGCATGTGTGGTGTTCAGATGGCGAAACCAAAGCACAAAGAAGTGAAGTAAGTTTTTGAAGCTACACAGCGATGGAAGTAGGATTCAAATCTAGACCGTCATATGCTATAAAGACTGAGATCAACGAGATTAAATGTGTCTGTGGCCAGAGGATTTCTAGGTGGGGCATGCCCCTGACTATGGGGCAGACCCAGGGAGGTTCTGCTCTGTCGTAAATGAAGGGAGGAGATGTGGATCTCAGCAAGAAGCACAAATTCCCTTCCTTGGCCTTCCAGGTCCTGGGAATGAGGCAGAGCTGGGTTTGGGGTGTGGTCTGCAGAAAGCCTTGGAGCATGGGCCAGAATGGGAGTGTCCCCAGAGCTCCAGTTAATGGATGATTGGACTGTAATGAAAGCCCACCCCGTCTTCCAACCCAAATTTGTGGTCCTTTCCCTTTAGTCTCGCCTGCATCGCGCCCCTAGGAGGTGAACACTTACTAGGAATATTACAGAGCGTCCGAATGGGACATGATGGCTGGGCCAAAATGTTATTGAGCATTTTACTATAATTAATTAAGTCTCGAAACACTTATTATTGATCAGACATTACTCCTAGATTTTTTCAGACATTATTCATTCAAGTTTCCAAAACATGTCAGACACTGGGTATGAAGCAGAAAATAAGACAGACAAGACCCTTGTCTCAGAAATTCCGAGAGGGGGGATACTGTTTTTCCTCCATTTTACCTGTGAGGAAACTGAGGCCCAGAGGGATTAAGGAACATATCAAGGTCACAGAGCTAGTCGGTGGAGCAGCTGAGATTTGAGCCCAAGTCTATCCTAATCACTGGACCACATGAATCTATTCCAAGTTGTTTGATTTGGCATCTTATTCTAATACTTAGAAGAGCACTGGCAGCGTAGCGGGTTATATGCTGGGCTGCTAACCACAAAGCCAGTGGTTCAAAACTACCAGTAGCTCCACAGGAAAAACTGAGGCTTTCTGCTCTCATAACAACATATAGTCGAAAACCCAGAGGCCCCTCTGCTCTGCCCTGGAGGGTGACTACGAGTCAGACTCATGAATTGGTGGCTGACAGTGAGTTTGCACTTGGTTTTTGAGGCTTTCCCAATGCACGTGCCCATGTCCCTATTCCCAGTCAAATGTCATTCCTTTTGTCACCACCATGGGCCAACTGTGCACATCCCTATTTCTTTTGCTAGGATCTCTCTCCATTTCTCTCAAATATGCTGTGAAAAAAATTACTTTTGTTTCCTTCACAATTGTCCTTAGCATTTCTGTTCCTTCTGCCAAAATGCCCTCCTCTTCCTTCTCCCAATCTGAGTCATTCTTCAAGACAGCTCACTGTGGGGAAGGCTCTCCCTCACCAGGTCTTTATGTTTTTAAATCATTTTATTAGGGGCTCATACAACTCTTATCACAATCCATACATACATCAATTGTGGAAAGCACATTTGTATATGCATTGTCCTCATCATTCTCAAAACATCCGCTCTCCACCCAAGCCCCTGGCATCATCTCCTCATTTTTTCCCCTCCCTCCCCACTCCCCCCTCCCTCATGAAGCCTTGATAATTTACAAATTATTATTTTGTTATATCTTGCACTGTCCGACATCTCTCTTCACCCACTTTTCTGTTGTCCGTCCCCCAGGGAGGAGGTCACATGTTGATCCTTGTAATCGGTTCCCTCTTTCCAACCCACTCTTCCTCCACCCTCCCAGTATTGCCACTCACACCACTGGTCCTTAAGGGATTATCCACCCTCTTCACCCAGTTTTTCATGATTTCCCAGCACCCACCTCCTCTTGAGCAGTTTTCACAGGTGTCTGGTATATTTAGGTACCTGTTTGTATCTCCCATTTGTCTGTCAGCTCTCTGAGGGTAAGGACCACCCACGTGGCCTTGATTACTAATGTACTGTAGTTCCTGGCACATGCTAAGTGCTCAGTAAATGTTTGTGAATGAATGCACGGGGACAGCATGGCCTCTGCCTACCCTTTGGTCTACATCCCAGTTATGGATCTCTCTGTAATCCAGCTTCATCCTCACTCTTTATTCCTACTGCTGACTGTGGGCTTAAGCCTTAGATGCTTCATTAACTAATAATAATGAGTCACTGTACTAGCCTCGGGAGCATTGTAAATGATACAGTTTCAGGAGAAGGCAGTGGGATGCGGAATTTCAATGAGGTTCTTGAAACAGAGTAAATGCCATGTGCAATCTTTTTCTTTGTTACAGCTGCCATGCACCGGGACTGAAACATAGACTGAGAATGATGCCATGGCTCGGGTCCAGCTCTCATCCTAGATGGACTCCGTGGCTGCTGTTGGCTGCAGTTGAGCCATTTCCTACTCATAACGGCCCTTTACAATGGAACGGTCCATCTCATCGTCCTCTTTCCCCTGCTGCTCTACCTTCTCCAGGGACTGGTCCTTTCTGCTCACATGTCCCAAGTCGGTGTGATGAAGTCTTGCCCTTCTTGCTCCCAAAGAGCATTCTGAGAATTGAAAATCACTGCCACATGTCAGGTGTGGTTGGCTGGATAATGGTGCCCCCAAATGTAGCCACCTCCCATTCCTCACAACCTGTGAATGTTGCCTTATAAAGCCAGCTGGGCATTGCAAATGTGGTACTTCTTAAAGTTAAGGCTCTTGAGATGGGGAGAGTCTCCTGGATTATTCAACTGGGTTATACTGAAAAGGTAGAGGGGGATTTGAATACAGAAGAAGAGTTATGTGATGATGGAAGCAGACATTAGAATGATGTGCTTTGCTGGACAATAGACAGGTTGGTACGGTGAACAGTCACACTCAAGAGGCAACACATCCCTCAGAGTAACCAATCACTTGAGACCAAAATGGCAGAATTTACCCAAGGACAAACCAAGTTCAGAAGGGTTAGGGAGGAAGGAGGAATAAAAATAGGAAACACAGGGAGGGAGTGTGGTAAGTGATAATACACGGTGGGCATTGCAACCAATGACATGAAACAAAATGGGTATACATTATTGAATGGAAAATGGATTTGCTCTGTGAGTCTCAACCCAAATAAAAATGCACTAAGAAAAAGAATGGTGTGCTTTGAAGATAGATGAAGAAGCCACAAGCAAGAAAATATAGGTGACCCTAAAAGGTGAAAATGACAAGAAAACATGTTCCCTTGAGGATCTTCAGAAGGAACTGGCTCTGCCAGTTGTGCATGGCGAACCTGACTTTAGATGCCTGACCTTCAGCAATAAAAGGGAATGAACTTAAATTGTTTTATGCCATGACATGTATGCTTTATAAGAATATTTAAACAAATAAACAAACAAACCAAACTCACTGCTGTTGCGGCTAGTCCAATGCACAGCAACCCCATAAGGAAGGACAGGGCAGAGCAGAGGCAGTTCTACCCTATTCTTAGAGTCGCTACGAGTCCCTACTGCTTTCGAAGATTGTAGCTCTTTACAGGAGTAGAAAGCCTCATTTGTCTCCTGCAGAGTGGCTGATGGTTTCAAACTATTGACCCTGCAGTTAGCATCTAAATGCATAATTAATACACCACCAAAGAATAGGAAATAAATATGTTAGGGTACCCTCTTGCAGAGAACCTTGATAGGATGCGGAATTCTCTTCTGGATGTAACCTTAGAATGCTTCACATATGCATCTGGCAGTCACTAACAACTGGTGAGAATTGGAAAGGGAAGACTCACCCTCTTTTGCTATCCCTGATCTAGCCCAATATTTCTTCAACAGAGAGAGAAATGGAAACCCAGAGAGGCGATGCAACTTTCACAGGGACAGCCGGCCCATCAGTGGCAGGAGTAGGTCTGGAGTAGTAGTCTACTTGGGCCCAGATTCCTTGTCCTCGGCCAGCCCCTTAAAAGTCCAGGTCAGTAGCAGCAGCATCGACAGTGACCCCACGCTCCAGTGTGGACTGAACACTCCTGCACGAGCTTCATTCTGGATCCTGAACTTGGGCTGGATGACAATGTGTCCTGCAGGGCTGTTTCTTTGGCTTTACTCCCTGCCCATCTGGGCAGGCCAGGCTCTGCAGCACAAACTGGGTGAGATCCCCAGAGCCTTGTGACAGGTTTTGCCAAGGACTGGGCCCCACAGGACAGATTTATTCATCAAAGCTCACACTGGAGATTCCAGCTGCCTGCTAATGACTTACCTGGGGAATCTTTCTGCTTTACTCTCATCTCTCCCTCAGGAAACCCGAGCGTGTGAAATGAGTCATTAGGGAAGCTGAGATAGCTGTTACCTGAGAAATAGAGATACCAGGACATTAGCCTCCCCACCAGGCAAGTGAGGTTACAACCTCACATGAAATGATCACATCTCTACCTAGATTTATTAGCTAAGCGTTCCCTGGGGACTTGGCCGGGCCTGATGCGGTCACCTCCAGCTCAACGACCTTCAAAGGGTCCCTCCTGCTTTGCAAACATCATTTTTTTTGCTCACTGGGTCATTCCCAGCTCTCCTGATTGGACCTCATCCTCCCTTCCCCCTCTTAGCTCCACTGTTCTCCTTCTAGTATTTTTGCTACCGTCAAACCACTGTTCTCTGAGAAGGGAGATAGGGCTTGCCAGAGCCAGAATGCCAAAGTCCTGCCCATGCTTTTTGCTCTCTCTCAGCATGCAACAGGGACAGGAGGTGTCATATTAATGACACACCACACCCCAGATTTAAGTTGCAGTTTTGATTCGTATGATTCTGACATCTCATTTAAACATACCTCATTATTTGGTTCTCTATGTGTCATAGACTAATATATGTCCTGTAGGTGAAAGAGTGTGCATGTTGAGCTGAGGGGCCTGGGTTTTGATCCTGGGTCTGGTCTAAACAGACTCTGTGACTTTGGGCGTCTACCTTGCCTCACTCACTCAGTTCTGTGTAAGCAATGGGCTGGATTACAAGCTCTTCAACTCTCTTCCAGAGAGACATTTCTTGTCACCCCCAACATCCGGAGAAAGCGCTACCAACTAGGGTTCCTTCTCCAAGATTAGTGTCCATTAAGCCTGGTAAGGAATGATCAGATCCAGAAGTCTGGCTCAGGGAGAGGAAAGGGCTGATGGCTGCTTGCAAAGTAGGAGATGGACCTGGAAAGAGAGAGAAGAGCTGTGGGCATGTGTAATGCTAGCTAAGAGGGAAAGCCAGCCACTCACTCACAACACAGTGAGGCCCACTTTATGCCAGACACCGGAGTGAGGTGTCTGGGACACAGCAGCAGACCAAATGGAATAACTTCTTGCATTCAACTAGACACACAGAGTCAAATGGAGCGAGACAGGTTGTTACACCGGCATGGACAATGCACTGGGATGGGAGCAGCAGGAAGGGCCCCGGATGGTACAGGAGTCCCTGGGTGGCACAAGTGATGAGCACTTGACTGTCTTAACTGAGTGGCTGGCACTTGAACCTTCCTGAAGCAGCCTCAGAAGACCAGAGAGGCAGCCACTGGTGGGCTTCAAATATCTTAACAACTTGTTTGCTCTCCTGATGAACGTTTTCAGTATAAAAAAATGTAACACTGAAAAGTAGTTTATTATTTCATACAATTCATACTTAAATAAGAACAATAAAAGAGGTTCACAAACTAGATTATGTTATAAGAGCTTTAAAATATTAATGAAAAAGTATTAAACAATGCCTGGTAAATGAAATTGTTATTTAAGATATTTCCATATTGCTTTTTGATTGGCATCTTCACTTGCAGCATTCTTCGCTTTTCCCCCAGCATCATCAGTTGTGTGATTTATCTGTAATCATCTTTTTACTGGAGGCTTCGGATCTCATTCCTTTAGATGTAGGCCAATTAGACAAGAGTCATTGTGTTTGATACATTAGAAACTGCGACTTCTCTGAACCTATTATGCTCATCTTTGAAGCATCCCTTTCCACTTCTGCTGAACTTACAGTAGTTGCTCTGATGATATTTTTAGCTCTTTGAACACTTTTAGGAATTATATAATTCACTCATATCTCATGGGAATATGGCGTGTAGAACAAAGCTGAAATGAATGACAACGTGTCACCCTCTGGTTGTTTGGTACTTTTTCTCTTTACCTTATATGTCTGTTTGCTCAAGGCATTCACACAAAGGAATAAAATTGTACTAGGTTATCAAAATTTTAATGTGTTTTATGAAACAAAGAAAGAAATATTACAAACATTGTTCTGTCTAATTATTTATACTTGTGGATGGAATGAACATTACTACGGGAGTTTAGAAAACACTGTTGTATAGATGAACATTCAAAAAGGGCATGAATATACATTAGTGATTTACATATTAAGTGGCTGCCCAGCCGCCCTCCTGATTCCAAGTGCCATCTTAACAACTGGTTCACGGAATTCAACCAAAAATTAGATATTGGTTTTGCCAAACCGGTGGGAACTGATGGAATCCCATCACTAGCTACAGCCTCAAAACCCTGTGAAGCTGCTGTGCGCTCTGTGAGTCAGAACGGACGTGACTGCAAGTGGTTTTAGCCTTGGGTGAGGAGGAGACGGCGAGGGAGGCTGCCCGTCACTTGAGACATGTAGTCACCTGCAAGAGAAGAGAGAGGAAGGATGTTTCGGGCCGATCATCGGTTCAGTCTAGGCAGAAAATGCCCAAATCTCAGCAGTCCGAGAACGAGCCACGGTGATGGCCAGAGCAGGAGACTGAACAGGCAGGGCTGGCCTGAGCCAAGACAGCTAGTTGCCTTGCAGCCAGAGCAAGAGATGAGCAAGGCTATTGCAGGGTTGAGACAGGGACCTGGGCTGGTGCGGGCTTCACGTCTGGGCTGCAGCCACGCTTGGGAAAATGGGTACTCAGCTGCTTTACACTTTAAGCATACTCATCTCAAAGGAAGGCCAGGCAGCACCCCACGGCCTGATCAGGGGGCCTCGGTCTGACACGGTCAAGGAACATGACTGGTATTGGAGGAACTGAGGGCTGAAAGAAATGAGAGAAGCAATAGTATTTGGGGAGAGGGAAGGGAATGAACTCTCAAGTAGCATCAGCTGTTTTCTTGTTGTTTGCTTGTTTTAATGTAAAATGGGCCCACTTCACAGGACTCTGGTAAACATGAAATAAAACAATAAATATTAAGTGTGTGGCATAGAAGCTGGCACATAATGACAAGCAACTGAATCACAGATACCTTTATTACTATTGCATATTCATGTACTTCAATAGCAGAGTAGCTAAAGCAAATGGAAGAAATGATGAAAAGAGCTGAACAGAAAATGTCAAAGGGAAACTCTAGAAGACAAAATAAAATATTACAATGAAATGTGCCAAGACCGGGAGCCAGAAAATCAGAAAGGAAGAGCATGCTCAGCATATCTTAAGCTCCAGGAACTGAGGGACAAAATTCAAGCCTCAAGTTGCAATATTGAAAGATGCTATGGGCAAAATATGAATGATGCAGGAAGCATCAAAAGAAGAGGCAAAGAATGAACACACAAAGTCGCTGTACCAAGAAGAACGAGTTGACATTCAACCATTTCAAGAGATAACACATGAGCAAGAGCAATGGGACTGAAGGAAGAAGTCTAAGCTGCTCTGAAAGCAGTAAAAATCAAGACTCCAAGAAATGACGGAATCCCAATCAAAATGTTTCAATGAGCTGATGAAGCACTGGGAGCACTTATTCAGCTATGCCAAGAAATTTGGAAGATATCTACCTGGTCAACTAGTTGGAAGAGATGTGACCCAGCAGAATGTGAAAATAATAGAACAATATCATTAATATCACATGCAAGCAACATTTTGCTGAAGATCATCCAACAAAGGTTGCAGCAGTACATTGACAGGCAGCTGCCAGCATTTCAGGCCTGATTCAGCAGAGGACATGGAACAAGGGAACACTGTTGATGTCAGATGGATCTTGGCTGAAACCAAAGAATACAAGAATGATGATAACTTGTATTTTATTAACTATGCAAAAGCATTTGACTGCATGCACCCCAACATATTAGGAATAGTCTTGAGAAGAATGGAAATTCCACAATACTTTACTGTGGAAACATATATGGAAAAATACAGGTGGAAAAGGTACATGGATTACAACATGGTTGTACAAACAGAACAAGGGAATATTACATGGTTTAACATCAAGGTAAGTGTGCATCAGTGTTGTATTCTCTCACCATATTTAACATTTATTTAATCTGTATATGTGGAACAAATAATCAGAGGACCTGCATTATGTGAAGAATTTGGCATTGGAATTGGAGGAAGGCCCATTAACAACCTATGATATTCAGGTGACACAGCTGTGCTTGCTGATGGTGAGGAGGACTTGAATGACCTGCTGATGAAGATTAAGGATTGTAACCTTCCATATGGATTCCAACTCAATGTAAAGAAAACCAAAAATCCTCACAACAGGACTACCAGGTAACAGCACGATAAATGGAGAAAAGGTTGAATGTCTCAAAGATTTCATCTTACTTGGAGGACAATCAATGCTCATGGAAGCAGGAGTCAAGCGATCAAAAGATGAATTGCATTAGGGAAATCTGCGGCGCACAATCTCTTTAAAGTGTGGTGACCCTGACCTGAGCCATGGTATGCTCAATTTCCTCCTATGTATGTGAATGTTGGACACGGTATAAGGAAGACTGAAGGAGGATCGATGCATGCATTTGAATGATGGTGCCGACGGAGAATATTGACCGTGCCATTGACTGCCAAAAGAACAAACAGGTCGGTCTTAGAAGAAGTACAGCAGATTGCTCTTTAGAAGCGAGGATGGCGGAAACTTTGTCTCACATACTTTGGACACGTTGTCAGAAGAGACCAGTCCCCGGAGAAGGACATCATGCTCGGTAAAGTAGAAGGGCAGAGAAAAAATGGAAGGTCCTCAGAGTGGATTGACCCGGTGGCTGCATCAAAGGACTAAAACATAATAACAATTGGGAGGATGGTTCATGACTGGGTGGTGTTCTATTGTACATATGGTTTCATTCTCGTGTCCGTAAGGTTGCTATGAGTTGGAACTGACCTGACAACAGTGAGCTACAACAAATCAAAATGCAACTGGCCATTGTCAAGTGGAGAATCAGATGATCTCCAAACCAAACCTACTGCCGTCGAGTCAACACTGGCTCATAGTGACTACAGGAGAGGGTAGAATTGTCCCTATGCGTTTCTGAGACTGTAACTACAGTCTTGATCCTGATATGACCTACTACTCTGGGAATAATGAATTGAAGAGGAACTGCAGCAGATTCCTTGCCCACCCCCGCCCCACCCCCCACCTCAAATCAAGATCTAACTTAAAGTGCAACATGATCAGTGGTAGGATATTATACATCTGCAAGGAAGACCAGTGAGTTAGTTAATTGGGCCAGCCTGGCCGATAATCACATGTGGGGCTGGTTGAAAGGCGGAGGGATAAATGGGTGGTGAAGCCTCGCCTTTCTAGTTCTCGGGTCTCTTGCTTTGTGATGGTCGCACCAGGGTTCAGCTGCCTTAGCAGCCCCCTGCTTCAGCTTGCAAGATTGACATCCTACAAGACATCCCCAAGGAGAAGCCACATGGACCTATCCCGATGCAGCCCTGGGTGCTGGAGCAGCCGTGTGGAGACCCCTGCCAGTGCTGAGATGCTTGTTCATTCACTGACTCAGCTTTCCTCCAGCAGTCGGCATCATTGCCTCTGTTTTGTGAGGTGGAGGACTTTGTGGACTGGTGTTGGGTTAATGGGTTCATGTTGGACTTGTGGGCTTGGGCAGCATTGGGTTGGGATGTTTTCGTGATGAACATTTTCTTTACATAAAACTCTCTCTTATACATGAGTCGCTGTGGATTTGTTTCTCCAAAGTAGCCAGACAATACAACCAGTTAATATGACTATTATTAATATTTATTCACCAACCATTAATGCCAAGGATGAAGAAATTGAAAGTGTTTTTTACCTACTTCTACCATCTGAAATTGACAAAGCATGTAATCAATATGCATTAATAATTGCAAGCCCTTGAGAGGAGTCTTTTTACCGCTGTGTTATAGGTGAGGACTGGGCACTGAGTCTTGAAGCTAGCTAGTAGCAGAGGGGGGAATGTGAACCCAGGTCACTGTGATGGCTCCCTTCAATATCCATACTACTCTCCATCGAACAGGCAACACCGTTAACTATTGCTAGGACAGTATCCATTCTATTTTCAACACATTTGCTGTGATGGTCTTGATTGAAAGCCCTCTGTCTCATCATTCTCTTAGGTCATGCTGCGCATCAATGTCTTGGTTTGGGTTGGGGAGATATGGTTGTTTCGCTCATTGTGCCAATAAGAACTTCAGGGCAAGGAGGAGACACTGTGGTGTCCTGGACGAGGCTGACCCTGCAGTAACAAGGAACAGAAGGGCAGGTGGGGGAGTGGTTGCTAGGTGCCCTTGAGTCAGTTCTGACTCATAGAGACCCTATGTACAACGAGACAAACGAAATACAGCCTGGTCATACGCCATCCTCACAATTGTTATGTTTGAGCCCATTGTTGCAGCCACTGTCTCAATCCAGCTCATGGATGATCTTCTTCTTTTTTACTGCCTCCACTTTACCAAGCATGATATCCTTCTCCAGGGACTTATCTCTCGTGACAACATGACCAAGTTACATGAGACGAAGTCTCGCCATTCTGATTGTACTTCTTCCAAGACAGACATGACCATTTGTCTGTAGGTTTGAAATACTCTGGTGTGTTGTGTGTTGCTGTGATCCTGGAAGCTTTGTCAATGGCATTTCAAATACTAGCAGGGTGAACAGGTTTCAGCAGAGCCTCCAGGCTAACAAAAGACGATGAAGAAGGAATGGGCTGTCCACTTTAGAGGGATGAGCCACTGAAAACCTATGACTAAGTGGAGGGGGGGGCGATGTGTAGGAGTGGTTCAAGCAACAGTCCTGAGGGAGTGGGTGCGTGGTGTGCCTCTGGGTGTGTAGGAGCGATGTGCATGTGGTGCATGCATCAATTACTCCACCACATTGAACATCTAGTCCATATACCAGGCATCGTACTCGGCACTGAGGAATCATCTCTTAGAGATGACTGTGTGCGTGTGTGTTTAAGGTGAAAGGTGAAGGAGGGGGGGAATGCCAACGAGAGAAAACACATGTAGATGAGGGCATTTACACCAATAGAGATCCTGTTCCCAGCATTTTTGCTCCGTTACCTTTGCATCTCAATTCTGCTACTGCCAGCCCCACCCATGCTCTGCCCTGAGAAGGGGAAGCCCCGGAAGCCAGAGCAGAGGCTGCCTCGTGTGGAGGTGCTTCGGATTGTCCGTTCAGGCTCATGCTCTCTTTTGGCCTGGGTCCTTTTTTATCCAAGAGCTCACTACAGGGACTCAACGTTAATTCAGTCTTCTAGGGGCAAACGAAACAGACAGCACTGAAGGGTCTGCAGCACTCTTTTCTGATTCCCAAGCGACCTACAGAATCACTCTCACCCCAGCCTGCCTGGGTGGGCTCTACCACAGACAGAGCCCAACAAGGCAGCCTGCCGGGCAGAGAGGACATTTGGGCAGCCGGCACCTGGCCAAGGATTCCTGAGCCCTGCGTGGGGGCCCCAGATGACCATTCACTCTCTGTGTGACATGGTAAGGTCTTTTCTGCTCCTCAGGCCTGGGCCTCACTGTCCCCACGTGTAACACGAAGGTGTGGAAACAGACCTGGAGTAGATGACTCCACCTTGCCGACCCTCGGTTTTCCCATCTCTGAAATGGGGATCGGCTACAAGATGGAGTGGCTGTGAGCGTCAAATGAAGTGACAGGATCTAGGGTCTTGTATGTGCTCGATACATGTTGGTGTTGGTATTGCTCTCTTTACCATTGCTGACTTGGTGTGGGGAGGGCGTGGTTATGAGTAGCGTTGGCACCGAGGGACGGCAGGAATGCCACCCAGGAGCCAGGGAGCACAGAGAGGTGAACAAGCTGGGTTGGGTGGGATGCTTACACAGAAGGAAAGAAGTGTTGTGAGGCATTCAGCCCCGGAGAGAGCCTGAGCTAGCAGCGAGTCCCAGGTAGCTCCCTAGGATGTCTCATCCAGCCAGGAAGTACGGGATGCAGGTTGGTGTGGACTAAGGCCAGAGACATCTAGTGGTCTGGACAGGTATCCTCTGATTCAAGTGACAGGTGTCTTCATGTTATGTTTGGGGCTGATGGGTCTGTTCCTCTCAAAGCTTCTACCCTGTCCCCTGGGGTGATCCCAGACACCTTATTGCAAGTCACTCCCCATGCACAGGGAAGGTGACACTGTCAGGAATCTAGCTGCTACCTAGGAACAGAGAGGAAGCACTTTCTTCAGAGTTCATAAGCCCGCATGGCCTTGAGACTCCACTGAGGAACTTGTTTGAAATACAGATTCCTGGGCTTCAGTCCCCGAGTGCCAACCCAGTCACACTAGCATGAGGTCTTGCTGATGTTTCCTAGGAGAATTCCCTATGATGACAAAGGACTGAAAAGCGCTTCTCAGACGAGCAGGACTGGAAGGGCGGCCCTCTCTTTGCTGTAAGCCAAAGTCCGACTCTGAGAGTCTTCTCTTACAGAAAGACGGACACAGACACTTAGTGACGTGGAGCGCGTGTCTGGGGAGGTAGGAAATGAGGTGAGAGAAGGGAACAGAAATGGAGAACTGGTTTTGTGGAGGGAGAAAGCCAGAGACGTGTTTGCTTCTCAAAAGAAAATGAAATTCAAAGGGAAAAACATTGCCCAGAGGGACTGCGTGAATCTCACCTACATTCAGTGAATCCCAGAGAATCTAATTCAGAGAAGCTTTTGATGCAAATCCAAGCCAACACATTCTGGGCCCCGCTTGGAGTGCTGAGAGAGCCAGCTCCTTCTCAGGAGCTGTCGGGGGAGACGAACCCGGCAGCAGGCCCCTCCTGAAAGCTGAAGATAAGAGGCCAGCCATGGCCCAGGGGGCTCATCTGACAGTCAGGGTGATAGCTTTTATCCGTGGGGGAAAGGCATACCCACCCACCCACACTCGACTTTTTGACATAACACTCAAAGTGCCAAATTTCTGTTTCATATTATTTTTGAGCAACAACCTTTCTTTTACCCCGCGGAAACTGTGAAAGGAAAATCCAGAAGGAAGCTGGTGTGGTGCCAGTGAGAAACAGGAGAGGCTGATGAGAGGGCTGGTGTGCCCCCAGCCCAGTCATGTCCCCTCCCTTCACTCCAGCTTCCTCTCACACAAGAAGGGCCCAGCGCCGACCCCAGCCCTTCTGCTCCTCCCCCTCTGTTTTACAGGTGGACAGCTCCCAGCCCTGCTGCTCGCCCTCTGCTCCTGTGTACCCACGGGGCCAGGGGGCCACTAGGTTGCTCAGGCCTGGCCTAGAAAAGGAAACCTTTAGGCCACAGCCTGGGAGCGCATTCACTGATTCCTGGTCTACCTGCGGCTTTGTCCCAGTGCCCAGGGCATAGACTCTCAAGTCAGAGGTTTGAATATTGGCTTCACTTAAGCTGCACCGGCTAGGACAAGTTACTTCACGGGAGCTTAATAGATATTGCTCCCACATTGGAGGCTTGAGTACAGCATAAAGGAGTTGTTGAATGTCAGTGGAAGCAGAGGGATATGCTTACATAGGCCAGGAAAGCAACAGAGTGATCGTCACGTGGTGGCAAGCAAGAGAACACAAGCTCTGTCCAAAGGAGAACTGTGCCCGGGTGATAAGGTGAGGTCCAGGTAAGGCCAGTGCCCCACCCATCCCCACTCCAAAACCAGAAATTCAGATTTGCATGTAAATAACTTCTAGTGTTTAGACTTTGGTAACTAATAACTAATTCACAGCTTTTAAGTGCTGCCAGGGCCAAGCGCTTGTAGTCATGGATGACAACTGACAGGGCCTGGTAGCTAAGCCCAAGAGGGGCGAGTGTGCCTCCTTCCTGGTCTCCCCATTTTCTTTCTGTCCTGTAGACCGCACTGCCTGGGGAGCTTGGAGATTTCTTTCGAGAAGATCAAGAGACCTTCAAAATCTCCCCCTTGGCGTCCTGGGTCTTGACACCACACAAAGTCCTGCCTCCCCAGACTCCCATTTGTCCATTTTGTTTCGGAACCACCTCCCTTCTGCCCAGTGGAGATTGTGGAAGCTCTCTACAGGTAGCTTACAGGCTGCTCAGCAGTGTCAGAGTGGGGCAGCTTCCTGCCTCTTCATCTCAAAGTTAGATCATCTAAAACAGAGAGATCTTTGTTCTGGGGCCTGGGCTTCTCGGTAGCAAGATGATCATCCTCCCTGAGGGGCACTCTGGGCCTTTGGTAGTGACTTTCGAGGAGACTCATTGGGGTCGACCAGCTGAGGTCCCCACGCTTACTAGCGTGGGAGTGCGTACATGCATCCATAGGGCTGAGAACTAGGAATAAGGAGGGATCAGTCCTATCTCTTTGATTTTTTTCCTTCCTTCTTCCCATCCCTCTTTCTTTTCCTCCTCCTCCTTTATTTGTTTAATCCCAATAAGTGGGGCTTTGTAGAAACAATACATGTGCATTGGAAAAACAAACAGAACTGACTCGGGAAGTCCAAAGAAGAAATTGAAGAAAACAAAAGCAAACCCGCACACCAAATCTTGCTGCTCAGAAAAATCGCTGAGAGCGGAGTGAGTACCGCGCTAGATGCCTCTTTCTATGCAGACAAACATACAGATCTGCATATTCAATGTTACACCGTTGGTCTCATGAAATGTGTGTGCAGTCCCGCAATAAGCTTCTCCCACCCCGGCAAAGACTGTGACCAGAGGGGATGGCTTTCCCTGCAAGGTATTCAGATCTCGGCCAGTGGGGTGGCGTCAGGATGGTTCATCAGCTCTCCTTTGTGAAGATGCACAAAGTCCCCAGTCAAGGTCCCTAGAGCATCCCTAGGCCCAGAACACACCAGCACACACCTGGACAATTTCCTATCTGTCATCCGGTTTCCAGACCTTCCCTTGACAACCTGCCCTCCCGACAGCAGCCAAGGATGCCTTTTAGGCAGGGCCCTCTCCACTCATCGGTTTCTCTGCCCGCCCTTCCTCCTGGATCTTTGATAACTGGTTTTCCTGCCCCTCTGATCTCAGCTTCCTGATGGTTCCCCCCCTCCACACACACACAGACACTCCCCCACCCCCCTCGCCACTATCTACTGCTGGCCTTCTTTCCACTGACAGTTAAAATCCTGTCACTGCTTTTTATTTCTTCGCAATGCTTAGCGTGACTTGGAATGATCTTATTAATTTCTTTCTTTGTGCATTGTTTACTCCCCACGTGCCACGGCCCAGGGTAGGGACCCTGCGCCCAGCATAGAGAACACTACAGACAGCCTGGGGACTGAGGAGCTAAGGCACTGAATTAAATGAGTTCACCACCTCTAGCCTTGTCAATGCCCAACTCTCTTCAAGTTTCCAGTCCCCCCTTTTAGGGCCTTCCTTTTCCTTCCCCCTTACCTCTACTTCTCAGAGTGAGCTTCAATGTCTCTCTGCTCTTTGCACCCCAAAAGCCTGCCTTGGTTCACTAGTGTTATTGTCACACTCAAGAGGGTGGCTTTCAAGAACAAGGGTTTGTGGTCTCACAGCTCAGGGGGTGGGGGTGCAAATCAGGTCTTGGTCACGTGGAGTCCATTCCTTCTGCCAGTTTCTTTCCTGGTTTCTGTTGCCTGCCAGAGACTGTGGCATTCCTTGGCATCTGTCTCCCACCTGTGTGTGTCTCTATGTCTATTCTACTTACAATTGTTTTTACTCTGCTTTAGGTGAAAATGTATAGAGAGAATTTATTTTCCCAATCAATCGTTCGTACTGCAAATTGCTCCGTGACCTTGGTTGCACGCACCCTGCCATGTGTCAGCACTCAGCCCACTCCTCTGTTTCCACCCTGGGTTTTTTTCTTGCTTTGCTCACCTGCGGCTTTGGGCAGACGTCCCCTTTGTCTCCTGCTGCTGATGGTTCCGAGGAGTCGGTTCTTCTGCTTGTGGTTTGCAGCCGCCTCTGTTAGCTGACGGGTGGCCACGCTCCCGTTGGGCTGGAAGTGTCTGTGCTTTCAAGTTCACGTTTCTCAGGGCAGTTCTCTCAGAGGTCCCAACCTCTCTTGGTTCCAACAGTTGGTTTGTTTATTTTCACACACCCCGCCAACCTGAACGTCTGTTTATTTATTTATTTTCTCCCTGTGAATTTTGTTCTACACCGTTTTTAAACCCATACTAGCTGGGACCTTCCACTGTGATCTTGGTTGTAATGGTCTATCGCTGAGCACCATCTAGTACTTTGGGTCTCAGGTTAGAGGAGGTGTGGGCTATTAGTCCTTTGAACTAATTGCTTCCTTTAGCTTATTTTTTCTTTGTTCACCTGTGTTCTATTCAGGAAGTGACCAATAATCGCTTCCTAAATGGCCACTTAAGGAACCCAGGTGGTGTAGTGGTTATGCATTGGGCTGCCAACTCAGCAGTTCAAACCCAGCAGACGTTCCTTGGGAGAAAGCCAGGTTCCCTACACCTGTAAAGAGTCAGTGTCAGAACTCACAGGGGCAGGTCTAGCCTTCCTAGAGCGTCACTATGACTCACCATTGACTTGACGGCAGTGAGTTTGTATTTTTGTCCTTTTTATAAAAGAGATGACAATTGAGAAACATTTAAAATCTCAGACACTACTCATCAGACTAGTATGTAGAACTAGTATAAAAATCTCCATTTTATAAATTACGGTGTAAGTCTAGGGTGTAGACTAACTCACTGTGGTATGGTCTCATTAACAAAATAAAACTTCTATTTCTACACATGGTCGTCATTCAGACACCACCAGTTGTTCTCAAATCGACGGGCTCATGATGGCTCCATGGCTGTCAGGGAAGACACGCCCACGGGGCTCTCAGTGGCTGAGTTTTCAGAACTGGATGAGTAGGCTTTCCTTCCAAGGTAGACTAGAAAGTCCTTTCAGCCAGCAGTCAAACATTGACCATTGGCACCACACAGGGACTCCATTTCCTGGTAATGAAACATGGATTTAATACACGTGTTGAGGAGGTGAACATAAGTCAGCCCATAGCAGAGCCCAACCCCGAGCACAGCTCCGACCCCTCCAGCTTTATGTCGCACATATGGACCCACCATTCAGCCAAATGCATTCCCCAGCTCCCCCAACTCTGCCAGGAGGATTCCAGGTGCTGTGTTCTCCGTTGCTCTTGCCATTTGGTCTCTGCTGGCCAAAGCTTACCAAGCTTCCTCAATCCAGCAAAAATGTCGCCACTCCAGGGAATCGGCCTGTCTGTAGCTGCAGAAATGGTCTTTTCTCTCTTCTGTGCTCTGATATTTTATCTTTTTCACCATCCCTGAGACATTAGCACTTCATGCCTTCCAATATTGTCACTGGTATCCCTAGCTTGATCTTTCCTGCTCAATTCCTTGCCAGCAGTACATTGGATGCATTTCGCTCTTTGAATCCTCCCCAGGACACCAGGAGCCGAATAATTGACTTCATTTTACTGATGAGAAATTAGGAAACTTGCCAACGTTTACCTCTCTAAGTAAGTGGTGGAGCTAGTATTTGAACCCAGAGCCTGCACCCTTAATCTTGGCACTCAGACAGTTCATCTGGGTGCCTGTGGCAAAAATCCTTTTTTGTTGTTTTCCATCTCTAGTCTACAAGCCCAAGGCTCCCAAACTCTCAGGCCTTGGAAGTGAAGGGCCTGCAGGGATACTGTCAGTGTTGACAGAAAACAAATCAAAGGAGGGACCGCTCAAATCCAAATCCGAGTGCCTGCCTGCAGGGCTCCGCATCATTACTCACTGATGATTCAAGAGGCAGGATTGGGGAGCGAGGCAGGGAAGGGTGATTTCTATTACACTGTTCTTCACTGAACTGTTTCCCTAAATTTTTCAAAATAAATGCCTCCACCTCTCTCCTAGGCTAGCTAGGAATACAGTTTCTGGATTCATTGACTTTGTGGTCCCCTTCCCTAGTCTTTCCTTACCGTGAAGTTTTCCATCAGGCCTCTCCACTGTCCCCAAACAAAAGAACACCCCCCCCCAATAAAACGTGTGACCTCGAGCAATGTCTACCTCTATCTGTACACAGTGTTTCTTGTCATTGACTGCAACCCCAATGTGGCATAATTTATCCAATTCCTTCTCTGTGAGTCCCATTTCCGTTCCTTCATCTTTCTTAGCCCTTCTGAACTTTGACCTTGATTAAAACCTCTTGATCTCAAATGGTTCATTATTCTAAGGTACGGCATACGACTTCCCTGGTGTTCCTCTTCCCCTTACAAACCTGCCTTTTTTGCCTGAAAATTGAGCACAGGGGTGAGTTCCGTTCCAGACCTATAGGCTGGCAAAAGGCCATCGTCTTGGGAGTCCCCAGTTTTTATCTGACCAGTAAGCCTGGTCTCTTTTTATGATTTTGAGTTTTGTGCAATAGTTTCCTGCCCATCTATTCCGGGCCTTTCAGAGCGGTAGGGAGGGGTAGCCTGGAGCGCTCTAGTTCCCAGTGTCCGAGAGGCTGGTGTTTCCATGGCCCGTTAACCCACCGGACCGATTGTTCCCGTGTGTCCTCAGTTCTCGTCACTCTTGACTCTGCAGGGGGAAAGACCGATCGGTGCAATGCAACTGGCCGCTCACAAGCGTTTAAGACCCCAGTTGGTACTTATCAAAATAGTCTTTGTGGATTATGTTATGCCACTCAATTTGGGGTCCTGTAAGATCATCATGCTGAGTCCCTAGGCTCTAGATCTCATTTTCCCAAGGTGTTTGTTTATGTTTAATAAGTTTTCATCTCTGTATATGAAATCTAGAATAGGTAAATCTGTGGAGACAGTGGCTGGTGGTTTCTTAGGGGGTATGGAAGGAAGGTTTGGGAGTCATGGGGCACCAATAGCAGTGAGTACAAGAAAGATGGACATGTTCTAAAATTGACCATGGCAATGATTGAGCAATTCTTCTCGATATGCTTGAACTACCAAACTGTATGACATGCAGATTATATGCCAATGAAACTGTTAAAAATGTTTTTATAACTTTCCCCCCTTCAAAATACTCCACTACATTCATGGATATATTTGCAGCATCGGTAAATATCCATCCTTTGTCAAATATATAAATATACTTGGTATGATCCTACTCTCCCATTTACTGTATTTGGTCCTTTTCCAAAAATCAGTTTTCTATAAGTGAATGAATTTACCTCTGGGTTCTCAGTTCTGTCCCATTGGTTTGTGCGCCGGTCACTGTACTCCCAGGCTGATTTGACTCCTGGGGCTGTGTATAGGTTTTGAGAGTAGGAAGTCTGAGACGACTCTTCTGTTCTAGTTCAGTTGGGTTTTGCTGGCGTCACTTTCTTTCCATATAACGTTGGTGATTAGTTTTTCCATATCTGTAAAGAGCGATGTTGTATCTAGATCAGGGTTGCATTGTAGGTGTAGATCTCTGAGGGAAGTAATGACATTTTCACAATGTTAAGTTCTTCCTACACATGAATACAGTATATTGTTCTATTTGTGTAAGTCTGTTGATTTTTCATGGTAGTGTTTTGTAATTGTCTTTGTGCAGGTCTTTTGTTTTTCAGGTTAGATTTACTCCTAAGTATTAAATCTTTTGGTTGGCTAATATAATTGGTACCATTTAATACTTTGTTCATAGAATTCTTCACCATTTTAACTTGAGGCATCATTATTTTTCCCCCCATTTCTTTCAGCTTGAGATACACTGTGTTTTCCTTTTTGACATTATAAACCATTCAGATTCTTGTACATTTCTTTACCATACTCTTCTTTGTCTTCTTGAGTAGCCCTTTGAAATTATCTGTTCAGATAAAAAAAAATCAGTTTATTGGGGGCTCTTACAGCTCTCAGAACATTCCTTCTATCAATTGTAACAAACATATGTGTACATATGCTACCAACATCATTTTCTAAACATTTTCTTTCTACTTGAGCCTTTGGTATCAGCTCCTCTTCTTTCCCCTGTCTCCCCCACTCGCACTATAAATAAATATATATATTTAAAATCATTTTACTGGGGGATCTTACAGCTCTTATCACAATCCATGCATACATCCATTGTGTCAAGCACATTTGTACATTTGTTGCCATCATCATTTTCAAAAGATTTTCTTTCTGCTTGAGTCCTTGGTATCAGCTCACCCCCCCCACTTCCTCCCTCATGAACCCTTGATCATTTATAAATTATCTTTTTTTCCCCCGTGTCTTACACTGACCACTCTCTCTCTTCACCCACTTTTCTGTTGTCCATTTCCCTGGGAAGGGGTTATATGTCAATCATTGTGATCAGTTCCCCCTTTCTCCCCTTTTCCTACCTGATATCTCTACTCTCATTATTGGTCCTGAGGGGTTTATCTGTCCTGGATTCCCTGTTTTTCCAGCTATTATCTGTACCAGTGTACATGTTCTGGTCTAGACGGATTTGTAAGGGGTCATGCATGGGTAGCAGGGGAACATGGCACTAATCCACCCAAGGGGAGGGTATTGTTTATATCTTCACAGGAAGGAGGGACCAGACTTCAATCTGGTGCTCCAAGACATGAATGCAATATCCTGGCATGAATCAAGGAACCCATAGAGAGGTCTGAGGGGCTGGCCCCAATCCCAACTGTGTGGACAGCACCACCTCCGCTCCCCAGAAGAATTTGCTTCAGAAGACAGCAGTGAAGTTCAACTCAGGGCAAGGGACATGTCTGATCAGTGCACACAAGAGCAAATGAAATGGGGGAGGAAGAGAAAGTGGGGCACATCCTGGCCCACCAAGCCCTGAGGATGATATCCCTGCTCAGAGCAGCCAATGCACAGAGAGGACCCCACTATGAGACACAACATCCCTCACTGACCTATAGCCCTACAGCGACAACACCGGAGATACCGTGTGGGAATTATGACCAATCTGATCCCACAACACTGAGGCAAAACACTAAGGGAGTGCAACAGAACAGCAAGGGGAGCAGAGCAAGGAAGTCCCACAGGAATACAAAAATAGACTTTGGGGCAAGGGCATGGCACCCCATTAGATTTGACTGGAAAACACTCCTACAGGTCAACAAACAGAGCTTGAACTATTTACAGGCTTTTCTTTTGGGAGGCGGGTCATTGGTTTTGTTGCTTTGTTTTGCTCTCTTATTTTTTGTGCATATTATTATATAGGTCTATCTAGATAAGATAGGCTGGATAAACAATCTGGAACAGAAAACAACAATGGGACCCACGGTTTCAGGGGGCATGGAAGAGGGGAAAGCGGGGGAAAGGAAGTGGGTGTTAAAAAAGCCAGGGACAAGGGAATAACAAGTGATTCAAAATCAATGGCCTGGTAGGGCTTGATCAAGGGCAATGTAA
>NW_022111372.1:78359381-78362896 GCF_000313985.2 Echinops telfairi
CAAGAAATGAATTTAAAGAGAAAAAAATAAAAGAAAAAGAAAGATTTGGGGTCATGATAGTAGGGGAGGAAGTATTAAAGAACTGGAGGAAAGCTGTATGTTTCGTTGGTGCTGTACTGAACCCTGACTGGATCATCTTTTCTTTGTGACCTTTCTGTAAGGGGATGTCCAATTGTCTACAGATGGGCTTTGGGTCTCTACTCCACACTCCTCCTCATTCACATCAATATAATTTTTGTTCTTGGTCTTTGATGTCTGATACCTGATCCCATTGATACCTCATGATCCCATCGATACCACATGATCCATGTGGGCTTTGTTGCTTCTCAGCTAGGTGGCCACTTGTTTATCTTTAAGCCTTTAAGACCCCAGACACTATATCTTTTGGTATCCAGGCACCATCAGCTTTCTTCACCACTTTTGTTTATGCACCCATTTTGTCTTCAGCGATTGTGTCAGGGAAGGTGAGCATCAAAGAATGTCAGGTTATTAGAACAAAGTGTTCTTGCATTGAGGGAGTACTTGAATGGAGGCCCAATGTCTGTCTGCTGCCTTAATACTTAACATATAAATATATGTACATAGATCTATTTCTCTATCATTATATATAAATATATTTACATATCTACATGCCTGTATTTAACCCTCTATAAATGTGTTTTGCCTCCTAGTTTTTTCCTCTATTTCCTTTTACTTTCTTCTTGTCCCACTATCATGTCCAGCCTTCATTTGGGTTTCAAATTCCTCTCCTCTTGGCTACATTGCTCCCGATCAAGCCCCACCAGGCATCCTACACCCTCCTTGTCATCGATTTTAGATCACTTGTTGTTCCCTTGTCCCTGGAGTTGTTGGAACCCCCTTTCCTTTCCCCTGCCTCCCCTTCTCCCCTGTCCCCCCAGGATGTGGATCCCTGTTATTTTCTCCTCAGGATTGTTTATCTTATCTTTCCCCCAACTCTCTTATCTAAATAGGCAGGTAGAGAAATAGGACAGAGCAAAACAACAACAAAAGAAAAGCTCCAGGTCTGTTTGTTGACCTTTATGAGTGTTTTCCAGTTGAGTCTGATGGGGTGCCACACCCTGGTCTATTTTTGGTATTTCCCGGGGACTTCATTGCTTTGCTCCCCTTGCTGCTCTGTTGCATGGCTTTAGTGTTTCACCCCAATGTGGTGGGCTAACATCAGGCACAATTCCCGAACTCTGTCTTCAGTGTTGTCCCCAGTAGCGCTATGTAGGTCAGTGAGGGATGTCATGTCTCCTGGTGGGGCTGGCCCCAAGGTCCTCTGTGTATTGGCTCCTCTGAGCAGGAATATCATCTTCAGGGCTTGGTGGGCCAGGTTGTGTTACATTCTCTCTCATTCCCTCTTCCTTTGCTCCTGAGTGCTCTGCTTACACATGTCCCTCTCCTTGAGCCGTAGCTTCAGTGCTGTCCTCTGTAGTACATTCTCTCATGAGGCAGGGGTGGTGGTGTGGTCCACATAGTTGGGATTGGGACCGGCTCTGCAGACCTCTCTGCTGGTTCATTGCTTCATGCCGGTATGTTTCATTCATGCTTTAGCCCACCAGGTTGAAATCTGATCCCTGTCTTCCTCTCCTGTGGAGATATATCTGTTCAGATTTTTTATTTATCATTTCTTTCACTCACTTTAGCTACTCTACCTATGTAAGTGCATCTCAGAGTCTCTTCTTGCATCCACATTGATTTTTGGTTGCCTATCTTCTAAATGACCTTTTACTTACTTCATGTCTAATGTTCTTGATGTCATCCCACAACTGGTCAGGGCTCAGGCAGTGGTGTTCAGTCTATCAAATCGATACTTGAGAGGCTCTCAGTTCAGGTGGGATAGACTCAAGGTTACATTTTTCATTCCCTTAATTTTAATTTTCTTTAATATTTAATTTTTTTCACCTTCAACCTGAACTTACATATGATCCACAGTCAGCCCTGGCCTTGTTTTGGCTCCTGGCATTTAATTGCTCCATGGTGGCTTCCTACAGATTGATTCCATTTTATTCGTGTGTATTCCATCTGGTGAGGTTCCTGTATACAGTCCCTGTTTATGTTGAAAAAAAAGGAATGAGGAAGTTGCTGGTCCTGTAAAAGTCTATCACGTGATTTCCTGGTTCGTTCCTATTACCAAGTCTACATTTTCCAACTGCATTTTCTTTGTTTCTAAATTTCCTATTCCAATTACCAGTAATTATCATTGAACCTTGATTGCATGCCTGATTATTTTAAAACTGAAGACATTGGTAGAATTTTCCAGTTCCTTCATCACAAGCTTTAGTGGTTAGTATGTAGATTTAATAATGGATATGTTAACTGAAAGTCCTTGTAGGCATATAGATATATCCTATTACAGATAGCATTGTACTTTAGTATATATCTTGACATGTTCTTTTTGATGATGAATGTGACTCCATTTCTTTTCAACTTATTATTCCTGGCATGGTCAACTAGATGAGTCTCTGACACAAAATGGTTCATACCAGTTCATTTCAGCTCACTAATGCCTGCAGTATTGATTCTTATGCAGTCCGTTCCATTTTTGGCAGCTTTCAATTAATTTTTACAATCCATGTTCCAATTATTAATGGAGTTTGCAGCTGTTTCCTTGCATTAAAAAATAGTTTTATTAGGAGATAATCCATACATCACACAATTCAATAGTTCAAGCATATCAAGAAGAGTTGTACAATCATCACCACAATCAACATTGGAGCATTTTCTTCTTTCTGGTCTCATTGTCATGAGCTCCCTATTTCCTCACCAACCCAAAGGTCTCAGAAGCTTTACTCTACACACATCATTAAAGGTAACTCTACTTTGAGGAAACAGCTCTTCCGCAGTTGTATTTTGAGTGCCTCTCAACTTAAGGGAGTCATCTTCCAGCACAATATCAGACAATGCTGCAGTGTTATTTATAAGGTTTTCAGTGTTTAATCCCTCAGAAGTGGAATACCTGTTTCTTCTTTCTAGATTGTTTAATGTGGAAGCTCTATTTAACCTATGGATCTATTGGTATTTGAAATATGGGTGGCTTAGTCACACACAAACCATCACAGTATGACAACTGAAAGACAAGTGGTGAATGCATATATTTCATTACCTTTTAATTCCATTCCTCCAAAACAAAACAAAATCCCCTTGTGTGTGTATATATATATATAGATAGATAGATTGATAAATATAGATATAGATAGCCAGATAGAGAGGGAGCTCTGGTGGCACTGTTGGTTATATGTTGACATACAAACCACAAGGACAGTGGTTCAAGCCCACTAACTCCTTGGAAGAAAGATGAAGCTGTCTACTCCCATAAAGATTTACAGCCTCAAGAATCCTATATAAGGCTGCTATGGATTCTAATTAACTCAATAATAGTGGGTTTGGTCTTGATTTTTAAATATATATATATATATTAGAATACACTTTTTATCATTTAACTTTGTTTTATAATTTTGTAAAATATTTACAAAATTTCAAATCAAATATAGAAAACGTGATTTTTTTTT
>NW_022111372.1:78363607-78367030 GCF_000313985.2 Echinops telfairi
AAAAAAAGAAAGAAACTAGAAGTCCCAGTGAAGTTCTTCAGCTCTCAGGGAAGACTTGTTACTCTATTGAATCTTTTCAACTTCTGTTCCTTGGTGATCTTCATGTGGTCACACTTTGGGTTACAATTCACAAGGTCCTCAGTTCAAAATCACTAGGCAGTTCTGCAAGAGAAAGATGAGGCTTTCTACTCCTGTGAACAGTTAGTCTCGACAGCTTACAGGGGAAGTTCTCCCCTGTCTTTTTTTTTTTTAATCATTTTATTGGGGGCTCGTACAACTCTTACCACAATCCATACATCCATCCATTGTGTCATGTACATTTGTACATTTGTTGAAATCATCCTTCTCAAACATTAACTTTCTACTTGAGCCCCTGGTATCAGCTCCTCATATTTTTCCCTCCCTCATAAACCCTTGATAATTTATAAATTATTATTATTTTTTCACGTCTCCCTTCACCCACTTTTCTGTTGTCCATCCCCCTGGGAGGGGGTTATATGTAGATTATTGTGATCGGTTCCTCCTTTCTCCCCCCACCTTCCCCTTTCCCTCCTGGTATGGCTACTCTCAATATTGGTCCTGAGGGGTTTCTCTGTCCTGAATTCCCTGTGTTCCCAGCTCTTATCTGTACCTATGTACATGCTCTGGTCTAGGCGGATTTGATATGATTCAACATCGATTTGATGGCAGTGAGTATGAGTGATTGTACCTAATCTATCTTTTTATGTTTCAAAGATAATGGGCTTAAACAACACCCAACACTAATACAGTCCTACTAATGTAAGGAAGGTCCTATTCCCAGTTGGGATCACATCAACAGAGTTTAGGATTTATAACATATTTGGGGAGACTCATTCAATACATAAAAGTAGTATATTCTACAAACCACTAGTTTGTTTTATGGTGATTTCTGCATACTAGGGCAAAGAGATGGTGTTCATTTACTTCATTTATTACTCATTGCTGGAGTAAAGGCAAAGGTGCAGGTAAATTTGCCTGATACTGTTGTACTTTGCTCCATATGGAGCGTACCATTTGGCATTTTTATCAGCAGAGTCTTAGTCGGTTTTTTCACAACTTCACTGATGGAGAATTTATCAAGGTTTATTTTGCTTCTCAATTAAATTGATGAGACACTATGTCTCTGTGTAGTTTTAATTTGCATTTCTTTTGTCATGAGAAAATTTGAGCATCTTTTCAAAACCTTAAAAGCCATTTGCACTTCGTTCTTTGGGGACCATTGGTTCAATTCTCTAGACTGTTTTTCTCTAAACTTATTAGTTCTCTTTCTTTTCTAATTTTAGAAGCTTAAAAAAGTATATTAGTGATATGAACTCTTTGTGACACGAGATGTGAATTTTCTTCCCAGTTTGTTATTTATCTTTTTTCTTTGCTTGTGATGTCTTTTGCTGTATAAAGGTTTTTGGGTTTTTTTGCTTAGAAAAAAAAAGCAATCAATTTAACTCTCTTTTCCCTTGTTGCTATGGGATTTGAGTCATAGTGAAGAATCATTTCTTCATTCCCAGTCTGGAGAGAAATTTACCTATGTCTTCCACTACTTGTATGGTTTCATTTTCTCATTGACACTTAATTCATTAGGGATCCATTCTAGTGCATGGCATGGAGCCAATGTAATTTTTTCCTATATGGCTTTCCAATTATCTGAATATCATTATTAAAAAGACCATTATTTTCCCACTGATTTAAGCTGTGACTTTTACTGCATATTAAACTTGCATTTGTAATTGGGCCTTTTTTTTCCTCCTTTGTTTCATTTCTGTTACAGAGGTTTCTATGCTTTAATATCTATTAGATCTAACCCTTCTTTGTTCTCCCCCTCTAAGAATTTTCCTCATTATTATTATTTGCTGGTCCTCCAAATAAGGTCTATAACCAACTTATTTAACTGTTGGAAAGGTCTGATGATATTTTTATTGTGATTGCCTAAAGCTTACAAATTAACTTAGGAATAATCACATTTGTGATGTTAAAGCCTTTCTATTAAGAAACAGTCACTTGCAACATTTTTGGTGACCACATTGGGTTAAAACTAACTGCCGTCAATTCGATTTCTCCTCCTGTGTGCAGAGGAGAACTGTCCCACAGGGCTTTCATGGGTGTGATCTGGAAGCGACCACCAGACCTGTCTTCTGCAGTATCTGAGTAAGTTTGAACTGCCAGTCTTTCTGTCAGCAGGCAATCACTCAACCATCTGTGCCAGCCAGGGAGTGCTCATCACATTAGGAGTGGATTCAGCGCTCTGTGATCACGGGGCCAAGGGCAGTGAGTGGGGACCTCTGGGCAGTACTACTCTAGGGTGACCAGACGTCCCGCTTTTGGCGGGACAGTCCCGATTTTTGGAAGGAATGCATGACAAGCTAGGGAATGGTCTATTTTGTCCATAAAAATGAAATTTTTAATCAAGAAATTCCCCCCCACCCCCACCCCCGGTCAATGGTGTCCCGCTTCAAATCTGGTCTCTAGATACTACTCCCCTGAGCCCACCCCTACGCCATCTCTTTCAAGGGGTCTGTTTTTATTCCACGAAAATGAGCTCTTCACCTTTTGTGCATTCTAAGTGCATCACAGGAACATTTCCAACCACATGTTCTACCTGTATTTTTGTATACCAGGTCTCCCCCAATGAGCTAAGAGCTCTCTGGGAACTGAGTTTGTTTTATTAAATCCCCAAAATATCGATACAAACTAAGTTAAGAATGAGGACATTGAGCTTGTCCTTACCATCCCTGACCTGTTGGCCTTTTTCAATGGTGCATCAATTGCCCACTTGCATGTTGAATATAGCCCATGTGTTTGGCCTGTGTAGAGGTTTACATTAAAAAAAAAAATTAGATACCAACTCTTAAAATTTGCGGGATTTCATATTAAAATATGGATTTCCAGATTCTCTAAAAATAATACCAGCTTAGGCCCTGTGGCAATAATCCACTGGCCTTTTAGACCAGGCTTGTGTTTCAACTTTCCACCCACTTTTCTGTTGTCCATCCCCCTGGGAGGAGCTCCACAGGCGTTTGAGTTTGTACTGTCTCTCCTTAAAACCACTGGAAAAACAAGAAGCAATAGAAATCCCTGTTTCTGAAACATGGTAGAGCAATGTCTGTGGCATGTACAAACTCTATTTATTCATCAGAGTCAGAGCATTTAGATGACTCAACAAAGGTAAATGACCAGCAGGGATGCCAAGAGTGGGATCTTCCCAGGGGTTCTGCCTGGCTGCACAGCCCAGGTCAGGCAATGCTGATGATCTGCAGCCGAGGAGGAGAAGGAGGTTGACAGCTGTCCAAATGCTGCCTTGCCAGTTGCTTCTCACCTATTAGCTGGTTAATGGCCGAAGACTCAGGCCCAATCTCTTAACCATCTCCGTGGCTCTCAATTGGAACACTAGGGGATCGCCCCATTAGC
>NW_022111372.1:78370900-78372098 GCF_000313985.2 Echinops telfairi
AAACACAAGTAAATATCTTTCTGATATTCTCTGATTTCAGCTAAGCTCCATCTGACGTCAGTGATATCATTTAATGTCCTTTTGTGAATCCAGCTTGAATTGCTGGCAGCTCCCAGTTACTATATTGCTGCAACTATTGTTGAATTTTCTTCAACAAAAGTTGACTTGCACGTGATATTAATGATATTGTTTGATAGTTCCATACACAGCGAGGTCACCTCTGTAACATCAATTGTAGTCGTCTTCCAAATTTTTTGGTATAGAGGAGTGAATGCTTCCAGGACTTTATCATATTTTTAAAACATGTCCATTGGTAGTCTGTAAATTCCTGGCGACTTGTTTTTGGCTAATGCCTTCAGTGCAGCTTGGGCTTCTTCTTTCAATACCATTAGCTTTTAATCACATGGTACCTTTAGAAATGATTGACTATAGACCAGTTCTTTTTGGTACACTTCCTCTGTGTATTCCTTCCATATTCTTTAGATGCATCTTGCATCACTTACTATTTTGCCAATACTCAGAGCTCACTGCTATCCAGTCAATTCTGACTCATAATGACCCTGTAGGTCAGAGTAGAACTGTCCTTGTAGGTTTCTGAGACGGAAAACCTAACAGAGTGGAAAACTTCGTCTCTCCTAAGGTGAGGCTGGTCATGTGGAACCGCTGACCTTGGAGGTAGTAGCCCAACTTGTAAGCTACTATGCCCCCCAGGGTTCCTCTAAAATAAAAGTTTGCCTACAGAGTCCTTCAATATTGGAACTTGAAGCTTAAGTGTTTTCTTCAGTTCTTTCAGCTTGAAATAAGCTCAATATGTTCTTCCACTTTGGCTGTCTTTGATTTATTTTACTTTGCATATGTTGTTGTTGCTCTGTGCTGCTGAGTCATTCTGACTCAGCACCCTGTGCACAACAGAACAAAACGCCGCCCGGTCCTGTGCCATCCTTGCAGCCACAGCCTCAATCCAGTTCATTGAGGGCCTTCCTCTGTTGCGCTGCCCTCCCCTTAAACAGGCGTGATGCTCTTCTCCAGGGTCTGGTCTCTCCTGACGACATGTCCAAAGTATATAACACGAAGTCTTGCTATCCTGGCCTCTAAGGAACATGCTGGCCATACTTCTGCCATGACAATCGATTTGTCCTTTCAGCAGTCCCTGTTACTTTCAATATTCTTCTCCAGCACCAAAATTCAAATGCATCCA
>NW_022111372.1:78373604-78391116 GCF_000313985.2 Echinops telfairi
AGGTTGTTAATAAGTCTTCCTCCAATCTTGATGCCACACTCTACTTCATGTAAGCCAAGTTCTCTGATTATTTGTTCAGCAGACAGATTGGACAATTATGGTGAGAGGATACAACCCTTATGCATCCCTTTTGATTTTATACTATGCAATATTCCCTTGTTCTGCTTGAATGATTACCCATTGATCCATGTCTAAGTTCTTCATAAGCACAATGAAGTGTTCTGAAATCCCCATTCTTCTCAAGGTTATTCATAGTTTATTATGGTTAATACAGTTGAATACCTTTGCATTGACTAAAAAACACAAGTCAGCATCTTTCTGGTATTCTTTGCTTTGAGTTGAGCTCCACCGACATCAGCAATGATAGCCCTTGTTCCACATCCTCTTCTGAATCCAGCCTAAACTTCTTAAAGTTCCCTGCCAATGTACTGTTGCAATTTTGTTAGACAATCTCGAACAAAATTTTACTTGCATGAAATATCAATGATATTGTTCTGTAGTTTGGAAGTTCTGTAGGTTCATTTTTCTTTGGGGGGGCGGGCACAGTATGAATCTCTTCTAATCAATTGGCCAAGTAGCTGTCTTCCAAATTTCCTGGCATAGATGAATGAGTGCTTTCAGTGCATTATCAGCTTGCTGAAATTTTTCAGTTGGTATTCCATCAATTCCTAGACCTTTGATTTTGGCTAATGCATTCAGTGCTGCTGCTTAGACTTCTCCCTCCGGCACCATTGGTTCTTGCTCATATGCTACCTCCTAACATGATGGAATGTTGACTCGTTCTTTTTGGTACAATGACTCTGTGTATTCTTTCCATCTTCTCTTGGTGCTTCCTGCATCACTCAATATTTTTTCCATAGAATTTTTCAATTGCAAGTGGAGGCTTGAATTTTCTCTTGAGTTCTTTCAGTATTTGAGTTATACTTTGTATTATGCTCAACTTTGTAATATACGCAACATTAATATAAAGACCACCACATCAGCGAAGACAATAAGGAATGATTGGGCCATAGTAGTCCAGTTCACTTCTCCACCACCAGCAAAGGAAGCTCTCAACTGATCTCCCTGTATGGTGGATGTTGGAGCAGGAGCGAGAGACCTGGAAGAGAAAGGGGAGAAAGAGGGCATCATGCTGAGGTGCCAGGGAGGAGAGGACGTGAATGAGCAGGTCTAGAACCTTACTCACTTCTAGTCATTGATAGGTATGTCTTATACTAGGGTGGGAATAGGGTGATAATGGGTCAAGGGTCAAGTTGAAATACTGAAGGATTCTAAGAGCAAAATAATGAATGATGAAAGAAGCACCAAGAGACGATCAAAGAAACACAGTCATTTTACCGAAAAGAATCAATCAACATAAAATCTTTCAAGAGATATAATTGGATCAAGATTTCATAGTATGAATGAAAAAGTCCAAGCTTCACTGATGGTATTAGCCCAAAGCAAGGCTCTAGGAATTGGCAAACTACCAATAGATATGTTTAAGTAAGCTCATCTAAGCCAAGAAATTCACAAGACCTGGCAACTGACTGGGAGAAATCCACATTTGTGTGCATTACAAAGAGAGTTAACCTGAGTGTGGAAATTATCAAACAATATCATGACTATCATGGGCAAGTCAACTTTTGTTGAAGAAAATTCAACCATAGTTGTGACAATATAGTAACTGGGAGTTGCCAGAAATTCAAGCTAGATTCACAAAAAGGACGTTAAATGAGGAATGATATCACTGACATCAGATGAATCTTGGCTGAAAGCAGAGAATACTACAAAGATATTTACTTGTGTTTTATTGACCATGCAAAGGCATTTGACTGTGTGGAGGATAAGCAACAATGGACTATATTGAGAAAAAAATGGGAATTCCAAGTTGTGCTAGTGAGGAAGCTGTACCTGGACCAAGAGACAGTCATTCAAACTGACCCAGGGAATACTGCATGGTTTAAAATCAAGAACGGTGTGTGTGAGGGTTGTATCCTTTCACTCTATTTATTCTATCCGTATGTCGAACAAATAACCTAGGAAGCTGTACTATCGAAAGGAGAATGCTACATCAGGATTGGAGGAAGGCCCCCTGCAATCTGCAAGTGACCCAGCCTTGCTGGCTGAAAGCGAGGAGGACTTGTAGCTCTTGCTGATGAATAGCAAGGCCTGTAGTCTTCAGTATGAATTACACATAAAAGTAAAACAGAAAAACCCAAATCCTCACAATTGACCTAATCATGATAAGCTGAGAAAAGATAGAATTTGTCAAGGGTTTGATCTTGCATGGATCCACATTCAAAGATCATGGAAGCAGCAGTCAAGAAATCAAATGATGTATTACACTGGGCAAAATCAGTGGCAAAGACCTTGCTCTTCAAGAGTTGAATAGCAAGGATACCACTGTAAGGACGACGGTACTCCTGTGCCAAGCCCTGGTATTCTAATTGCCTCATATGTATGTGAAAGTTAGGCAAAGAATAAGGAAGGCCACAGAAGAATTGATGCCTTTGAATTATGGCATTGGCAAAGAATATTGAAAATATCATGGCTTGACAGAAGAAGAAACAAATCTGACTTGGAAGAAGTACAGTCAGAATATTCCTTAGAAGTGAGGATGGTAATATTTTGTCTCATACCAGATCCCTTCAACACCTCGTGATGGCACAGGCTGGTGTGCTTCTTTCATGTGGTCTTTGTTGCTTCTGAGCTAGATGGCTGCTTGTTTACCTTTATGCCTTTACGACCCCAGATGTTATATCTTTTGATAGCTGGGCACCATCAGCTTTCTTCACCACATTTGCTTATGCACCCGCTTTGTCTTCAGCAGTTGTGTCGGGAAGATGAGCATCATACAATGCCAATTTAATAGAAGAAAGTATTCTTGCATTGAGGGAGTACTTGAGTCGAGGCCCAATGTCCATCTTTTCTACCTTAATACTAAACCTATAAATATATGCACATTGCGGAGTGGAGACCCAAAGCCCATTTGTAGGCCACTGGACATCCCCTTACAGAAAGGTCTCGTGGAAGAGACGAGCCAATTAGGGTGCGATGTAGCAATGATAAAACATACAACTTTCCTCTAGTTCCTAAATGCTTCCTCCTCCTCACCCCCCACCCCCATTATCATGATCCCAATTCTACCTTGCAAGTCTGGTTAGACCAGAGGATGTACACTGGTATAGATAGGAACTGGAAACACAGGGAATCCAGGACAGATGATCCCTTCAGGACCAGTAGAGTGAGTGGCGGTACTGGGAGGGTAGAGGGAGGGTGGGTTGGAAAGGGGGAACCAATTACAAGGATCTACATGTGACCTCCTCCCTGGGGGATGGACAACAGAAAAGTGGGTGAAGGGAGACGTCGGACAGGATAAGATATGACAAAATAATAATTTATAAATTATCAAGGGTTCATGAGGGAAGGGGGAGTGGGGAGGGAGGGGAAAAACGAGGACCTGATGTTAGGGGCTTAAGTGGAGAGGAAATGTTTTGAGAATGATGAGGGCAATGAATGTACAAATGTGCTTTGCACAATTGATGTATGTATGAATTGTGATACATACATGAGCCCCTAATAAAATGATGAAAAAAGAAGAAATGGAAAATGAAAGTGACATTAAAATAAAAATAAAAGCTGCAAGATAAAGTACTTGTCTCAAGTACTTTGGTATTTCATCAAGAGTGACCTGTCCCTGAAAGGACATCATGGTTGATAAAGTAGAGGGTCCCTGAAAAATAGGAAGAACCTCAAAGAGTTGGATTGGCATGTTGATTGCAACAATGGGCTCAAATCCAAACATAGCGGACATTGTCGGGATTGCACAGAACCAAGCAGAATTTCCTTCTGTTGTACATCGGGTTGCTATGAGTCAGAACCCAACTCCAATGCACCTAACAACCCAGTAGCCCACTCCTGCCTCCTTTCTTGTATAAGAGCAGGCACCACACATTCTTATTCTGGTCATATTTTCAATCGCTTTTATTTATTTTTTAAGTAGATCGCCTCTGGATGGGCTCCAAGAGCATGAACTGTACCACTCAGGGACTGCTCATAAACCAATTGCTTGCCCATTCTATCACTGAATCCTTAAAGCAATCAAATAAGGCAGTGTCTTAGTTCCCTAGTTCTGCAGTAACACAAAAGAACAGGGATGTCTTGTCGCTCAGTTTGGGAGCATAGGAATTTAAATGGAGGGTGTGGAAAGGGCTATTATCTCTCTTCTTATGGACTTTAAATATATCTTTGTCTCTTTTTCTTTCTATTGCCCCAGGCATTTCTTGGTTTTCCTTGGCTGCACGAGGTTATACCTTCCTATTTGTCATCTCCCAAGTGTGAGTCTGTTTATGTTGCTCTCTTTATAGGACACTGCTCAGCAGGGATTCAATATCGGACTGTTCCTTAGGCACACCTTCATTAACATGACAAAAGAAAACTCCCTTTTCTAAGCAGGGCCACAACCACCTGTATAGAGGTTAGGGCTTTAACATGTTTCAGATGGGAGGGCACACTTCCATCTACAACAAGCAAGCATTGTTAGTACCCCAGCATTATAGATGAGGGAACTGAGAATTCAGGAGCTAAGGAACTTGATTATAGTCTCACAGCTAATGAGGAGCTGAACTAGGATTTGATTCTATAGTGCGAGGCGTTGAAGCTAAGTCATTGTATAGCACCTTCTTCCAGAGAAAGGGGAATCTAAATATCCACTCTGTTCGAGATTTTCTTCTCTGCAATACTCTCTGTATGAATTCAGTGACAGAGAGCTTGCTACTTCCCTAGATAACCGATTCCAGTTTCAGATGTTGAAATGCGAGTAATTTATATTCTGCCAGCCATTATACACACTCATAATGTGTATTCCATAAGTATGTGTGGGCACCTACTGCCTGTAAGGCAGTGGCATAGTGCTCAGCGCAGTACCTTATCTGTCTTCTGCATATGAGGCAGGGGAAGCACAGGGAGACTGTGGCACCCTAGAGACACACAGAATCAGAATTAGTAACAACAGCTAAGTATTTCTTCAGTGCTTAGTATGTGCACATACTAAGTGATGGGGTCAGCTGCTAACTGAAAGGTGAGGGTTCGAGTCCACCCAGAAGTGCCTTGGAAGAAAGCCCAGAAGGCTGACTGAGAAATCAGTCATTGGAAATCCCACGGCACACAGCTTCACTCCGACCCATGGGTATTGTCCTGAGCCAGAATCAACCTGAAGGCAACTGGTTTTTCACTGGCTTGTGCCAGGCATTGTGCTATGGGTATTCACAGTCCTGGGGGTCTTGAGTAATCCTGTCTTTTGACTCCAGTAATATTCCAGTAATATTCTTCCCACTGGATTCCCCACTTCCTAGTCCGATGTTTGCTGCCTTGTGTGGAACTGATGGTTTCCTGACTGAGTTTGGCTTTGGGAGGTTCTGTGAGTGATGTGATTCCTGGAGAAAGGAGAGGGCAGCTGGAAGCAGAGAACGTGACTGTCCACTCAACCCCAGCTCATCGTCCCTGCCGCTGGGTGGGGAGCTTCTTTCTGACAGTTCAATGGATGGGCCCGTGAGTACTATCTCATTGTCTATAAATAAGTGAGCCAGGTGAGCACCACACACGCTGCTCCAGACCTTACTTTGTCCCCTTTCTTGCTCCCACTGCCTGCCACTGCACTGGCCTCAGGATGTAAAGCTTCACACTTCCCGTCAGCCAGACTCTGCCAAACTCCTTAGGTCCCTCTGTGAGGGGCTTCTACTATCTTTCTGTGCTTTCTGGGATTCACCAATTGCCTACACAGCATTCTAGTTGACTCAGCATGGCAAGGTGGTTAAAAACATGGACCTCAGAATCAGCCACATGTGAGCTCCATTCCCAGTGCTGCCACTTCTTGACTTTGTGACCACAGGCAAATTACTAAACTTTCTTCTGATTCTCAATCTCATCTAGAGTATGTACAATGTGTATGTATGATGAAAGTGGCGTGTGTCCTGGGATTTATATGCTGGTTGGGAAGGCAGACAATAAACAAAGCAGTCCCTGATGTAAGAGTGTGGTCTGTGAAGATGAGTAGCGGGGCCAATACAAAGCAGAGTAATATGATGCAGGGTGGGTTGAGTCTGATGGGGTGACACGCACTGGCCCCAAAGTCTGTTTTTGGTACTCCTTCAGAACTTCCTTGCTCTGTTCCCCTTGCTGTTCTGTTGCACATCCTTAGTGGTTTGCCTTGATTTGGTGGGGTCAGATCAGGTGCAATTCCCACCCTGTGTCTCTAGTGTTGTTCCCTGTAGGGTTTTGGGTCAGTGACGGGATGTAGTGTCTCATAGTAGGGCCGGCTCTATGGTCCTTTCTATGCATTGGCTGCTCTGAGCAGCAATATCGTCCTCAAGGCTTGGTGGACCAGGATGTGCTCCACTCTCTCTTCCGCCCCCTTCATTTGCTCCCCTGTGTTCTGATCAGACATGTCCCTCTCCCTAAGATATAGCTTCAGTGCTGTCCTCTGAAGAAGATTCTTCTGGGGCGAGGGGCGGCTATCCATGTAGCTGGGATTAGGGATTTACAAATTCTTATGAACACAATTAAAAGATCTCATTACCCAAGGACTGCCTGTTGTGAAGTTGTATGTGTCTTTCTCACTGCATTGGGTGTTGATTGGTCCCATTAATGAGGATATTAATTTTGTTCATTAAAGTGTAGCTATAGGTCTTTTATTGTAAAGTTACTATTTTTCCCCTTTGAAATCAATGAATATTTTGAGATGCAAATTCGGAAGTAGGCCAGATATCCTGTTTCTCTCTTTTTTAAAAAAAAAATCATTTTATCAGCGGCTTGTCCAGCTCTAATGACAATCCATCCATCCATCCATGTGTCAAGCCCATTTGTACATTTGTTGCCATCATCGTTCTCAAAACATTTACTTTCTACTTGAGCCTTTGGTATCAGCTCCTCATTTCCCCCCCTCCCTTCCTCACCCTCCCTCTTTCATGAACCCTTGATAATTTATATAAAAAAATTTCAAGTCTTACACCAATCGCAGTCTCCTTTCACCTATTTTTCTGTTGCCTGTCTCCCTGGGAGGGGATTATATGTAGATCATTGTGATTGGTTCCCCCTTTCTCCCCAAACCTCCCTCTTCCCCTCCTGGTATCCTACTCTCATTATTGGTCCTGAGGAGTTTATCTGTCCTGGATTCCCTGTGTTTCCAGTTCTTATCTGTACCCATGTACATGCTCTGTCTAGTCAGATTTGTAAGGTATAATTGGGGTCATGATCATGGGGGGGAATATTAAAGAACTAGAGGAAAGTTGTATGTTTCATCGGTGCTATACTGCACCTGACTGACTTGTCTCTTCCTTGTGACCTTTCTGTAAGGAGATGTCCAATTTTCTAGAGATGGGCTTTGGGTCTCCATTCTGCATTCCCCCTCATTCACACTGATATGATTTTTTGTTCTGGGTCTTTTTGTTGTTGTTGTTGTTGTTCTGGGTCTTTGATGCCTGATGCCTGATCCCATGAACACTTCATGATCACACAAGCTGGTGTGCTTCTTTCATTTGGGCTTTGTTGTTTCTAAGTTAGATGACCACTTGTTTATCTTCAAGCCTTAAGACCCCAGATCCTATATCTTTTGATAGCCGGACACCATTAGCTTTCTTTACCACATTTGCTTAAGCACCCATTTTGTCTTCAGCGATTGCGTTGGGAAGGTGAGCATCACGGAATGTCAGGTTATTAGAACAAAGCGTTCTTGAGTTGAAGGAGTACTTGAGTAGAGGCCCAATGTTTGTCCACTACCTTAATACTTAACATATAAATATAGGTACAAAGATCTATTTCCCTATCGTTACATATAATTATATTTATATATATATATACATGCCTGTATTTTGACCTCTATAAATGTCCTTTGTCTCCTAGTTCTTTCCTCTATTTCCTTTTACTTTCCTCTTCTACCACTATCATGTTTGATCTTCATTTCGGTTTCAGTAATTCCTCTTGGCTACATTGCCCCTGATCAAGCCCCACCAGACATCCTATGCCCTCCTTGCCATTGATTTTAGATCACTTGTTGCTCCCTTGTCCCTGGGTTTATTGACACCCCCTTCCTTTCCTCTGCCTTCCCCTCTTCCATGTTCCCCCGGAATCATCCATCCCATTGTTTTCTCCTACAGATTATGTATCCTGTCTGTCTTATCTAGATAGACAGGCAGAGACAATAATAAGCACAAGAACAAGACATAGCAAAACAGAACAACAACAAACTGGCAAAAAAAGAAAAGCCTATAAATAGCTTGTTTGTTGACCTTTAGGAGTAGTTTTGGGTTGAGTCTGATGGGATGCCACGCCCTGGCCCCAAAATCTATTTTTGGCATTCTGCAGGGACTTCCTTGCTTTGCTCCCCTTGCTGCTCTGCTGCATGCTTACCCCAACCCCCTTATTGTTTCTCCCTACTACACCATGGCTGATTTTAAGCTACCAATGTAATGTTCTGATTGTGGAGTTGGGAAGAGGGGCCTCCCAAAACAGGCTCTCATGATCTAGTAACCACTGGCTCCAACAACCCTCCAGTTATCCCTGAGTAACGATGTCTAACACTTATAAGCACTTAGTGTGATAGGCATTGTTATAATGTACTAACACAATAACTTAATGAGGTAGGAACCTTCCATACCCCCATTTTAAGGTCTACATACCTCACAAGAATTATGGCTCCTCTTACAGACCTATCTATTGATTGACTGAACATTGAGTGATGGGGTGAGGTCAGTTCCAGAGCTGAAGATCGATCCCATTAGTTCTTCTTTTTCCTTCAAACCATTTTTTGAGAACATAACCCAGGCATCATACCATTCAATAGTTCAGCCACATCAAGCAGTGTTGTACAATCACTATTACAATCATTTCAAAACATTTTCTTCCTTCTAAGAATATGGAAGGCTTCATGAGTTGGCGTGTCATCCTTGTGCAGAAGTCAGGCTAATCTTCTCTGTATCGTTCCAGTTTTAGTACATCTGCTGCCTGAGTGAGCACTACTATCCGTTTCTATCCAACCAGTCAGCCTGATCTTTCTCATGATTTGGGGTTTGTTCCACACTTTTCTCCTACTCTATGTAAAATCCTCTGATATGAAGCCTTTCCAAGTGGCTACACATGGCTATTTTAAAGAAGAAACGTGCACGCTCTGACACTTCAGCGAGGTGCCCAAGGTCATGCAACGAGGAAATGAGGGCACTCAGATGAAGCTCAGGGAATCTGACTCCTGGGTCCTTTCACTTCATTAACTTTAAAAATCGTTTTCAATGAGTATTTTATTGTATTTTTCGTGACGGTATATCATGAGGTTTTCTAGTTCAACAATTTCCATACATAATGACGTGGCTATATCTTTCGGTTTTTGTTGACATTCTCAGGATTCCCACTCTAGTTGAACTATTCTGAATTTGGTTTTGCTGGCATCCAATTTTCCCTTCTATGCTTTAGAGTAACTCTTCGGTCTCAAATGAGTAATTTTTTAAAAGCACGTTTCTCAAGATGGTATTCTTTAGCTTTCAGACTATCCTGTGATTTATTTAATCCTTTTGTGACCCTTGGAATATAGAGTTCCCACCAAGATTTTCTGCCTCTGGGATTTAGTGGGAGCCTGTTACCCCACATTTAGTGTGTGTCACCATCTTGTTGTCGGGGGCATTGTATAGCTGTGTTAACCTGAAGAATTGAGCCCCAACCCATGAAACTCAGCGCCAGAGACCTCTGTGGACATATGTGTTCTACTAATTACATCAAAATTCATAGTACTTAAAACAAATATTTTTCATTTCTCTCAAAAAGTTTCCCATTACTGAAATTCACATGGCTTCAACAACAACAAAATAAATCAAAGCAACAAATAATTTGATCTTAAGAGGTAATGTTAGGGGATAGTTTCTGCCAAGATTTGAAGAATATCCACCTTCCCAACACGATCGCTGAAGACAAAATGGGTGCATAAGCAAATGTGATGAAGAAAGCAGACGGTGCCCGGCTATTAAAAGATATAGTCCCTGGGGTCTGAAAGGCTGCATTGGGGTAGGTCCATGTGGCTTCTCCTCAGGGATGTGTTGCAGGAAGTGAGCCTTTCCAGTTGAAGCAGGAACTGGCTAAGGCAGCTGTACCCTAGTCTGACCATCACAAAGCAAGAGACCCGAGAACTAGAAAGGCGAGGTTCACTGAGCCATTTATCCCTCCACCTTTCAATTAACTCCACATGTGTTTATTGGCCAGGTTGGCACAATAAACTAACTACCTCACCATTCATCCAGCAATGGGCACTTAGTTTGTTTCCATCTTTTGGCTATTGTGAACAATGCTGCAAGGAACACAGGTCTGCCTATGTTTGCCTTTGTCACTACCCTGGGGCGTAGTCATAAAAGTGGCATTGGTGAGTCACGTGGTAGATCTATTTTGAAAGTTTTGAGGACTCACCTTTCTGTTTTCCACAGCAGTTATACCAGCTTAACATTTCCAAGAGCAAAGCATAAGGGTTCCAATCTCTCCTCATTTCCTCCACAATATGTGTTGCTTTCTGAGTTTTTTGGTAATTTTTGTTGTTGTTATTGTCATTACCAATGCCACTTTATCAGTGGTGAGGGCGTATCCCATTATAGTTTTGATTTTCAGCTTTGTAGTGGATAATGAGATCGCTGGCGGCATAGTTTGTACGTGCTGAGTCACAAAGCAGAAGTCAGCTTTTGAAGCCACCAGCCGCTCTGAGGGAGAAAGAGGTGCCCTGGGCGTCTATGAAAACTGCAGCCCCTTGAAGTCAAGCCAGTGCCGCCCGACAGGGAAGCAACAAGCCCACACGGAAGAAGCACCAGCCGGTGTGATCCTGAGGTGTCATCGAGACTGGGCAACAGGCATAAGAAGATTCACAACTAACAGTAAACAAACAAACAGACACGCATTGGTGAGAATGGAGGGGGGGTCGGAGCGGAGACCCAAAGCCCAACTATGGACAGTGGAACTTCCCCCACAGAGGGGTCAGAGGGTAGGGTGAGTCAATCAGGATGCAATAGAGCGCTAATGGCTCACGCAATATACCTCTGTTCCCTGGAGGCCTCCTCACCCCCCGCTATCACGACCTCAATCTAGACTAGACGGGGGCACGTACATAGGTACAGGCAAGAGATAGAACTCACCACACATGGAACCAGGCACAGGAATGGGAATAGAGATACGGAAAGGGCAGGGGGAAGTGGGGGAGAGGTGGGAAGAAGGGGGCCACCGAACGCAATGAATGGCACATAACCACACCCCCCAGCCAGGGGGAAGAACAGAAACCAGAGGGGAAGGGCGACAGCGGTCAGAGTGAGATTTTAAAATAATTAACAATCTACAATCTGTCAGAGAGCCATGAGGGCTAAGGAGGTTGGGGAGGAGGGAGGGAAATAAAAAGTGGAGCTGATCCCAAGGGCTCAATGGAAAGTAAATGTCTAGAAAAGAACGATGGAATATATGTACAAATATGTCAGATACAATTGATGTATGGTTTGTAACAAGAGTTGTAAGAGCCCCCAATAAGATGATTTTTGAAAAGAAACAAAGAAAACTGCAGCCTTGGAAACGCCCTGTCCTATGAGCTCACTATAAGTTGGAATCAACTTGATGGTAACAACAGGCAATAGCAGTACCCAACTTTTCATGTGTTCACTCGTTGCTCTTTGTGGCAGTTCATTGACTTTAAACTTTTTTCTACTATTTAAATAAAAAAAAGGTCATTGAAGTATGACTCACATACAATAAATGGAACAAATCCCGATGAACTTGGACATAAGCACGCATGTACGCCACTAGATCAAGATATAGATGCTTCAAGTCCTGAGCCAAATCCTTATGCCCCTCCCTTTGGTGCCCACTGGAGGGTAGCCACCTTCCCGATTCTTATCAACATAGATTTATTTTGTCTGTGGTTGGACTTTGTGTCCATGGCATGAGAGAGTACATAATTTGAGTGTGGCTTCTTTCTCTTCAGTCAAATGTCTGTGAGACCCATACATGCCAGAGCATGTAACACAGGCTGGCTCTTCTCCATTGTTGGGTAGCATTTCATCGGATGACTCCACCACAGTGTATTTACAGTGCAGCATGCATGTGATCACTAGGCTATACTGCCATTCAAGTGGGGAGGAAGCTCTCTGTGTCTTCTTGTCCCTGGGGTTTGTTTCCTTAGCATGGCAGGGTGGGGGAGTGGTATCCCTGGATGTATTTGTCTCCAATTGCTGTTGTAACAAAGTACCACACATGTAGTGGTGCACCGCTCACGCTTACAATTACTTTACAGTTCTGCAGGTCAGAGTTCTCAAAACATGGAGGTGCAAGGGGGAGAAGGAGAGATGGGGGCAGACACAAGGGAAAAGGATTTGGCAGCTTCTGGAGGTTGGAAAAGGCAAACCGAGCGATTTCCTTAGAGTGATCCTCTTATAAGGACTCTTGGACCCACCTATTTAATTCTGGGTAATCCCCCTCATCTCAAAATCCATAAATCAATCATATCTGCAAAGTCCCTTTTGCCACGTAAGGTAATATATTCATAGGTTCTGGGGATTAGAGTGTGGACATCTGTAGAGGACGAAAGGGAGGCAGCGGTGATAACACGTTTCATGCAGGGAGGTTTATTCTCGGGCTGTGGAGCCTTCTACTGAGTAAAGAACCTGCATGTAATGAAAAGAGTCCTGGGGTGGGAATCAGGGGACCCAGCTCCTAGTCTGGGCCCTACACTGCTTCACTGCAGGGCTTCTGCCCATCTTTTGCCTCTCTGGGCTTTGTGTGAATTTATGATCAAGGGCTGGGCCAAATGGTCCCTCCCTGGAGTCTTTTCTTGTCTCTAATGTGATTCTCCAGACGGTGCTTTCCGTTTGGGGGGCTCGTCCAGCTGCATTTTACTTCTGTATTTACCGTCCCTTCCTCCTCCCCACTGCAAGCATAGCTTCTGAGGACCAGTGGCTTTGGGAGGCCTGCAGAGATCCCTACACTGTCCTTGCCCCTCCTCCTCCTTTCTGTCACCCGCCTCTGGGCCTTTCATCCAGAAGGACTTTGAAACCCTGCTATTGATTTCCCGGTCACCTCAGGTCACACTCTCCCACTCTCCATCTTCCTTTAAGTGGAAGTTTGAAAATCCAATTTGAAATATATATATATAATTGCCCACGTGATTTCAAGGCCTGGGCTGGTACAGTCGTTCTTCCAAGAGGCTGAACATAAAGTGCTTGGGGAGAAGTAATAGAGACACCTTAATTACTCATTTCTGATAAGGGCTGATCTGCAGTGTCATTTGCATTTGATGGCTGTTCAAGACACAGGCTTCCAGCAGCTACTGGAAAGAGAAAGTGGAAAACCAAATGGTGTTCTTTCTCACCAAACAGGAAACCTGCTTTCTTAGAAAATGCACCAGCAGTGTGCGGACCTCCATATTTTCCGTAAGTAAAGTTGTTGGTCTTTCCCAGCTGACATCGCACGGCTGGCCCCCTCTTCACCTGTTCTCTCATTGATATGACCACTTATTAACACCCGATTTTCAGAACCGCACAGTGGTTAGAGGATGTGCTTTGAAGTCAGGCAGCTACTCTTTCAGTAAGTGCTTACTGGGTGCCTACTGGGTGTTCAGCCCTGCGCCAGACCTAGAGGACTACGAAAAACAGATGAGGGCCCTGTTTATATGGGTGGAGGAGACAGAGAGGAAATAAATATTCCCCAACAACACAGAATGACAAACTGTGGTAAATGCCATGAAGAAAAGTTGGGGAAGCTGTGAAAGCTTACATTAATACAGAGTATGACCTAGTTCGAGGATGAGGACAGGCCGCCCTGAGGGCAAACGTAGGAGCTGGGGCTGCAGTGTGAACTGTAAAGTGCAAGGCTGGCAGAGGAAATTCAGCTAGAAGCCTTGAGGCAGGAGAAAGGGGGCAATTTGGAGAAATTCAGAGGGCGAAGGAAGGTGGGGGGGGGGCAGTTTTGAATGTCTTAGTTCTGCAGTTCAGTCCATGGGAGCCCTGGTAGCATAAGAGTTATGTATAGGGCTACTGAAGGCAAAGCCAGCACTTCGAAACTGCTAGCTGCTCTGGGGGAGAAAGGTGAGGCTTTCTACTCCCATAAAGAGTTACAGTCTCAGAGGCCCACAGGAGTAGTTCTGTCCTGTCCTGTAGGGTCACTATGAGTTGAAGGCAAAGGGATGGCAGCGAGTCTGGGGTGTTTTTGTTTTCAGTTTTGTCAGGGAGCCCGGGGGTGCTGCCTGGGAAGCAATGGACCCCCAATCACAAGGCCCGTGGATCAAAGTGGCCAGCCAGTTTGTGGGAGAGAAAATGAGACTTTCTTCTTCCGTGAAGACTGACAGCTTTCTCGGCACTACGTAGGATCTCACTATACGTTGGCATCAAGTTGATGGCAGTGGGGGTTTGGTTTAGGTTTTTTTTGGCAGGTTAGCTGATGAGCAAGGTAGCCTTCAGTGTCTCCATCCATCAAATACCTGTTGTAAAGATTAACTAGAACTTGGCATGTGACCATATGACTTCATTCTAGACACTCCAGGGTGGGGCTGCGGGGACACAGAAATTAATCAAAGTAGGCTCCTGCCTTCAAGGAGCCTCTAAATAGAGAAGATTCTCCAACCCATGGTGACTCGAAGTGTCAGTGGTTTTGTTCTGTTTTGTTTTTTAACCTTTTATTGTGATTTGGGTGAAAGTGTACAGAATACATTGGTTTTCCATTCAACCATTCGTGCATGTTTTGTTTCATGGTGTTGACTGCAATCCCCACAACGTAAGAGCATTCATTTTACTGCCTCCTAGTGTTCCTTTTCTGTGCATCCTTCTGCCTGTTCCTTCCTGCTTTTCAAACTCTATTCCCAGGCAGATGCGGCCCATTTGTTCTCCTATGTCCAGGGGGCTTTCCATGACTCATTTTTCAGTCGTAGACTCTTGCAGATTCCAGGTCTATAAATCTTTATGAACACAGACAGTCTCACATTTCGCTTGAGGAGTGGCTGCTGGGACTGAACCAGTGACCTTGTGGTTAGTAGCCTGAGTTTAACCCACTGCACCATCAGGGCTGATGTGTAAGATTCTTATACGTAACTATCCCAATTTGCTCAGCCCAACATCGTCTCCACAGCTCGTTATATTCGAGGTGTAAGGGGCTATTTGTCAGGGGCGAGAGCACAGCCTTAGTCCTGAGCCTTCCTCATTCACTGCCTGCACCATGGTCGTGTGTCCATCTCGTCCCCTATGGGTCTCAGTGTTCTCTCTCCTGTAGACCAAGATGATGTCTAAGGGGTTCCCAGGAGTCCCTGAAGAGTGATTAGTGCTTGGCTACTAGTTAAAAGATAGGTTGTTAAAGCTCACTTAGAGGTGCCTCAGAAGAAAGGCCCGATGAGCTGCTTCTGCAAGGTCACGACCTTGGAAACCAGAGGGAGCACGGTGGCACCGTGCAGGCACAGTCTCCGTGAGTCAGCGTCGACGCATGGCAATGGGTTTGGTGTCTTGGAAGAGACTAGCACCACAAGCAACCAACACGTGTTGTTGCTGTCAGGATTTCTCTGCCCAGAGTGCCATGCGAGCGAGCCCAGCTGGAGGGGAGCAACTCGTGGGGGAGCTGGGGAGGGCTGCTTGGAGGGGGAGGCAGGAGACACATAAAGCACTTGTTATTCTCTGCAGGCAGGAAAGCGATGCACATCTTTGCTTCCCTGGGAGTAGGTAGATGCCCAGAAAAACAGCTGCGCTCCCTGCCCTCCTGCCGGAGTGGAGGCACTTGGAGGTGTTGCTTCTCTTATGAATCCAGCTGCAAGCATTTTGTAGACCATCTGTCCCCCCATCCCTGAGCCCCTGAGGACTGAGGTGTGCTGGCTCCCAGCAACATCGTTAAAATGCTTCCCAGGAGGACACCCAGGCAGATGGGGTGAGAAGGCTAGTGGTGGCACAGGACCATGAGTGGCAGGGGAGGAGTCAGGAACTCTGGGGGATGGACAGAGAGGATGGTCCTAGTTCAGCCCTGCCATCAGCTTGTGGGACAATCTTGGACAAGTCTCCTCACGTCTGGGACCTTGGTTTTCTCATCTCTTAAATGGAAAGATTGGCCTAGGGGACTGTAGTTTCATTGACATCCCATGTCCCTGAAAGTGCTGAGATTTGGGGGACAATGTCACTGATAAAGCAAAGGAGAAGTTGGAGGCAACTCCCCATGTCATTCTGCCATTCTTGAAACCCTTTACACGTATTATTCGTGGTAAAATATATCGGGGATAAAACTTGCCATGTGAACCATTGTAAGCATACGATTCAGCGACAGTAATTACACTCACATGCGTAACCTTCACCGCTATCTATTTGCAAAACATTTTTATCACCCCTAATAGAAAATCAATATAACATGCAAAAAACGATGGCCATCAAGTTAATTCCCAATCACAGTGACCGTACAGGACAGAGTAGAACTGGCCCTTTGGCTTTCCAAGACTTTTAAGTCTTCGTGGGAGCAGGACACCTCTTCTGTGCCCTGCGAAGAGGCTGTTGTTGGTAGATGCCGTGCAGTTGGTTCCGACTCACAGCGACCCCACGGTCAACAGAACGGGACATTTCCGGTCCTTCACCATTCTCACCGTTCCTATGTGTGAGCCCCTGGTTGAAGCCGCTGTGTCATCATCTTGTCGAAGGTCTTCCTCTTTTGCGCTGCCCCTCTGTGTTACCCTGGTCTCTCTCGAAGCCTGGGTGGTGTAGTGGTTATGCTGGAGCCGCTAACTACAAGGTCAACAGTTAGAAACCACCAGTGGCTCTGGGGAAGAAAAGTGTAACAAAGAGTTACAGCCTTGGAATCTCATGGGGACAGTTCTACCCTGTCCATTAGGGTTGCTATGAGTCAGCATTGACTCAATGGCAGTGAGTGTGTGTGACTATATCTTTATGTGTGTGTGTGTGTGTGTGTCCTGATTACATGTCCAAAGCACTTGAGATGGAGTCTCCTCAGCCTCTGAACTCTTCCAAGCAGTATTCTGACTTCACTTCTTCGAACACTGATCTATTTATTCTTTGGACAGTCCGCGGTCCCGTCAATATTCTTTGCCAGCCCCGTAACTCAAAATGCATCGGTTCCTCTTCATTCCTCCTTATTCAATGAGGAGTGGCTGGTGGGTTCAAACGGCTGCAGCAGCGGGGCTCCTGCAAGCGCAGAATCCTTCAACACTAATTCCCCAGCCCCTCTCCCCGCCGCTGGTGACCGCAGATGGAAGATTGTTTCTATGCATTTGCCTATTCTGGGTTTCCCGTGCCAGCGGGATCATACAATAACCGTCCTTTGGCGTTGGACTTGCTTTGCTCCGCATAATGCCCTACAAACCTTTTAACACACAAAATCCACACTCTTGCAACCGAAGGCGAGTTTGGGCCCTAACACAGATCTGGCAAGTACTTCACTTCACGTTCCTAAACCTGAGAAAGATGTGGTCGTGAGCAAGTCACTTACCCTTTCCGAGCCTCTGTTTTGTCTTCTGAAAATGAAGACGTTGAGCACAGCCCCCGCTCCCCCC
>NW_022111372.1:78392191-78403207 GCF_000313985.2 Echinops telfairi
TCCTGGTCATCTACCTTAGCTCTCTCAACAACCCATTTCACAGGTATGGCAACTGAGGCCAGAGCTGAGTTGTTGCACAGCTAGATCATACTCGAGCCAGGCCTCTCATGGAGGTCTTTCGCCTTCTGGCCTCGTGCTCTTTTGTGCTAAGCAGCAAGCATCCTTCAAGGAGCTCACAGTGTCTAAATTAAGCTATCAGGAGCTGACCAGAAGCCTCGAGAGCTCTCAGGGATGGGAAACACAGTGCTCTGCTTGCTCGCTCGCTCTTTCTGTCTCACCGTTTTCTGCAGTGCTTGCTGATCCTAGTGGTTTGGACCCCCCACAGCCCCTGTATCCTAGTGTCCTGCCAGTATCGCCTGTATCCAAGGGTAGCTCAGGGCAAGGGGAAAGGATGGAGCCCAAAGCTTCCAGGCTAGAATTGTCTGTTGTCCCCTCACCCAAAGCTTCCTAGCTCTGTCCACTTCCCTGAGATTGGACCCGGAAAATATCTTTTCCTTACAGGACGTTTTAAAAGGGTTATAGGACAAAAATAATCCTCAATACAATATAATTATTCGATATAATCTCTTTTGTGGTTAAATACTTGAGCGTTGGCAAATTTTAATCGGTGGTTGTTTATTTTTAACAAAACAAGATTAGCAAATGCAAATCTACTATCATTCTTATTAGAAAGAGCGAAAGCATCACTGCCTCTAATAGAACTTTCCAAACCGTCTCTCCCAACTTGCCCCTCTGGGGAGTCTGATGGGTGGACCTCTATTGCCTGCTGAAATCTCCCACTTGAGTCCCAATTCTCAGCCTTCATTTCCATCACTTTAAATTCCAGTACAAACCAGCTCAGTCCTCCCACCAGCTACGTTGGCTTCCAAAGGCTCTCTGCCCAACGGGAAGTCCGCTCTGCTCCATTCTAAGAGCCTTGTTAGGGGTGGCTGGGGTGTGCACCATTGGCAAATCGCTTCTGGAAACTAGTTCCCCACTTTGGCAGGAGATGGAGCAGGGACAACCCCGCTGGGGGATGTGCATGGTTATCAGCCTCGCCCTAACTCTATGTTCTTTACTGGGGTTTTCATAATTTCTTTTCCCTCAATTGCTTCCTCTCAGAGGTATTTGCATTTAAACAAGAGTTTGTTCCCCTGCTGATGATTTCCCCCTTTGATTCTGTCGCAGAGGCAGCCAGAGCAGTGGCGGGTTGTGCTAGTGTCTGGATGGGCTCCATGGCGACAGCCGGGAGTTGAATGGTGTGAACTTCACCTCTTTCCTTTCACAGAGGCTGTTGACAGGGTAGGCACATTTGGAAAAAAATTTAAAGGAAGTGAAAACGGAATCATTTGTCACCCCTGGGTCCCCTGGGCCTGCTTTGACAACCTCTGACTTGATTGTAATGAGTCAAGTGCCGCAGACACTGGGAGTAACCTCCTGGGGGATGCTTTAAAGCCAAGGGCACAGTGTCTATCCAGAGACAACGGTACATGGAGCAGGAAGGACAAGATTCCAGGATCTGCCCTCACACTTGCCTGTGTTATAATCAGGGGCAGACCGGGGACCTCTGAATAACTTGGGTGCTTTGCATGCTTCTGTGTGGGGGAGGAGCTGCTGACGTTGAACTCCAGGACTCCCAGTCCTGTGGCGTGTAGTTTACCTTACACACAAAGCGTATGTACTTTTGCATTAGACAAAACTGTGTCCACAATCCAACTTTGTCACATACAAAGCTTGTGACCTCAAGAAATAGCTTAACAAGTTCCAACCTTGGGCTCCTCATCAAGAAAAATGGAGTTGTAGTCGTGGGGTTACAGTTCTCAGTCCCTTATGCCCTCTCTCTGCCCTGTGTCCTTGCAGCACACACATGAGTGAATAGGATTTGGTGAGAGCAGGGGTTATTAATAGCCTTCAAAGTTTTTCTTGGTTCTTAAGTTCCCATCATCCACCCTCAGAAGAACACACAGCTGGTAGTGTCTACTCTAAGGACAATGAAGATGAACATGCAAGAGACTAAAACCCAGTGATCCGTCTAACGCCAAGATATGACTTGAAACTAACAAAGTTCTCTCAAACTGACCTGCAGACCCACAACTAGAACTTGAAATGCTTTCTTGCTATAAGCTGCTCTGTTTTAGGAATGTTCTGTTATGCAGAAGTGCTGTAGCTATAGCTGACTACTACCTAGAAGCCACAAGATTGAGAATTAAATGACAATATGATGTAAGTGGTCTACTCTGGTCCACTCTAGGGTCACTATGGACAGAATTCACTAAACAGCACATCACATACACACAGCGCCATCTCCACCACTGTTTTAGTGTTTAGTCTGCATCAGCCCCAAAGTAAGACTGTGCTTTATCAATTCTTTGGCTTTTCCCCTCCTCAACCTCATCTCCATGCCCTAATGCCATACATGATCTTACGAACCACTATACATTTTACAGAAGATTGTGTAAGGGACACAGAGAAGAGGGCACATATCATGCAGTACACAACAATTTATGTCAATTCCTTTTTTCATTCAAAGGTGTCCTGGATTACCAATAGTCTGGTCTTCAATCTCTGTCTTCCCTCAGCCATATGTTCCCTGTGAGACCCTTCTCATCTCCCTTGTCGACAGGAAGTTAACTCTATCTCACCTCCTCCAGTCTTGTATCCTCTTCCCATCACTCAGTGATGTTTTCAGAAGCACCCAAGGTCAGCAACAAGTGAGACCTCAGCTGCCAAGAGTCACTCCCTTATCAGTGGTTCTCAACCTTCCTAATGCTGAGACCCTTTCCTACAGTTCCTCATGTTGTGATGACCCCCCAATCATAAAATTATTTCTGTTGCTACTTCATAACTGTAATTTTGCTACTGCTATGAATTGGGGGACCCCTGTGAAAGGGTTGTTCAAACCCCAAAGGGGTCATGACCCACAGGTTGAGAACTGCTGCCTTAGATGGTGCAGCAGACAGCATCATTGCTGTGTTTATATACCTTTGGGGCTCATTGTTCCAAACCTGCTACTTCATGAAAGGACATGACTTTCTGAAAACATTGCTCAGTCTATACATATTTACTGACATTGAGTTGATTCCAACTGAGTTAGTTTATTGTGCCAACCTGGGGTTAATTGAAGGGCGGAGGGATAAATGGCACAGTGACCCTCACCTTTCTAACTCTCAGGTCTCTTGCTTTCTGATGGTCACATCGGTGCAGCTGCCTTAGCAGTTCCCTGTTTCAGCTTGCAAGGCTGACTTCCTGCAAGACATCTGAGGAAAAGCCACAGGGACCTACCCCGATGCAGCCGTGGGTGCTGGAGCAGCCTTGTGGAGACCCTTGCCAACGCTAACACGCTTAGACATCCATTCACTGATAAGGCTTTCCTCCTGCAGTCGGCATCATAGTGTGTGTTTTGTGAGATGGAGGAGGACTTTGGATTGGTGTTGGATATATGGGTTAATGGACTTGAGGGTTTGGGCAGCACTGGGTTGGGATGTTTTCTTGATGTGCACTTACCCTGTATATAAACTCTTTCTTATACATGAGTTTCTGTGGTTTGTTTCTCTAAAGTACCCAGACTAATACACCAACTCATAGTGACCATATAGGACAAGGTAGAACTTCCCCCGTGGGTTTCCAATACTGTAACTCACTGCAGGAGTAGAAAGCCTCAACTTTCTTCCATGGAGCAGCTGGTGGTTTTGAACTGCTGACCTTGCAGTTAGCAGCCAAGTTCATAACCAGTACCCTACCAGGACTCCTATCCAAGGCAGGCCAGAAATGCCAAAGAGTTGACCCTTTTGGGTGACAAATGGGAATTGGTGAATAAATGCTCCTGTTTCCTCCTTGGATGGGTCAACTCTGAGGCATGTTCCACAATTTCCCAGCATATTGACTTCTGTTCAGTCTCGATCCTTCTTAACCCCTTACCAGGATTTCTTGGAACCACCTCCCAAATAATTTACTTGCACCCTAATCCATGCCTCAGGGTCTAGTTTTAGAGGAATCCATCCTCAGATAGATGTGTGTGTGTGTGTTTTAGCACACGCTTGCAAGCATACATGCAAATGCATGTGCAGATGATATAAAGAATATATATATATATTCTCATATTATTTATTATTGGGGGGCTCTCACAAATCTTATAACAATCCATCATTCAATTATATTAAGCACACTTGTACATACGTTCTATCAACATTTCCCACACAATTTCTTTCTACTTGAGCCCTTGGTATCAGCTCCTCTTTTTTCCCCTCCCTTCCCCACGCTTCCACCTCATGAAACCTTGGTCAATTATATATTATTGTTCTTTCATGTCTTACACTGTCCATTGTGTCCGCCCTAAATATTTTGATTTCTAAAAATAATTATTTCTCTTCATTCATGAAGTGCCAGGCAGGCAGTTAACACTCAGTTAGTTGTAAACATGATGAGCAAGCTTGTGATTACTCTGGTGAGCACACATCTCTGTTGACTTTAGCTAAGTGCACTTAGCACCACCCCAACCAGATCCAGTGCCTTGGTAGAGTGTTCCTGTTTGTTCCTTAAACACTTGAGCTCATGGGACATGTTCTATCGGCAGTTCTTGGTCTGACCATCATAGTAATGATAACCCGTAACTTCTGTGTTAGAATCCTAGGACTGATATAACACAATGATCACAAGTGATTGAAAGAACAGAAGGTTATTTCCTCATGGCTCTCTAGGCTGATGCCCACATCAGGGTCTTGGCCATGTTGACTCCTCTGGGAGCCTCACATCTAGTTTCTGGTGTCTGATGGTGGTCCTTGGCATTTCTTGGCATCTGTCTTCCTGCCATGTGTGTGCCTTTGTGTCTGTTATGCTCTTCTTGTACTTCAGGAGTGATTAGGTTTAGAACCTCTCCTCCTTTAGTAGGTTCCTATTAACATAACACAATAAAACCTTCTGAAATAGAGGAAATAAATAGGAGGCAAAGGCTATTTATAGATGTATAGCTATAGGCATGTATATATATAAATATACTAATTTATGATGAAAGGGATAGAGGTCAATGTGCATATATTTATAAGTTAAGTATTAAGATAGTAAATGGACTTTGGGCCTCTACTCAAGACCTCTCTTAACACAAGAACACTGTGTTCTAATAATGTGGCACTCTTTGATACTCACCTTCCCAACACGATCACTGAAGACAAAATGGGTGCATAAACAAATGTAATGAAGAGAGTAGATGGTGCCTGGCTATCAAAAGATATAGCATGTGGGGTCTTAAAGGCTTGAAGTTAGAGAAATAGCCATCTAGCAGGGAAACAAATAAACCCACATGGAAGAAGCACACCAGCCTGTGTGTTCATTAGGTGTCGACGGGATCAGGTATCAGGAATCAAAAGATCCAAAACAAACAACTATATTGATGCGAATGAGGAGGTTTGGAGTGGAGAACCATAGCCCATCAGTAGACAATTGGATATCCCCTCACAGAGTGGTTAGAAGGAAGGGATGATTGAACCACGGAACAATATAGCACCAATGAAACACATCATTCTTTTGGTTCCTGAATGGCCCCACCACCACTATGATGACCCAGTTCTACCTTACAAATCTGGCTAGAATGAAGAACACATATTGGTACAGATAAAAGCTCTCAACACATGGAAGTCAGGACAGATTAGCCCCTCAGGAACAGTAGTGGGAGCAGAGATAGTATGAGGGTAGAGGTATGGTTGGGTAGGAGTAAGGGGATAAAATGGGGAACCCATCACAAGGTTGGATATATAGCCCCACCCTCTGAAGGGGAAAAATAACAGAAACATGGGTGAAGGGAGACAACGGACTTTGTAAGATATGAAATAATAACAATATATAATTGATCAAAGATTCACAAGGGTGGGAGGGTAGGGGAAGGAGAGGAAAAAAGAGGAGGTATACCAAGGGCTCAAGTAGAAAATGTTTTGGAAATGATGATGGCAACATATGGACAAATGTGCTTGATACAAGTTATGTGTGGATTGTTATGAGCTGTAAAGAACCCCCAATAAAATGAACCTTTAAAAAAAAAGATAAAATTACAAAACCAAAAAAATAGAAAATCTTCTTTCCAAATGAGGTCATATTTATAGGTACAGGGGTTAAGACTTCAACACATGTTTGCAAGGGACACATAACAACTCCTAGTGAAAATTTTAGAATTTTTAAAATGTTCTAATTTTCACTCACTCATTGATTCAATCCACTGTAGTTTAAAAAATACCTCCTATATGTCAGGCATTGGCAGCGGGGATGAAGAAAGACAAAATCTATACCTTGACATAATTTGCTTATGTTCTAATCAGGAGGAAGCTCACGCTTATCATTTAATTACCTAACATTCCAAACAAATACTTTGAAATATAAAAAATTATAAACAACTCATTAGTTAAATTAGAGCCCAATTAAGCAGACTGGGGTAAGTGCAATATAGAAAACCAAACAAGAGAATGTGACAGGATGGATTTAGGGAGTGATTAGGGTCAGTGACTGTGGAGAACACAGGTACTCAGGGATTCAGATGTTTAGCTAGACGATGGAGATGCTACCTTCTATTCTGAGACTTAAAGCAACTTTAAATCCAGTGCTGTTGGGTTGATTCTGACTCACAGAGACGGGCTAGGACAGAGAGAATGGCGCCGTCTGGTTGGCAAAGCTGTGCTCTTCACACCCCTTTTCCGGGAGCAGCTGCTGGGTTCAAACTGCTGACCTTCTGATCAGCAGTCCAGCACTTACCCACTGCTCTACCAAGCCTCCTCTAAAGCAATGCACCTGGTATCTATTTTTATCCACCACCCGCCCCCCGCCCCCTTGCCCATAGAAACCATAGCTCAGAGAAATCAGGAATCTTGCCTCAGGTCACAGAGAACCTGGGCACTGAAGTAAATGCTTTGGATTTTACCTGGGTGGAGCTGAGCGGCTGAAGCCCGCACAAGGCAGACACCAGGCATCCAGATGATTGCCCGCTACCCCCACCCCATCCTGTCCCCCCACTCCTGCATTGTAAACATGATCAGTGTTCAGCCACATGCCACTGATGACCCCACACCTGCCTTCTCAGCATGACTGGCCAAGACACCCGGCAGGAAGAAGGCAGCCCTCCTCGTCCATTCCCCAACAGAGTCCGCTGAGTGCCTGGAGCAACAGATGCTGCCTGGTGCACTGTGGCAGCCAAAGATGCCAGCTGCCACCTGGCAGCTTTTGGATGATGCGAACTCAATCAGTCCTCCCTGCTGCATGTGGCAGCCATGGGACCACAGCATGAGCACTGAGGACAGGCTTTCTGTTCCACGCTTGCAAGAGGCCCGGCAGCCTCATTCCTGCACGCGGTCTCCCACACAGGCCTTCATTTCCTGGGCTCTGAGATTGGGGTTCTGAATATCAACCTTTTCTGAGTTTACCACTCCCCTGGACACCAACCAGTGGTGTTTGCTGCCTAAAGCTTTCCTTTATGGGGAAAGGGGTACAGCTAAGGCACTGGCTTGCTCATCATGACTGGGAGTCTGAGCTCGAGCTCGAACGTAAGGAACTTTCTGAAGCTTGGTTGTCAACCAAGGTGAATTAGTTAATTGTGTCAACCTGGCCGATAATCACATGTGGGGCTAATTGAAAGGCGGGGGGATAAATGGGTGGTGAGCCTCGCCTTTCTAGTTCTTGGGTCTCTTGCTTTGTGATGGTTGCACCAGGGTGCAGCTGCCTTAGCAGTTCCCTGCTTCAGCTTGCAAGATTGACTTCCTACAAGACATCCCCCAGGAGAAGCCACATGAACCTACGCCAATGCAGCCCTGGGTGCTGGAGCAGCCGTGTGGAGACCCCTGCCAGCGCTGAGATGCTTGTTCATTCACTGACTCAGCTTTCCTGCAGTCGGCGTCATTGCCTCTGTTTTGTGAGGTGGAGGACTTTGTGGACTGGTGTTGGGTTAATGGGTTAATGTTGGACTTGTGGGCTTGGGCAGCATTGGGTTGGGATGTTTTCGTGATGCACACTTTCTTTACATAAAACTCTCTTATACATGAGTTGCTGCGGATTTGTTTCTCTAAAGTACTTAGACTAATACACAAGGGTTGAGTGGTTGCCATAGGCTGGCACTCTGCTGGGTGCCACTAAGCTCTCTTCCATGGAAAAAGACAGAAATGTCAACATTTGTGATAATTCCATGAGAAGTGATGTGATAGGAATAGGTGTGGGGCATTTCCATTGGGATTCCAAAGTAGGGAGTCAACATTTCTCCGGTGGTAGAGAATAGGTGGGGTGGGTGTGAGAACATGTTTTCTCCTCTTTCCAGTAAGAATTCTTAGAGTTTTCCATTTGCTCAGACTCATTTGACTGAAACCAAATCATACTCACTTATTTGCAACTTCAGGAAAGCATCGCTGTCTCTGATTTGGGGTTCTAATTGGGTATTACCGCAGAAGGGACAGAGAATAGCATTTCTGTTGCGGTTCAGAGAAGAGGTTTGGCACTTAATGCTCATGAGACCTTCGGTGACTTCACCTCTCTAAGGATCCTTCTGGGTCATATGGCCTGTAAAAGGGAGGGTTTCCATTAGTATGCACCATCTGGGCTTGTTTAGATGTTGTGAGGATGGTGCAGGACCAGGCAGTGTTTTGTTCTGTTGTGCCCAGGGTCACGAGGCATCAGCCTGGACTCGGTGGCACCTAACATCAGCAGGGTTGTTGTAGGCATTAAATGGGATGATACAGGAAAAGTGCTCTGAGCAAGACCTGGCAGTCTCTGTTGGCAATGCTTCTGCTGCTGGAAGCTTCTCAGAATCATTGATAGAAAAAGAAGGGGGGAAAGCACCCCAAACCAAATGCCTGGATTGAGATCCTGGCTATTTCATCACCAGGCTGTGTGAGCTGCAGTAGGCCCTTCAGCCTCTCTGTGCCTGTTTCTTGAATGTGTCCTTGGGAAGGTGGAAAGCATTAAGTCATATAAAGTGCTTAGAACAAGGCCTGGCACTCATGGTGTTGCTATGCCTCCTGCCTGCCATCCCTGAGGCCCCATCAGACGGAAGCTGGGCCTGAATGGGTCACTGTGACGGCTGAGACACCGGCAAGCCTCCACCCCTCCCACCGCCTTGAGCGAGCAGGGGTGGTGCATGAAGTCCAGACCATGGTTCACGCTGCAGAACTGCCGGGAAGGCCACTGTGGGGTATGGTCTTGGTGTATGGACACGATGCTTATTGTTGCTTAAATGAAAACCTTGTGGCCCGTGGGTTTGTTTTTGTTTGCCGCAGGCCGACATTTGTCTTGCTTGCTGAGACATACATACAAGTAAATCAACAACGAAGCCCACATGGCAAAGCATTACTATGGAGAGACAAGATGCATGTTTAAGAAAACCAGGGAACTAAACAATGTCCCTGGCAGCAATTGCCAAAACCTATTGGGCTTGTAGCTGGGCTTGGAGAGGGGTTTGCACAGATGGCTCCCTGAGCAGTTAGTTCTCTGGCCCTTGGGATTTTCTGGGAAGCCTGCATAACACCCAGCCAGTTCTGACTTCTGGCTACCCCACGTGTCAGAGAAGAAATCTGCTCACAGAATGTCAGTGGCTGCTTTGTCAGAACTAGACTGCCAGCCCTTTCTTCCACGATCCCTCTGGGCTAGAACCTAGAACCTCCAGCCTTTCAGTTCGCAGCTGAGCACGGTCACTGTTTGCATTAAGGAGAGACTCGGGAGGAGAGATTGGCATAGGCAAGGACAGGCCAGCTGTGAGCAGAAATCTGCATTCCAGAGCACAGCAATAGATGGGAACTTAGCAGAGGAGGCTCCCTCCCAGGGAGGATCCAGCACATTGGAGATCCACAGGGAAACATCCAGGGTGCCGAGACCAATCGCCAGCTGGTCCCAGGTGTTTGTGGAGGTGCATGCAAGCTGACTGAAAAACAACAACAAAACCAAGCAGCCTTTGTCTGGGACTCTAATACAGAGCCTCTCCAGCCCTCACAGCCTGGGGGAAGCCGAAGGAAGCTCAGTGTCTGGGACATGCCAAGTGAAGGCAAGTTCAAAACCTTGCTTTGATGTCCACAGGAGCACAAGAGACTCTGTCGCTGTTCTGTCCCAGCCCCTTCCCTGGGATTTTGCCCACCACAGGAAGCTACCTCCGTAAAGCCTCCCTTCGAAGTCTGGCTGGGCCTTCCTAATTTCTTCCCACCACAACCGTCCAACTTTCCAATGCATACAGAATGAAGCCCAAACCCAACCACAGCACTTGTGGCCCTCTGTAATTTGCCCTTGAAATCCTACCACCTCTTAAACTACATGCTTCAACTACACCAGACATACTGGCCGCCACTAAACCTGCGTTTCCCCTCACCACAGCTCTGCTGAGACGTCTTCCTCTGCCTGAAAGCTTGCCTTGATCTTCCTTCTTTAACGTTGTCCTTCATTTGGCATGATTTTACTGACTAGTGCATCAGCCCAGTCACATGATTGTTTAGGTCAAAGGGGTGCAGTGGGTTAAGCGTTGGGCTGCTAATCACAAGGTTGGTGTTTCTAATCCACTAGCCACCCTGAAGGATAAAGATGAGGCTCTCTGCTCATCTTTGAGGTGCCCCTGAGTCAAGCCATGGTATTTTCACTTGCCTCATGTGCAGGTCAAACTCAAACATTGAATGAGGAAGACTGAAGAAAAATTGATGAGTTGAATTGTGGTGCTGGTGAAGAATATTGAAAGTTCCATGGGCTGCCAAAAGGACAAACCAATCTGCCTTGGAAGAAGTGTGGCCAAAGTGTCCCTTCGAGGCAAGGATGGGGAGACTTCGTCTTACATATTTTGTCATGTTGTCAGGAGAAACAAGTCCCTGGAGAAGGACATCATGCTTGGTAAAGTAGAGGGGCAGCCCAAAGAGAGGAAAGCCTGAAACAAGAAGAAATGACACAGGGGCTGCACTAATGGGCTCAGGCACAGGAGTCATTGTGGGATGGCACAGGGCCAGCCAGTGCTCATTCGGGTATGCACAGGGTCGCTGTGGATCGGACCCAATTCGATGATCCCCAACATCCCCATCTACTACAATAACAATGTCGTCTCGG
>NW_022111372.1:78403751-78416842 GCF_000313985.2 Echinops telfairi
CCTACCCTTTGCTCCAGTTCATGTGACACTAGACCTGTGAGCATGATAGTGGGGCGGTGTAGAAGGAAGCATTAAAGAACTAGAAGACAGTTGGATGTTTTATCAGTGCTATGCCGTACCCTGACTGGCTCATCTCTTCCTTGTGACCCTTGTATAAGGGGATGTCCAATTGTCTACAGATGGGCTTTGGGTCTCCACTATGCACTTTCCCTCATTCACATTGATATGATTTTTTTGTTCTGAGACTTTGATGCCTGATACCTGATCCCATTGACGTCTCATGATCACACAGCTGGTGTGCTTCTTCCATGTGGACTTTGTTGCTTCTCAGCTAGATGGCTGCTTGTTTGTCATCAACCCTTTAAGGCCCCAGATGCTATATCTTTTGATAGCAGGGCACCATCAGCTTTATTCACCACATTTGCTTTGCACCCATTTTGTCTTCAGCAGTCGTGTTGGGAAGGTGAGAATCACAGAATGCCAGGTTATTAGAACAAAGTGTTCTTGTGTTGAGGGAGTACTTGAGTAGAGAGAGGCCCAATGTCATGGACTCTCTTTGTTTCTCTTAGAAACCTTCTTCCACGTGTAATTAGGCCTAGACTAGCCTGCTGGCGGCTCAGAAGTCTCGTGATACAGAGATGAGCCACAACACTCAAGAAACCATAAAGCAATCACAGTTAAGTTGACCCAATATCTGGTCACAGATGCATGAGCAAACCCAGCTGAATCCGCAACAACCTGCCAACCTTGAACTCCTATGCTAAGTTAATGGCATTGTCTCATGCTATGTTTTAGGCTATCTGTAAGCAGCAGTATATAATGAAAGCAGCCATCGATTGTTTTTTATCAATCGGTTAGCTTTTCCTCTGTCTTCTACTAATAAAAAAACCCATGGCTGCCAAGTTGATTCTGACTCATAGCCACCCTGTAGAGAGTTTCTGAGACTGTAAATCTGAATAAGAGCAGACATTCTCATCTCTCTCTGGAGAAGGGCTGGAGAGTTTGAGTCGCAGACCTGTGGCTGGTAGCCCAGTGTCAAACTGACCGCACCACTAGGGCGCTTGTCTGCCGGTAATACCAACCTGTGGTACTGATGAGCACCCTCTTCCATTCTCAGTCCATGGGCTTCAAAATGCTCAGGTGAAAATGGATTTGAACCATGGTTCAATTATCAGCCAAATAGACAGGTCTATGAGAGGTACAGCAATACTACTAAGGTATGCATACCTTAGCATAATAAACAATTTGAGAATTTTTGGAAGGACACTATTTACCCAAGGAAAAGTTCAGAAAGGTTAGGAAGGAAGGGGGAATGGAAAACAGGAAACACAGGGAGGAAATGGGATAAGTGATGTTATATTGTGAGGGTTGCAAGCCAGGTCAGGAAACAAAATTTGTTTTAATTGTATGGAAAATGGATCTGTTCTGTAAAATTTCACATAATTCACAATAAAAAGTTTACTTTTAAGTTCTACAAACTTTATGAAGCTTCTTTTGTATGTTTCTCAGGATCCATGGTGACATTGTCTGGTAAGAGTTGGATTGCTAACTGCAAGGTTGGTTGTTCAAATCTACTCACTGCTCTCAGGGAGACTGATGAGATTATTCGCTCCTGTGAAGATCTGCAGAGTCAGAAACCCTGCATAGAGTCATTCCTTAGAATTGAGTTGACTGCAGTGGGTTTGTATCTTTCTGGTGAAGTTGATCTTACCAGTTACCTCTGACTCCATGGATGGTCAATCAGTATACCTCTGTCCATTAAATAGTCTAGTAAGATTCAAGATAAATTATTATTGGAATTCTTAGAAAACGGTTTTCTTCTTTCCACCGAGGTTACTAAGCTTGAGTGTTAGCCTTGAATGACTGGCAGTATTCTTTTCTCCCTGAGGGAGAGCCTGCCAGAGAAAAGAGCTAACACGGAAGAGTGACCCAAGAGGCTAGGAGTGAGTCCTACAGAGGACACACATGCTCCTGGATCGCCCCATGCCTGCACTTCTGCCTCTCTCTGGGCTTTCCAGCCATATCAGTCAAGGGAAAATATATTTCTGCTTAATTCATTAGTATGTGTTGGTTTTCTGTTATTTACAACCAAAAAAATCTGACTGATAAATCATCAAATGCTACCTTTTCCCAGTAAACTTAACTGATCTTCCAGCAAGAAGAGCAAGGGTTCCATAGATGTTGGGGTCAGGCATGCCAATCAGGAACCAAAGAAATTTGAGATTTGCCATTTATACCCCTTGGAAAGCACCGTAACCTATCTAAGTCTGCTTGGATCACTTGGCTGCTTTAATACTACACACCTTCAAGTTTCTGGTAAAATAATAAAGGTCCTATGTGTGCACATTGTGTCAAGCATTGGTGGGTTCAAACCACCAACCGTTCCCAGGGAGGACGTTGGGGCTGTCTGCTCCCATAGAGATTAACAGCTTCCGAAGCCCTATGTAGGGTCACTGAGTCAGAATCAATTCAGTAGCAATGGGTGGGTGGGGGGTGTGGGGGGTGTGGTTGGGGGGTTGAGGGGGGAAGCTCTTCATACATTAGTAAGTCCTCTTCAAAAGAATGACTTGTTCCCTATTCCCTATGGTAAGCATATACTTTATTTACTACATCTTATTCTTCTTATGATTCTCAGTGTAATGTGTAGATTTAAACACAGCAGATGCACATATTTTCACTGGGCTCCTTGGGCAGGATGACAAAGAGTCTGTCGCCTCATCAGAATGATCCTGATGACTTTCTTCCTGGTCATTCAATCAACCCAGGGTGGGAGAATGACTGATTATGAGAAGGTGTCAGGTTGAAGCCTCAATTACATAGAGCCACGTTGGACCCCATCTGGAAATGAAATATTATCTCCACTAGAAGGGCGGCTTGGCCCTGGAGCAGCAGCTGATAGAACACATGGTGTGTGCCTGGCACTGTGCTAAGTGATTTACACATATTTTTGTTTTTGTTTTTTTAAATCATTTTATTAGGGGCTCATACAACTCTTATCACAATCCATACATACATCAATTGACACATATGATAGTGGGAATAATGTAGGAATAAAGTAAAGAATAAAATGTGGTTTACAAGGCCTGATTTAAACCCCCATTTGGCCACTTGTTAGCAGTGTGTCTATGTTAGCAACCTTTTCTCCCTCTGGTGAATCTGTGAATCCAATTCCATTATGGAATTGTTCCTACCCTTTGCTCCAGTTCATGTGACACTAGACAGGTGAGCTTCCCTCAGCTCTAGCAATGGGCCCTAGAATCAGACTTGGCAAATTAGGTTACCCCACCTTCTTGACCACAGAGCATCTTTGGAGTTAGGCACGTGGCCTGTGCTGGATCTATTGAGGAAGAGAACCCTTCTGTTCACTGGAGTTGCTAAGCTGGGAGGATGAGATCAGCAGTTTATAGTTTCCCTATTACAAGCAAAATATTGGATGATGTAAGCATAAAGGAAAGACAAGACGAGAGATGAGGAATCATGACGTGGGAATAGTGGTTATACATTGGACTTCTAATTGCAAGGTCAGCAATTTGAAACCACCAACTGCTCCATAGGAAGAAGAGGAGGATTACTACTCCTGTAAAGACTTACAGTCTTGGACACCCACGGGGGCAGGTCTAGCCTGGCCTATATGGTCACTATAAGCCAGAATCCATTCAATGGCAATGAGTTTGAGTTTGGGGTTTGACCCAGCTGTACCTGAATACCAACTTACTCTGGTATGTTTTAGTTACTTGAGTCAATATAGTCCCTTTTTAAATTTAAGTCAGTCATAATTGGGTTTCAATCATTGAAAGAGGCCTAGGCAGCTTCTCTGAGAGTCAGCTTTGCATCCAACTAAATGAGGCTCACTATTACCTCCCCCACATGCATACAGTGTCTAGTACAGTGCCAGGCACATAGTGAGCACTCCACAGTTGGTAACTGCCCTCCTTTCTCTGAGTTCTGGGAGTGAGTGGCTGAGCCCCTCCTTCTCTTCCTAGTAAGAAAGCCTTCTTCGGCTGGCAGGCTGACTGGACATTGCCCAGAAGGCCGACAGGGGAGCAGGCAGCTGCCTTTCCGGGTCTCCTCAAACAGATGCAAATAGTATCATTGCATCTGGGCTGATGGAGGAGCACAGTGGAATGTGTATTTGTCCCTGAGCTCTGGCTCTTTGTTGCCATCTGGGATGTGCCCAGCGGGCAGCCTGCTGTGTTCTGTGCATCACAGCCTGATGAGAAACCTTTGCTTTTGCTCTCCTCTGTCCCTTGGGAATAATGTGTCCACAAGGAATGGCACCACCTAGCCCACAGTGCCACCCAAGAATAGCTGTGATTGTAACAGTGCCACAGAGGGGAAGCTGGCAAATCACCCAGTCCCACGAAATGAGCCTACTTGGTTAAATCACTTTTTTGGAACGGTTACCACACTTATTCGTTTTGTTTGTTGTTTATCATCCCAAGCTTTTAATAATTAGTGGGAAGTGAAGGATGAGAGCCATACATCTGGAAGGGCTTATTCTTGGTTTATTTATTTTATTCCTTTGTCTTTACATTTTCCCTTGAAATTTTGTCTCAGGAAAAAAATTATCAATTCTTCTTGCCAAATATGTTAGCTGTCACCAAGCTGGCATAATGTCAAGAACCTGACTCCTTGCTGACACCTGGAGATGAGGGCATCATCTTGCGCTGTCCGAAGTGCTGATTATTGGTATCGCCATGAATCTCTCAGGGAAGGTGTGTTGGCTTAGCTCAAAGGCTGTATTGTGCATGAGGGAGATGGATAGTTGCTGTGGTAGTGGTGATGGAGGGAGCAGCATGAGTTGGTGAGCAGGGAAGATTCCTGGTTCCTTTGAGTTGGAGTGTCTTCTGGGAAGTCCATGGTCTCTGGGCCTCTGGGAAACACACAGAATCAAATGATGAACAGTCAAGACACGAATTAGCAGTCAGGAGTCAACTACTTAAAGTAGCTCCTTAATGTTCAACTGATATTGTAGGTAAATGTAGCAGGATCAATATTAATTCTATTTAGTAGCTACTATTATTGAGCACTTACTCTATTCTAGGCACTGTACCAAGTATTTGTTATCCATATTTTCATTTAATCCTTATGACAATCCAGTAAGTAAGATTCCATTATTGCTCCTAGGCTATACTCAGGAGAATTGAGACATGAAGAGAACATGGCTTGACAAGGGCTGAGATTTGACTTTAAGTCTGTCTGACATCCTCCAAACTCATTCTTTTAGCCAACGTGTGTGCCCAGTGCATGTACCCAGGACTGAGCTGTAGAAGACCCAGGAGGTCAGCCGCTGGCCTACAGGCGACTTAGAGCAAGCCACTTTCATCACTTAGACCTTGGTTTCCCCATGTATAAAATTACACCTAACTGTGAGGCCTCCAATTAGCCAGAGCTGGAAATAACTGCCTGAAATAACTGCCTGATTTAGTGGTGAGCTTCCTGTCAATGGAAGTTAGCTCAAGTTGTAGTAAAGAGACCCCATGACATCAAAGTCACAGAGGGTGACTTTCATCATGTGATAATGATATTGGTCTATGGAATCTTTACAATTTTTCCTGTAGTCTGTGATGCCAAGCTATTTTCCCACTTATTTTAAGACTAACATTTGTGTTCCTTGAAGTTTTGCTTGTCTTCTTGCCAAAAACAAGATGTGTGTGTGTGTGGGGGGGGGTGTGTGGGTGCAGTTGAGAAGAATTGTCATTCCAGTGTTCATGCAGAGCCTAACATGGACCTAGAGGCACTTGTTTGAACAAAACAAGGGGTACTGCATATTTTAAAATCAGGAAAGATTTGAGAATGATGAGGATGACGATTGTACAAATGTGCTTTATACAACTGATGTATGTATGGATTGTGATAAGAGTTGCATGAGCCCCCAATAAAAGGATTTTTTTTAATCAGGAAAGATTTGTGTCAATATGGTATCCTCTTGTGATACTTATTCAATCTGTATGCTAAGAAAATCATCCAAAAAGCTGGAGACTAGATGAAGAAGAATACAACATCAGGATTAGAAGAAGATCTAGAACTCCTATGAACCTGCAGAGACACAACCTTGCTTGCTGAAAGTGGGAAGGATTTGAAGCACTTGCTGATGAAGATCAAGGATTGCAGCCTTCCGTATGAATTATAGCTCAATGTAAAGAAAACAAAAATCCTCACAACTAGAATATTAGGTGACATCATGATAAATGGAGAAAAGATTGAAGTTTTCAAAGATTGCATCTTGCTTTGATCCACAATCAATACTCATAGAAACAGCAGTCAAGAAATCAAAGGAAACACTGCATTAGGTACATTTTCACACAATATCTCTTCAAAGTTTTGACGAACAAGGATGTCACTTTGAAGACTAGGGTGTGCCTAACTGAAACCATGTGTTTTCAATGGCCATGTATGCTTGTGAAAATTGGACATTGAACAAAGAAGACCAAACAAGAATCATTTGAACTATGGTGCTGGTTAAAAATATTGAAAGTACCATGGATTGTTGAAAGAAGAAACAAATTTCTCTTGAAAGAGGTACAGTCAGAATGCTCTTTGAAAGTGAGAATGGCGAGACTCTGTCTCACATATATTGGACATATTGTCAGCAGACCAGTCCCTGGAAAAGGACATCATGCTTGGTAAAGTCGAGGGGAAGCAAAAATAGAAAAAGACCCTCAACAAGGTGGCTTGTCATAGTGGCTGCAATTATGGGCTCAAACATAGCACTCGTGAGGATGACAAAGGATTGGGTAGTGTTTCATTCTGCTGTACATGGGGTCACCATGAGTCAGAAGTGACAACATGGCACCCAAGAACAACATAGGTATAGAGGTATATAGTCACGCACACGGGGATGGAGAAATCTAAAGGTAATGGACTTTTCCTGTGAACTTTCTGAAGGTGTGTGTGTGTGTGTGTGTGTGTGTGTGTGTGTGTGTGTGTGTGTAACCTCACAGCCATCGAGTCAATTCTGATTCATAACAACCCCTTATTGAGTTTCCAAGCCCTTAAAGCTTTCTCCTGCAGAGCGGCTGGTGGATTTGAACTGCCAGACTTTCAGTTAGCAGCCCTGTGTCTAACACACAGTATCACCTAGACACGATGCCACCATAGATAGCCCTATAGATGTGTACACAAACACACACATCTTATTTATTTATTTCACTGCACTGTGCTCTGTGACTCAGCCAAAGTGGGAGGAAGCACCCATGTGCTCAGCCTTCCTCCTGAGACCCTGCCCGGCAGAGAGGGGGACACTGGATAGGAGGGCTCCGGGATAATTGCTGGAAACACATTTGCAGCTGCCGTTCTCTTTGTCTTCTGCAGACACCAGATTTCCCACCCTAGCAGGGTTCTCACTTTGCGGAACACTCGAACGCCCATTAGGGAAGCTTGTCACTTTCTTATTTGTGGGACATGTCTGACACAGAAAGGTAGGTACCACTTAAAATGTCAAGGCAGCAGTACAGCTGGCAGGTAAACTTCTGTGTAAAAACCCACTTCCTGCTACAGAGCCGGGAGTGATGGAGGGTCCCTGATGGCAGGTGGACCTGGGGCCTCTTGAGCTGGAGAAGAAGGTGTAAACAATCCCAGTGACCCCGCGCATTCTTTCTCCAGCTTGAGACAGTGTAGTGGTTCCTTTCCCACATTTCCAGACTTCATTGAAGGCCCCCATCCCTCCTCCAAGGCCCTTCTCCCCATTCCCCCTGGATCGATACCTACCCTGTCATGGTCTTCCATCCATCTCTACTGCTATATCCACACTCCCGTCGGAATAATGCCATAACTTATCTTCCTGTCCTCCGGTTTCCATAGGACAATCCATTCTGCAGGCAGCTGCCTTTTGAATGCTATTGGAGAGTTCTGAGCAGCGGCATTCCCAGCACATAAAATGTCAATGGCTTCTTGAGTGTTTATGGAGAACAAATAATTAAACAAACGTGATGGCCTCTGTGGGAGACAAGGCCTGGTGATTTGGTTCTGTAAAGATTGCAGCTTAGGAAACCCCCTGAGGCAGTTCTATTCTGTCCCGTAGGACTGACAGAATGGACTCTGAGGCCCACAACAACCACCACCCTCTTTGCCACGCCCTTATCTAGTCCTAGCTACTGATGCCAGCATTGACATTAAACCATTCATGCATTAGCTTATCTTTCTCAGCATTTTATGAGGCCAATATTAATAGCCCCAAGAATCCCTAGGTACTGCATTGTTAAACCAATTGTTTAAGTTCCCCATTACTAGCTGGAGGGTTGGTGCTTTGCACCCGCACAGATGTGCCTCAGAAGAAGGGCCTCGCACTGCGCTTTCACAAGATCCAGGCCTGGACATTGTCCATTCAGCCCCTTGACTTCCTTCTTTTTTCCATTTGCTTTATCAGGAAACTACCAGACAGGGAACTGCCAGAAATTCAGGCCAGATTCAGAAGAGGGTGTGGAACAAGGGATATCATTATTGATGTCAGTTGTATCTTGGCTCAAAGCAGAGAATACCAACAATATGTTTACCTGTGTTTCATTCACTATGCAGAGGCCCTAATGAATTCTGGAAAATGTTGAGAAGAATAGGAATTCCAGAACATCTCATTATGCTCAGAAGGAACTGGTACACAGGTCAAGAGGTAGTTGTACAAGGAAATACTGAATGGTTTAACATCGGGAAAGGTGTGTGTCGGGGTTGTGTCCTTTGCCCATCCTCGTTCATCTGTATGCTGAGCAAATCATCAGAGCAGCTGGATTCTAGGAAGAGCAATGCGGCACCAGGTTTGGAGGAAGGCCTGTTAACAACCTGCGAGACACAGGTTGAAAGTGAGCAAGACTTGAAGGACTTGCTGATGAAGAGTGTAGCTTTCAGTGTGGATTACAACTCAAGGTAAAGGAGTTGACAATCCCCATAACTGGACCAATAGGTGATATCTTGATAAACAGAGGAAAGGTTGATGTTGTCACGGATATTATCTTGCTTGGATCCACAATTAATGCTCATGGAAGCAGTAATCAAGAGACCAAACAACACATACACATCGTGTTAGGTGAATCTGCTGCAAAATACTTCTTTAGAGTATTGAGGACCAGAGATGGTACTTTGAAGACTAAGGTGCACCTGAGCTAAGCCATGATCTTTTCCATGACCTCATATGCATGTGGAAGTTGGACATTGAATAAGGAAGACCAAAGAGAATCAAAGCATTTGGATTGTGGTGCTGGAGAAGAAGCTTGAAAGTACCATGGCTTGCTAAAAGACAAACTGATTGTCTTGGCATAAGTACAACCAGAGTGTTCCTTGGAGGCAAGGATGGCAAGACTTCGTCTTATATTCTTTGGACATCTTGTCGGGAGAGACAGTCCCTGGAGAAGGACATCATGCTTGGTAAAGGGGAGGGGCAGGGAAAAGAGGAAGGTCCTCAATGAGATGGATTGACACCGGAGCTGCAAGGATGGGTTCAGTCAGAGGGACAATTTGAGGGCGGCATAGGGCTGTCCAGAGTTTTGTTCTGTTGCATACAGGGTCGCTATGGGTTGGCGCCGACTCGATGGCACTTAATAACAGTCTTGAAAACCCTGTGGGGTAGCTCTACTCTGCACACTTGGGGTCACCACGAGTCAGTATTGACTTGACACCAACTAACAACATAAAACTATAGTCACGTGCACTAGCAAGTTCCTTTTTGTTCAAGCCTGTTGGGGTTGAGTTTGTTTGTTTATTTGTTTGTTTGTTTTGGATACTTGCTAGTAGACTGGTGGAGAGTAGTGGGTACCTCAAGGACTGTATTGTTATTTTTCAACATGCTGTTAGGGGAGTCCTTGTTTATGATGTATCACTATGCATCAGTGCTGTGGCAGATGCTGGCCACAGGGTGATCTAAAGGCTTTCTGAGGTTCCAGAATGACTAACCAATTGCAAATCTGGTCTCCAAGCACCGGAGGGTTCTGACTGCATACATCCACGTTCCCCGACAGCAACAGCGATCAAAAGACACACCAGAGTGGTGGGAGGGGCATTTGCGGGCAGCAGTAACTCCAAACCTCACTCCAGACCCTGTAGCCCCGGCCTGCAGTAGCTTCTAGCTAGGGCAGAATTCAGAACATGAAGCCCTTCCCTACCCTGCCCCCATTGGGGGGAAAGTTTCTGCTACTACGCAGGTCTGGTTTGTATTGGTCTTGTGAACAGTGGGGTGACGGAGGAATGCATCATTTGCATTGTCAGATTAAGGAGTGGGTGGCGGACTGTGTCAGCAAACAGCTGTCAGCTCAGGGCCTCAGTCAGCTGGGATGGATTACACAAGGCTTGAGGTTCCTGACGGACGCAAATATCTGTCGCTCACTCTTCAGACCCACACTTGCCCTCAACCAAATATGTCACACACTGCTTCTGAAGTTTGAATATGCATATTCAAATATTGCCTGAACATCTCATTAAACTGCATATTCTGACCCCGTGGGTTTCTAAGAAACACCCAGGTGATGCTGAGCGTCGTAAGGTTATAACTAGTTGCCCTCCAGTGGACACCGACTCATGGCAACCCCATGTCTGTCAGAGTACAACTGTGCTCCCCAGGGCTTTCAAAGGTTGATGGGTTGGAAGTAGAGAGCCAGACTTTCTTCTCCAGGTACCTTGGGGTGGATTCAAACCTCCAACCTTTTGATTTGCAGCCACACCTTTCTTGGATTCTTAGCAAGGGTGTGGGCACCAGGAAACACTTGTCTTTGGGGCACCTTGCTGTTTTGTCACTGGGCCTGGTCTCCTTAAAAACCATGACTGGTGCTTGGGTTTCAGAGAAATCCTTGAACCTGGTTGCGTTCAATTTTAACGTCCCCCACCGCACATTGTTCATTGTTGTGAGATGCCAGGAATTGGGTGCCGGCTCACAGTGACTCGATGTACAAAAGAAGAAAACACTGCTAGTTCCTGCACCGCTGTGCCAATCATTGCTCTGAACTCATGTGGGCAGTCTCGGTGTTTGTCCGTCTCCTTGAAGAATTTCCTCTTTTTCACTGACCCTCTGTTTTACCAAGCATGATGTCTTTCTCCGAGGACTGGTCCCCGATAACACGTCCAGATGTGCGAGCTGCGGGCGTGCCATCCTCCCTCCTACGGAGAATTCTGAGGACTTCTTCCCAGAGAGATCGGCTTCCTCTTTGGGCCGTCTGTGGGTAGTCAACACTCTTCACGAAGACCCTCACTCAGGGCACCGCTTCTTCTCCGGACTCTTTATTCGTTGTTCCGCTTTCATGTGCCTCTGAAGTGGTGGAAAAACACACGGCGGGCTCAGGCTCACCTTAGCCCTCGAAGTGACATCTTTGCATCTTAACACTGTAAAGAGATTACATAGGAACATTTTAACTTGAAATATGCTCAGATGAGGCCTTCTAGAATGAGAAATGAGGCCATTTATTCAATTATTTAGTCGTTCCGTAAATACGTGCCAGGCTTTTATGATGAACTAGACACTGTGTTCTGTTCTATGACGTCAGCCATGAACCCCAGAGATGTGACACTGTCCTCCTGGGACGTCCAGTCTAGCCATCAAAGATATGTAAGCTAAGCAAGCAAACAAAGCAAGAGGATTGTAAGTTGTGATTGCACAGGAGGATGCAAACAAAGGGTTAAGCTTGAGACCAATGAACTTTGGTGCATTTTAGGATAAGTTGTATTCGTTTTCTAATGTAGTAGCAAATGCCACAGACTTCGTGGTTTAAAATAGCACCCATTTATTATCCTACAGTTTTGGAGGTGTGCGGTTGAAAATGAATCTCACTAAAGTCCAGCTGTTGGTGGGGAAGTGTACCATCGGGAGGCTCTAGAGGAGAATTTTAGTTCTTGCTTTTCCCAGCATACAGATGCTGCCCAGTTCCTTGGCTCATGGCCCCTTCCTTGAATTATGCCAACCTTTGTATCTGTTTTCGTGTTTTCTTTCTCTAACTCTTCCATCTCGTTTCCCTCTATCACAACGCCTGTGGCCTTATTGGGCTCACCCAGCTAATCCAGGATCGTCTCTTCATCTCAAAATTCTCAATGGAATCCCAAAGTGCTCTTTGCTCTATAGAGGTTTGGGGGATTAGGACATGGACATGTTTGGGCCCTTTAGTCTACCTACCACAGTGCCGGTCCAGAAAGTCTCTCTAAGGAAGTGATAATTACACTGATACCTGAAGGTTCAGCACAGAAAGATGTGTGATGTGTAGAAGAAATGGTTTTCCCAGTCCAGGAAGTAGCCAAGGGCAAAGGTTCTGAGGAAGGAGGGGGCTTTTTAAGTCCAAGGGTTGGAGGGAACGCAGTTATAGGAGAAGACTGGGTGAAAGATAAGAGGCTGGAGTAGAAGGCAGAGGCCAGGCACGTGTACCCTGTGAATTTTGTGAAGACTCCAGATTTTACTTCAAGTGTAAGTAGGAACCACTGGAAAGCTGAAACTGGTTAGTGATCTGATCTGATTTGAGTTCAAAGGGGTGGACGCTCTTCAGTTCCATGTTTGCCAAGTAGGAATGCTGGTCCTTCCAGGGAAAACTGGAAATCTGGATGTTTTAAATTCACAGTTTCAAGCTTGCAATACATTCAAAAAACTTTTTTTATCCACCCTGTGTTTATTGTAGCGGTGTCCACAAAAACAAAATGATGGCAACCTCCAGGGGAGGAATGCATACATAAACTTTGGTACATACGTCCAGTGGAATACTATGCAGCCTTTTACCAATGATGAAACTATCAGACACCTGCTGACATGGACAAATTTGGGAAATAGTATTCTCAGCAAAGTTAGTCTCATAAAGACAATGTATAAGACCACTATTATATTAAAAAAAAAATTACAGAGAACTAATTGTCACACCCAAAGAAGCAGAGTTTAATGTCATGGGGAGACTGAAGGGAAGGGGGTATGAAAAGAAGGAGAAAGTAAAGTAACTAATACTTTTTTTTCTTTAATCATTTTATTAGGGGCTCATACAACTCTTATCACAATCCATACATACATCGATTGTGTAAAGCATGTTTGTACATTCATTGGCCTCATCATTCTTCAAAACATTTGCTCTCCACCTAAGCCCCTGGCATCAGCTCCTCATTTTTCCTCTCCCTCCCTCCTTCCCCCTCCCTCATGAGCCCTT
>NW_022111372.1:78417364-78422019 GCF_000313985.2 Echinops telfairi
TATTTAAAGTACATATACTGGTCAGATTTGGCCAAGAGCTGTCAGGCCACCACTTCTGGAAGGAGTTGTGCTACATAGTTGCCTAGTGATCGAGGGTGAGTGGTGGAAACTTCTGAGGCTCAGCTTCCAGGTCTGCACAGCAGAGAGAAGAACAGAGGTTACTCAGAGGGTTGTTGTGGAAATTTAGTCTATTGATAAGAGAATCCATTCAAAATACTTAGCCTGTAAGCAATGCCGATACAATACCATGCCTATAAATCCATGTAAATATGTCCATAATTTGAGGGGATTAGGTGAGGTTTGAAATAGATCACCTTTAAAATTGCTGCTGGATTTGAGATTCTATAATGATAAAAGATTTCTCATTAATCAGACCATATATTTAATAGCATGAGAGTGGAATTGTCTCTCTCAGGTTTAATTTCTGTACCTACTAGGCTACGCACAGAATGCATCTTTAGTAAAGATGACAGCAGGCTCTAAGACAACCACACTTGGTGACAAAAACTATCAGAGTGAAGAACCATTGCGGGTCATGCCCAACATCAGTGGGTTGTTGTTGCTAGGTGCCATCAAGTGGGTTCTGACCCACAGCGACGCTGTGCACAGCAGAACAAAGCACTGCACCATCCTGTGACATCTCCACAATCGTTCCTGTGCTGAGTCCGTGGTTGTAGCCCTGGTGTCAAGCCATCTCATTGAGAGCCTTCCTCTTGTTCACTGCCAGTGTGTTAGAGACCCAGATATCAAAGGGCTTACACAAAACAAAACACAAACAGCCAAACGCACTGCTAGTCAACCAATTCCAACTCACAGCAACCCTCTAGGATACACTAGAACTCTTCAAAAGTAGTCCCAAACTGCAGATCTTTACAAAATCAGGCTCCCATATCTTTCTCCAGCTGGGCGGTTAGTAGATTTGAACCGGTGACTTTTTGGCTAGCAGCTGAGTGTTTAACCACTAGCGTTCCTCTATCAAGAGGTTAGAGACCAGCGATCAAAAGGTTAGAGACTGGGCATCTGCTTGGGTTTCCCTTTCCCTCAAGGATCTGGGAATGGCTGTCGCTTGTGTTTCTGGAAACCTACATGCTATTCCTTCCTCCGTTTTCCCTAGTGGAGTGCACTTTGGGGAAGGGAGGGGAGTGACAGCTTGTTGACTGGTTTTAAGCAGGTGAGCCTGAAGATTAAAGGCTTTAGCTCATCAAGGTCTCCTCTGAGAGCCAAGCTAGGGATCTCCCCACCTCCCAGGCCCTACTCAGAAAAGTCCAGAGCACAGTTGAGCAAGCTTGATCCCAGCAGAGCTGCCAGGGAGGAGTGGTTGTGAACGGGCCCCAGAAGTTGCCCTAGCTTTGCATTTGAACAAGAGCAGCTCTTTCAAATGGCAATGACAAATTGCATGACTTCTTAGATTATCATCCAGAGGCAATTTGGCAAACAAAAACAAAACCATGCACGCAGAATGTTGATTTCTTTATGAAGCTTTACAGGCAGGGTGCAGACAGGAAGATCAAGAGTCATCACTGATCACCGATCAACACATCTCTTGAATCAAATATACTCCAAAGGAGTCTGACATTATAGTACTAGGTGAGGTGCTCTCCAACTCCCTAGTCTCAATCTTCAGGATCTCTAAGGTGGATTGTGAAAGCGTCCGGGTGTCACTGTGGGTTAGGTGCTGGCCTGCTAACCTTAGGGACAGTAGTGTAACCCCCCCACCCCACAAGGCATTCCTCAGGGGAGAGATGAGGCGGTCTATTCTAGTGCACCTTTACAGTGTGGGAAACCCCATAGGGTTGCTATGAGTCAGATTCAGCCCAATGGCAGTGGATTGTTGTGGTTGTTTTAAGGTAGGTGGAAGTAGCCACAGCATCCCACTGTGCTAAATGCTTGACTGCTAACTGCAAGGTCGCTGTTCAAACCCACCAGCCACTCCTCAGAAGAAATCACTTCTCAGGAGAAAGATAAGATTGCTGGCTCTTTTAAAGATGTACAGTCTCCTAAACCCTATGGAGCAGTCCCACCTTTCCTATAGGGTCACTTTGAGTCAGAATTAACTTCTTGACCATGAGGTTTAAGGTGGGTACCATGTTCCACTCTGCCACTTCAGGTTATGACGATACTGCATAACACCATACAGATATAAAACCTCAATTCTGATGTAACTCTTGTCTTGAAATGCCATTCATTTAATAAGCCTTAGCCTGGTGTTAAAGGCTGTCCATTCGGGCCCAAAGAAGACACAGTGGGAGACAGTGAGCTGCTTATAAAATCAAAGGGAAGGTTGGGGCCACCGACTGGGCAAGCAGAGGTGGATCTTCAAACCAAACTCAGTGCCACGGAGTCGATGCTGACTCATAGCGACCCCTGTGGGTTTCTGAGATGGTAACTGTTTACAGGAGTAGAAAGGCCCGTCCTTCGCCTGCAGAGCTGCTGGTGGATTGCAGCATAACCTCTTCACCAGCAGGGCTCTTGAGGAAGTTCTAGCTGCGGCCAATTCACTTCAATCCCCACCCAGGGGTTGATCCCAAGGGATTTCCGCCCTGTGTCATTCTGCTCAGGCTCTAAATCCCTGGGAGCCTCCAACGTCTTGAGAAACCTTTCTTCCTGGGACAACAGTGGCCAGGACTAAAAGGTCCACCAAGCCTTGGCACACTTTGTGTACCAGAGGAAAGGGGTTCTCACAAATAAATAGTGATGAAGTGTTACCATAATAAGGTCCCGGGGTGATACACGTGGTTTGAGGTTGGCTGCTAAACTAAACGTTGTTGGTTTGGACCCAACAAGTGCATCCTCAAAGTGAAGGTTGATTCCATAAAGATTACAGCCAAGAGAGCCCAAATGGAGCAATACCACATGGGGTCTCCACTAGTCACAGCCGAGTAGATGGCAATGGCTTTGGCCTTTCGTTGGTTGTCAGAGGCAGGGAAAGAAGGCAGGTTGGCAGAATCAGCAGATGTCTTCCACAGTGTCCTGCATAGACACTCTCCCTTCTCCATTGGGCCACTTTCCATGGCCCCATCAAATGCATCCCTTCCCTCCACTGTATTCTACATTTCCTCTAGTCCCTGCCCTGCTTACCTTGGTATCCTCTCTGTGATGCTCCTCTTGTCTGTCTCTGCATGTTCCCCAAGACCACTTCATGGAGAAGGACCCCTTCTAGGTCTCTACCTATCATGCATAGGGTTTAGGTTGAGTTAAGGACTCGGCTTTATTGGAAAAAGAGGAACCTTACAAAGCTGGTGCATCCAGACCCAATGTGAGAAGCCATGGCTGGGCTTGTGGTGAGGGCCTGATTTCCAGGAACGACCCCAGCATTGACTCTCCCTCTTCTCCCATGTGTAAGACAAAAGTGAGAAAGCAAATTTGGTGGACAGAGTAACACACAGGCTATTTGGTGTCACTAGTTGGGACTTGGAGTGACAACCATTTATTGGAGTGGCCTGGGAGCATAGTTGCCCTACTTGATCTTGGGTCCACGGTTGATGATGGAAGACATCCGTCCCATAGGAAGTGAGTTTGAGTGTAGCCACATTGTGTGGGAGAAAGCAGACCTGAGCCTAACTTGCCTTAGGTATTCTGTAATGAACCCAGGACAGTGCTCCTGGATGCACTAGATGGACACAACTCCAGTACTACTCTTTTTGTAGTACGCATTGTCCTAGAACACCTCAAAACCAGACGCATCCCATTTCTCTGAACTCCTCTCCCTAACACACTTGCCCTCACTTTCCTGTTTCCTTCTGTCCTCTCTTCAGGCTCCCACCTGAATTGAAGGGGTGAAGTGTGATGGGTGAAGAACTTGAAGGTTTTGATCCGCTACTGCAATGTAAAATGTATCAAGCAAGCAATCAAGAATCACTGATACTGGTGATTTGAATTTAAAAGTTGGAAATAGAATAGTAGCTGGAAAGTATGGTTTGGTGATAGAAAGGACACTGGAAATCAGATGATAGAATTTTGCTAGCCAGACAACTTATTTAATGCAAGTATCTGTTTTCAACAATACGGATTGTGACCATTCACATGGACCTCGCTGGATGGAATGCACAGGGGTCAAAGTGACTACGTCTGTGGAAAGAGATCATGGGGAAGCTCAGTGTCACTGGACAGAACACGACTGGGGCTGACTGCAGAACAGAACAGCAATTTCTCAGATGGAAGTTCAAGTTGAAACTGAAGAAATTAAAAAGAAGTCTGTGACAGTCAAAGCATGTATATCTTGAGTATATCTCACCTGACTGCAGAAGCCATCTGACGAATAGATTTGACGCATTCAACCCTAATGACTGACGACCTTGTGAGTTGTGGAATGACATCGTATATGAAGAAAGCAAAAGATCATGAAAAAGGAAGGGGGAAAACACAAAAATGAATGTCAGAAGAGACTCTGAAACTTGCTCTACAACGTAGAGAAAGCAAAAGGGAAAATTATGAAGTGAAGCAGCTGAACAGATGATGCAAAGCGTGACTTGAGAAGGCAAACTAAAGTATCACAGTAAAACTCTCAGGACCCGGAGTTCATAGCAGAAAGAAAGAACACACCTGAAATTTCTCAAGCTGAAAGAACTCAAGGCAAAATGTAAGCCCAGTGCTGCAATATTGAGGGATTTTATGAACAAAATATTAAATGGCATTGGAAGCATCAAAAGGAGATG
>NW_022111372.1:78425719-78427501 GCF_000313985.2 Echinops telfairi
AGGCAAAGATGTGGACGACACCAGTGAGTAAAGCAGTTACGGTTCCCACCCTGGTCTAGGTAACTGATATTCTTTAACTTCCTCTAAACCCTAGGAGCAAATTTTCTTTGGTTCGCTAAGTCCTTAATGCTTCCAAGATAAACTGTGCCCTTCTCCGATCCAGATTTACTGGTGCACGACATTGAATCTGAGGGAAAACTGGTCCAAAAGGTTCCTGCATTTATTAAGGATTCAAAAAAACTCCTCTCCTTTCATCCCCACACATTCACATGGTCATGTAAAAGTTGGGTCACGCTTTGCCCCGCTCAACCCTGTTACGGCTGAGATGCCACAGGGGGTAGCATTGTTTTGACAGACTTAAAAGGCATCAAAACATAACTGGCTTAAATGTCACATGCTTTCTCTGTGAGCTGTCACTCAGAGATGGCTGCATCCACCGATGCATCAGGGGGAGCACCGATCAATGGTTGGGGGTGAGCAGGGGAGGGCATCTGGCTTTCAAGTCCAGGCACCGACTTGACAGCTCTGGCCTTGGGAAAGGGATCGGTAGGAGAAGGCCTTTGCTGTTCTGAGGACCTTGGAGATTGTAAGGTGTGGGGTTCTCATTCTACAGATATGATGGGTAAGGAGACATATCCGCAACCATGCTACTGGGTTGGCGTCAGTCAGTGCTTCATCCGTCCTCACCTTAGTTAACCACTTGGATTTAAAAGCCCAAAGGAGCTCTTTTTCCTGTTGGGTCACTGACCTACGGAGGAAAAGATAATTGAGGTTAAAGTTTACCCTGGCATGTCAGAAACAAGTCCATTAGCTGTTTTAGCAATGTTGATTGTTGTTCGGTAAATGCATGTGTAAGTCACAACTCTTTGAATGAAGACCGAGAGCTACAACTGATTAAGTGATTACATTATTTAAACCTACACTCAGCCCTCCTGCTTCAAGCCCAGCATCTGCTCCTCAGAAATAGTTTTCTGCATCCCATCCAGGCAGAATCTGGCACTGACAGAATACACCCACTCCCTATACCTCTAGAATAGCATTTGTAGTATGCTTCTGGAAAGCAGCTGCCAAAACATACTGTAGCTGTTTGAACATGAGCATCATCTGTTGTTTGTTCTTCCATCTCCTTGAGAACAAAGATCCTGGTTGATTCTTTTCTATCCCCTTAGCACGTTGACGTTTTCTGTTCACTCATACTTCAACATTTCTTCCACTTGGTTTAGCTACTCTAGTTCAAGAGCAAGTTTTAGAGCAGAGGTTCTCAACCTGTGGGTCAGGACCCCTTTGGAGGTTGAATGACCCTTTCGCAGGGGTAGCCAGGGACCATCAGAAAACAAATATTTCCGATGGTCTTAGGAATAGGGACACGCTTCTCTATCCGTCTCCAGGTGGGTCTGCCCACATGGACACATGCCCACATATGAGTACCCGATGTGAGGATTGTTACCCATGCTACACCATGCTTCAAGACAAATTTCATTTGTTTTTAATTAGAAATAAATATTTCACAATATATAATTACATATTGTTTTTATGATTAATCATTATGATTTAATTATGTTCAACTTGTAACAATGCAAATATATCCTACATATCAGATATTTACATTGAGATTCCTAACAGTAGTAAGATTACAGTTATGAAGTAGCAATGAAAATAATTTTATGTTGGGGGGTCAGCACAACCTGAGGAACTGTATGAAAGGGTCGCGGCATCAGGAAGGCTGAGAACCACTGCTCTAGTCTCTTCTGACATCCTCTTTGGGCTTTTCTTTTTATCCTT
>NW_022111372.1:78428682-78430968 GCF_000313985.2 Echinops telfairi
AGGTATCATATTGAATGATACAGGAAGCATCAAAACAAGATGGAAGAACACACATGCAATATCAAAAATAATCGGTGGACGGTCAACCAGTGCAGGAGGTAGCATATGATCAAGAGCCGATGGTATTAAAGAAAGAAGTGCGCTGCACTGAAGGCATTGGTAAGAAAACGAGACTGCTAAAATGGACAGTTTTCCTGATTGAAACTGCCGACAACTATCAATGCTTCAACAAATTGATGAAGCATTAGAAGAACTCATTTGTCTATGCTAAGAAATTTGGAGCCAGCTACCTGGCCAATTGACTGGAAGAGATCCATTTTTATGTCCATTTAGAAGAAAATTTATCCCAAAGAAGATGGAAATTATTCCACATATTAATATTAATTGCACGTAAAATGTGGTTGAAGATAAAAAATGGTTGCAATAGTGCATTGACAAGGAGCTATGAGAAATTCAAGCTGGATTCAGAAAAGAATACAGAAGAAGGGATATAATTGCTGATGTCCAATGGGTCTTGGTTGAAACAAAGAATACCAGAAAGATGTTTACTTGTGTATTGTTGACTATGCAAAGACATTCGACTGTGTGCATCATAACAAACTATGGATAACACTGACATATTGGGAATTCTAGGACGCTTTGTTGTCCTCATAAGAAACCTGTACACAGACCAAGAGGCAGTCATTCCAACAGAACAAGGGAGTATTACATGGTCTAAAATCAGGAAAGTTGTGTGTCAGGGTCTTATCCTTTCGCCATACTCATTCAATCTGTATGCTGATCAAACAATCTGAGAAGTTGGGCTACATATAGAAGAATGCAGTGTCAGGATGGGAGGAAGTCTTAGTAATAATCTATCGCATGCACATGACCACTTTGTTTGCTGAGAGCAAAGAGGATTCGAAATACTTGTTGGATTGCAACTTACTGTAAGGAAAACCAGTATTCACAACTGAATTAACAGACAGCATCATGACAGAGAAATGATCCAAGTTGTCAAGGATTTTGCTTTGCTTGGATCCATGATCAATAATCATGGAAGCAGCAGTCAAGAAATTTAATAAAAAATGTATTGCATTGGGCAAATCTGCTGCACAAGATCTCTTTAAAGTGTTGCAGAACAAAGATGGGACTGTGAGTGTTAAGATGCACCTGACCCAAGCCATGGGTGTTTTTAATTGCATCATATATATATATGAAAGCTGGACAATGAATAGAAAATATCATGGAAGAACTGAGACATTTGAATTATGGTGTTGGTGAAGAATACTTAAAGTATAATGGAGCAGAGGAACAAACAAATCTATCTTGGAATAAATACTACCAGAATGCTCCTTAGAAGTATGGTGAGACTTCATCTCACATACTTTGAACATGTTAACAGAAGAGAGCAGTCCCTGGAAAGGAACTTGGTATAGTAGAGGCTCAATGAAAAAGAGGAAGGTTGTAAAGGAGATGGGCTGACACAGTGGCTGAAATAATAGGTTCAAACATAACAATCGTGAGGATGATACAAGACCAACCAGTGGTCAGTACTATTGGACACAGGGTCTCTACGAGTTGAAACCAACTCTATGGCATCCAACAACAACAATAACCACATAACGTAGCACCCGGTATATAAGCAGTTAATGCCCCATGTAGAAAGAAGGAATGAGCACCAAATTATACATGGGCACTATTACGGGATATTATGAGTGAAATTCAGGGTGTGGTCTGAGAGCCAGAAGAGCACATGGAGATGGACAAAGGGAAACAAAAGAGGAGCAGAGAGAAAAGCAGGCGTCATCACTCCGGAGGGGACACACTTGTAGAGAAGGGGCTCAATGGCTTTCAGAGTGACTCTAGGAAACCAGAATTGATCAGATCCTGCTGTTCTCTGGAGCTTATGGGGAGAGTGATTTCCTGTTATCACTTCTCTCTGAACTGCTAATTAGAGGATTAGCCATTGTTCAGAGCTCTTTAAACTTCCAAGCTAAATCCATTGCTGTCAGAGTCCCTTCAGAGTATAGCCATTTTATAGGACAGGGCGGAGTGAGCCCTGGGTGGCATAGTGGTTACACATTTGGCTGCTCACCACAAGGTCAACAGTTCAAAACCACCAGCCACTTAGAGTTTCAGTCTCAGAAACTCACCAGGGTACTACGCATCACTAAAAAGCAGTGATGAACGTATGAAGCACATTGCTGCATGGGAAGAGCTGGAGGAAATCATGCTAAGTGAAGTAAGTCAGGCACAAAAGGACAAGTACAACATGAGTCCGCTGAGGTAAGCAATAAAAAAAAA
>NW_022111372.1:78433137-78436586 GCF_000313985.2 Echinops telfairi
ACAAAGATCAATCTATAACCCCTTCCCAGGGGGACAAACAACAGAAAAGTGGGTGAGGGGCAATGGAAGACGATGTAAGATATGAAAACAATGATCTATAATTTATCAAAGGTTCATTAGGGAGGGGCGGTGGGGAGGACAGGGGAAGATATGGGGAGTGGATATCAGGGGCTCAAGTGGGAAGAGAATGCTTTGAAAGTGATGATGGCGGCATATGTGCAAATGTGCTTGACACACTGGATGGATGTATGGATTGTGATAAGAGATGTAAGAGCCCCCAATGAAAGAATTTAATAATAATAATAATAATAATAAAAGAATGCTCCTTAAAAGGGAGGATGACAAGACCTTGTACTTTGCTCTTGAGGCATGTGGTCAGGAGACCACTCCCTGGAAAAGGACATCCCACTTGGTGAGGTCGAGGGGCAGCGAAACAGAGGAAGACCCTCAGGGCGATGGACAGACACAGGGAAGACCGCAAGGAGCTTCAGCACAGCACAGTGACGGGAAAGGTGAGCACCAGGCCGCGTTTGGTCCGTTGTACAGAGGGTTGCTGTAAGTCACAGGCTGCTCGAGGGCACCTAACAACAACAACATCGGTGGAATACTTGCTCTAGTCCCCTGATTTTATATATATATATATATACCTAACAACAACAACATCGGGTGGAATACTTGCTCTAGTCCCCTGATTTTATATATATATATATATGCACATATTACTGTCTAGCTATAGCCACTATATTCCCACTTTAGGAGTCAAGACGTGCCATAGCCAGTCAGTGGCACACACAGGAAGGACTCTTACCCACGTGGCGTAAGGTATTCGTTTCCTGAGAATCTTTCACACCCATTTTCTTTTCCTGATCAATGTTACCCCTCACGATGCAAGAGCTAATTTTCGGTGGTCTACGAACCAGAAACCAGTTGCTGTCAAATCAATTCTGACTCGTGGGGACCCCATGGGCGTCAGGCGAGAACTGTGCCCCAGGACTTTGCAGGACTGATTTTCCAGAAGCAGGTAGGGTCACCAGGCCTTTCTTCTGATGGGCCTCTGGGCGGGCCTGAGCCTCCCAGTTCTAAGTTTGTAGCCAAGTTCATTCGTTATTCGCTCCCAGAGACTTCCAGTCCAGAAACACTCCCGTGGTAAGAAAGTCATTCTTTTACAGTCTGTCTGAATACTTCCTTTATAAAAATAAACACACTCGTTGCCATTGAGCCGCCCTAGAGGAACTGACCCTGTACGTTTCCAAGGCTGTAAATCTTCATGGGAGCAAAAGGCCTCATCTTCCCTCACGGCACAGCTGGTGAGTTTAAACTACTGACCTTGTGCTTAGTGTTTCAATGTGCATGCCGCCACACCACCATGGCTCCTAAACCTTACAAATGTCCTTTTTAACGGAACAAATGAGCAATCTCTTCACCCACGTCAGGACCTTGCTAACATGTAACTGTATTGCTGCTTCATCGCATTTATTTTTGTGCTTGCCTTCTCTTTGTGGCGAACAGCCTTTGCTTTTATCCCCTTTTCGGTGGTTTCTTTTCAAAATAAATTGATTTAGGATTAAAGACAAGAAGAAGAATTGCTTCAAGTATTAAGGAAACCACGTGAACAAAAGTAGTGATGATGCAAAAACGTGACAAAAAATCATGACAATGACCTAGAAGTGAATGACAGAGGTGGAGACCCTGCCCTGAGCACTGGCCTAGGGGCCTGGTGGCTGGGCCTAAGAAGCAGCACGATGGCCATTTGGGACATGGCTGTGGTGTTCCCCTGGCTGTGGACACATCAGTCCCCATCCCTGAGCCTCAGCCTCCTTATCTATTGAGTGAGGGAGCTGAATGAAATTATCTCTAACATTCTGTGACATCCCAGTTTATTCTTCCTGGCTGAGATTACATTAGACTTGTTAGAGAGTCATCCCTTCAAACCCTATAAAGACAAAGGGCTCGGTAGCCTCCCCTGCCTCACTTACAGGCAGCCTATGAATCCCCATCGAGATTCCTGTGGAAGAGAGTGAGGAGATGAATGCATGCCGCGCATTTGCACTGCTCTCCTACAAATCAGACAGGTCCAGGTTGGCCCCGAGCATCTGTCAGGAGGAAAATGAAGGCCCTTGACACTTCCTTACTCTGAGTTATTCCACCTGGGCCGAGCAGACCTGGCCTAATGGGCTTTCTCCCTCTCTGGAGGGCTCTGTGTCTGCTCTCGCAGAGACAACCATGGTCCTAAGTTAAGTCCAGCTAGAAAGAAGAGAGAATTTCTTATTAGGAAATACAAGCTGCAGAACAATAGCGGGGTTGCAAGTCCACATGGAAAATAAACTGACCGGAAGAGTCAGGCATGCAAAGACACAATTCTTTTTGCCACTATTTTTGGGGGGGCTCGAGAGGAATCTAGGAAGCACTAGGTGCAGTAAACTATTGCAACACACTGTGCTGAGAATTTGCTGTAGTTAGTGCACATCAATCCTGAGAGTCAGGAATTATCATCGTCTTCATCACAACAAGAGCATCCTGCAGCTACATTTGGTGATATAGATGAAGACATTGAGACGTAGAAAGGTGATGGCCCCTCTAACCTAAACACAATACTAGTAGGCATAGCCACTATCATTGTTTGAGCCATGGGGTCAGCACCCAACTTATGTGCAACAGCATCTTGTGCTGCTTAGGGATTTCATTGGTTGAATCTCTTTGGAAGGAGAACACCAGGCTTTTCTTTTTCTGTCTTCATCTAGAATGACTATACTTGATCACACATGTGACGGAGCGCTGGTGGAATAGTGCTAACACATCAGGCTGCTAACTGCAAGGTCAGCAGTTCGAAACCACCAGCTGCTCTGTGAGAGGAAGAGCAGACTTTCTACTAGAGTTATAGCCTAGAAAACTCACAGGGGCAGTTCTACCCTGTTCTGTAGGGTTATTACGAGTCACCACCATCTCGATGGCAGTGAGTTTGTTTGTTTGTTTTTAAATCATGTAAGTAAACCGGACCCTGGTGGCAAGGTGGATGAAGTACTGGGCTGCTAACCAAAAGGTCGGCAGTTCAAATCCACCAGACACTGAGAAAGATGAGGCTGTCTACTCCCTCAAAGATTTACAGCCTCAGAGACCTTAGGGAGAAATTCCACTCTGTCCTAAAGGATTACCATGAGTCGGAATCTACTCAGCCTCAATGGATGTTATGTAAGTGAAGGGGACCTGGCGGCACAGTGGTTTAAGCTCTAGGTTGCTAAACAAGAGGTCTAAGATTCAAACCCACCAGCCACTCCACAGGAGATAAGCTTGGCAATCCGCTAACAGAAAGCACAGAGCCATTTATAGAGGTCTAGATAAAGATATGTACATATGCAAATGTATTTACATGAGGATGGGGAAATAGATCTATGAGCCTACATTTATAGATTTAGTATTAAGGTAGCAGAAGGACATTGGGCCTCCACTCA
>NW_022111372.1:78437736-78439731 GCF_000313985.2 Echinops telfairi
AAAAAAAGAAAACACAGAGCCTTGAAAACCCTATTTGTTAATTCTAGTCTGTTCTCTGGGGTTGCTATGAGTCAGAATTAGTGTGATAATTATTCAAAAAGCAACCCATGACCTTTGAACTCCCCTCTAGGTCACTGGAAACCCTCAAACCATCAAGGTGACCCGAGGAAGCAGATCTTATTCTGCATTGCTCCTGTCCCTGACTCTGCTCCCATCGTCTGAGCACAGACCCATGATCTGGGCCCGACTGCCCACCCTGTACCTGTGTGCTGCCAAGCAAATTCCCCCTTAAAGGAATGAACCAGGCATGAAAGTGTTTGATCGATTAAAGCAAATGGGTTGTCAGGAAACAGCAGCTCCTCTGTGTGCAGCCTTTATAGCATCTCCCTATTACAAGGGACTCAATCAAACGGCAGCCCCCTCTCTCTCCTGATGTTCCCATCTCCAAGTGCAGAGAAAAGAAGAAAACACTCTTTGTGAAGCTTATGCCCAGGCAGTGAATCACAGAGGCTCTTCAATCACTATTGCTTTCTCCCTCTTGCCATTCCTATTGAGCATGATGTCTTTTTTATCCCACACCCAGGGGCTTTGTGTGTGTGCTACTCCTCATTAATTTGATCACAGAGGGCAGATCTAAGATGCGATTCAAGTAAATGAAATGTTCTCCAGAAGCTATCCAGGTGGAGGCGTTCCCTTCTAAGCCCTCAGCCGTGTCTTTGAATTCATTAGCCGGAGCACACAGCGACTCCAAAGAGGCACGTACACCGAGTGTACACACCCCGGAGAGCCTGATTCTGCAGCCTGGCTCGGAGTCACCTTCTCCTAACCCGCATTGTGTGTACTCCAACGTTCTCATTAATTTTTGCTGGCTGCCTGACAGCCTCTGCCTCCAGATTAGAGTTCTGGAATTAGGCTCATCTGAATACGGCAAGCGAGCAGCAGTATTCCCAGCCCCCTTCTTCCAGGCTGGAAGCCCCACCCCCATTCTGCAGAGTAAGACAGCTGAGGGTCTGCCGGGGAGGCCCTCTCAGAATGGGAAGTACTAGGGAGACTCACCTTCACATACAGGCCGAGTTCTTAGCCTGACTAGAAAGCGAACCTCACCAAGACCCCTCCCAGGCAGCCTGCCACTGCAGGGTACAGCCTCGGTGCATGAAGTGGGGGGTGGGGGTGTGCGAGGCAGGTGAGGACAGCTGTCATCACCTACTGATGCTTTAGTGCAAATGGCGTTGGTCAATGGACTTCAGCCACCTGACGGGGTCAGGAGAGATACAGATAAACTGTAGGCAGTGGAAGGGCTTCAAAAGAGGGAACAAAGGCAGTCCTAAGAGAGAGAGGCTTGGGACCTAAGAGCTGCACATGGATACTGGGTCCCAGAGCCCTGAAACTAGTCGGCATGATACCACAATGGTGGCTATGCCTTGTCCAAACCTCAGATGTGCACAGCATGGAGTGCAAGGCCTCATGTCAGCCACACCCTTTAGCCGGTTGTAGTGGTGTTTCGGTTGTGACTACCTGCTGTCAAGTTGGTGCCTGACTCGTGGCACGCCTATGCACAATGAGATTGGACCATTATCATCCACAGGGTTTTCATGGCTGATTTGGGGGAGGAGATAGATATCCAGGCCTCTCTTCCCAGACTGCCTAAGTCTGAAAGCTCTGCTGAAACCTGTGCAGCCCCACAGCAACAAGAACCCTCCATTGTCAGACACGTGTGGCTGAGCATGTCAAACACGGCCTGAGCCAAACCCAGGGCTGGGTTACTCATTCCCATGGAATCTACTTCAACTTGCAGGGTGGCCAAATAGCACAGAGAAGAACAGCCCATAAAGCTTCCAAGGCCATAATCTTTACAGAAGCAGTTTGCCACATCATTCTCCTAAAGAATGGCTGGTAAATTTGAACTGCTGCGGATGATCCCTACAGGACCAGTGGTGTGAGTGGCGATACTGGGAGGGTAGAGGGAGAGTGGGTAGGAAAGAGGGAACCGATTAC
>NW_022111372.1:78440138-78441553 GCF_000313985.2 Echinops telfairi
TAAGTAGGAATTTACTTTCAATATCAACCAGCACGCTAAATTAATGTTGTCATTTTGTACTTGTTGTTTTTGTATATTTAATTGAGCTTATTTACATATTGGTTGGATTTTTACAAGATGAAATTATATAGTCTATACTTTCTTGAAAAAAAACCCAAAAAACTCACCAGGGCAGTTTTACCCTGTCTGATAGGGTCCCCGTGAGTCAGTCAACTATGAGTTGGAAGTCAGTGGGTGAGTGAGAGAAAGTAGAACAGTTCCATAGGGTGCCCAGGGCTGTGATCCTTAGGAAATCCAACTGGAGCAATTGATTTCTTTAACTACTCACTTTCTGGTTGGCACATGAGTGCTTTAATCACTATACCACTACAACTCCATTTAGCGCTCTTTAGTCACTTTGCTCTTCCCTCGGTCCTCTGCAGGGGAAAGGCTTTAGAGGAACTGGCTTTCTGTGCTGCAGCTCACAAGTCAGGACATTACTGCTGGATAAAATGGTGGCATTGGCCTCCTCAAGCTTGCTGGGAGGTCCCGTGTCTTCTTAGTTGAAAGGCAGGTTTTTTGCAACTATTCTGATTATTCGTAGAACTAGATCTCATTTTCCCTAGTCACCCACACCTGCAGCTGAGAGAAAGTGGAAGAAAGGGAGGAAAAGGGAGGGAGAGAGAGGAAGTTTGGGGTCACCAGAACTAACATCTCTCATATTCTGAGCTTTGACTGTGTGCAAGGTGCCAATATCAGCAAGCTGTCTCACTTACTCCTCACCTTTGAAGTAGGCATTTTTATTATTTCCATTTACATGTGTGGAAGCTCATGATAAATATTTTACCCATGGTAAAATACCTGGTTCCTATGAGAGTCCATATTTAACACCATGGTGGTCTGACTCCACAACCCCATTTTCTTTTCCATGATGTTGCTGAAATACCACTCTCCAAGAGGCACAAGATCACTTGTATGTATAGTAGGGTAATGATACATGGTAGCTGCGTTAGTCGGGGTTGTCTAGAGAAACAAATCCAGAGACATTCATATGTGTGTAAGAGAGAGCTTTATATCAAAGAGCAATTGTATGTTGAAAAAATGTCCAGCTTAGTCCAGATCAAGTCCATTATTCCAATATTAGCCCATATGTCTGATACTAGTCCATACATTTCTCTTTAGACTCACACAGCACACGCAATGATGACAAAGCAGGAAGGTCAGAGGCTGGTGGGTAGAAAGTCTTGTGGATTCAGTGGTGATGGAGGCATCTCAATGCGGATGTGGGTCTCCACGTGGCTCCTCCAGCCTTCTGGGTGTCTCAACAGCAGGAAAAGGAATGCAGAGAGAGTGAGCTATTTATCTCCATCAAGCCTCCAAATAAGGTCATCAAGCTGCAACCTGATTAACAGGCTAAACGCCACCATTCACTCTTT
>NW_022111372.1:78442538-78447660 GCF_000313985.2 Echinops telfairi
TCTTTTGATAGCCGGGTGCTATCAGCTTTCTTCACCACATTTGCTTATGCATCCCTTTTGTCTTCAGCGGTTGTGTCAGGAAGGTGAGCATCACAGAATGCTGGGTTATTAGAACAAAGTGTTGTTGAATTGAGGGAGCACTTGAGTAGAGGCCCAAAGTCCATCTACAACCTTAATTCTTAACATATAGATATGAGTACATAGTTCTATTCCCTCTGGATATATATATGTATTTACATATGTACATGTTTATATTTAGACCTCTGTAAATGTCCTTTGCCTCCTGGTTCTTTCCTCTATTTCCTTTTTACTTTCCTTTTGTCCCACCATCATGTGTGGCCTTCATTCGGGTTTAGTAATTCCTCGCTGCTACATTGCCCTTGATGAAGCCCCACTAGGCATCCTATGCCCTTCTCTCCATTGATTTTAGTTCACTTGTTGTTTCCTTGTCCCTGGGTTGGTTCCCTACCCTCCTTTCCTTTCTCCCACCTCCCCTTCTCCCATATCCCCCTGGCACCATTGGTCCCATTCTTTTCATCTCTGAATTATTTATCCCACCTATCTTGTCTCGATAGACATGCAGATACAATAATAAGTGCAAACACCAGGCAAAGCCAAACAAAACAACAAAGGAAGTCAAGACCAACAAAACAATAACAACATCAAAAAGCCACTACCAAAAATGGAAAAGCCTATAAATAGTTCAAGATCTGTTTGTTGGCCTTTACTAGTGTTTTTCAGTTGAGTCTGATGGGGTTCCACACTCTGTCTCCAAAGTCTATTTTTGGTAGTCCCCGGGGATTTCATCACTCTGCTCCCCTTGCTGCTCTGTTGCATGCTCTTAGTGCCTCGCCCCAGAGTGATGGGGTCGGATTGTGCACAATTCCTGCACTGTGTCTCTAATGTTGGCCCCCACTGCACTATGGTTTAAGGAGGGATGTTGTGTCTCATGGTGGGGCCGGCCATATGGTCCTCTTCTGCTCTAAGGAGGAATATAGTCCTCGGGGTTTGGTGGGCCATGATGTCCTCCCCTCCCTCTCCATCCCTTTTTTTTTCTCCCATGTGCTCTAATCAGAGGCGCCCCTCTCCCCAAGCTGTTGCCGCAGTGCTGTCCTCTGAAGTGCATTCTTCTGAAGGGGTGGGGAGGTGGTGTCCACATAGTTGGAGTTGGGGCTGGCCCCGCAGACCTCTCAATTGGTTCCCTGGTACATGCAGGTATGTTGTTTTCATGTCTTGGTGCATCGGGTTGAAGCCTGGTCTCTCTCTCCCTCTCCTGTGGAGATATAAACAATACCCTCCCCTTGGGTGGGTTAGTGCCCTGCTCACCCCCTACCCGTGTCTTTTTTTCTCTCTTTCTTTCCCCGTCCTATTTGATTGGCTTCTGTATATATTCCTGGATTGGGTTTGGCCCCTGCCATAGTAGCTGGACCTCACCCCAGGGCTGTATGTACATAGTAGCTTTTCCCTATGCTCCATTTTTCGTTAAGCTTACCTCAATGGACTCGTGTACTTGTCCTTTTGTGCTTGGCTTACTTCACTTAGCATGATTTCCTTCTAAGGAGCATTCTTACTGAACTTCTTCCAAGACAGATTTTTTAAGTTTTTAAGACCTTGGTACTTTCCATCTTTTTGCCAACACCGTAATTCAAATGCATCAGTCCTTCTCCCGTCTTCCTTAGTTATTGGTCAACTTTCACACATATACGAGGTCATTGAAAATATCATGGCTTGGATGAAGTTCTCTTTAGATCTCTAGTGATACCCTTGCCCCGCAGCACTTTAAGGACATCTTGTACAGCAGATTTTCTCAATGCAATGTTCCTGACTTCCTTGACTGCTACTTTCGTGAGCTTAGATCCAAGCAAAGTCAAATCCTTGACAACTTCAATCTTTTCTCCATTCTTCTGAGGTTGTCTATTGATCCACTTGTGAGGATTTGGGTTTTTCAATCCATATTGAAGGCTGCAGTGTTTGATTTTCATTAGCAAGGACTTCAAATCCTCATTTTCAGCATGGAGGGTTATGTCATCTATGTATTTCAGGTATGTTAATAAGCCTTGCTCTGATGCTGAGCTCTTCTTCACATAGTTGCGCGTCTCAGATTATTTGATCAGTATACACACTGAACAAGCAGGGTGAAAGAATACAACCCTGAATCACAACTTTCCTGATTGTAAACCACGCGGTATTTCCTTCTGTTTGTCCTACTGTCTGCCTCTGGGTCTATGTAGAGGTTTTCCAAAAGAGCATAATGAAGTGTTCTGGAATTCCCATCATCATAGCGCTGTCCATAACTGCTTATAATCTGCATAGACTATGCCTTGGCATAGGCAATAAAACACAAGCAAACATCTACATGGTATTCTCTGCTTTCAGCCAAGATCTTTCTTGGCCATGACAGTCCTTATTCTAAGTCCTCTTCTGAATCCTGCCTGAATTTCTGGCATTCCCTGGCAATGTACCACTACATCTGTTTTTAAATTATCTTCAGTAAAGTTTTACTTGCATCTAATATTAATAATATTGTTGAATGATTTCCCCATTCTGTTGAGTCACTTTTCTTTGGAATGGGCACACCTATAGATATCTTTGAGTTAGTTAGCCAGGTAGCTGTCTTCCAAATTTCTTAGGAGAGAAGAGTGAGTGCTTCCGCCACTGATTCCACTTATTGAAACATTTCAACTGGTTTTCTGATAATTCCCTAAGTCTTGATTTTCACTAATGTCTGCAGTGCAACTTGGGTTCTTCATTCAATGCTACTGGTTCCTGATCCTGCTCTACCTCTTGAAATAGTTCCATGTGGACCATTTTCCCCCCCTGTATAGTGAGTATATATTCCTTCCATATTCTTTTGATGCTTCCTGCATCATTCAATATTTTGCTCATGGATTCTTTCAATAATGTAACTTGAGACTTGCATCTTTCCCTTTAATTATTTCAGCTTAAAATATGCTGAGCATGTTCCTTCCTTTTTGGCATCCTGACTCCAGGTCTTTGCACAATTCCTTATCATAGTTTACTTAGTGTCTTCTCAGACTGCCCTTTGAGATTTTCTATTCAGTTCTTTGACTTTATGATCTTTTCCATTTACTTTAGATGCTCTACCTTCAAAAGCAAGTTTCAGAGTCTCTTCTGACATCCACTTTGATCTTTTCTTTCTCTTTTGTCTTTTTAATGACCTTTTGCTTTCTTCATGCATGATACTTTTGATGTCCTCCCATTGCTCATCTGGTCTTCTCTCATTAGTGTTCAATGTGTCAAATCTGATCTTGAGGTGTTCTCTAAATTCAGGTCGCCCTCAAGGCCTTGTTGCTTCCACAGGTTTCTTTTCATTTTCTTCAGCTTTAATCTGAGCTTGAATTCAAGCAACTGGTGATCTGACCTGCAGTCAGCCCTTAGCCTTGTTTTAACTACTGATACTGAGTTTCTCCATCATCTCGTCCCAAGACACAGTCAATTTGATTCCTGTGTATTTAATGTGGTGAAGTCCATGTGTACGGTTGCTGTTATGTTATTGAAAGAAGGTATTTGCCATGAAGAAGTCATTGATCTTTCAATATTCTATTATCATGCTGTCTCCTTCATTTCTAACACCAAAGCCATTTCTAACACCAAAGCCAATAGTCCAATGACTATTCTTTCCTCTTTGTATCCAACTTTTGCATCCCAATCACCAATATGCTTCAATGCATCTTGATTGAATGACTGATCAACTGTACACTGAAGAAGTTAGTACAGTTCTTCAATTTTTAACCCCTAGCTTTAGTGGTTGGTGTGTAAATTAGAATCATAGTTGTATTAGCTAGACGTCCTTGTAGGGGTGTATATACTATCCTTTCACGGATGGCATTGTACTTCAAGATCTTGAATTTTCTTTTTTATGCTGAATTGGATATGATTTCTTTGGAATTTTCATTCCTAGTATAGCAAACTACATGATTGTCTGTCTCAAAATAGCCAATACCAATTAATTTCAGCTCCCTAATGGCTAGGGTTTTGATCTTTTTATGCTCTCATTATTTACCATTTCCAATATTCCTAGTTTCATATTTCATACATTCCACACTCCTGTTACTAAGGCACCTTCACAGCTGTTTCATCTCACTTTGAGTTGTGCCCCACCAACAAATGACGGGCCCATCAGCTTTACCCCAACGCCGTCCTTACGGGCCATTCGATTTTGAGGAGAGAGATCTTCCCTAGTCAGGCTAGTCAGCCTCCCAACCTCTCATTTTCAACACTGTGTCTGACAATGTTGTGCTGCTATTCATAAGGTTTTCAGTGGTGAATCCCTCAGAAGCAGACAACCTATTCTCTCTTTGTAGTCTGTTCGTAGTCTAAAAGCTCTGCTGAAAACTTTTTGCCATGGGTACTCCTGCTGGTATTTAAAATATGGTGGTGGCTCACAGCAGGCAAACCATCACTGTATAACCCACTGACAGATGTGTGGTGGATTTAATAATACAGCACAAATAAAACCCTTAAACTAAACTTGGTACAGTATCAAACACGCAGTCCCATCTGATATGATTGGAACGATCATTATTAAATTTTAAATTGTGTTATATTCTATGGAAGGAAGGGGTTGAAACTTCTATTTCTAAGGGTTCTGATAGGAAATAGTTTCGTCTTTATGGTCCATGAGTGGTCTGTTGCAATTTCTCAACTCTTCTGTAGTAGCAAGAAGACAGCCCTGGCCTGATTTAAATGAATGGCCAGGCAGTGTTACCACAAAACATTTACAAAAATCAGCCATAAGCCAGAATTGGCCTGCAGGCTGCAGTTTACCTTAGAGGTTTGGAGGCATGGAAAACAACAGCAGGCCAGATGCTGTGCAGACTAGCTTGTAGGCTCCACAGAGAATCTGTTTACGAAAGCAGTCATACTTTTTTTTAAATCGTTTTTATTAGGGGCTCATACAACTCGTATCACAATCCATACGTACATCAATTGTGTACAGCGTATTTGTACATTCATTGCCCTCATCATTCTCAAAACATTTGCTGTCCACCTAAGCCCTTGGCATCAACTCTTCATTTTCCCCCCTCCCTCCCCTCTCCCCCCTCCCTTATGAGCCGTTGATAATTTATAAATTATTATTTTGTCATATCTTGCCCTGTCC
>NW_022111372.1:78449004-78450186 GCF_000313985.2 Echinops telfairi
TAGATTGTTCATCCAGCCTATCTTATTTAGACAGACTTGTGGAGATAATAACATGCACAAAAACAAGACAGAGCAAGACCAAGCAACAATATACAACAAAACAACAACAACAAACCAATGACAAAAAACAAAACACAACAAGAAAGAAAAGCTTGTAGTTCGTTCAAGGACTGTTTGTTGGCCTTTAGGAGTGCTTTCCAGTCCAGTCTGTTGGGGCACCACGCCCTGACCCCAAAGTCCACCTTAGGCATTCCCTGGGGACCTTGCTGCTCCATTCCCTTGCTGTTCTGTTGCACCCTCTTAGTGTTTTGACTTGGTGTGGCGGGATCAGATTGGGCACAATTCCCACATTGTGTCTCAGGTGTTGTCTCCTGTAGGGCTATGGGTTAGTGAGGGACGTCATGCTTCCTAATGGGGCCGGCCATGTGGTCCTCTCTGTGGACTGGCTGCTCTAATTAGGAACATCGTGCTCAATGCCTGGTGGGCCAGGATGTGCTCCACTCTCTCCTCCTCCCCTTTCATCTGCTCCTATGTGCTCCGATCAGATATGTCCCTCTCCCGGAGCTGCAGTTTCAATGCCATCCTTTGAAATAAATTCTTCTGAGGGGAGGGACATGTGTCCACGTAGTAGTTGGGATTGGGGCCGGCCCCTCAGACATCTCCACTGGTTCCCTACTCCACCCAGGCATGTTGTATTCACATCTTGGAGCACTGGATTGAAGTCTGGTCCCTTGTTCCCTGTGGAGATAGAAACAATACCCTCCCCGTGGGTAGGTTAGTGCCCTGTGCCCCTGCTACCTATTTCTTTTTTATTATTATTTTTTTCCTTTCCCAACCTCCTTTTTAGTTGTCTACCCTATGTATCCCTGTATTTGGTCTAGTCCCTGCCATATTACCTGGTCCTCACCCCATGAATGTTTATATACAGTAGCTTTTTCCCTATGCCCCTTTTGTATTTTTTTTAAAGCTTACCTCAGTGGACTCATGTTGTACTTATCCTTTTGTGCTTGGCTTACTTCACTTAGCATGGTTTCCTCCAGTTCTTCCCATGCAGCGATGCGCTTCATACATTCATCACTGCTTTTTAGAGATGCGCAGTACTCCATTATATGTATATACCACAGCTTTTTAGTCTAATCATCAGTTGATGGAAATTAGGGCTTTTCCCAACTCCTTGCAATT
>NW_022111372.1:78451269-78452392 GCF_000313985.2 Echinops telfairi
CTCTCCATATTAAGTTGGTAATTAGTTTTTCCATTTCTTTGAAGAAAGATGAGGTTAAATGTTTTGGGATTGCATTAAATTTATATAGCACCTTTGGTGGAACTGACATCTTGACTGCATTGAGTCTTCCAATCCAGGAGCATAAGATATTTTTCCATTTGTTGAAGTCGCTCTTGGTTTCTTCTAATAGTGTTTTGTATTTTTCCCCATATAGATCTTTTGTTCTTTTAGTCAGGTATATCCCTAGATATTTCAATTTGTGTTTGGCTATTGTGAAGGGTACCACCTTTCTTATTTCCTCTTCTGTGGTCTTATCTGATGTGTATAACAGTCCGATGGACTTCTGTTTGTTGATCTTGTATCCTGCCACTCTGCCAAATTCCTCTATTGCTTCCAGTACTCTCCTTGTGGAGCTTTTGGGATTTTCCATATATAAAAAAATATCATCTGCAAATAACGATAGTTTCACCTCTTTCTTCCCCAGATGAATACCTTTGATGTCTTTCCTTTGCCTTATGCTGTTAGCTAAAACCTTCAGCAAGGTATTAAATAAGAGTGGGGCAAGGGGCATCCTTGTCTGGTCCCTTTTTTCAGTGGGATTGTGTTAGTCTTTTCTCCTTTGACTACCACGTTGGCTGCTGGTTTTTCATATATAGCTTGTATTGTCGAGGAATTTTCCTTCCATCCCTTTCTTCTCAAATGTCTTAAACAGGAATTGGTGTAGGATGTTGTCGAATGCTTTTTCTGCATCTATCGATATTATCATGTTGTTCTTACAGTTTTCCATGTCAATGTGATGAATAATACTAATGGTCTTTCATATGTTGAACTTTCCCTGCATTCCTGGTATGAATCCCACTTGGTCATGGTGAATTATTTGTTTTATCCTGTTTCCCCGAAAATAAGACAGTGTCTTATATTAATTGTTGCTCCCAAAGATTCACTAGGTCTTATTTTCAGGAGATGTCTTATTTTTCCATGAAGAAGAATATGGTACACATTTATTGTTTATTATTTTATTAAAAGAGACCTTGCACTTCCTGTTTGCTCGAGCTGCGCTGCGGCCAACAGTGAGCTACACGGTGGCACCCGCCTCTATGGTCCAGAGTCCAGAGTTATGGTG
>NW_022111372.1:78453036-78505075 GCF_000313985.2 Echinops telfairi
ATTCAGGGAATATATGTTTACAATGCTTAGTGGTTCTTTGTCTACCATTCCCTTGAGCATTATATAGTGTCCCTCCTTATCTCTTTTTATGGTTGTGCTTTGAGGTCAATTTTATCCGAGATTAGGATTGCAACCCCTGCTTTTTTTCAATTGCTGTTTGTTTGGTATGCCTTTCTCCAGCCTTTGATTCTCAGCCTGTTTTTGCCTGTAGCCTTGAGATGTGTCTCCTGTAAGTAGCAGATTGATGGGTTGTGTTTTCTAAGCCAGTCTGCTAGTTTCAGTCTTTTAATCCCTGAGTTTAGGCCATTGATATTCAGGGTTATTATTTCCTTCTGCAGACTCTATGATGTCATCTTATACCTTTTTGTTGGGTGTTTCCCTACTTTCCTTTCTCATAGTGTTTTGTGCGTGCGTGTGTGTGTGTGTGTGTGTGTGTGTGTGTATCATTCTTGACTTCTTTCCATCCTTAAGCCAATGCTATCTTGGAGTCTGTTTCTCTTTGTTGCCCTCTGGGTGAGGTTGTTCTATGTGGCGGTCTCTTATTTATGCTTGGTGAGTGTTGTTCTTCTGCCCATATTGGGTTGGCAAGGATCTTTTGTAGGCTGGATTTCTTCTAACGTATTCTTTAAGTTTTTCCTTGTCTGGGAAGACTCTTACTTCTCCATCTATCTTGATCAATAATTTGACTGGGTAGAGTATTCTTAGGTTTGTGTTGTTTTCCTTCAATTTTTGGAATATGTTATCCACTCTCTCCTCTTCTTCATAGTTTCTGCTGATAGGTCTGAGCATATTCTTATTTGGGATTTTTTATATGTTATTGCTTGTTTTTCCCTAGCTGCTCTCATGATTTTCTCATTTTTCCTCAAAGTTGGATAGTTTAACTATTATGTGCCTTGGTGATTTCTTCTTGGGATTCAGTCTAGCTGGTGTTCTTTCAGCCTCCTGAATGGTTGCCTGGTTTTCATTCATTAAGTTGGGGACATTTTCCCCCAAGAATTCTCTCACTATTGTTGCAGATGACTTCTCTGTTGTGTCTTCCTCCGGTAAGCCAATAATTCTAATGTTCTGTTTCATAGCATCAGACATAGCTCTTAGGTTTTCTTCAGCTTCTCTGATGATATTAGACTTTTGTTCACATTTGTTAAAGTCTGCTTGGCTGTCCTCCAAGTCACTGAGCCAGTTCTCTGCTTCCTCCAGTCAATTCTTGAGGTTTGTATTTCTGCTACTGGTTTTTGTTATCTCCTCCCTAAGCTTCTGTATTTCCCTATGGTATATGGCCTTTATCTCCTCTATCATTTCATCCTTTTTCTGTATTGTTTCCCTCATATCCTGTATTACTCCAAGCAGCATTCTGAAAATTTCTGTGTCAGCTTAATGTCTGCTACTTCTATGCATGTTGTTATGTCTGGGACATCTTCTGCCATTGCCTTTTGTTTCTCCTGTTTTTTCACTGAGGTCATTGGGGCTGATGGAAGTTTGCGTTGTGTTGTTCTAGAGGAGCCAGGTGCCATTTTCCAGGGAGTTTAAAAGCGCTGACTCTCTCTGGGGGACTTGTAGGAATGCTTCTTAAAACAGCCTACAGATAATTTCACTATGGAATTAACCTACCACTTTATCTTCCTCTGGCTTCCGTCTCAGGGGGGTTGCCCCAGAAGGCTGGTGGGTTGCCTGCTTTTGTGTTGCAGAGGTTGAGCAGAGGTTCCTGCAGCAGCTTGGAACGTTGACAAGTGTTGGCTGAGCTGCCTTAGGCCCCCAGGCACACAGGCCGGAATTCCCCAGTAAGAAGTTGGGCAGAGTATCCCCTGGTGGAGGTTGGCAGTGCTTTCCCTAGCCTTGGGCTAGCTACCCAGGGTGGAGCTCACCTAGCTGGGTGTGGTGCAGGCATAAATGCCCTAGGCTAAAGGGAGTGGTCTGGAGGTCAGCAGTGGAGTGTGAGAAAAAACAGGAAATTGACAAAGAGTAGGGAAAAAATGAAAAGTAAGGCTGTTGAGACTGTGCAAGGATATACAGAAGACAGGGAAACAAAAGTAACAATGTAGCTAAGTCCTGATCCCTGCCCTTGGAGCTGCAAGGGTTTAGATCCCTGCCCCAAGCTGTGTCTGTGTTGAGAAAAAGCCCATGTGCAGCCCACCGTGACTGTGCAGGGTTATAGTAAAGAGAGGGAAACAAAAGTAACAATGTAGCTGAACCCTGATCTCTGCCCATGGAGCTGCAATGGTTTAGTCCCTGCTCCGAGGCAGGCGGCAGCAAACTGTGGCTGTGTTGAGTTAACCCTTGTGGGCTCTGGCAGAGACAGTGATGGGGCTAAGGTCAAGCCCTAGCCGGTCTCCCCTGTGGTAAGCCAAAAGTCCCCAGCCCCTCAAACCTTGTGGGTCTGTGCCAACTTATCTTTATGATGCTCCTCCTGCCTGCCAGCAGTGTTGAATTTCTCTCTAAGCAACTCTCCTGGGCTGAATTCTTCGGAGTCCCTCTGGTATGTGTTACTCCGTTGCCATCTTCCCGGAAGTCTACAGAGTCATACTTTATCCTTTGAATCAAATCTCAATGTTTGGAGTCCTTCATGCACACACTTGAAAAGTTAAGTTCTATTTTAGAAATTCTAGTCTTAATACTTGACACCATCTTAACTGCCCCCCAAATGGCCATGGGTCCCAAGAACTCCTCAACTTGAGGCAGAATTGAGGATAAAGGCATGGGCTTGGCAGTCAGAACAACTTGGGTTTTCTGCTCACCCGGCAAGAGGTATTATTTCCTTTTTACCCCCGAGGAAACAGCAGCTCAGTGGGTGGGATAATTTTCCCCATGCCCCACAGCCAGCAAGATGACATCAATTGCACGAATATGAATTTTGGTTCTAATCCAGAAACCCCAGGGCCAGCTGCATGTCACCACGATGCTTCCTTCCTCTTCCTGTTTCTAGTTTCCATGATAACGAAGGGAGAGCTGGAAAATGATCGCGCAGCCCTTATGCTGATGGTTGCTGACACAATTCTGACCCAAGAAGGTGGTTCTCCCCAATCACCAGACACTACACAAAGTACGCAGGATCATCACTTTGGGGACCTGCTTCTGTCCTAAACTAGATGACCCTACTTGTACACCTGGGCAGGTCTTCTCATGTCTCTGCAGCTCACTTTCCCAGAGTGTATTAATAAAAGGAAACATTTGTTGAATTTATACAAAAGGCACAGTGCTCTCCAAAACACGTATTCCACTTTGTCCTCACAGCATCCCTGACATCTTTCTCCTGGTAGCACATGTGAACAAGACAGGGCTCAGTAATGTAAATCGCCCCAGTTCCCAGAGCTAGTAAGTGGTCCAGCAGGAATCTGAAGGCTAGTCTGCCTGCTTAAGTTCAGGTTAAGTCCAATGGATAATGTTCCTCAGAAGAGTCTACAGTCCTTCTAGGCAGAGTCTGTGAATGCGGATGCTGTGGAAGGATGTTGTGTAACTCCAGAAGGCGAGAGAACTCATGCTGCAATCTGACCCTGTGGCTGACCAACCCTCTCAAAGAGCTCTATGAAGTGGAGACTAACAATGGTCTCTTTCCAAAGATTTGGTCACTGAGGATCTAGATCTTGAGTTGCTGGTTCAAGGTCACTCAAGTAGTAAGAAGCAGGGCTGGTATTTGAATCCAAGGCAAACCCATGTTCTTAATATGGTGACCATGCAGGACACTCTGTGATGGACAGGACACACTATTAAGAATATGCCAGAACATCAGGCCTAAACCACGATGGAACGTGACACCCCAGTTCTTGACCTTCGAGCTCCTCCAACCTGGGTTCTGTCCACCCTTCAGGACCACTGTCCATCAGGACCATGGAGAGGAATGCTGTTTTCCTTATTGCAATGCACTCTGACACTACTATTGGGAAACACTAACGTTTTGTAGAAATGACTTGTACGTTTGGGATTTGCTGCTTGGAACTTTCAGGAAGGGATGAATTTAATGGCCTTGATTGGCTACACAAAGTAGTAAAAGGGCAGCAGTAATCCTCCCCCCACCACACCCACACCCCTTTCGTCCTCTGACTTCAGGCATGGGGTGAAAAGGAGACATGGATTTAAAGAGTGACCCAAGGGGATTAAGATAAAGGACTTCAGATACCAGTATGATTAAGAAGACCAACAGATTTCTTAGATCGGGAAGGAGAGCGGAACATTACCAGGCACTGCTTGAAACTGATCCTACCTCTAACTCAGGGCTGGTATCAGCGTGGGCACCAACGGAGGATTTTTTTATTCAGAATTCCCAGAACTCTCCCCCAAGGGCTTTGTTCTTTTGGTAAAGTTTTATTCCTTCAGGAAATCAGCTTTTAAAATAAACAGCCACATAACCATTTGCATCCATTATCAGTTCTTAAACACTGTGTAGCTTTTTGCTTAAGCAGATTGTCTCTCAGCTTTTATAGTTGGCCTAAACATAAGAAGCATCCAATTGAACAGCAAAATGGGCAACGTGGAAGGTCCACACCATGGGCTTTTGCCCAAAGCAGGTATTGAAGTGAGGGGTTCTGGGCTGCCAAGCGGCAGCAAAAAGTCTCCAGGGCCAAACTGGTGCTCGGTGGAGCAAGAGTAATGGATGAATGGATAGCACCAGGAGGGCCACCCCCACCACTGCTGTCCTGACTGTGCCAAGCACCAGGGCCTGTGCGGAGTGGCAGGTTGGAGGTGTCAGAGTATGACAATGCAGAGAGGCCTGGGAGCCAGGACCCTGAGGTTCAGCGCTGGCTCCGCTAATGTCAGAGTGGGGACCAGCTAATCGTCCTGTGATGCCTCATCCACAGAGCATGAAACTTGGCTGCAAAGGAAATAATCTCTGAGATCTTTTCCGGCTCTAATTCCAAATGTCATTCTGGACTGTGTCATTGAGTGAATCTTGCTGTGCCTAAGTGGGTGGCTTAAAGCTAAGAGGCTCTTGACTGGAGAACAGGCGTGACCCAAGCCTCTGAGCTCTCCCTCTCCCCTGTATCCTTCTCCTTGGCTTAATTCTCTTGATCACCAAGGGAGTTTTTAGCCCTCTCTTTGTTCCATCCCCACTTTTTGATCTTGGGTGGAGCAAAGGAGAGGGTGGCTGGACAAAAGCTTCTGGAAGCCCCCATTCCCCGGGCTGCCATCTGTTGGGGTCAGGAGTTGGCGAAGAGGGAGCGGAGAAGGAAAAAGTCAGGATCCTGAACTACCAACTGCAGCAAAGGGTTTGTCTTATCTGGGAGATGGCCTGAGACTGATCCCACAAAGTCTAAGTACACGTACTGGGTAACCTTGGCCAAGATATTTAACCACTCCATGCTTCCTTTTGTTTTCCTCTTTCGTGGGGGGCTGGGGGTGAACTAATGCTTAATGGACATCTACTCTGACAGGAACTGGGCTGGGTGCTTTAAATGGCATCTCGTTTAGTCCTCAAAACAACATTCAGGGGAAATATTATCTTCATTTTACAGAGGAAGAAACAACAGCTGAACCGTGATACATCACTTGGCTACATGCAGGGGTTGGAGATGTAATTGATCTGAGATGGAGACTCCAAGCCATCTATGCCTAGGTCCAAATCTGGCCACCAAGTGGCACCGCATTTTACAGAGGAAGCAGATTTCATGGTCTACTCAATGACTCAACGGCTTCTGCTGGGGGAGGAGGAGGCCTGGGGACAGATTCAACCACAACCCAAACTCACTGCTATCGAGTCCATTTGATGCATAGCAACCCTATAGGACAGGGGAGAACTGTCCCCATGGGTTTCCAAGATGGTAACTCTTTGCAGGAGGAGGAAGCTTTTTATTTCTTTCTTGGAGGGGCTTCAAACTGCTGACCTTGAGATAAATGGCTCAACACATAACCCCCTGTGATGCTAGGGACAGACGTGAAACCCAAACCAAGCTCACTGACATCCAATCAACTCCAACTCCTAACGAACCCACTGGACACGGTAGAAGGGCCCTTGAGGTTTTCTGAAACTGTAACTCTTTATGCTGGTGGTTTTGAACTGTTGACCTTGTGGTAAGCAGACCAATGTGTAACCACTATGCCACCAGGGCCCCACAGAGAATGAGAATGGCAGCATTTTACAGAGAACGGGCTCCACCTCTTGGAGCCTAGGGATGTGTAAATGTGAATACGGCCAAATATTAGATGACTGTGTTTAAATGAGGCAGGGCAAAGAGTGGAGCATTTCAGACACAGGCAAAGAGGGCACCAAGACTGGGTTCCTCCCTTGGGAACCAAGTATTCTTGGGAACTTGAACTAGACTAGAACTTGGAATAACCATCCAATTCTATATAGCTTAGACTTTGTGCTCTGTGTGCTTGATCCAGGACACGTTCATTCCTTCCCTTAATCCTTACTCTCGGAGCAGCAACCACCAAACCTCTTTGGAAATTTGTGGAAATTCAAATTGGTTCTTTTTGTGGTTCGTTTGAACCGATTTGTAAAATGTGAGTGTCCTGCAATGATAACTGCAACAGGGAAAATGAAAGGTCAGTGTCCTGCGAGAAATGTAATTTCCCTTTTAGAAAACAAAGGCAGAGTGCATGTTGCAGGGCAACCAAATCTCTTAAAAAAAACCCCAAAACAATGTGTGATCATTATTATTGGGGGCTCTTCCTGCTCTTATCACAATCCATACATACTCCATTGTGCCAAGCACATTGGTACATATGTTGCCATCATTTTCAAAACAATTTCTTTCTACTTGAGCCCTTGGTATCAGTTCACTTTCCCCACTCCTCCACCCTTCCTCCCTCATGAACCCTTGATAATTTATAAATTATTATTTTTTTCATGTCTTACACTGACCACTGTCTCCCTTCACCCACTTTTCTGTTGCTCAACCTCCTGGGAGGGGATTATATGTTAATCATTGGGATCGGTTCCCCTCTTCCCCCCCTCCCCCCACCTTTCCCTTTCCCTCATTGCTACTCTCATTATTGGCCTCATTGTTGGGTTTATCTGTCCTGGATTCCCTGTGTTTCCAGCTTTTTTCTGTACCAGTGTACATGCTCTGGTCTAGCTGGATTTGGAAGGTAGAATTGGGATCATGATAGTGGGTGGGTGGATGGGGGAAGCATTAAAGAACTAGAGGATGTTTCGTCATTGTATGTTTCATCGTTGCTATACTCCACCCTGACTGGCTCGTCGTCTCTTCCTTATGACCCTTCTGTGGTGGGATGTCCAATTGTCTATAGATGGGCTTTGGGTCTCCACTCTGCACCCCCCCTCACTCAGTGATATGATTTTTCGTTTTGGCTTTTTGATGCCTGATACCTGATCCCATCGACACCTCATGATCACACAGGTTGGTGTGCTTCTCTCATGTGGGCTTTGCTGCTTCTCACCCAGTTAGTTGGTCACTGGTTTATCTTCAAGCCTTTAAGACCCCAGACACTATATCTTTTGACAGTTGGGCACCATCAGATTACACATTACAAGAGGAAAGTAAAAGGAAATAGAGGAAAGAACTAGGAGGCAAAGGACATTTATAGTGGTCTAAATACAGGCATGTACATATGTAAACATGATAGGGATATAGGTCTAAGTACATATATTGATAGGTTAAGTATTAGGGCAGCAGGTGGACATTGGGCCTCTACTCAACACAAGAACACTTTGTCCTAATAACTGGGCATTCTGTGATGCTCACCTTCCCTGACACGATTGATGAAGACAAAATGGGTGCATAGCAAATGGATGAAGAAAGCAACAAAATCTCTTGATTGGCAGAGTAGGAAACAACAGTGCCCCACTTATGGAGGCAGTTGGTCATTCACTTAAACTGTTTGTCCTTCCCCCACAGCCCTGGCAACACTGCCTCAGCCTCCTGAAAGGCTCGTGGCACTTCTGAGTCTTCCACTGCAGGGATCTGACTTGTAATTTTCCCTTCGCTTCTCCGCGCTCCGGTATGCGCACATTTTACCAAATCCAAATCCGGTTTGCTCCCATTGCACTGTCGGCCATGATCGAACTTGTTTGAAGCCCTGGTTGAAATGCTGTCATTTATTTCCTTCCAAAGGCTCCCGGGATAAAGGCCACAGCTGATCTCCTGGAGTGAGCCGCCTCAGCTTGGTGTTGCGGCTTCACAGGGATGTTAAACACATTTCCCAGTTCCAGCTGGGCCTGCTTGGCCATGCGGTGCTGCCTGCTGCGCACCACCCAGGAGTGACTGTTAGGCAGGCGGGCTGTGGAGATGGAGCAGCTGGGAGCCCGCTAGTCCAGTCTGCAGCGCGACGGCGGCCCCTGGCGGCCATCATCAGCACCACATAGTTTTGTCTCCAATCTCCTGGTAGGTTTCAGGGATTTTTTTTCATTTCTATCATTTTCTATTTATTGAGACCTACTGTGTGCGAGGCAGGGTTCCAGGCCCTGAGGACGCAGCAGTGAACCAAATGTAGTCCTTGCTCTTAAGTTTGCACTTTTAGTGTGTGGGGGTGGGGACAGGAATGATACATATAGTGTGTGGGGGTGGGGACAGGAATGATACATATAGTGTGTGGGGGGTATAAGGTGGTTGCTCATCAGTATTATGGGAAAACTAAAGCAGGAAGAGGGGAAGAATGATAAGGGGATAATTTCCACCGAGGTGGTCAGAAAACACGCATAACGTGACCTCCTAGCTAGACTTGAGAGAGTGAGAGAGGGCTATCCAGCTGGCAGAAGCAGCCGTGTACAGACCTACACAGAGCAATATTCGCGTGTTTGTATTTATGTTTAATAAGGGTTTTTAAAAAAATATTGTAGCGATACTTTTTGTCTCCTCCTCATAAATATTCTTTGCTACAAAATCTTTTCCAACGCCTGCTGTCACATCCCTCTCCCCTGAAGCTGCTGGTGGGTTTGAACGGCCTGTCTTTGGATGAGCAGTGGGAGGGAGGGAGAAAGGACGAGTCGTGGTGGCGCGATGGTTGAGTGCTCGGTGTTGCAGAGGGCCCACAGGGGGAGCACGTGGTGATGTGAAAGCCCCTGAAGACCACGGTCAGCAGAACTCCGGGGGCGGGGCGGGTCTGTCCCGGGGGCACGTGATGAGCCAAAGCGGGGACCCATCGCACTTAAAAAGCAGCAACAAATTACATAGGAAGGGGGTTCAAACATTTTGTGGACACATTCCATGATCCTTTTATTCCACTTTTCCAGGAACTTTCGCCCCGACCCCCTGGTGCGCGTATGTGTAAGAAATGTACGTGGAGAAATCACAGCTGCTTTGTCTTTGCTGAGCAAGCTCCTCCATTCACAATAACAAACACGTGTCGTGTACTGCTCCAGGCACCATGCTAAATGTTGCACGTGAAGAACTTCCACTCATTTCTTCCTCATCACATCTTAATCGGGTGATTCCATTAGTATTCCCAATTTCCGGAGGAGGCAGCTTGGGTTCTGAGGAATTCATTTACGCTCCCAAAGGCACCCAGCCTGTGAGCTGGGACAGCAGGGCTTCTGTCCTGGAGTCGCCAAACCACTGCTCCGCGCAGCCAGCTACCAGCCTTCCTGCGTGGGGATATTTTTTTAAAGACCTGGAGTTTGGGTACTCAGTTAAAAAGGACTAAGTTTCTTAAGACGGCACCAAAGAAATCAACACTCAGTGACAAGGGATCCTGGCTACCCCACCCTGTTAGGAACATTTCCCAATGCCGGGTAGGAAAAGCTTCCCAATTTCCCTCACTCCACTGTCACCCCAACCCAAATGCAAGTTGTTGCTTCTCAGAACTGGCTCCAGCCCATGGTGTCGTGCAAAGTACGGTCTCACGAACCTGCCCTAGCTTAAAAAACAAAACGGTTCTATTGACAAATAATTCATGTACCATACAATTCAATGCTTTTACCATATTTTAAAAAGCATTGTGCAGTCACCACCACAATCAATTTTAGAACATTTTCTTCATTTTTGTACTCATTATTATTAGCTCCCCCTTCCCCGCAACCTCCCCTTCCATAGCCCTAAGAAACTATCAATCTAGTCACTGTCTTATGGAATTACCTATCCTGGATTTTATATGAAGAAAACCATACTACACCTCGCCTCACGCCACCAACAATAACTGAATAAAATACAGAAAAATCCCAATCTAAAAGAAAGCAAAACATAATGAAAGTAGAACAAGTTAAAAATGAGTCAAAAGAGAAACCAAATGATATGATGTTAAAACGTAATCTAGCTAAGTCTGCGTTAGTTCATTTTCTAACACACTCTATCTGAGGGCAAGGATATTCACATTCCTACACAATGGCCCAAGGGAATTCAATGGAGGCTTAGTCCCTGTCCCAGGGACTCTGAAAATGGATTTTGGGCTTTCACTGTCATCCATAGCCTTCTGAAAACCAGGTGCTCAGCATTTAAGCTCTAATACAATCCTATCCTCTGACCTTGGATTATATTATTTACAATTCTTGGATCACACAGGCTGGTGTGCTTCTTCCATGTGCACCTCCATCTTTGTTTCTAGCCTTGATATTCAGCTGTCCTCCCTAGCTCTTCGTAGTCATGTCCCTTTCTGTACCAAATTACATGACCTGTGTGCCAGTCTGTGTCTTCAATACAAGCAAAAGGAAATAATACCCACCGATTAGAACTTGGCAGCACACCCATAAAGGGCTTTGTTGAAGGACTCTTAAGAGCCAGCTGTATCAATTAGGGCTGAATTGTTTTGAGATCACCATTAAGAACATGTCAGGGAGAGGCACAGAATGATATAGCTGGGAGGATCCTTGGAGAAAACATAGTTCAACCAGTGTATTTATAGACTTAGAGTAAAGTCCAAGAAGGGCAAGGGCATTGCCCAACATCCCTTGGCTATTTAATTGCAAGTTCTACATCTCGAGAAGAGGGATTGACACAATGGCTGCAACAATGAGCTCAGTCATAACAGTTGAGGGGATGGTGCAGGACCAGACAGTGTTTCATTCTGTTGGACATGGGTCCTATGAGTTAGAACAGAATGGACAGTCCCTAACAACAAAATCTGTGTGATTCACCTTGCATCTCCTGATCCCGGAACTTTGTCTGGTACCTGGTCAATGCTCACTCATTTGTAGCATGAATGAAAGAATGAATGACTAGAACCCAATGCCTGATGAACAGCTCAGGGTCCTTACAAATAACATTCTTATGACTTGCTAAGATTAGAATCAACATATGTTAGTTAATTGTTGGCACTTCCTTTTCTTCAGATGCTCAGATTAACATCCATCAGTTATAGATTGATTTCTTGTTACTGAAAATGTGAAGTCTTCTTGGTGGTTTAGCCAGAGGAAAAATCTAACATTGAAGCAGAATACTTTGTAGGTTTTTCTTTATTACCTAAAAAGCACTTCCCAATCCCATTGGACATTGCTCTTTAATAAATAGCCGAGTATCCTAAAAGCAGAGCCACCTAAAAATCTATTGTATAAAAACCACTTGACTCTAGTAATATCTAACCTCAGGCCTTGGAGATGAATTCTTGACTGATTCGTTCACAAGGATAAAGGCAACAAAACTAATAGCTACCATTGATTGGACAACAGCAGTGTGCTAGGCATTTGCTAGGCAGTCTGTTACATTACCACCAATCTTCACAATAGAGATTAATGCTGCCTGTTAAGATATTGATTGCACCCGGGTTGTCCAATAAGGCAGCTCTTTTGGGAGATCTGACACCAGCAGTGGCAAGCTGATGGTCTGATGAACATAAACCAAAAACCCACACCCACTGTGGATGAGCTGATTTCAACTCATAGCAACTCTATAGGACAGAGCAGAACTGTCCCATAGGCTTTCCAAGGCTGCACATCCTTACGGAAGTAGATGGCCACCTCTTTCTCCCGGTTAGCTGGTGGGTTCAAATTGCTGACCTGTGGGTTTAGCAGCTGAGTAGTTAAACCCTGAACCGCCAGGGCTCCTTCAATGCCCAAACACAGAAACTAAAGCAAAACAAGGTAAAAAACCCACTGCCATTGTGTTGGTTCAGATTTATAGCGACCTTATCTGAAGAGAATTTCTGAGCCTATAAATCTTTATAGGAGCAAATAGCATCATCTTTCTCACTAACAGCTGGTGAATTTGAACCGCTGACCTTGCAGTTAGCAGCTCAAATACCTCACCCACAGCATCACCGGGCTACTTGGATGAACATACAGGAGGATGTCACGCTGAGTTTAAAGACTTCTGGGACAAGTGTGCAAAGATGTTCAGAGATGTTTGTTGCCGAACTGTTGGATAAAACCAAGAGACTGAGAGCCTCTACAGTGTCTACCTGTAAGGGTTGGTTACAAGGTACTTTCCTTCAATACACCATCAGAAAACCCCTAAAAAGAATGAGGCAGATTTGTAGGAACCGGTATGAAAAATACTCCAAATATGGGCTCTAAGTAGCATGTTTCCATTTCCGTAAAATAAATACAATCATATAGACTATATATAAGAACGAAGGCAGGAAGCAGAAAGCATATATTCTTACTTTTGTAAATAAAGCCCAAATCTATTTCTGTTCAGCCAATGCCAATGGCTAGCAACCCTACATGACAGAGTAGGACTGCCCCCTGGGTCGCCAAGGCGGTGGTCTTTACTAAAGCAGATGGCCGCACACTTCTTCTACGGAATGACGGGTTAGTAGTTGACCCTTCCAACGAGAGTTGAGCGCCACTAGGGCAATCATACAGAATATCCATAAGAAAAGGGGGAAAAAGGACAGGAGAGAAAATATTTCTGGAAGGATGTATAAAATACTGGTAATTAATGAAGAGTGTAACTTGAGAGCAAAGGAAATAATTTTTAACCTAGGACTTTTACTATAGTTCATGTTTTTGTCCAATTGGTGTACAAATTACACTTACAATTTCACTCACCGCCATCAAGTGACCTACAGGACAGGATAGAACTGCCCCTGTGAGTTTCTAAGACTCACCGTTCACGGAAGTAGAAAGCTCCGTCTTTCTGCCGCACATATAACTTAAAGCTCAGCTATTTAAAATACGAAGTAGAGGGCATCTGACAGGTTATTAACACCTTCTGGTTCTGCAAAGAGACCACAAAGCAACCCCACAACTTTATTTCTGCAGTGATGCTCCACACCGAAGAAGAAGTTGGCTTTCAGCAGAATGTACACCGGGAATGTGCCAGCTCAGGCTAATAACCTGATCAGAACAGACCCGGGATAGCAGCCCTGAACAGATTCAAAACAGAGCTGGGCAAGCTGTTAGAGGAAAGATCTTCCAGAGCACAATTGTTGGACAGATGGATGGCACAAGATGCTTTCCAAAATGTTACCAAGTCTCAAAACAATACAGACAATTTTAATGTGTCACGTGAGTTCTTCATTCAGAAGGGCCCTCTTTTTCTTTCTTGAGGAAACCTTGTTTACAGATTTTCCTGTTTTAGCGGTCATGTCTGAACCAGCCCAATCTAAAACCAAGTTGATGGCATTACTGATTGAGTTCTTTCTGATCGATCCTCACCATAACCCTGTGAGGGAAGGTTTGCGTCAATAGATAAACTAGTATTCAAAGAAGTTACCAAGCTGGTGAGTTTGTGATGGGGTGGTCCTTTGAAGTTCTTGCCTGTTAAGTTATGTGCATCTAGTCATCCCAGAGAGAAGGGGGCCCTTACACCGCCCCCCCCCAGTTATTCTATAGGAGAGAGAATATTGAGGTCCAGAGGGGGAGAAAGGGACCTGAGTGCTACAAACGGTTTGTACTCGGCTGTACACAGAAAGACTGGTGGTTCAAACTCACCCTAGAGCCCCTTAAAAGCCCAGGTGGTGCAGTGGGTTATGAGTTGGGCTGCTAACCATAAGGGCAGCAGTTCGAAACCACCATCCACCCTGAGTTAGTTTGTTTATTGTGCCAACCTGGCCGATAAACACATGTGGGGTTAATTGAAGGGCGGAGGGATAAATGGCTCAGTGAGCCTTGCCTTTCTAGTTCTCGGGTCTCTTGTTTTGTGATGGTTGCACTGGGGTGCAGCTGCCTTAGCAGTTCCCTGCTTCAGCTTGCAAGGCTGACTTCCTGCAAGACATCCCCAAGGAGAAGCCACATGGACCTACCCCGATGCAGGGCTGGGTGCTGGAGCAGCCACGTGGAGACCCCTGCCAGCGCTGAGATGCTTACACGTTCACTGACTCGGCTTTCCTCCTGCAGTAGCGTCATTGCGAGATGCCGTTTTGTGAGATGGAGGAGGACTTTGTGGACTGGTGTTGGACATATGGGTTAATGTTGGACTTGTGGGCTTGGGCAGCACTGGGTTGGGATGTTTTCTTGATGCACACTTGACCTTTATATAAAACTCTCTCTTATACATGACTTTCTGTGGATTTGTTTTTCTAAAGTACCCAGACTAATACACACTCCAAGGGGGAATGATTCAGCTTTCTACTCTCACAAAGAGTTCCAGTTTCAGAAGCCTGCAGGGGCAGTTCTACCCTGTCCTTTGGTGTTGGTGTGAGGCAGAATCAACTCAATGAGTTTTAGAGTGGCACCTCTGAAGAGAAGCCTGGTGCCCGGCTTCCATAAAAAAAGCCCTAAGCAGCTCAGTTCTATTCTGTAGCATATAAGGTTGCTTTTTGAGTTAGAATAGGGTTAGTTTGGTTTATCTACAGCAAGGGCTTAGTTTGGTGTATCAGAGAGGAGACCTGGCCAAGGCGGGGTTATAGGTAGTGGATGAGGCAGGCCTGGAATGCGGGTATCTCTCCAGTCCATGCGTTCTTCCTGCGAAAGATTCCTTAGGTCCTGGGTGTACAGCAGGTATTTCAGACACTGCAAGGCTGAATTGGTGCCCTTACAGATACAATGCCGGGAAAGGAATCCAGTAATGAGCTTCCTTCCCTAAGCCTGTACTTTCCAAACCTGAATCCCCACTTCTTGATGTCTGCACCGGCCCTGTGCCCCTGACCACTCCTTGTCAAGTCCACGGTTTGTGGGAAGCACACACTGTGGGGTCACCAGTCCTGTACAATACAGATGAAAAAGCAAAAACAAACTCAATGCCGCCCTCTAGCGACCCTACAGGACAGGGTAGAACTGCCCCGGTGAGTTTCCAAGACTGTAACTCTTTATGGGAGTAGAAAGCCCCGTCTTTCTCCCTTGGAGAGGCTGACTTTTGGATTGCAGCCTAAGGTGTACTTACCAGATCTCAGAAAGCCGAACACTTCCACCCATCCATGAGTCCAGAGCGTATCACTATTTTAAACCCAAATATAGTAACATCGGATTTTAATGATTCCCCAGGCTGTTGCCAGTGGGCTCAAACATAAGAATAGTGCAGGACTGGGCAGTGTTTCATTCTGTTGTACATAGGGGTGCTACGACTCAGAACCAGCTCAAACGCACAACAACAAGCTATTGACAAACGGCTCTGTTGAGTGTGTCGTCCAAGAAGGTGACACAAAAATTCATTTTAAGTGATTTTTATTAAAATAGTTAAATTGACAAGTCTTCGTACAACAGGAACATTAGCTACCTGGGGGGAAAAAAACCCAACAAAAAACCCACAGTAAAGCAAAATAACTCGCAACATACCTATTGATGCCAGATAAACAAAGTGTTAGTCTATTTTGAATTAATGTAAGCTGTATTTAGGGATTTTTATATTGCAAAGAGGTCCATTTCATTCCTGCCATCTTACTCAGTCCCTGGGAGGTTCCTGGGCAATAAAACAAATAAAAAATTTTTTCCATTAGCTTGTTATTGCCGCTTTCAAATAGTTCCTTCCCCTTACACTCAAATCGTTTTCTCATGCTGTTGACGTTATGTGTTGTCAAGTTAGTTGTGGGTCACCATGACCCTGTGTACACAGAACAGAAGACAGTTCCGTCCTATGCCCCACTCCCAAGCTTGGCTATGTTTGAATCCATTGTTGCAACAACTGTGCCAGTGCACATCATCCAAAGGTTTTCTTGTTTTGCTGACCCTCTATGTTCCTGAGCATGATGTCTTTCTCTAGAAACTGGTCTCTCTTGCTAACATGTCCAAAATACATGAGATGAAATCTTGCCATCCTCATTTCTCAGAAGCATTTTGGCTACGTGTCTCCCAAGAAGGGTTTGTTCATTATTCTGGCAGTCCATAGTATATTCAATACTCCATCATTCATCAACTCCATAATTTGGAAGCAAGAATTCTTTTTCAATCTTCTGCATTCATTGTTCGGTTTTCACATGCATCTGGAGGTTTAAAATATCAGGGATTAAGTCAGGTGCACATTAGTCTTCGAAGAGACACCTTTGCTTTTCAATACCTTAAAGAGGTCTTTTGCAGCAGATTTGCCCAGTGCAATATATCATTTGCTATCTTGACTGCTGTTTCCATGGGCACTGATCATAGATCCAAGTAAAATGAAATGTTTGATAATATCATTCTTTTATATATTTATCATGATGTTGCTTCTTAGTCCAGTTGGGAGGATTTTCACTTTCTTTATATTGAGGTGAAATCTATATTGAAGGTAGTGGTCTCTGAGCTTTATCAGTGTCTTAGGCTGGGTTTTCTAGAGAAACAAAACCAGTGGAGCTTGTGTGTGTGTGTGTGTGTGTGTGTGTGTGTGTGTGTACACACGAGGGGGTACCCAAAAAAACCTGGAAAATTTTTTCAAAGCTATGTATTTAAATGTCTTACAAAACAACCTTATCACCTTCAAAGTACTCTCCATGACACTTAATACATTTCTCATATATGCAGTTCCATTCTTGGAAACAGTTTTCAAAATCATCTGTTTGGATGTCTGACAGCACCTCTTTTTTTTTTCACCTCTTCTATGTCATTAAATCATGGTTCTTTCATGTCCTTCTTCATTTGTGGAAACAAAAAGAAGTTGCACAGAGTGAGGTCAGGTGAGTAAGGTATGTGGGGCAAGAGAGGCACGCTGTGTTTTGCCAAAAACTGGTACACTGAGATGGCTGTGAGCAGGTGCTTTGTAGTGGTGGCAAAGCCAGTCCCCTGTCTGCCACAAATCAGGCCTTTTTTATTGCACACTGTTACGCAATCTTTTCAGAACCTCTAAATAGAAAGCTTGATTAACAGTCTGACCTGGTAGAACGAACTGCAAATGCACTACGCGTTGACATTTTTGTCCATTTGGCAAGTTGATGGACATCCAGAATGAGGTTTGTCATCAATCAACATTTCACCTTTTCAAAAATGAGAAAACCACTCATACACTTGATGTGTTATGATGTGTTCAACATAACAGTTTCTGCAACATTTTTCTCAAGCAGGAAACAAAATTTCACAGCTGCATGCTGTTCACAGCCATAAAAAAAATGAGGTTCAAGCAAAATTTCTTTTATGAAAAAAAAATCAAATTGTGACCAGAGAGAACCTTCCTAGGCAATGCAACTGGGTGCACTAACTAGGAGCAAGTTGCTCGATGCTTGCCCAGAGGAGCTTTTTTCCATTTGTTTTTGGGTATCCATATATATATACATACACACACACATCTATGTATGCACAGTATTATATTATATAGATAGATGTGTGTATATAACATGTTGTATACGTGTATATATATTTAAGTGCATGTATGTAAATTCGTATCAAGGAATTGGCTCACACACTTGTAGAAGCCTGAAAATTCCAAGTCTGACCAAGTTTTAAGTCTGTGGATCAGATGTTAGCCTAGAGGCTTCTCCTGACTCCCTTAGTTTCAGGGGCTGATGAAGCCAAGATCGATGAGAAGACAACAGACTGGTGAATGAATACAAGGTCAGCAGGTCAGGCATGCTGTTGCAGAAACAAATAATCTACAGTTGGCAGGTCAGATGGCAGACAACTGACAACTCCCTGGATCAACGGGCAATATGGCAGACCATTTAATCAAGTCCAAAGACTCAGAGGCTGATTAGTCAGATGTAGGATCCAGAGATAGCAGAAAGCAAGCAAGCTTTTCCAGTGTCCATGTATATTTTAAGCAGGTCATACTCCCCCCGCCGCCCCCTCCACCCCCTAAGGAAACATCCTTTCAATTAGGATGGATAAGGGCTGTGATCTGTAAGAGTGTTGCATCCCCCTTCCCAATTTTCTAACAACTGATTGGCTGCTCATAGCACTCTCATTATGGAAGTGATTATATTGTGTTAGAGCACATCATGGGGAATTACTATATTTTAACTGCCAAATGACTGAGAATCCTGGCCCAGATAAGTTGATATAAAATCTTAATATTATGAATGTTTCAAATTCTCTTTGTTTTCAGCAAGCAATTTTCCTCCTCCTCACTCTGCACTTACTTCTGTACAACAGATGGTCTGTTCCATAATCAGCCTTTAGCCTTGTTCTGGCTGGTGATATTGAGCTTCTCCACAAGATGTACTTGATTTGATTGCTATGTCTTCCACATGTATAGTTGTTCATGGTGCTTGCAATGACTAAGTTGATTGTCCTGCTGATGCTATCCTGCAATTTCTGGCATGTTTTCTAGCACCAAGACCATTATTTTTCAGGTACAGATCCTTCTTTGTTTTCAACTTTCACATTCTAAGCACTAGTCATCATCAATGAATCTCGATCGCATGCTTGATCAGTTTCAAACTCTAGAAGTTTGTAAAACTCTTCAATGTCCTCTTCTGTGGCATTTATGGTTTGAGGGTACATTTGAATAATAGTTGTATTAACTGCTCTTCCTTGCAGGCAAATGGTAGTGTCCTATCACTCATCGCATTTACTCCAGGGCAGATCTTGGCATGGCCTTTTTGATGATGAATGTGATGCCATTCCTCTTCAATTTGTCATTCCTGGCATAGCAGACCATATGACCACACGATTTAAAATGGCTGACATCAGTGCATTTCAGCTTACTAATGCCTAGTCTATAGATCTTTGTGTGTTCAATCTCGTTTTTGATGACTTCCAATTGCCTTGGATTTGTATTTTGTACATTCCACATTCCAATTATTAATGTGCATGTGCAGCCACTGCTTTTCATTTTGAGTCATGCCTCATCAGCAAATGAAGGTCCAGGATATTTTGCTCCCTCCGCGTCGTTAGGCTGGCTCGACTTTGAGAAGGCAGCTCTTCCCCAGTTGTATTTTAAGCAAAAATAAACACACAACAAACCAGCTAACAACATACATATTGATGCCAGATAAACAACTTGTTACTCTACTTTGAATTAATGTAAGCCGTATTTATGAATTTTTATATTGAAAACAGGTACTTCTCATTTTTCCCCATCTTACTCAGACCCTGGGAGGTTCATGGGCAATAAAACAAATGAATTTCTTTTTCCATTAGCCTGTCATTGCCACTTCCAAATGGCTTCTTGCCCATACACTCCAATATTTTTCTCATAATAAGTGGCAAGGCCTTGAGCCTTCTCATTTATCTTAACCACCTCTTTTATGCTCCAGAAGAGACAAGTAATTTATTATCTTCAGCTTTATCAGGTATGGAGGGAAATCAAGGCAAAGAGGCTACATGATTTAAGTTTACATAAGTCATCAGTATTCACTCAATCCATCTACATTGATGATGCATCAAATATTTAGTAATTGTCCACTGGGTGCCAGACCCTGTGGTCGGTGCCGGGAACCTAGTAGGAAAGAAAATGAAGGCTCTGTTTGTCGGAGGTGTTGTGCTGGTGGAGGAGCTAGAAACAAGCAATTGACTGAAGACGTCGTATAGCAGAGCTAGTCAACCCGGACCCGAACACCAACCCTGGGCAGTGGGCCCTCTCGGAAACGATGGCAGAGTGCAAAGCAGCCGTGAAAGGGACCTCAGGGGAAAGGTCATTCTTGGGAGGAGTAGAATAGCAAGACCAAAAGTTCTGAGGTGGGAGATGGTGTAATTGTTAGATTTTGTGTCCACTTGATGCTCCTGTGTGAAGGAATGGGTAGAGTCCCACCTCTCAATCAGCACATAGGATCCCTTGGGAGGTGTGGTCTTTTGATAAGAGATGTTGCGGACAGCTTTTCTCTTTCTTGCCCACTTCTACGTCCTGTTTGCCTGGATTCTGAGTCAGGCTCTGGGTTGGTTGGGCCATGCGGCCTGCTGACCGTAGAAACGGTAGTACCCTAACATATTCCTGCCCCTCTCAGATCCACGTGACTCTGCACCATGGACCTGTGGTATCCTGCTTCACTTCTTGGCAGCTGCATGAGTCTGAAGCGGGGGTGGCGGCGGCAGAAGTGCTCCAGCTAGTATCTGACCCATGGCCTTGAGTTGGACTGGGCGGGGCTGCTTCCCTGATATAAACATTTTTCTTGACATAAATTTCTTTCTTATACATGTGCATGCCATTGATTTTTGTTTCTCTAGAAAACTCAGCCTTACACAGATGGCTGGATGCATATGAGGAACTGCAAGGAAGTTCGAGTGGCTGGGACATAGGGTGAGGAGAGACTTGTAGGGATGGGTTCAGGGTCATGAGAAAGAGTCAGGACATATGACATCTTATGAGTCATGACGGGTTAAACAAAACATCTGTTGATTGCGTGTGTGTCAGAGTTGAGCTGTGCTCCATAGGGTTTCCAATGGCTGTTTTCTCAGAAGTAGGTCATATGGCCTTTCTTCCAAGACATATCCAGGTGGACTCAGCCTCCAGCCTTTCAGTTAGCAGCTCAGGGCAGTAACCATTTACACCACTCAAGGTCATGATCAGGAGTGTGAACTTTCTTTTAGGGAGGGGAAACAGTGGAGGTTATAAGCAGAAGGTGATTTATATTTTACAAAGTTAAAATTCTGGTTGCAGTGTGAAGATAGGAAGAGTGGAAGCAGGACCATATCCAGGTGAGAGATGATAGTGTCAGTGGAAATGGAGAGTAGTGGAGAAAATAGATAGACTTATTTGCAAGTGAGAAAATAGGACTTGCTGATGTGTTCATCATGGGGAGTAGGGCAAAAGAGGAGTAGAGGATGAAAAAGGTTTTTGGCTTGAGCAAGTGAATCATTTTCTAAGAGGAAATGGTGGTGGTGCCGGTTGGGGGTGGGGGGGAACACTTATATTTTCTTTTGTTATCAAATGAAAGAATAAAAAATTCTGTTTCATACACATTAATTTCAAGATGTCTTTTCAGGATGCTTGGCCAAGTGGAGATGCCAAGTAGAGAGGCATTCCACACACTGTCTGGAAGGGAGCCATCAGTGTGGATATGGTATTGAAAGCTTTGGGGGTCGGTGATGCCACCAAGGAAGAGAGTCATGTTGGGGAAGCCACACTTCTGAAGCCCTCATCTCTAGCTTCCCACATCGACCAAGAAACATGGCCACATACTAGACAATTTTGTCCCTCCTCTTCCATGAAATTTAACAGACATTTTGGTTCTCCTATATATTAAACAGGAGAAAGACTGTGAATAGTGACAATCTCAGAAACCCACAAGGGGTTTGCATGGACTCGATGGCAGTGAAAACAATGGTATATGTTGTTATATAGAGAGCATGACCCTAAGCAGTAAGAAGTTACAAAGATGGGTAGCTAGCACACGATACCATCCTCAAGTTGCTCACATTCCACCAGTTGGTAAGGAGAGAGGTAGAATTATAACAACATAGGATATGTTAAATTTCCCAAGAGAATAGAGGGGATGCTCAAAAGATAAATTTGGCAAAACAGGCTGGGAACATATGGAGGGTCAAGGAATTGGATTCTGCCACCCCTACCTTTCATCGTCCTGGCTAGGCAACAGGGTACCATCAAAGATTTTTAAATCACAAATTTTCTTTCTCATTTATTCACTAGTGATTAGCTCAAATCTCACCCAGTCCACAAAGTATTGGCCCTCTCTACTCACACTCACGTTTCCTCTTTAAGTCTTTCTGTTAACCACAAATTTGGCAGTTCAAACCCGCCAGTCACTCGGAAAGATGCAGCTCTTTACTCCTGTAAAGATGTATAGCCCCTGAAAACCATCTTTATTAGCCAGAATCCCCTCAATGGCAGTAGATTTTGGCTTGGGGTTTTTTATTCTCTAGTGCAAACTCATTTAGCATTTGTTTGTACTGTCAGTTTATCAGATGGTTTATTATTTTTCCATTTATAAATTTCTTCTAAACAGAATGAGCAACTCGCTTCAAAGATCACTTTTTCAGATTCTTTTGTTCTAGGATCTCATAGAACCATTTTCTCTAGGACGTGTCTTGGCTTTTAATGACATGTACACCCTCTGGGTGACTGTTTTGGAGCTTTGGTGGCACAGTGGTTAAAATGCTGGATTGCACCCAAAGGTTGGGGGTTTGGACCCCAGTGCTCCATGGAAGACCTGGCAGTCTGCTTCTGGGAAAGTATTCACAGCTTTCTGCCCTATAGTGCCACTGCGAGCTAGAATTGACGTGATGGCTGTGGGACTGGTTTTGGTGGCGACTATTTTCATAGGACTTGTCTTCTTCATTGCCTGAAAGAGCACAAGGACCACCTTCTGGTGTTCCTCAGGGTAGCTCATCCCGTCGGTGTGAAAACTTGGATGAATAGGCACAGCCCTGGTGTGTGAGGGGCCAAGAACTGTGTGTGGAGGGGACTAGGAGAGGGGTAGCCTAAGGCCAAACTTCTGAAAGCCCTTTGGAATTGATTTGGCTAAACCACCACATGGAAGGAGGTCCTCCTGATGAATTTCTCTTCCGCTTAGTGACAAACTACCTCTTGAAGGGTGGTGTTTTCTTAGAAGAAGGCTCCTTGGAGGCGGATTTATTATCTCTCAGGACTCTTGGGCCCTCCCTTTTGCATAGCTGAGCAGGAGGCGGGGCAGAGTGTTTTCCAACTGCCATGAAGAAGCCTGCTGGCAGCAGTCTCGGATCCCTTAGGCAGATGGAGAGCCATATGCATATTTACATATGTATTTCCTAATCAATAGGTTCCAGCAAAAACATGAATACTCGAGAACTGGATGTTGAAGGGCTCTGAAGGAGTAACTCCTTAAAGAAAAGTAGTACAATTGTTTCTCAGTTTCAGTTGACTTCAGAGGAAAACTAACAGTATGATCAAAATTTCCCTGCAGTATATAAATTTTCTCTTCCAAATGTCTGGGGCCAGTCAAGATCTGCTTCTAAATATTTGAGCCATTGGAATGACCCGTCTGCTTCTAGGTCTCCTCTCACGACCACACAGGCTTTCATTTCCCCAACAGACCTTCCTGGTTCTCCCCCAAGGCCTTTGCCTCAGTCTTCACCATCCTCGGAGAGATCTGGAAGTAAAGATCCCCCTTGCCAGTCGGTCTCTATCCCTGGGTATCCCTGGTTCCTTGCAGGGCACTTGGCACACAGCAGGTGGTCAGTAACTGTTAACAAATAAGCAGGTGAAGATAAACCAATCATACCCCAGCAGAATTCCTTGTCTGTCTGCTGTCCGTACCACGTACATTAGAGGCAAAAAAAGCGACAGCTTGGAGAGCTAGCTGAAGATTTACTGCTCCTGATTCATGCTTTATTCTTGCATGTGATTATCTTCAAGGAGCATGGTTTGCAATTGTACCCACTACGGAACCATCAGTTGTGAAAATGACCTTCCTGTTTGTGATCAGTTGTTTGGAGCTTTCATTCTTTTCTGAAAAAGAAAACCCAAACTTGGGGACAACATGCCTGGTTAATCTCCCAGGTTTTCTTACAACCACAGCTGGTAACCTAGTTCTGGTCGCTGAGAAGCAGAAGTCAGGTGAAGGTTCAAGAATGCTATGGACTCCTTGATACGAAGGTAAGACTCAGCTGCTGCGTGTCTTTTGCCCTTTGACCAGTGTCCCTAGCTGTCTGGAACAAAGCCGAGATGCTGGAGGGTGAGTTCTCCCCTGTAGCAGTTAGCACTTGGCCCACATCCCTTGACACTCATTCCCATGTTCACTGTAGGCCTGCCCCTGACAGCTTGTGTTGCCCTGAGAGCTTTTGTTGGCTGCACGAGCATGCTCAGCCCACATGTAGATACTGGAAATGATCCTAGACCTCAATTGGCAGGGGAGGGTTAGTAGATAAATAGCCCAGCTCCTTGGCCTATAGGTGGGACATCTCTGAGACATGAACTATACTACCTCTCTGAGGTCCCCAGCAGGGTTGAACAGCAGCAACTTATTCATGCCTTCTATATTGGCTTCTCTTCCCTGTCTCACTTCCTCAACTAGTCTACCACTACTTCTGGGTAGACGACTTGCATGTCACAGGGACTGTTTCCGGAGAAGCCGACCTAAGACACCTCGTGCCCATGGTGATGAGAGCCATCTCCTAAGGATGAAGAGGCATGTTGAAGGAGTACGAGTCCTTGACAACTGCCTTGACTTGTGGTTCATTAAGAAAAATAAACCCTTTACTAGGTTATCATCATAATTGGGCTTCTATGGCGTGAAACTAAATGCAACTCTGAGAGAAATGTGGAAAAAAAATTTTTTTTTCTTGGCTTTTGTGATGAAATTGCTTGGTATAGTTTTTCTATCTACAGTTGAACATCCACCTTATGGCTCAGTAAGAGCATGTAAATAAAGTATACAGGACTCTTACCTCAAGGATTGGTCAGTTTTGCCATTTGTTGGGTATAAAGTGAGCCATTTCTAAGGCAGGAAGAGAATCCCACCACCACCAAGAAAGAAGAGTCAGGAATGAAGCATGTGGAGAGGTGGCAGATGGGCAGCACTGAGACCACATGATGGAGCAATGGGCTTCCAGGCCCAAGGTGTAAGGTTGAGTGCCTCCGGCAGGCTGGCTTGCAGAGTGAAGTGCCCTTTGGGCATTTATTGGAGCTAAAGCAGCTTTGTAACACTTGCCTGAGCAGAGAATGGCCAAGGGGCTCCATGCCTGAGGCTGAGGACCAGAGATGTGGCTGCAAGCATAGCTGAGAAGAGGTACTGGGCAAAAGAATTATATCTTTAATGTTTCTGATCGTGACTTTAATGTTAGCTTCCCTACTGATTCTTCATGATGCGTATTGGCTTTGTTCTATGGGACCATTGTTACTGATTAGGACAGAGGAGTGTTATGGGACAGTTGGTGTCAGTGTAAAGGAAGTTGGAGGGTGGTGGGATGTCTGACCTCTGCCATATGAGAATCATTCTTGGGCTGGGATGTCATTTGACTCTCATTCCCCCTTTGTGGCTGCAGGAGGTCAGACATGGCCCTTGGGCTGTTTCCCCAAATATGAGTGCAACTAGTCATCAGGTGGACATGAGTGCTAACAAAGATGACAACTCTGGCTCTGTTGTTATTAGTCTTACATGTCACAGTGCTTAGAGCACTTACACGTTTGCTTACATTGTTGCTGTGTTTAATGTTCATGTTAATTTTGGAGCTCTGGTGGCACAGCAGTTTGATGGACTGCACCACAAAGTGGGGGGTTTGGACCCACCAGCTGCTCCATGGAAGATGTGGTAGTCTGCTTCTACGAAAAATTTGCTTTAGGAAAAATAAAGCCTTCTACTCTGCCTCAGAGTCACTGTGAGCTAGAATCGACTTGAAGGCAGTGGGGTTGGTTTAGATGGTGACTATTTTAATAGGACTTGTTTTCTTCAGTGGCTGAACACCCTCTGGTGTTCCTCATGGTAGGTCACCCAAGTTTGTGTTGAAAAATTGGATGGGAGATCAGCTCCATTTTATTCAAGCCCAGAGAAATTCGTTTTCATGACTAGTGGTGCAATCGTTCCTGTACGTTCAGTGCTTGGTTCCTGGGACGTTGCTAGTTGCTGGTGAGTTGGCCCCAGCTCGTGGCAGGCAGCTTTATGGGCAAAAGGATGAAGTGTGGTCTTGTCCTGTCTCAGCCTCATGGCTACTGATATGCTCAAGCCCGTTGATGCAGCAATTGTAGGGGACAGGGTCTAGGTGTTCATTCTAAGGAGCCTGTGGTCTCCAAGTCATGGTCACACCTCTCACCTGCATCTCTGCCTCTGTTTCAAGATGCTGCGCTTTTCCTATTTCTCATCATGACCTCAGTCCCTAGGAAACTGCAGTCTTTCGTTTCTACCACAGCCACTCCCCACACCTGTCCGATTTCACAATGGAAACATTACGCAGATGTTTTCCAAAGCATGTGCTGGTTTCTCCTACCACCAGGCCACTTGTCAGTCTGTTGCTTTTGTCAGGAATGTTTTACTTGAGAAGGGAGCTGAAGGAGGACAGTCCATTACTACAGGTTTATTGTGGGAAGGGCCTTCATCTTAGCATGGCTTACACATTAAAAAAGAAATTTGGATGCTTAATATTTATGAAATTGAAATGAGCAGCCATGGTGGAATCCAAGTCAAATTCATGTTTACTATTGTTTAAAATCATTAGCATCAAATTCTACCACACAAAAATACATCTTCTACAGAACACTTCCAACAAGTAGAAAATACATCATTGAACATTTATTACATTCAAGTATGACACTTCTTTTCCAGGGGACATTACAATGTGAGACTTTATTAAAATGATGAATATTTAAATGCCACCTGCCCCTACCAAACAACCCTCATTCATTTTTATGAAATGTGTTAATGACAATATAAGAGTTTATGTATTAGGCTGAGTATCTTCAACATCCCTAGCCTCAATAAGAAAAGACTGTGATTTCTCACCAGTGACTCTGGACATACAACACCCTCCCAATACAACGGCTGGTACAGCGCCAGTGACCGGCTGAACTCTAGAAAGCAAGGCCTTAGTGTTCCTGTGCCGCTCTGGGTCCCAGGAGTCAAAACGCTGACCTAGGTTGAAAGTGGAAACCCTGCATGGAGCAGGCTGGCGAAAGGGCTCAGTGTGGCTGGAAAAGTGAAGGGATGGCAGTGTGCAGCAGCAGAGTTTGCTCTGATACTAAAATACAAGTGAAGGAAGACAAAAAAAAAAAGCCAGGAGCCCTCTTACCACACACATTCCAGGCAGCAACTCCCCCAAGATATTGATCTAGATAGTTGGTGGGAAATTGGATGCTTCCTAGGACTTCCTCAAGAATCGGCTAACCTAACAGATGCAGCTGGGTTCTCACGTCAAAAGAGGCCCTTCTATCTGATTTCAGCTGGTAAGGAATCAATAGAGATTGTCTATAAGAATGTTAATTCTTGGTATATTTATTTCACAAAACTACCATTTCATTGCACATAGATAGTAAGGTTCATTGAATCAAGATATAGATAAAATGTATCTCAATGAGGTGACTGAACTATTTTATGTACATTTTTAAACAGGCATTCTTTACTAACTGTAAAAGGATAACTACACATCATTATTAAAAGGTTTTAGACTATATTTTAAGCTCAAAAGGTTAAGAATATTACAAAATGATAATATAAGTTATTAGTTATATATGAAGACTATATGATTAGATACAAAAAGAATATTAATCGTGGTTTCTTCCTTCTTTAGAAATAGCTTTAGAAAGAAATACCAACTGATTAACTTTTGACCTACTCGTCTGTATGCACGGCACCATAATCTATATAACCTAGCAACAGTAAACCAGTTACTATGTTTCTAAAATTTACCCAGGATATAAAGTAGCTTATAATATTGAGTATTGTGCAAACTATTTTCAATATATCCTTTATTTTTTTTCAAAAATCCTGTTTCTTATGACTTTGATTATTAAATGTCTACCTTAGAGTCCTGAATCCTAAATTCCCATTATGAGGACATAAGGGGTAAAACTATACAATGCAATGCGATAAGGTAAATTCTAAGAAATGATTTCAAACTGGCTATCATAAAATGGGATTGGAGGTACTATTTGAAGATCTGAGAGATATTCAGGGGATACTGACAAAGGATTTAATTTAAAATTTTAAAGAGAAATATTGATGGACGTATTCTATATGCCAAAGTATATTCAAGAGCCCTTGCTCTCACAGCCAAACGTATAGAAACATGTTTTCTTAAAGAAACCCAGGTCTATGAGCCAAGGCAAGCTTTGGCTAAATGATTGGTACCTTTTGTTTGGCGCTGGAGGTTTCTATGGAAACAGCCTGAGAGAGAAAAGGCAGCATTAGCATCTTTATCCAATGTTATGGATTGGATTTTGTCACCTCCCCTTGTAACCCCTCCACCCTCCAATATGTACAGCAAATCCTAACCTCTATGTTTGTGCTAATAATCCAGTTTGGCAATGGGCATCTTTGTTATGCTAATGAGGCAGGATTAGTGTTGGGTGTATTTTGAGTCAATCTCTCTTGAAACATAAGAAAGACAAAACAACCAAGCTAGCACGCACGCAGCATGCTGGAAGGCTGCTGCCAAGTCACATGGGTATCTCCACGGAACGAGGAACTAAGCTGAAGAGCCTAGCACCTGCCTCAGCGCTGACAGGGGGAAGCCTGGTTCTAGAGCTGGTGGCCTAAATTCAGACTTCTAACCTGCGATCCAGGAGAGGATGAATTTGTTAAAAACTCAAAAACCAAACTCACTGCCATCAAGTCAATGCTGACATATAGATGTCCTATAGGACAGGATAAACATGCTCCTGTGAATTTCTGAGCCTAACTCTTCACGTGAGTAGAAGCCCCTGGTGGTTTCGAACTTTGGACCTTGTGGTTAGCAGACCAGCTCATAACCACTGTGCCACTTCTTGTTTGTTAAAGCTACCAAGTTATGGTATTTCTGTTATAGCAGCACTGGATAACTAAGATACTTGTAATGCCAACTGACAAAACTTCACATCCATTCTATGCAGAGCAGGTTATTTTCTGACAACCCTGGAGAAAGTCTTGAGTTTTATTTGGTCACACTGGGAATTTCCGCCTTCCTCCATTTGAAACCTTAAATTAAAATCGTGATAATATCTCTTCCTAATACGTCCCTCAGGCTCCTTTAATTCATGTAATGCTTGAATGATCAGAAGCCAAATGAAACGACATTTTCAAACGGTGCTTCATTGCCAAGTTCTCAAAACTAGATGGCATAAAGCTGAAGACATTACTCTGAAGCACAATTTACAGTTATGTGATGTCAGATCTCAGGCAGGCAAGAAACGCTGTCTCAAGTGTTTATTACATACAGCTGAACCAAATGGCATCAGCCATGATTTCGCGTTATGTTTAGAAGGTGGTGGCTGTCTGCTAACCATAGGCTGGGCATCTTGAACTTACCAGCCTGCTCTGTAGGAGAAAGATGTGGTCGTTCGCTTACAAAAGGATTAAAAGCCTTGGAAACCCTTGGGGGGCAGTTTTACCCTTCTCTGGGTCATGAGGAGTCAGAATCTACCTGGTAACAACGGGTTAGCATGCCACATACCATTATCTAATCTTATTTCAGGGAGCGACTTCTCAGAAATGCCACAGAAGCAGCCCGACCCCAGAAGCCTGAAACGAAAGTACAAAATAATAAAACCTACCTGAAGTAACTGAATACAAACGAAACACAAGGAGCCTACAAGCTTGAGCACCAAGTTTAAGACCTCGGAGGGCTAGAATGTACACAGGGGATTAAAGAGGGACCCACACCTGAGCTTTTCTCTGGGATGGCCTCCCAAACACAGTACTTAAAAAAAAAGGCAAAGCCTGAGAAATTGTGGTAACTGACATGCCAAGATCCATGATTCATAAACAGACCAGGCGACAACGCTTCTTATTCTAAAGTGACTGAAGACACCGTTCACTTTGCCAAATGAGAAAATCACTGACAACTTCACTGAATGAAATGATGCCTCCTTAGGTTAAAAAGACAGGATATTCCCCTGCCAAAGGACCAATTCACTCATGGAAAGTAGTTTACTAACAGGGTTAGCTCTCTGATGTCTGAACAAACAGCCATATGCTCCCTAAGGCAGCACAGCTAAAAGCCACCGCACATCTATGTTTTATAGTGTGGATGTGGATACCTAAATTACTCCGAACAGCTTGGTCCTTTCAATCATAGGGGACAACAAGTCTCAGGGTGGTTTTCTTGAAGAAGTCAGTGTCAGAAACAACCTTAGATGCCACCTAATGCACAGTCCTCGTTTGACTGAGGCGTCAGGAGGACTGTCCGACCTAACCGATGGAAGACTCAAGACGAGACAGGACAGGGTAGTTTTCCTCTCATGTTTCCCCCTCAGCCTCATGGAACTCTGAATGCGTATCATTTACTCAGGCTTCACTGAGATATTGGATTAGAAAAATGCTGCACTTTCACAATGATTTTGGCATTTCGTGTCCTGAAGTGCTGAATGGGGAAAACTCCATTTGTCTTTTGGTAAAAACGTTTTTCCCCTCCTAGAAATAAGGTCATTTTCTGAGATCTCGTTTGTAGAAATTGGCACTGTTCACAGCTGGCAGGTTTCATATGCTTCCTCTTTGTAGTTTGAGTTCAATTCGGCAGATGCTATGTCGTCAGAAGGACTGATATGGCTGCTGTCTTGAGAATCAGTCCCAATACTTTTCGTCTCTGACTGAAGGTGGACAGAGACCTGAACCGCTATCTCTTGGCCTTGCTCACTCAGAGAGCCGTCATCCGAATCTCCTTCTGGGGAGTTACTCCGCCCCATCTCTGGGTTGATGACATAGATGGCACCCTGAGCGTCCAAGGCGGGCCTCTCTTTAATTCTTTCCCCCATGTCATCAGGGTCATCCACTCGCACGGCTTCAAACATCTCCTCCACAAAAGCTCGGCAGTTCAGAATGAGAGGTGGCAGAGGGACACTTCTCGCCAGTTCTTCGATGTAACGAGCAAACTCCATGGTCTTAAACTGGGTGACTTTGGCAAGCTCCAGAGTCTTGGCTGAGGTGATGATGGGGATGCGTTTCGCAATCTCAAAGGCCTTCTGAAGTTTCTCAGCCCCTTCCGTTCTGAAGAACTCATTGATGGCCTTCTCAGTCTTGCGAAGATGGCTACTCATCATGCATAGCCGCGTGACATTCAAGATGAGAGTGATTGTAAAGGCAATCAGGCAAACAATCATGTAGTAGATGCTCATGTCTCCGGAGGTGAAGATAACACGGAGGGTGACAGAGTAGGAGGCATGGGTCGGAGAGGTGACAAAACAGGTGTAGAGCCCACGGTCATCAAAGGCTATGCTGGTGATATTCAGGAAGTTATCAGAAACCAACCATTTTCCACCTGATAATGCAACAGAAAATTCACAAAAATTACAACAGGAGTATTGTTACTAATGCCGATTATTCCACGCAAGTACTTTAACTCAACTGTTATTATAATTTACTTGGCCTGAAACTTAAAAGTAAACCAAGCTTTCTTTTTGGCACTGAGGATTATCACAGCTTCCTGTTCACTGCCATAGAATAAAAATCCTTTCAGAGAAGATAACAGTGAATGGCTAATCTTTTAAAAGACGTGTATATGTTTGTGTGTATATCTATACCACCATCTCTACCTATACACTTGCAAACACTAGCAAGATGTGCATCAAAAATCAAAATCAATTGGTTATTTCTGGGGGGACATGTTTGGAGTAATTTTAATTTTCTTCTTTTTATTCAAGTGTGTTCCTTAACTTTCCATAAAAAAATCTTATAAAACAAGAAATGAAAGCAATTTCTTTTTAATTTAGCAATTTAACATTTCAATTATTAACTGGCTAACTTGGCATGCCTTACAGGTTAGTTTGCTTTGATAGAGATTTGTTGATAACAATCTTGACTTTCTGGCAAGAGTTAATTGACCAAAAGCCAAAAGATGTGTCTCAGAAGTCAGGGTAAGGAATAGCTTGACAAAGAGAATAAAGTTAACCTTATGATAGCTATGTTGCTGCTTAAAACCCAAGACATGCTGCCTCTCTCCTATACCCAAAGGCATCTTCATTCACGAAACACACACAGCAAAGCGAACACGTGTATAAACAGCGAAGTGCCCTGGGCCCCCTCCTTGACACAACATCCTTTACCAGCTTGGCAATTTTTGGCACAATGCTTACCTTTGTGGTAAATGCCCAAAGTACTATTACAGCCATTCAAAGAGAGGACAGATGGACTATCTAGGGCAAGGGTCCTCAAACTACGGCCCACGGGCCACATGTGGCCCGCCACGCACATTTATCCGGCCCACCGGGTGTTTTCGCCTCATTTTTTTTTACTTCAAAATAACATATGTGCAGCGTGCATAGGAATTTGTTCATAGTTTTTTTTAAACTGTAGTCCAGCCCTCCAATGGGTCTGAGGGACAGTGAACTGGCCCCCAGTTTAAAAAGCTTGAGGACCCCTGATCTAGGGTGTGGGTGAGCTCCAATGAGAACAGCTGGTGTCCCAGGGAGACTGTGTGACTGCTTGTGAAGCCCTGTCCATGTATCTAATCTTTAAGGACTTTTTAATTCTAAGGTCTAGATTATTTTAGAGGCACACACATCAATAATCACTCTGCATGGTGGCCATTTATATTCTTATCAAATTTATCCAAACCCTTTATTTTTAAGAACCATCACTTCACTAATGCAGAAAGGAAATATGGAGTATGAATATTATTCCTTATGCTCCTGTTCTACGAACTGGAAGCTGTGAAAAGGATATCCTACGAATCCAAGTATTATGAACTACAGACTCCATTATCAGTCACTGCACGACAGTCACTATCTAAACGCTCTTGCTCACTTGCTGATACGATTTATGAACCTCACACTAGCCTGACATGCTCTTTAAACTCCTCTCACTAGAGTCATAACATTTAATACAATTTCCCCCCAGAGCTGCTGCTGACAGCATCAGTGATAAATGTTAGTGCTTTTCAAAGGAGAAGCAAAACAGGAAAAATGAAACTGCATTCCACATGGTTGCTCTTGTCCTAACCTGTGGTTTTGTTTATTTACCAGCTGTTTATACTGATCACATTGATTGGATAATTCAAATCTTAAGCTATGTTTAGATGTTCTAGAGCCAATGAAATAAAAGTTTAGTTCTGTGGGTTCCAAATGTGGAACCCTAAATCATGCTCAAAATATACACTGTGGGCATTAACAGTAGACTCTGATTTAAGATGTCCATATTTTTAACTAGTTGACGGGAACCTCTGATCTACCCTGGTCTTTGATAATCCATTTCATACGTTACCACAATAGCATAGGTGTGAAAAAGCAGACTAGAACACAGTATACTAAAACAGGGTGAATGGATATGTGAAAAGGAACGATGTGTGAACAGGTCTGGGCGAGATGAGGAAGAAACAAGGGGGCATTATTGGCCCACAGATCAATTGCTATTGAGTCCATACAACTCAGCGCCACCCCACAGAGTAGAACTAGACCCCAGGATTGTCTTGGCTGCACTGGTGATGGAGGTGGATGGCCTGGCCCTTCTTCTAAGGCACTACTGGGTGAGTTCAGACCCCCAACCTTTAGCTTAGTAGCCAGGTTTGAACTATTTGTGACAGCCAGGCACCTTAAAATAGTTCTGCATCTGGTGAGTGAGTGAAGGGAAAGAATGACTTCATGTATGGGCTAGGGGAGGGCAAGTTTGGTTCACATTTCAAACTGCTTTGACAGCCAGTTTGTAGGTTCACTGAGAAGTGATGGAAGAGGAGACTCATCATCATTGCAGTGCTATTTCTTTGCAGGAGTATTTTTCAGAGTGGCATTAAAAATCAGCTGCCTTGGAGTTCTCCTGAGTGCTTGCTATACGACGGGGCTACATAAAGTTTGTGGAAAAAATTCCATTATATTTTCTTTCCATTTTTGAAGCTCCTTGTAAATACAGGTTCTTCAATTGGAAACTTCAGTGGGGGGACTGGAGCTCTGCATTGTGACGGATACTTCTTAAGCACTGTCTCAATCATAAAAGTCACAAGCTGAGAAGTCATGCTTTGGAGCACTCTTGCCAGGGATTGTCTCAAAGGCCAAAAATTCAGACTCACCTTAACTGGTTTTACAGAAAAGAGAGGAGGTGATATTCTAAAATAGTGCTGTCCATCAGAAATAAAATGGAAGTACCCAATCATGTCACACAGTTAATAAAACCTTCTAAGCATGTTTAGAGAAAACAAAAATAGGTAGAATTACTTTCAATGTTACTTAACCCAATATTCAAAAGTAGCCAATATTAAAAGATTATCAATGAGTTTTTCATATCTTTTCGCTATGCTAAAGCTTTGATTGAATCCAGTTTATATCTTACATTAACTGCATATCTCAATTTGGACTAACAACCTTTCAAGTGCTCAATAATCATGTCTACATTTCAGAAGGACCCATTTTGGACTTCATAGCAAAGATCAGACTAAATCAACCTTTAGTATTTCAACTGAGCTTTAGAGAGATCTTGGTTTTCTTTATTCTGGGTTTACTTAAGCTTAGGCCAGTTCACAGTAAATCTTACTCTGTTCTAAGGAATTCAGACTCTTCTATCTCCTGGTGACATATATTGTTTGTAGATGGCTAAAATGTTCAGTATATGTTTCCAAAGGAAAAGCCATCTGCGTCCTTTTTTGTTTTCCATCCTTAAAAACAACAACAATTAAATACCCTTTATATCTCAAAGGGTTCGATGACATTTCTAACAAAAAGTGACATGGGGCCATTTCTGAAAGTGCAGCTTGGAGGGAACGCAGAATTTAATCTGCTCTCACTGGCTTTTCATGGTGACTTCTGTGAGTCTTTTGTCTCAGAAGTGCTCATCAAACGTATCTTTCTTACAAAAAGCTGGTAACAAAATCGTGTGGGTCAAGATGTGCTCGTAGGCCCCCAGAAGCATGGCCAAATAGAAACGTGTGAAAAAGGAGACCTTGGACACATCAATTATGTTTTGGTGATTTGAAGATTGAGAGACCAAAATGCAGCAAGAGAAATTTTTTCAAAGGAATTATGGTAGACTCAAGAATACAGTTGATTCCGAGTCAGGACGATTCCTGATCCGGTTTCGGAGACTATAAATCTTCACAAGCACAGACAGCTTTATTGCCTACTGTGGAGTGGCTGACGGTTTTGAACCACCAGCCTTGAGTTGGCAGCCCAATACCTAGCCCATACAGTGAAAAGGGTTTACAGAATTCCTCCTCAATGTTCTTTTGATTCTCAGGGAGGCTCCAAGTTTCCTGCATGGATCTACTCTCATTTAAAATACATCCTGGAATTTCTCCAACATTCATAAAAACTCATGTCAGAGTGAAAAACCAAACACATTTACTTACGTCTACCCCACTTGCCTCGTGCTGTCTTTTCGTAGGGCCACCACACTGCACACTCATCCTTAACTAGTGGCAGGAGCTCTGGGAGTGAGCTGTGCATGGCCTGCATGCTGTATGCAGCCAGCTAGGTGCATTCTACCTCCAGTGAGAAGGAAACCAACTCGGCAGGAGGAGTGAAACAGCTTCCAGTCATCATGAACACACCTTTGTATTTACAACCATTCTTAGCATTTGTCTTCTACTGGTTAAGGAGGCTGGACACTAAGACTTTGAACTATGCCCTTGGGCACCTCTGTGAGGTTTCTTATGGAGTGTACCCTAAAGTCAAGAAGACAGTGCTAGCAGGAGATGAACGAGCCTGACTAACCATCCTCTGGCACACTGACCTCAAGGAGCCCGGATGCTGCAACAGCTAAGAGCTCAGCTGCTAGCAGGTGCTTGCTTTGAGCCAACCAGCCACTCTTGGAGAAAAGAGTAGGTGATCTGCTCCCTTGAACAAATCAGTCTCACAAACTCTGGGGTGGAGCTCTGTCGTATAGTTGCTGTGAGTTGGAATTGACTTGTTGGCAAACAACAACAACAACAACAAAAATTCAGTCACCTCTGCCTCTGTCATCCAGTCGCTGTCCTCGTGAGTTGTACCAACGGACGTTTTCATGGTGGCTGACTGTGAGAAGACACTCGATTGACACACTAGCCCCCTCTTTGGCTATGATGACATCATCGCCCGAGTTGGAACCTGCTGAGAGTTCAAAGCCTGGGAGAAACGATGCATTGGAAGAAGTGTGGTTTGCTTCCAGTGGGGCCCTTTGGTGGAAGTCTGCATCTCCCCACACAAAAGTAGCTGGCACAATAACACTCATGAGTAGAGGGAAAAAGCAACAGTGTGGCTTCATGGGAAAATGGAAAAAACACTGCGGTCTTCTGAAAAATTGGTAGATCCAGGTGTACTTTGAAGTCTTCAACACTGGAAGATGTGAAGAGTCCAACCTAGAAGAGAGGCAGACATAAAGTTTAACTGACCAACACTCATAATGGGGTGAAAGTGTGTATGTTCTACAAATGAACGGATGTGAAACTGATGAGGGTAATTGATGCTGACATCAGGGAGTGAGAAAGAGAACCCTAACTGGAATCTCGGAGAGATAGGAGAAAGAACACAGAATCAGAAAATGGCAGGCTAGATTCTGTTCCTCTCTCTGCTACTAACAAGCTGTATAACCTTGGCAAGTCGCATCCTCTCTGGGCTTCTGCTTTCTCCTCTGTCAAGTGAGGGATGGGATGAGACCATCTCTAAGGGCTCTTCTAGTTCCGAAATGCTATGATTCTATTTCACTCTGACAAATCCCATGCAGCCAGGAGCCAATTCCGGCTAAAATATTTAGCTTAATGATCTTTTATTTCAACCTGTACCATTACCATCTGTTGTTATATCAATAATGTAAATCAACTGGTACCTCATAATCATAACCATGAAGTTCAAAATGTGAGTAATTCAAGTGGATAGATATATATAATGTAGGAATATTTGAGATTTTTTTTAAACACTAGAAAGGAAATTGCACTTATTGCAATTCACAAATAGAATTATTGACTCTCAAGGCTACAGAACCTCCCTCTTGGCAAGGATGTTAATCAAAGTAATTTTGCTTTAATAGTTTCTTCAATACCAAGTGACAAAATACTGTATATATTTAACAGTTTATAAGCATACCTACTTTCCAGTTCAAAGTCTGTAAGACTAGTTGTGGGAGGAACTGATATGTCAACTATCTAGCTGGTGGGAATGCAGATACAAGAGTGCAGGGGAAGAGTGTCAGGCAACTGAAAGGAGGAGCAAAACGTCATGAATGAAACGCAAACACCGTCCCCAGCCTGTTTATAGGATTATGACCATCCTCCTGGTAATTTGATTCCACTTTTAAATCACGGACTCTCACAGGAAAACTTCAATTTCTACTTCAATAAAGCACGGGATGAAATGCCTAATTTTATTTCTAGTAAAGACCCAAGACAATTAGTTTTGGAAATGACAATTACTCTCCCTTAGACTTACGTGAAGGCAACTTGATCACAGAAGATAAAAAGCAATGGATCATTATACTTTCTCATTAAATTCCTCAAAGTCTCAATTACAGTAAGTTGTAAATGTCATTTGGTTTTCATTAGTACTTGAACGGATGCTTGACTGAGGACAATAAATAATTCTCTAAGTCTTTAAAATTTTAAGGGTGGACTGTTTAGAATAAAGCAAAGAACTTCAGACTTTGGTGGTTATACATGATAAATTGAGCACACGTCTAGCTCCAGTTTTTCCCAAACCCCACGGAAGTGACACTGAAGGGAACAAAGATTTTGAGCACTGGGGAGAATTTTAGAAACGCTATGATCTAGCCTGTTTCGTTCACCGTGACTTGTTCCTTAAAACAAGGCTATAAATTAAACTAGTAGGAGAACCTAGTCTCTCTTTTTAAAAGAGAGGGGATAGTAGGTAGAATAATATTTGTTGAATGACTGTCATAAACTAGGCACATGTGTAAATTCCAAAGTTCCTTTTCACTCTACGATAAACAATTGGAGGACATGATTCTAGACGAGTGGTTTTCAATGGTGATGTTATGAGTGCTGGAAAAGTGCTCCAGGTTGTTTTTTCCTGCCCGCGTTCACTTTGTCAGGACTTGGGTAGGTAGGCTGGTGGCACACTGGATTACGAACTGGGCTGCCAACTGCAAAGGCAGAGGTCTGAACCCACCATCCACTTAGTGGGACAAAGATGAGACTTTCTGTTCCTAAAGGTTTCCATCCTTGGAAAACCACAGGAGCTGTTCTACTTTGTCCAAGAGGGTCACTATGAGTCATAACGGACTCGCTGGCAGTGAGATTTGGGCGGTGAGCTCATCTAAGTCATTATTTTCCATACTTCATTAACTCTATTGTTACATTCTGACTTTCTTCTAATACATATCATGTTATTATTCATGTATACTTTTCCTTTAAATACATTTCCTCATACATTTAAAAAATTAAATTTTTATCTCTTCATTGAATCAAGGTAACTGCAAAGAAACCTCTAGAGATACTGTCCCCAGATGAAGGATCTGACCTGGAGAACTGTCCTTTTTATAAGAAAAACAAAAATAAAAATTAAATAAGGCTTGCAGCCTCCTCTCATTTGTTCTAATACCACCTCGTCGCTTATCTTGTCACCCCTTTACTCCCCAGCTTCTTTGCTCCTGAGTTTAGAAGCACTTTTTAGACTAGAGGTCTGCATTTGCATCTACTCAACAATATCTACTGAGCACAGTCTATGCCTTCATGGACCTTAGTCTGGCAGAGCACAACACCAACTATGCATAAAATATACTATATGTTACCCTACGGAAAGCACAGCCTGCTACATGAGTACCAACATAGCGTAAGAATAGGAGAACTCCTTCGTGCTATCCCTAAAAAAAAAAGAAAAAAAAAGAAAACCAGACAGGGCAGGGAGACCAATAGGAATCTAGAATGGAAAGGCATGTCTAGACAGAGGCCCCAAAGACAGGGAAAGAGAAGAGGGATCTCTGAGAAGGAACTGTTCAGGAAAAAGAGCTGGAGGTGGAAGAACCGAGAAACCATGGTCAGAGTGCTGGGTCTGAGCCTGATTCTCAGAGGAGCAGTCTGGCCGACCACAGAATTGGAGGTGGACTTTTAGAACTGGAGTAGCAGTGTAAATTAAGTGAGAAGGTTCTTGTAGGAAGAAATGAAAGACCTGACAGGCTCAGAAGTGGAATAGATCACCTGTGGCAATAGTGATGCATTACCTCACTCCCCTCCCCAACACTATCAAGGCAGCAAGGGTGGAAGAATCTAGAAACAGAAGGACTTATTCCGCCTGAAGATGTAGATGCTATGGGAGAATGAGCAGCTCCCTTGGGGAGGGCACTGGGAACATGGTGTCCTCACACAGTGCCTGGCACTCTGACCTGCAATTCCTTCTTCATGCAGTTTCTCTGAGCCGAGGCCCCCCTCCTTCCAGGGCGTGGATCTGCTTCCCTAATGGATCCGGGGTACACTTCTGAATTCTGAATGGCTTCCCCTGACCCCCATAGTCCTCGCCACCTCCACTACTCATCTGGCCCTGGTGTTTGCTGCTCTGTACTGTTACACAGTCAGCCTCATCTCATCTATGAGTCCCTTAAGCAAAGGGACTGTATTTTTTGGGGCTGTAACTCACAACTAGCACATTTTCAATACACACTTGTACTTTGGACAAAGATCAGCTTCAAATTGATAGAGCATATGATGGAGATTTGGAAAGGGGAGAATATTAGACAACAGAGATCGTAATTATTCAAATCAGCATGCATTTACGAGCAACTATTACCTTTCTGGAAACAAAAATAGACAATGCTAACATGTTCAAAAGGCCTTAAAGGTACTGACCTACCTAAAAGCATTCTTCCAATAGGTCCCAATCCCCAGAGTTTCTATTTACCATAGGGTCTAGAAAATGTACATGGGGATTAAAAACCCACAAAGTGCAGAGTTTACAAACCAGGTTGAGTATCACAACTACCTGGAGAGCTTTTTATAATTTAGGTTCCTGGGTTCCCACCTCAGAGCCAGTGAATCAGAACCTCTAGGTTTGGGTCTTGGACTTTGTGGTTTTTAGCTCCCTGGGTGAATCTGGCAGTGGGTCTGTGGACTGGCATCCAGGAACCACTAACAGGACTTATTTCCTTTACAACACCTCTCCCTAGCAGTAGTCCAAATATTTTGGATAGATTCAAGTATGAGAAACTCATCGCTCGCATTCCAGTCAGTATTTAGATATTCTGGAACAAGTGTAGGTCTCTCATAAAGGGAGGGTAACAGAGACATTCAGAGTACCGACTCTGGAGCCAGAATTTCTGGATTCAAGCTCTTAATGTGCCTTGCAACTTTTGTTAATGATTGAATCTGTAATTCAATCCCCTCATCTTTAAAACAGGGGCGATCTTAGGAAGGAACCCTGGTGGTGCAATAGTGAAGCACCCAGCTTGCTATCGAACGGTGGAGAGCTGGAACCCACCAGTGGTTCTGCAGGAGAAAACACCCAGCCATAAGTGCCTGTAAAAATTACAACCACAGAAACCCTGGGGGTCAGTGCTATTGTCCTACAGGGTCACAGTCAGATCATCACCATCCTCATAGGACTATTCTGAGGTCTGCATGATAGTATATGCAAAGCACAGAGTCTAACAAGAGTAATCACTGAACAAGTTGTATTTTTATTACTGATGGTTCTTTCAGATATTGTGCTAATGTCTGCACCTGTGCCTATCCCCGATAGCTAAACCATTTTTTAAGACAAACTTTTTACTCAGATTAACATGCAATCATTTAAAATTCTGGGGGTGGGTAGGGGTGAAGCATGAGCACACCACTATGTAATTATACGCTTTGATTTTAAACTTAATTTTTTTTCAAAATTAAAAATATATACAGTGAACCCTCGCCACTTCGCGCTTTGACTTCCGCGGCTTCACTCTATCGCGGTTTTTGCGTAACAGCGCATGCTCTGTCATTACTGGCACTGATCGGCTCATACTGTACACGCTTGATGCCATAAATAATATAATAAATAATAAATGATTATTGTAACGTCCAAAATGTTTTACTGTATTTTCCCTTTTTCGTTTAATAAATTGGGTAATACAAGTGTAATGGTGACTAAAATGTGTTTTTTCATGTTCTCTATGCTCTAACTACGAAAATATTTGATTTACAAATAAGGAATCCTACTTTGCGGAATTTCATTTATCACGGTAGGGTCTAGAACCGATTAACCGCAATAAACGAGGGTTCACTGTATTCTCCAATACTATGGATTAAATAAGTACCATAAACTGACCTTGGATCCCAAGCATGACCTGTCACATTATTTTAATCTGTCCTGAATTTTTGGTAGAGAATCTTTGTTTGGATCAATCAAGCCTATGCCTCCCTTTTTGGGGCTCATCCTTATCATCTCAGGTGTAAGAAGTCAACCCACTAGAGGTCCGAGCTCATGTGAACTGTGGTCCTTGGCATTTGGACGTGAGACATTGCAGGCTAATGGCCCTCAGAGGAAAGAAGACATCTGGGGGCTGGGGCCCCTGGTGTGCGCGATACACGGAGAAGCAGAGAAAAATAACAGATGCCGAGAGGAAAGGGTGGCAGAAAAGAGACAGGGAGGACAAGGTAGGAGAGGAAAGGGGAACAAATAGGCGACCAGCATTCTACTTCCTAACCTCCACAGAACTTTCTTAAATTAAACCAAGGATGTTTATTCAAAAGTAAAATCACAAAAATGAAGACTGAATATAAAAGCAAAACGGTAGGTGGAAAATGGCCATGTAGGACAAAAATGAGCAAAAGTGACTGAAGGGAGGCTGCCACGGGTGCCTGTGGCAGTGCTCTCTAGCCATCTCTACTTCCCCTCCTCCGAGCATACCACAGCGTGGCAAGCACGATGCCCTAGGCGGCCAAGATTTATGGTTTCTGTTCTGTACATAGTTTCGAGAACCCTCAAGATAGGGTCTAGAAAGACAAATGGCACCCCCCTCCCTTGAACTGCTCTCAGCTCTCGGGTGGCAGAAACAGCCTGGCCTCAAGCTGGCAGAGCAAGAACTCCCTTAAAGTCCTTCCGTGTCTAGTCCATTAAGGCAGGTTCAGCCCAAGCCCATCATACTCATACCACGGGCACTGTAAACACAAAGGATTTCTGATGTGAGCTGCTAAATTACTAAAAAACAATCCTCTGTGGATAAGAGGCTGAACAGCTGCGAGAGAAAACACTGGCAAAGGCGAGGGTCAGAGCAGAAAAGAGTGGGGACAAATTGCCCTTGGGATTGAAGTTGTCCTCAGACTATACTACATCTTGTGACTAAAGTCAGAGAAAGTGGGCTTGTGATGTGTAATATAAACTGCTTGGGCAAACAACTCAGCCTGCCGATTTGTTAGAACAAAGTGTTCTTGCATTGAGGGAGGGTATGAGCAGAAGCCTGAAGCCCATCCCCTATCCCAGTGTATTGCTGTATAAATATATGTACACAGGCCAGTACCTCTATTTTTGTGGATTAATGTATTTACATATGTATACCACTATGTTTATACCTCTATGCACTGTTTTACTTCCTATTCCTTCCTGTTTTCTTTTACCTTCCTCCTGCCCCACCACCGCTTTCCCTTTATTTCTGCCTCTTGGTACCTCCTCTTAGCTAATTTGCTGTTGCTCCAACACACCCCGCGCCCGCCCCCCCCACCTGGATCCCTATATCCTCCTTATTTTGACTCCAACACTCCAGTTGTTCCCCTGCCCATGGCGCTGCCTGCTCACCTCCCCCTTCCCCCACCTGCCTCACTCCCCAGGACTGTTGGTCCCACTGCTTTCTCCTCGGGCATGCCTCCCATGCCTATTTTATATAGGTAGACACACCAACTATGACATAGCCCAAACTGATAAAAAAAATAAAAGGAGAGAGAGGAGAAATATACAAAGCTCCGGGTCTATTCGCTGGCCTTCATGACTGTCCAGGAGCTGTCCCTCCCGGCCTGGAGCACCCCCTTGGGGGTTCGTCAGGGGCTTCGTAGCTCTGCCTTGCTCCAGCTGCTGGTCTGGTATGCTCCCTTCTTGGTTCATTCAGTGGGGGGTTCAGACCACACTACCTCCCTATCATGTGACCCCAGAAATGTCCTCTGTTGCAGTCTGCTCTAGTAAGGGGACAATGTGACACGAGCTGTTGTTGGCCGCCCAGTCCCCTCTGTGTCCCATTAGCTCCCCACAGGGACGTTCCCCTCCAGGCCTGGTGTGCCAGTGTGAGGTCCAGTCCGGCTCCCTTTCTCTTCCTCGCTCCCGGTCTGCTTCCATGTGGGTGTGGCATGCTGGCACCTCTCCCCAACTTGTAGGTCAGTCCCGCTCTCCACCACACCCACTTCCAGGGAGGGGGTCAGCTGGCTCTGGTTGGGGCCAGTCCTATAGCTCTCTCTTTTCATGTATTCTTCCATGTGGCCACCTAGTCCTCATGGTTTGGTGCACTGTGGTAGGGTCTGCATGCCCACTCTCAATTCTGGGTGGGTTAGTGCCCTGATCCCTCTGTCATCATTTCACTTTCGCCCCACCCTCCCGACTCAAGTGCTAAAGACAAAATGGGTGCATAAGCAAAGGTAGTGAAGAAGGCGGATGGTGCCAGGCTATTAAAAGATATAGCATCTGGGGTCTTAAAGGCTTGAAGTTACACAAGCTGCCATTCAGCAGAGAAGCAACAAGTCCACATGAAAGAAGCACACCATAGGTGCGATCATGAGGAGTCATAGGGACCGGGTAATAGGCATTAGCAGACACAGAACAAACAAAAACCTATTTTGTAGAACAAGGTGGGGTGGAGCAGAGATCCAAAGCCCATCTGTAGATAATGGAACAATCTCCCCACAGAGGGGACAGAGGGAAGGAATGAGTCAACCAGGGTGCAATAAAGCATCGATGAAACACAGTATATTCTTCTGGTTCCTTGAGGCTCTCTCACCCCCCACTACCATGACCCCAGTGCAGCTTCTCAATTCAGACTAGACCGGAACATCTACACAGGTAGACATAAGAGATGGGAGCTCACTACACAGATTCTGGGAACCGGAGTGGGAATAGTGATACCAGAAAGGTAGGGGGAAGAGGAGGAGAGGAAGGAATAAAGGGGGAACTGATCGCAATGACTGACACATAACCACACACCCCTCCTCAGGGGAAGAACAACAGAAAACATGGGAGAAGAGAGACTGCGGTGGGTGTGAGATGTGAAAATAATAACAATGTACAACCTGGGGGCGGGCAGGGAGGGGGGAAAAAAAGAGAAGTTGCTACCAAGGGCTCAATAGAAAGCAAATGTCTAGAAAAGAATGAAGGAAACATATGTACAAATCCCCGATGCGAGTGATGTATGGATTGTGACGAGTTGTAAGGGCCCCTAACCAATGAAAAATAAATAAATAAACTGCATGAGCTCTGACCATTTTACTCATTCTGGTCTATGACTTTAAAACAGCTCAGCTACATTGGGACCTTTCCTGCACCAGATAATGTACCAGGTGCTACAAAGGCTACTTAAGCGAAGTAGGACACTGCCCCCAGTGTTCAGGCATTTACAAACCATACTGGAAAGTAGGGGTAGAAACATGAGGGCGCTTGAAAAAGTTTGTGAAAGAATTCCATTATCTTCTAATTCCATTTTTCCACAACCTTTTTGAAGCCCCCTTGTATACTACTTCATGTACAGAGTGAGAAGGGCTGAGAAGTATAACTGTGCTGTGTGGGAAAGGGAGGCTCTAAACATCTCAGGAATGCAGTTCACTGGATTGCCCATAATAATGCCAGGCCTGCCACTCTCAAAGCAGCAACTGACATTTGAAACAAAAGAATAAGGCTTTCAAAAAAGAGACTCAAAGTGTCACTTGGCTGTCAATAGTTAAAAAGGGCTATGCTATGTTTCTGGAGGAAGTGGCTCAGAAGAATTTTGTATTACCTTTATTGACATTAATAAGAATAACAAATAATTGTGATACTCAAGATTAATCCAACTCCCTTTTCATCTGCCAGAGGAAGTAGAATGTAAGCTTTGCTAGGATCATGAATAATCAGAAATGCAGATGATTTTACCCTAGAGAACCATTCTGAGTATTGACTAAATTATTGAAAAGAGAGAGAGAAGACCCCCCACCCCCAGCTGTCATCCCTAACAGATTGCTTTGTTGCTGTTCCTGCCAACTTCTAACTGAAGAAATATTTCCATTCCGTTCCAATTCTCAACAGAAGTAAACAAGGAAGTAATGTGGCTTATTTCTGTGCTGGTGGCTCAGTATTCAGCTGGCTGAGGAAACTGTTGTTTGCAGAAATAGCTCCGGAATAACTCACTCCGGGTTGGGGTGGGGAATTGATGCCCACATGGTATTTTTTGTTGTTGCTTCAGTTACAGTGAAATATTAATTGCTTCTCCCCAATTAAGTGTATTCTGGGCTGTATTTACAGCTCTTCCACTATCTCCGCCTGCACTACCACTCTTGGAACACGGAGCCGTTTCCCCCATGCGGGTGTACAAGTAAGCGATCTGCATTCATTATCTTCACTGGAGGCCTGCTTTACCCAGGATTGTTTCCGTTAGACCTGTCATTTTATTAATGCCAGAGCACTCACCCAATAGCTCCTGGATACAAACGACAAAGACCTCAGTGTGACAGGCTTAGATTTATGATATCCTCACTCACGCTTTTTTCTATTTTTTTTTCCTCTCTACAATCAAAAAACCCCAGACTCAACACGACTACATGGAGTTCCTCATTCTTGCTCTCTGACAACTCAGACGACAGCCACCATTTCCCCAGTTTTGCACATCAACACACTCAGCTCATCTTCATGATTTGGTGGTTAGAGGCTGGGCTCTGGAGCTGAGTGCCCGAACCCCACCCTGTGTGAGACTGTGAGCTTTTCCATGGATTAATTTCCACATCCGTGGAACAAGGACCACTGGAATCTACTCCTAGAGAACTGTGGAGGCCAGACTACGATTTGAGAATGTATCTTATAGATAGTGAGAGATCACTAATAGATCTTAAAGTTGCTGTGACTTGCTTGGCTGTGTTCAGACCAATTTGATAGGGTTAGTGTTTGTGACATACCGGACACCTTTAGAAAGGATTATGACCTAGGGCAGGGATTTTGCATGCTGTCAAGTTGATTTTGATTCATAGTGACCTTATGTGACAGAGTAGAACTGCCCTATAGGGTTTCCTGAGCTGAAATTATTACAGGAGTAGATTGTCAGGTCTAATCTCTCATGAAGCAGCTTGTGGGTTTGAACCTCCAATTATTTCTAGGTTAGCTGCCAAGTGCAGGGGTCCTCAAACTTTTTAAACAGGGGGCCAGTTCACTGTCCTTCAGACCCGTTGGGGGGCCGGACTATAGCTTAAAAAAAATAACTAAGAACAAATTCCTATGCACACTGCACATATCTTAGTTTGAAGTAAAAAACAAAAGGGGGTAAAAACACCCGGTGGGCCAAATAAATGTCCTTGGCGGGCCGCATGTGGCCTGTGGGCCGTAGTTTGAGGACGCTTGTGCTTAACCAATACACCACCAAGGTTCCTGAGAGCAGGGATACCCAACCAACCCAACCCACTCTCAGCAAATGGATTCCAACTCACAGCAACCCTATATAGTCTTCTGAGACCATAAATCCTTAAGGGGGCAGACAGCCTCATCTTTGTCCCTTGGAATGGCTGTTGGGTTTGAACCACTGACCTTGTGATTAGTAGCCCAACACTTACCCAACAGCCCCAATAGGGCTTCAGAGCAGGGATAATAGAACTTAACTTAAAAAGATGTAGGAAGTAGATTAATAATAGTGGCATGCATGTATAATTTAACTACATTGGCTCATCTAATCCTCACAACCACAAAATCCCTGCTCTAGGTCACAGTCCTTATAGCTTACGTGGGTATGCCATCCCTTTAACTTCTAAATGTGTCTCTCCAATATATCACAAACACTAACCCTACCAAATTGGTCTAAACGCAAAGCCAAGCAAGTCATGGCAATTTTGAAATCTATTAGTGATTTCCCACTGCTCAAAACATACATTCCAAATTCCAGCCTGGCCTCCATAGGTCCCCAGGAGCCGACACTGGTGGTAAAGCAGAAGAGCTGGGGCCCATAATGCCTGCTCTGGGTAATACCTGCTGAGGGAGAGAATGGGCTTCGGAGTTAAGTATGACCATTAGTTTCACTTCTGTAACTACTTAGTTAGGACTTCATCTGGATGCTGACATGATTATTATTCATGTCAGTGGTTCCCTTCGCTTGAAGCTTTCTACTATTACCAACCAATATCACGCTGTGGAAATTCTACCCCATCTACACCATTCAACTTTTCATTTCACTTTATTCAAGAAGCCTTCTCACCTACATCTTCACTCCACACTTAGTTTTGGATGAGTTTCTTCACTCATCAGTCACCTAGTACACTGAGGGTATTATAAGATATAGCACAGTTTTTCTCTTCAACCAATCTTGTATCTTTTTAAGAGATGGTGAGGTGACAGCATTGAAAAACCATCTGTCCTTGGCCAGGGCCACAGCCTGGGGCAAGTCCTCAACATTTAAAATTTAGACACTCATCAGCTTGACAGCCAGAAAGGTGCCAGTTGAAACTTTTTTCCTTTTGCTAATTTAAACTTTCCAGATTGGAGTCCCAGGCAAAAGGTATAGCTAGAACGAGAACTTTCAGGTGAAAAGTGTAATTGTAACTTTAAAATTGTTAATAGAGCAATCTGATGAAACACAGCTTTTTAAATTTTAGTGGGCAGAATGTTAGATTGGAGAATTTGATCTACCCTAGTGGCGTAGTTAGTGGTTATGCACTGAGCTGCTAACTGCAAGGTCAGCAGTTCAAAATCACCAGCTGCTCCGAGTGAGAAAGATGAGGCTTTCTACTTCTGTAAAGATTTAGCTGGGAAACCCACAGGGGCAATACTACTCTGTCCATAGGTTATTTAGAAGCAGTTGAAAAGCAAGGATGCCACTTTGAGGACTAAGGCACGTCTGACCCAAGCCACGGTATTTTCACTGTGCCTCACATGCACGTGAAAGCAAGGCCCTGAATAAGGAAGACCAAAGAAGAAACAGTGTGTTTGAATTTTGGTGCTGGTGAAGATACTGAAAGTATCACGGACTGCCAAAAGAACAAACAATCTGTTTTGGAAGAAGCACAATCAGAATGCTCCTTAGAGGCAAAGATGTTGAGATTTCATCTCACGTACTCTGGATATGTTGTCAGGAGAGATCAGTCCCTGGAAAGGACATCATGTTTGGTAAAGTGGTGGGGCAGGGAAAAGGGGGAAGGCCTTGAACAAGATGGATCGACACAGTGGCTACATCAATGGGCTCAAACATAAGAACAATTGTGAGGATGGCATAGGGCAGGGCAGTGTTTTGTTCTGTTGCATATAGGATTACTGGTGATATAGTGGCTACATGTTGGGCTGCAGCCCCAAAGGTGAGCAGTTCTAAACCACCAGCATCTCTGGGGACAAAGATGGGACTTTCTACTTCTATTAACAGCTAGTTGCGGAGACTCACAAGGGCAGTTCTACCCTGTCCGATAGGGTCACTAGGGGTCTGCATTGACTCAATGGCAGTGAGTTGTTTATGAGTTGGCACCAACTGGATGGTACCCCAAAATAACAACAGGGCAGAATCCTACATATCTTTAACATACACCGGTTTTTAATTACTTACAAATCAAGTCTATCTCTATCAGTTGTCAAGGCAATATTATAAAACCAGAAACCAAACTCAACTGCCATGGAGTCAGTTCCAATTCATTGTGACCCTGTGGGACAGGGCAGAACTATCTCTGTGGGTTTCTGATACTGTAACTCTTTATGGGAGTAAACCTCACCTTTCTCCTGTGGAGCAGCTGGTAGTTTCAAACTGCTGACCTTGCAGTTAGCAGCTCAACATGTCACCACATAAGTCCCTAAAGAATCCGAGACGGCTTTACGATTATTTTCATAATACACTTGGATATCACTTTCCCTTTTCTCTCAGGAGCCCTGAGGACACAGTGGGCTGCTAATCACAAGGTCAGTAGTTAGAACCCACAAGCGGTTCGTTGGGAGCAAGATGAGACTTTCTGTTCCCATTAAGATTGGAAACCCAGAGGCAGTTCTGCTCTGTTCTGCAGGATCACTATGCATCATAACTGACTGGATGCCAATGAGATTTTTCCCACTCTTATTCTCATACGACATAGGAGTAATTTTATGAGTGACATTACAAGAGATTGAATATAGAAATAGTTGAGACTCTCTTATTAAGCAAGACTTTAGGGAGGTTTGTAAAAATACAAAATGCCATCCTCAAATTTTCTCTGTCTTGGAGAATATTTTTATGAGAATCATATTTATTTTAACATGTCATAAATTAATTATAGTTTATAAGTAAATAAATATTTAAAGCTCCCAGTTTTGATTTCTAAAAGGTAAATATGATAAAGCACACAGAAACAAAAACTATTATGATGGAGCTGCAATTCTTGTCATATTATGGATGAACCTGGAGGCATTATGCTGAGTAAAACATGGTAAGTCAATTACAAAAGGACAAATATTGTATGAGTCCACTATTGTAAAAGTCAAGAAAAGGCTTTCATATTATATATCTATATTTAAAAAGTTTGAGAATTGCTGGCATAATTAAGAGGTACATTTAAAAATTAGAAAATGAAATCACATGGAAACTTAGTGCAATGGACTAACGGATCACGAGTACATCAGTCTTCACTACTCGGGGCCAAATAACTTGGAGTCTAAGTCTAAATGACTTAGAGTGTAAGTCTTAGATTGTGCACGGTTACCATAACCACCAATTGCTCTGCAAGGTCCTGGATGCAGTAGGAGAAAAACACAGAACAGTCAAAATCATAAAAAAGACCAGGCTTACTCACTGAATGGAAACTGGTGGAACCCCAAGGGCTATAGTTACTCTTTAGGTCTGGAAATGATTTGGGGTCGATTTTCAAGCCAACAAGTTACCCTGGTATCATTGTGGGTTATTTGTTAGGCTCTAACCACAAGATCAGCTGTTTGAAACCACCAATCGCTCCACAAAGGCTGATTTATCCTGTCTATTAAGGTGACTATGAGTTGGAATTAACTGGATGGTAGTGAGATACAGGAACACTAACATTAGTAAGGCAGGCACACCTTAGCATAATCACCATTTGCGATCAAAAGGGCAGCATTTACCCAAGGATGAAGTTCACAAGGGTTAGGAAAGAAGGATGAATGGAAATTAAAAACAAAGGGAGGAACTAAGAAAGGAGATACTGCAATGTGGTGACTGCAATCAAGGTGGTGATTGCATATGTATGATTGGTTGAATGGAAAACAGATCTACTCTTCAACCAATTCACAATAAAGTTTTTTTTTAAAAGACAGTAATGTGATTTACCAAGATTCCATATTTATATCCTAATTTTTGTTCACTTTCCATCCCAAAGAACACTTTTCTCGGATTTCCTGTTTAATGGAAGGTGCATAGCATAATGGGTTATCAGTTGGGCTACTAACCCAAAGTCAGCAGTTAGAAATTACTAATCACTCCAAGAGAGAAAGATGAGGCTTTCTACTCCTGTAAAGATTTAGTCTTGAAAAACCCCAGGGGTGGTTCTATTCTGTCCTTTAGGGCCACTACCATGAGTCGAATTGACTCGATGGCAGTTTTTGCTTTTTTAAAAACATATCAGAATGATAATCCCCAGAGCATGATATGGTATACTTAAATCCAAACTTAAAATCCTCTTAAAGAGCATATTGTTTCCTCTCTGGGACTCTGATGGTCACATCATGAAACGAAAACCAAAACAAACTCACTGCCATTGAGTCAATACCGACTCACAGTGAGGACCCCCTGTGGGTTTAACCCGAGACTGTAACTGTTCAATGGAGGTGTCTCTAATATGCCTTTCTGGCTTTGTTAGGCTAGGTTTTATGTGTTCACACAGCTTAGAGACAACTGAAGATATGCACTCTTCCGGTGAGGGCTCAGGAGTAACCTTAAAATTAGAAATCACAGCATGTCATTCTTCTGCTTATTGGTGCCTTGTATCTTGGACTCAAGGTGACCTTCTATGAAATGACAGGACTTCTCAGGGTTTCCAAGGGTTTACACTAGCAGGTCACCAGGTCTTTTCTACCCTGAATCAACTAGTGGGTTCAAACAAGTGCACCTTTTGGTTGTGTTAGGGTACAAAAGAGACCCAATCTCAAATATAGTTTAATGAGAACATTTATTAAGTCTTAAGTGGGCCAAAGACACATCATCAGGATGAGGGAGACAATTAGCAGGAGGTCAATGGCATCCGAGAGAATTTACAGTCAGAAAGCTAGTTAACCCCCTCCCAGGGGGATGAACAACAGAAGAATGGGTGGAGGCAGTGAAAAAACAAATTTATAAAGTTTCAAGAGTTCATGAGGGAAGGGGGGAGGGGAGGGAATGAGCTGATACCAAGGGCTCAAGTAGAAAGAAAATGTTTTGAAAATGATGATGGAAAAATATGTACAAATGTGCTTGACACAATGGATGTATGTTGGATTGTAATAATAGCTGTAAGAGCCCCCCAATAAATGATTAAAAAGAAAGAAAGAAACCAGATGGCATAGTGCATTGGCAAAAAAAGAAAGCTGGTTAAATCATCACAAATTCATGATAACAATAATTACAGGTGGAACTATAGAATTGGGAAGAGGACCATAATTGGGGCATATACATTGCATGCAGAACTTACAAGATTGCTACAGGGCCTTTTGACCACGGCTGTCAGGGCAGGGCTGATAGGGCACGACTCACAACTATTCGACCGCGTCTGTAAGATCCTTCTAGGACATATTCAGGCAAGCCACTAAAAGCAACTACCTGTCTCTGGGATGGCAGGAGAGGGAGTGGAGGCAGTCCACTTGAGGGCAAGACTATCTTCACCTTTGGATAATACTCACTGCCATCGAGTTGATTCCAACTCACTCATATCGACCCCCTGTGGGTTTTCCAAGACTAACTGTTTACAGTAGCAGACAGCACAGGCTTTATCCTGGAGCTGCTGGTGGTTTCGAACTGTCCACCATGAGAATTGCAGTCCAACGCATAACCACAATACTACCAGGGAATTCAATAGAAGCTGAATTCACATGGGGGTTGTGCTAAAGGACTCTGTTTTTACTAGTATCGAAATCCGTCCGCAAATTAAGTGTTCGTAATTTAAGCTCTAATACAAGGTTAGCTGTCCCTCTGCAGAAGATCCCTTCTCCGGATCTTCATGTGACTGACTTCTTCATTTCCTTCTGCCCCTTCACCCTGTGTAGTTTTCTCTCAAGCGCTTAGGTTTATTTGTTGTTTTGGCCCTATTGCTTCCTGGAGAGCAGGGTCCTTGTCTTTCTAGTTCATCACAGCGGTCCCCACGCTCCGCAAATGCTCGAGCACTAGCCCTGGCGCCGCAGACTAGACCTCCTCAGGACAGCCCACAACGTAGCCTCTCCCATCGACCCCCGACCCCCGGACTTGAACCCGCAGCTTCAGCATCCCCAGCCACCCGCTCACAAACGTCCGTCCGGGACCCAAA
>NW_022111372.1:78505347-78515461 GCF_000313985.2 Echinops telfairi
GGGGGGTGTCGGTGGCGTGGGGGTCCCGAGTCGTTCAACCGAGGACTCTGGGGAAGGGCCGGGGGTGGGAGCCTGGGATAGCGCTTTGGGTGGTGCAGCGCGACGTCTGTGTGCGGGATGTTCGTCGTTGGCAAAGTCCGAGAACTCGGCGACTAGCGCGAGTTGGCGTCTGGTCTCCCTTTTAGGCGAGGGCGGCTACGTGCCAGTCTGGGGGCGCCGGCTCATCGGTAGTAAGATCGACAGTGACGATGGTGGTAACGTGAGCGGTTAGGTGCCATTGCTCCAGTCCCTCACCCATCCTGTCAATTAATCCCTCGGTGTCCCCACGAGGGAACCAAGATGCGGACGGGGCAGCTTAACTGCCTCCGGGAACGCGCGGAGGGGAGGTCGTCCAACTTCCAGGGCGACTCCAGGGCGACTCCGGACCGCTGCACCTGAAGTGTATACAGTTTTTTTTTTTAATGACATCCATTTCATTTTCTAGTTAGCCGAGTCTTTTCCTACAATTACGAGAATAGCACAAACTTAGTACATTAACCCCAGAACTTAAAAACATTAACTAGAGGCAGTTCCATTGTGTTCTTTTGTTTTTGAAATACCTCTCAACGCCCCTGAGAGGAATAGGATGCTAAGCATGGTAATGATCATGTAAACAGCCATCCTTACCACATTCACTTCCGGCCTAGCTCAGCATCTGACATAACCTAGATGCTCATTAAATGGCTGTACAAATGAAAGCTTAGAGATAATCAGTACTTAATATTTTGGCATATGTCCTCATAATTTATACACCTGTGTAAATTCTATGTATACTATGAGTTGTAACCGAGAGAAAACATAAGTAGAGTGAAAGGTAGTTTTTTGGTTGTTTTTTACCCCCTTAACTACCCGTTCATTCAACATTGAACCCTGTGGAGAATTGTGCAGTCTCTTCCATTAGGCCATTGGAGTGAATATGGCAAGAGTTGTATCTTAAAGTAGTTCTCTATGTTCAGAGCCTGGTATATAGTAAAAACTCCAAAAAACATGTGAATTAATGAATGAGTCTTTCAGAGCAGGTTTATAGGTCTATGGGTAGATGTATCGGGTTTTTCCTATGTGTTTTGAGGATCTATAATATATAGAGTAATACCAGTACATCATATACCCATGGAGTTTAGGCTCCTTTCTAGTCTAATGCCTCCCCACCACCTTCTTCCTTGCCGTGTTAACTACTTCTGGTGTCTGCCCACATCCCAGGCTATCACACCTCAGGCATTTGAGTTTTCCCATGTGTACATCCCACACCCTTTGATTCTTTCCCTATGTTTATCTGTCAGAGCCCTATATATCCTTTAAGGCATTTGTTCTTATAGAGTAGGCTAACTGAAAACCATATGGAGTACAGTTCTATTCCGGTACATGTGAGGCAAAGTTTCCTTTATGGCAGCTTGCGTTAATAGTTATTCAGCATCAAACGTGGACCAGCACTGCCAGATTTTATTTTTCTATGAAATCTGATTTTTAAATGCTAGCAATTTAAAACAATTTTAATACAGTGTAGGTCAAATAAAAATTCCTTTTGAGAAAAGTTGACAATTAGATTGCCAGCTTGTGACCATTGCTCTGGACTTTTTTCATATACAGTAAAACGCACGAGAGGTGAAATCTGTGTGATCTGATGCCTGTCAGAGAAAGAAAAGTCAAGTATTTTCCATTAATAGCATTTGCAAAGTACTACTACATCTTGTTAAAGGTGAAAAGCTCAGGAGACCTGGGACAACAAGGCAGTCTTGTCAAGTTCCAGCTCTCACAATTGTCCCTGAGTTTTGCTCCCTGATTCTGGCTGACGTAGTGGTTAAGTGCTCAGATGTGACAGTCTGCTTCTGTAAAGATTACAGCCCCGGGAACTCTGTTTCCTCTAGGGTTACCATGGGAGCACGTGATAGCCTTTGAACTGTCCTGTAGTTTGTCTGTGGTGATGTTCACATAAATCTATACAAGGGATGAAATGGCATGGAACTAAGTACAAGCACACGTCACACAGACACACACAAATAAGTATATGTGAAACTTGTGAAATCTGAATACGGTTGATTGTCATTAATTTCCAGGTTGTGATATGGTGCTAAAACGATATAAAATGTTCCCAATGACAAAGGATCCCTGCTAACATAGTGGGCTGTATGTTGGGCTGCTAATTCTAATTAGTCGCAGTTTGAATGCCCCAGCCACTCTGTGGTGGCTTGGCACCGCTTCCTACTCTTTTAAAAAGGTAGTTTCATTAACCCACAAGGGCAATCCTACTCTTGTCCAATAGTGTCATTGTGACTCCAAATCCATTCGATGGTAGTGAGTGACCAGTGAGGAAACTGTGAAGGGTATATGGCATGTCCCTATCTTATTTCTTAAAGCTGTATGTAAATCTATGGTAATCTCAAGATTACAAAGTTTAAAAGAATTCATAATCAAAAAAAGCCCATAGAGATAAGTTTTTTCTTTGACTTTTATTTTCCCAGGCGATGCTCTAATCATGTCAGATAAAGATGACACTGAGACACCAGTGGTAACCAAAGCAACTCCCAGTCCTGAGGATGGGAATTGTGAACCAGCAAGGAATTCTGAGTCTGCTGACCAAAGCACCAAGCCAGAGAGCAAATCAGAACCTGTAGCTTCCACTCGGAAACGCCCAGAAGCCCGGTCTTCTCATGACCTTGACACTGCAGACATTCACCCTGTTCAGGAATCTCAAGCTTTAGGCAAAGTAGAGTATCTATGAAAATATTGGGGTTAAAAATTTTGGGAAATTTGGGATCAGTACCAATTCAGTATTGCATTTCATAATTATAAGACTGCTTTCTCAGTTCTGTAAACACCGGTCTTTGTTACATGGTGCATAAACATATCTGCCAGTCAGGCAATACTTTTAAACTGAATATATTTTCACTCATAGTTTGACTGAAAATTAGATACCTTATATACCTTGATTCTCCACTAATTTTTCCATTTTCTTCGTTGTTCTTTTTCTCTGCCTTCTGCTAAAATAGGATCCTTTTTCCAAAGAGGTAGCCCAGACTGGATGGGGCTACTGGGGCAGCTGGGGCAAGTCCTTACTCTCCTCGGCCTCAGCTACTGTAGCCACAGTAGGTAAGGTCATCAGTCATTTCTTCATTTTTTGTGTATTTTTCTATAGATCTGTATTAAAAACAAATTTGTTAGTAATTCTTCCTTTTTTCCTTGCTTACTCAAAAGCTTGATATTATGAAAATGCAGTAGTACTACAGAGCTGATTTATATAGCCACTAGAATTTGCATTATTTCCTTATTAGTAGGTTTTATAGTGAGTAGTAATCGCAAGTCTAGGGATTGTTAATGTAAAGCTACTCATTGATGAGGATATAAAACATGACTTGATCTTCTTTTGATAAAAAGACAACTTGACAAACTTTTTTTTCTTTTAGAAATTCAAATTTAATTTAAACTTTACACCGAGATACATACACATTTCTTTCTTTTTGTTTGGGTGGGGGGAATTAAGTAAAGACGCTAGAGAATACCCCTCCCCACTTACCTAGAGCTCACCCCTCACCTGCCCAGAACTCCTGTGCTGTTCCTGAGTGGTACGCCTCATCTGGCCCCCACTGTGCCACTGTCTGTGTGTGGTCCAGCTGCCCTCATACCCCAGGGATGGTTGCCAGTTCTTGGATATCTTCCACCCTCACTTCACCCGTGAGCCCCCTTGAAGCTCCCAGCCCTTCTATGTGTGATCCCAAGTGTACTGGGCAGCCTGCTCCAGCTCTTATTCTGGCCACGGTCCTACTTGTGTATGCTTCAAAATAACATGTCTTGTCATCAAAAAATCTTAAAAATCTGCTTGTTTGATTTTTTAAAATTTCTCAATTTGAGTGGCTAAATGGCAAATAATACCCAAATATAAAAATGTTGCCATTTTTCTTTGTAGGACAAGGTATTTCAAATGTCATTGAGAAGGCAGAGAATTCTCTTGGAATTCCAAGTCCCGTTGAAATTTCAACTCAAGTCCAATATGCGTCAGGTCGGTATACTGTAACTTTAAGACTTTTTGTTATCTTAAATGAGAACATTTGAATTCAACTTAGGTATATATTAATCTTGTGTCTGATTTTCAGGGTGTCAGGGGAGTAGGGTGATAAGATGTGAATTCCTCACTGCTTATCAGAGGACTATGTCCTTCCACTGTTGTTTCTTTTTACTTTTCTTATTTACGAAATTAGATTATATTTTATATCTGCTAGGTGATTTTGAAACTATTGTACCATAAGAAAATATTTCAGTGTATTGGCTTTTTGGATGTATATTTTTCACATTTGGTTTTATTTATATGAAACCCAAAACCAAAGCCACTGCCATTGAGGAGATTCTGACTTATAGTGACCATATGGTTTCTGAGATTGTAACCCTTTTATGGGAACATGCAGCTTCATTGCTCTCCTGTAGAGCAGCTGGTGGGTTTGAACCACTGACCTTGAGCTTAGCAGCCCAATGAGTACTCAGATGGAGTTCAAGCCAAATAGCCTGTGCTAATCCAGCTGGAACCTCTTCTCACATAAACCATTCAAACCAGGAATTAAGGTGGCCAGAAAATAAAAATGCTTTTCAGCATTTTTCATCTCTCTGGGGCCTGTCCTTACTTATGATTCTCTCTGATCAACTGTATCATTTTTCTCTCTGAGCTGATGTTCTTTGCCTATCTTCTTCAACTCCAGCTTTATATTGAATCATGGTATAAGTGCTCATCAGAGACTGACAAATACTCTAAACCATAAGTCCACTGCTATCAAGTTGATTCCAATTCATAGCCACCCTATATAGCAGTGGTTCTCAACCTGTGGGTCATGACCCCTTTGAGGGTTGAACGACCCTTTCACTGGGGTTACCCGATTCATAACAGTGGCAAAATTACAGTTGTAAAGTAGCAACGAAAATAATTTTATGGTTGGGGGTCACCACAACATGAGGAACTGTATTAAAGGGTCACAGCATTAGGAAGGTTGAGGACCACTGCTTTATAGAGCTTCTAAGGCAATAAATATTTATAGAAGCAGATATGCTCAAATTTCTTTTGGGGAGCAGCTAATAGGGTTGAATTGCCAACCTTGTAGTTAATAGCACAATGTCTACCCAGTGGTACCACTCATCTTTCCAGGAGAGATGAGCCAAGGTGCTTGAATGGCTTGAATGCTTTCTTCTGGGAATTTACAGGTGGAAGGAACTGGTGCTAGTTAGTTTCTGATGGGCACTTATACGTAAACTGGGGCCAATCCCTGGGTAGAGCAAGCAGTTAACTTGTTCTGCTACTAACCAGAAAGTTGATGGTGTCAGTATACTTAGTGGTTTGAGTACACCAGTGTCTGGTGCAGAACAGCCTGGTGAGCTACTTCTAAAAAGTCACTCATGAAATCCCAGTGGAGCACAGTTCTCTGACACACGAGTCATCTTGAGTTGGCAAAGATTTCATTTTAATTGGATCCACAACCCAAACTCATGGAAGCAGCAGTTAAGAAATCATGTGATACAAAGCATTGGGGAATTTTACTGTAAAAGATCTTTGTTATGTATTGGAAAGCAAAAATGTCACTCATTGGGCAGCTAACCTGCAGGTCAGTAATTTAAAACTACCAGATGCTCTTTGGGAGAAAGATGGAACTGTCTACTCCTGTATAGAGTTATAGCCTTGAAAGCTCACGAGGACAGTTCTCTTCTGCCCTGTAGGGTCGCTATGAGTCAACATCGACTCCATGGCAGTGAGAGTCTGTGTGATCCGGAGGGACAAGTCCTTGGAGGACTGGGAAAGTTGAGGGTCAGCACAAAAGAGAAAGACCCTCAATGAGATAAATTGATACAGTGGCTTTAACAATGAATTTGCAATTGGCAGGGATTCTGAGGATGGTCTAGACCAGACAGTGTTTTTGTTCGACATGGGGTTGATATGGTTTAGAACTGACTTGATGACATCCAATAACACCAATCCATGTCATTTGGGGGTCACTTTATCATTCCCCCTCCCTTGGTTATGAGCCCCCCCCCCTTTTTTTTTGCCTGACCCTGGGTAATAATGAATGTAACCTTATTGAGTGCATCTTGTTCTTTCATTGAATTTATCGTGGCAGGCAATTTAGGTAGCTTGGATAGATCCATTTAAGGTTTTTACTTTTCCTTAGGATGAGTCTCTACTCTAAGAGCTAGATTCGTTCTATCACTTGGGTCTGACCCTTCTGAATTCTCTACTAACCCTCAGGTGTTTAACCAAGTCAACCTGCTTAGTTGTAAATCATATGTCTTTTTGCCTGGGGTGATGTTTATGGTGGTTGTTTAGCATACAGTTCCCTTGTAGTTCTTTGCTAGGTCCCAGGGAGTTTCTCTGTAACTGAGCTGGATATTCAGCCAAAAGATTAAATATATTCTTGGTTTTCTGAAGCTCTTTTCCTAAGCAATTCCTACCTCTCCAGTAGTCTGACCTGCAAATTCCAGCTGCCTCAGTTTTTCTGGATGTTAAACTCTTTTACTCAGTGAAACTGCTGTTATCTGGTTGAATTTCTCATCCTCTGCTGGGTTTTGGAAAGTTTCTCCAGATTGAAAAGCAGAGCATTTATAGGCTTAACTTGGTGATTTCCTCTTGTGGATCAAGAGAGCCTATATTTCACTGCTTATTGTTTATTGTCCGAAGATGGCTGTTTCTAATATCTTGTCCAGGGTTTCAGATGCCATGGCAGCAGGAGAAGTACTATAAAAGTTAATCTCTCATAACTGTGTATGGAAGCCCTTCCTCCATCAGTTTGATCAACAGTAAGCTATTTCAGAGTTAATAAAATGAACAGATTACTTTCTTATGAAACGTATCTGTCTTTATAATACACATTGGTCTGCTTTCTCTTAAAAATAAAATTTCCTAGGCAAAACTTAAATTAGATGTATTCATTCCTGTCAGATCAGTGCTGACACATAGTGACTCTATAGGACAGGGTAGAACTGCTCCTGTGGGTTTCTGAGACTGTAACTGTCTGTAGGAGTAGAAAGCCTTGTCTTTCTTCCGGGAGAGCAACTGCTGACCTCACGATTAGCAGTCCAATACCTAACCACTACACCCCTATGGCTCCACTAAAATACACTCTTAGAACTCAGTGCTATGAAGCCAATATTGGCTCATAGTGATCCTATAGGACAGAGTAGAACTGCCTCTGTGAGTTTTCAAGATTTTTTTTTTAATGGGAGTGGAAAGCCCAGTCACCACCACCACCCAGGCTCCTCTAAAATAGATGAATTGTTGACAATCAGATGTATTGAGGTATAAGATATACAGTAAGATTTATAGTTTTATGGATATTGATAAATATATACAGTTCTGTTTTCCTTGACTAATCGTAGTATATTGTGATTATACAGGAGTAGAATATTTTCTGTATTCGTATAGAAATGAAAATGAAAACACTAATATTAGTTTAAAGTAATTTTTAAAAAAGGTTAAAAGATTGTATAGGAAAGCAAAGCCTAATTCTTACAACCTTCAGTTAGTAATAAAGTAAAAATTATAAGTGGACCTCCCTTTCATTCTTATACTATGTATCCCCTCCCTCATGTAGGCGATACTAACACCAAAGGGAATGAAAGCACTTCCCCAGTGGCTGGACCATTTGGCGTCTTCTCCACCATCTCCACTGCTGTTCAGAGCACAGTGAGTACCAGCTGGGTGACCTGCTAGTGGTCTGTTCTCATTATTGTTATATGTTTGCTTGTCTTCAGTCATTTCTCTTTTTGCTTGAGCAAGAGAACGCCTTGTTCTTGTGGGAGTCCAGATCGCCTGTAATCACTTTGATCTTTTAGGGTGAGTCAGAGTAACTTGAATCTTTCTTTAAAGAAATTAAAGGTGGAGTAGAAACACTTTTAAAAGGAGTCTGTGGGAGGCTGAATATCGTTCATGTATGAAAGTAGATAACTATTCACTTTTAAACTTAACCTTTGATGAAGTATAAGAAGTAAAGAATGCAGCATTAGAGTTGGAGAATGGCTTTTAACAGTCTTCAGTGTGCATATGACACAAGCTTGCTTGCTCAAAGTGAAGATTTGAAGTGCTTGCTGATGAAGATCAAGGATTATAGCTCTCAACATGGCTTACAACTCAAATGTGAAGAAAATAATTGACTAATTCATTAATTCACTAAGTGACTAATTCACAATTGGACTAATAGGTAATTCCATGATAAACTGAGAAAAGTTTGACTTGGTCAAACTCGTCCTGCTTGGACCCACAACTGAGGCTCATGGAAGCAGAAATCCAGAGATCAAATGATGAACTGCATTGGGTAAATCTGAGGTACAAAATCTTAAAGTGCTGAAGAACAAGTTGGCCACTTTGAGGACTGTGGTGTGCGTGACTCAAGCATTTGAACTATGGTGTTGATGAAGACTAATGAAAGTGATGGACTGACAAAAGAACAAACAAATCTGTTGTAAGAATTGTGGCCAGAATGTTCCTTAAACACAAGGATGGCAAGATTTCATCGGATATACTTTGGACATGTTTGAGAGACCAGTCCCTAGGGTAGTACCTTGTGCTTGGTAAAGTAGCAGGGCAGCAGGGGGGGGAAAAAAGAAGAGAACTCTCTACAAGATAGATGGACACAGTGACTGTAACAGTGAGCTCAACCATAGCAGTTGTGAGGAAGGCATAGGCCTCTGCAGTGTTTCGTTTTGTTTGTTGTACTTGGGGCCATTATGAGTTGGAACCAATTGGACAACACCTAACGATGGCGACAACATTGGATTTGAGTATGAGTGGAGTGAGCATATGCTTATCTGTAGCACTAGATATTGATAGTTTTCCAAGTAGATTGTGTTTACATTCGTAAAAATAGTATATGAATGTTTCAGATGCTCTACATTTTTTACAGTGATTAATATTACTAGGTATTATTTTTATATCATCAAAACATGCAAACATGTTTTCTCAATGTTGTAATGAGGTTTCATGTGTTTTCTAGGGAAAGAGCGTAATCAGTGGGGGTTTGGATGCTTTAGAATTCATTGGGAAAAAGACAATGGACGTGATAGCAGAAGGAGATCCAGGGTTTCGAAAAACCAAGGGTTTGATAAACCGGAATTCTACATTGTCTCAGGTACTATTTGTGTTTATCTGTTTACTTCATGTTTCTGTTTTTATCTGGATTTGTGTGTATTCTGACTGTGGAGTGGTTTGTATTTCCTTTTGAAGAATTTTCAATGAGTTTTTATTGAAAGGGATTTTGTGGGGTTTTCGGTTGCTTTTTGACAGTGAGAACTTTTTTGTAAAGTTTAGAAAAATGCCCAGCTCTTTTCCCCCCAACTCCTTTCTGCCTCATTGTCATGCCAGTACAATTCAAGATGCCAATTTCTGTCAGAGTTGCTTAGTAAACCACTTTTGTGAAACACCTGCATTCTTGGGTATTATTTATGCTATGTTGCATAAAATTGTGAGTGATCTGTTTATCCTGTAGCTCCTGAGGTGGTCAGATTTGAATCGTGATACTAAAAGGAAGAGGCAGTTCTCAACACTGTAATTCGTGTCAGCATTGCTCCTCTGAACTCTGAAAGCCCGCCCTTGAGTTCTCATTACTTGCTGTAATATAATACCTCCATATCTTTTCAGGTTTTACGAGAGGCCAAGGAGAAAGAAGAGCTGAGGACCACCAATGAGGTTACCATGGAAACAGACAGGAAAACTCATTATGGATTACTCTTTGATGAATTTCAAGGTCTTTCTCATCTAGAAGCTCTGGAGATGCTTTCCCGAGAGAGTGAAATAAAGGTAATACTAAACCAAAAGTTTCAACTGGAAAAGCTGTCAGCCAGAGGACTCCTGCATAGTTTCTTTTCACTGTAAAGAATTGAAAGATGAAAGGCATTTCAAATAAAGAGGCTTGAGACTCTCTGGAATGCTGTGCTAATAAACTTTCTATTTAGTAGTTTGAACTGATTGCTAGGCATGAGCGAGTTTGTGCTATTTCTCTAAATTTAAACCATAAAAGGCAGATTAACAAACCCAAGGATAAGGGAACAACAAGTGATCTAAAATCGATGGCGAGGAGGGTGTAGGAGGCCTGGTAGGGCTTGATCCAGGGCA
>NW_022111372.1:78516756-78518736 GCF_000313985.2 Echinops telfairi
TGTTAGTTTTTAAGTAGGTTCAAGTCTCCTTCTAGACAGTCCTCGATTATGAATGAGTTCCATTCCCAAGTCTGTCTTCAAGTTGACTTTGTGCCTAAGTTGGAACAGTGAAGTATAGTTCATATTCAACATCAGTTAACGAAATGTTATAGTAGATAACGAGTATATATCTGTGCTTTTTGATGCATAAAAAACACTATGCAGAAAGACTTCCAGGTACACTGAAGCATCTCTTTCTTGCTAATACATTAATAATAATGATGATAATGCTTTAGTGTGCTCTACAAAGTATCATGTGTTGGCTAGTAGGAACCAGTTTGTGTACATGATATTTTAATAAGATAGGCTTTACATGGGTTGGTTCATAACTGGGTTTTAATGGAAGTCAGATCTTCAGAACCTTGGGACTGCCTATTAAGCTATTATTAAGTGCTAGTAATTTTCATACATTTCTGACTTGTACTTTAGGAAGTAAAAATCCTGGATAATTATTATTTTTTAATAACCACTCTTGAGATCCCTGAAAGGTATCTTTATTGACTGGTGAGCTCATAATACTGATTACAATTTGATCTACCATCTTTTCACTTGTGGATTTTTTCCTTTTCTTTACTCTCACATGTATTATGATCTTAAATCCTTCCAGGTGAAATCTATTCTGAATTCTCTGAGTGGGGAAGAATTAGACACTCTAAAACTTGATTTAGAGCAACTCAAAGAAACGTTTTCCTTAGAAGAGTTCTGTGATGAAGAAGAAGAAGAGAAAAAAGGTAATATGGAAATGAATAATCTGAAATCATTGTTGTTGTACAGTACATTGTCTGCAGAGTTCTCTGCAACTTTGTCCCTAAGTACTTATGTGGGCCACCAGCCTTATGCCTATGTTCCCCTCTTCCCATGTAATGGATTATTAACCCCTGCCAGAGAAAGACAGACTTTCTGCTCTTGTCAAGATTTACAGTCTTGGACACCACAGGGATAGTTGTATCCTATCCTGTTGGAATCAATTCGATAGTAGTGATTTTTGTTTTTGAAATTTTTAAAGCATATCTATCCCCTCCTTTCGCAGTAAGAGAGCTGCTCTTATGAAATTTCCTGGTCAGTTCTGCCTTGTTGTTCTTAAGAACACTTGGTAGTGTTGTCAGGTAAGCTTTGGACTGCAAACTGCAGGGCTGATGGTTCAAAACCACCACCTGCTGGGCTGGAGAAAGATGAGACTGTGCTGTAAAGATTTCCAGCCTTAAAAACCCTGTATACTGGAATCAACTCAATGGTGGTGGGTTTTTACATCGCCAGACCCTTTACCTTTGCTTCTCTAACTTCTGTGATCCATGGTCCTGTCTTTAATTGAGCGTCCAGGGTGGCACTTAAACTAAATTGTGAATAATAGTTGCGTTTTATTAATATTTCAGTACATGTGTCTCTCAGAAATTATCAATATGGTAGCTACTCATTTTTGTAGAATTGTTAGAGAATGAGATTGTTTACATAAAGCATTGATTTCTAGGACATCTTGATCTCTGTTAACATTTTAGTTGGCATTCTTTCTTTTTTGTTGTTGAAGTATTTTCATCATTTATTCATTATTTCCTAATGTTGCGTGGAATTTATTTATTTTTTTAAATAATTTTATTGGGGCTCATACAATTCTTATCACAATCCATACATCCATCTATGTGTCAAGCACATTTGTACATTTGTTGCCATCATCATTCTCAAAACATTTGCTTTCTGCTTGAGCCTTTAATAACAGTTCCTCATTTTCCCCTGTCCCTTCCTCCTCCTCCCTCATGAACAATTGATAATTCATAAATTATTATTTTGTCATATCTTACACTGTCCGACATCTCCCTTAACCCACTTTTATGTTGTCCATCCCCCAGGGAGGAGGTTATATGTAGATCTTTGTAATCGGTTCCCCCTTTCTTCTCCACCTTCCCTTCACCCTCCTGGTATCGCCACTCTCACCACTGGTCCTGA
>NW_022111372.1:78521349-78524584 GCF_000313985.2 Echinops telfairi
ACTTAGGTTTTGATTCGAATTGTGGGTTGAGCCACCTGCTTTTTTTCATAGAACACTATTTTTACTTGAAATGAGGACTCAAACCCCTTAGAGTTGGGTAAGCATTTTGTTGAAAGGGAATGAAATAGATTGTTACTTATGGAAAACAATTGGAAGTATTTATGACTAATGAGAAAATTTAAACTTCAAACAAATTAGAGTTTTATGAAATTGTATGATATTCTTATTTACCACTATAGTGAGTTTGACAGCTTCTCAGTGCTTGTAGAAACCGATATTGTTAATAAAGAATGTGAATTTTTTTTGTATTTTATAATGAAATGTGTCAGCATTGTGAGGATCTGCATGATTTTATATTAATATATGCAATGTATGCAGGTAAATATAGAAAGGCATGCTGGATAAGCTCAATGTCAGCAACTAAAATGAGTCCAGGGACTGACTGTGGACCAGACCATCAGTTGCTCACATGTATAATATTTGGCTTGGTCTTCTTGAGCTGCCCTCTGACATTTTCTTTTCAACTCCCTGACTTCATCCTTTCTTCCATTTGCTTTAGCTACTCTACGATTAATAGCAAGTTTCAGTTTCTTCTGACATCCACTTTGATCTTTTCTTTCGTTTCTGTGTTTTTAATGACCCTTTGCTTTCTTCCTAAGTGATGGTCTTTTTTTTTTTTTTAAATGATGGTCTTGATGTCTTCCTACAGCTCATCGGATCTTCTGTCATTTGTGTTTAGTGTGTCAAATCTGTTTTTGAGATGTTCTTGAAATTCAAGTGGAATAATCTCAAGGTCGTGTTTTGGCTACTGAGGACTTGCTTTAATTTTCTTTACCTTTATCCTGAACTTAATCTGAGCAATTGATAACCTGTTCCACAGTGGGCCCCTGGTCTAGTTTTAGCTGCTGATATTGAGCTTCCCACACCATGTCTTCCCCCAACTGTAGTTAATTTAATTTCTGTATATTCCATCTGAGGAAGTCCATGCTGATAGCAAAAGGTATTTGCTATGAACAAGTTGTTGGCCGTGCAAAATTCCATTATGCAATCTCCAGCTTCATTCCTATCACCAAGTCCATATTTTTCAACTACTGCTCCTTGTTCTTTGTTTTCAACTTTCTCATTCCAATAACCAATAATTATCAATACACCTTGATTGCGTGTTTGATCAATTTCCAACTGAAGTCATTGGTAGCATTCTTCAGTTTCGTCCTCACTAGCTTTTGTGGTTGGTGCATAAATTTGAGTAATAGTTGTAATGATTAGATTTCCTTGAAGTTGGATAGATGTAATCCAATCACAGATAGTGTTATACTTCATGATAGATTTAGCAAGATCCTTTCTGACAATGAATGCCACACCATTCCTCTTGATTGTGTTATTCCTGGCATAGTAAATCATATGATTTTCTGATTCAAGATGGCCAAATGCCAGTCGATTTCAGCTCACTAATGCCTAGGATATCAATCTTCATGCATTCCATTTCATTTGTACATAGGGTTGCTATGGGTCAAAGCCGACTTGATGGCACCTAACAACAACAACATGGGCAAAATATTGAACAATACAGGAAGCATACAACGACGTTGGAAAGAATACACAGACACTCCCACATTCCACCATATCAGGAGGTAGCTTGTGAGCAAGAACCAATGATAACAAAGCGAGAAGTCCAAGCTGCATGAAGGGAATAGTCAAAACCAAGGCTTTAAAAAGTGTTGGAATGCCAATTGAAATGTTTCAGCAAGCTGATGAAGCACTGGAAGCATTTACTCATCTATGCCAAGAAATTTGGAAGATAGCTACCTAGCCAGCAGACTGGAAGAGGTCTGTATTTGTGCCTGTTCCAAAGAATGGTAACCTAACAATGTACAAATTGTAGAACAATATCATTAATATCACATGCAAGCAAAATTTTTTCTGAAGATCCTCCCACAATAGTTTCAACAGACAAGGAGATACCAAGGAGATTGACAAGATTCAGGCCAGATTCTGGACCAAGAGATATTGTTGATGCCAGATGGATCTTGGCTGAAAGCAGAGAATACCAGAAAGATGTTTACTTGTGTTTAATTGACTGCAAAGGCATTCCACTGTGGACACTTAATTGTGCTCATGCTGAACCTCTACCTGGATCAAGAAATTGTCATGATTCGTCTTGCCTTGGATCGATAATCAGTACTCATGGAAGCAACAGTCAGAGATCAAACCACCCCATTATGTTGGATAAGTCTACTGCATAAGATCTTTTTAAGTATTGAAAAGGAAGGATGTTGCTTTGAGAATTGAGGCATACCTGACCTAAGATTGAAAATACCTGAATGATATTTTTAGTTGTCTTGTGTACTTGTGAAAATTAGACCTTGAATAAGAACTGATGCATTTGAATTATGGTTCTGACAAGAATATTGAAAGTATCGTGGACTGTCAAAACAAGAAACACCTATCTTGGAAGAAGTGCAGCCAGAAGACTCCTTAAGAGGCAAGGATGGCAAGACTTTGTTTCGGGTACTTTGGACATTTTATCTGGAGAGACCAGTCCCTAGACGAGGAAGTCTTGACAAGACGGAGTAACACGGTGGCTGCAGCAGTGGGCTCAAGCATAAGAGCCATGGTGAGGATAGGGCAGGACCAGGCATGGGCCCTGTTTGGTTCTGTTGTACATAGGGGTGCTATGAGTTGGAAACCATTATCAATGACCACCACCAAAGACCACCCTGGGCTTGCATAAATGTTGGCCTGATCAAGGAGATGTTAGTGGTTCACACCCATCAGCTGCTCCAAGGGAGAAAAATGAGGCTGTCTCCTCTGCAGATGTACAGCCATGTTCTTTAGTGCCATCGAGTTGGTTCTGACTCATAGCGACCCCAAGTACAACACAGTGAAGCACTGCCTTTCTTTGTTCTCCTCACCATTGTTCTTATCTGAGCCCATTGTTGCAGCTGCTGTGTTAGTTCATCTTGTCAAAGGCTTTCCTTTTTTGTTGTTGAAGCCCCTCTGCTTTCTATGATGTCCTCCAGGGACTAGCCTCTCCTGACAACATGCCCAAATTATGTAAGATGAAGTCTCGCCATCCTTGCCTTTGATCCCGGGAAACCCTGTAAAAGATTACTGTGCTTTGTAATCGACTGTATAACAGTATACTTTTCTCTCCTTTTTAAATTATCCACAATTACCTGAAAATGCTTTTAAAATACCCCTCTACTTTTCAAGTTTCTTCATATATTTAAACAAG
>NW_022111372.1:78526199-78528651 GCF_000313985.2 Echinops telfairi
CAGACCCCACCAGGCCTCACCATCATTTTCAGATATCTTGTTCCCTTATCACTGAATTTGCTGGCTCTCTGCTCCTCCTCCCTGTCCAGTCCTCTCCCATGTTCTCCCGGGACTGTCGGTTCTGTTGTTTTCTCCTTGGGATTATTGTCCTGCCTATCTTATATAGATAGACATAGGGCGAAAGGAAAAACAAACAAAAAAACCAATAGATAGTTCCAGGTCTGTTTGCTGACCCTTATGAGTGAGTTGCCTTCCAATCAGGTCTGATGAGGCACCAAGCCCTGTCCCTCGAGTCAAAAGTTTATCTTCAGGATTTCTCAGAGACTTGGCTAATTTGCTCCCCTTGTTGCCCTGTTGCACTCCCTTAGCATTTCACCCCACTGTGCATGGGGCAGAACAGGCACACTTTCTGCTCAGTGGCTCCAGTGCTGTCCACCATAGTGCTATTATGGGTCAATGAGGGAGCCTCATGGTGTGGGTGGTCCTATGGTCCTCTCTGCATTTGCTGCTCCAAGCAGAGATGTCATCCCTGGGGCTTGGTGGGCCATGATGAGGTCCGCTCTTTCTCTCTCTCTTTCCCTCTTAGTTAGTTCACATCCATGTGGTCAGTAGAGACCCACCACTCTCCCCGGGCTATATCTTCAGTGTTGTCCTCTGTATACATTCTTCTGGGGAGGGGGTAAACAGCTTGGCTTGGTCTCTGCCCATCGTTCTCTCTGTTAGTTCACTGCTCCATGTCAGTATATTGTCCTTAAGGCTTGGCACTCCGGAATGGCATCTGGTCCATCTCTCTTTTTCCTGTGAAGATATAAACAATACCTTCCCGGTGGGGTGTATTAGTGCCCTGTTCACCCATCACCCTTGGTTTGTTTGGTTTTTCTCTCTTTTCCCCTCTATTTTCGTTGGCAGCCATATGCATTCTTGGGTTGGATCAGACCCGTGCCAGTGCCTGGATCTCGACCTGGGATGTATGCATTAAGTAGCTTATCCTATATGCCCATTATACTTTTTGTGCTTACCTCAGTGGACTCAAGTTGTACTTGACCTTTTATGCTTGGCTGACTTCACTTAGCATAATTTCCGCCAACTCTTCCCATGAGACAATGTGCTTCATCTGTTCATTGAGGCTTTTTAGGGTCTCATAGTATTTCATTGTATGTATATACCAGAGTTTTTTTATCCATTTGTCAGTTGATGGAAATTTAGATGGTTTCTAATTCTTCACAATTGTGAAATGCACTGCAATGAACATTAGAATGCAGATGTCTGGCCTTGGTCTGTTTCTTACTTCTTCTGGGTATATGCCCAGTAGTGGGATTGCTAAATCATTTAGTAGCTGGATTTCCTTTTGTTTTAGGTATCACCAGATCAATTTCCATAGTGGCTGCTTGTACCTATAGGACCACCAGCAGTGGATGAGAGTTCCTATCTCACCACACTCTCTAGCACTTGTTGCTTTCTGATTTTTTGAATTGGGCTATCTTTGAGGGTGTTAGCTGGTTTCTCATGGTTGTTTTAATTTGAATTTCCCTTCTGGCTAATGATCGGGAACATTTTTTTCATGTGTTTAGTGGCCTTTTGGATTTCTACACTTGTGAAACTTCTGTTCAGGTCTTTTGCCCACTTCCTCAGTGGGCTCTTTTTTTTAATTTCCTTGTGGGCTAGCAGAGTAGTATATATTTTAGTATTAAAACCTTTGTCTGATGTGTACTTGCTAAAGATGTTTTTTCAGTATGTGGGCTCTCTCATTATTCTCTTGGTGAAGTCTTTCAATGTGCGCAGGTCTTTTATCTTTAGTATACCCCACTTGTCAATTTGTGCTTCCTCTGTGTCTTTCCCTGTTTCCGATGGTCTGTGTATTTCCTGTGCCAAAGTTCTTAGGTTTGTCCCAATTCCCTTGTTGATGGTCCTAATAGTTTGGGGTTTTACCTTGAGGTCTGTGATCCACTTCGACTTTATGCTTGTGCAGGGAGTGAGTTGAGGGTCTTGCTTCATTTTTCTGCAGGTTGATAGCCATTTTTTCCAGCACCATTTGTTGAAGAGGGCATCCGAATCCTATTTGATATTTTTTGGTCTCTTATAGAAGATTAGTTGTCTGTATGCTGATGTTTTTATTTCTGGATTTTCTGTTCTTTTCCATTGGTCTGAGTATCTGTCATTATGCCAATAACACACTGTACTATGGTTGTATAATAAGTGTTACAGGCAGGTAAAGTAAGCCCTCCTACTTTGTCTTCCTTTTTGAGGAGTTCTCTGCTAATTCTGGGCTTCCTCTCTCTGCATATGAAATTGGCAGTCAGTTTTTCCAATTCCTTGAAAAAAGATGTTGGTATTTGTATCGGGATAGCATTAAGTTTATGTAGTGCCTTGGGTAGGATTGACATCTTTACTATATTGAGTCTTCTGATCCATGCGCATGAGATATTCTTCCATTTGTGGAGGTCACTTTTGG
>NW_022111372.1:78528849-78540828 GCF_000313985.2 Echinops telfairi
CTTTTGTGGAGCTTTTGGGGTTTTCAATATATAAAATCATCATCTGTGAATAATGATAGTTTCACCTCTTTTTTCTCCAGATGAGTTTTTTTTAATGTCTTTCCTTTGGCTTATGTTGTTAGCTAGGACTTCCAACATGATGTTGAATAAAAGAAGGGGACAAAGGGCATTCTTTTCTGGTCCCCTTTTTCAGTGGGAATGTTTTCCTCTTTTCTTCATTGACTACTACATTGGCTGGTTTTCGTATATGGTTTGTATTATACTGAGGACTTTTCCTTCCCTTCCTGTCTTCTTGAGTGTCTTAAACAGGAATGGGCATTGGATGTTGTCGAATGCTTTTTCTGCACTTATTGATATTATCATATGGTTCTTATCCTTTTTCTTGTCAATGTGGTGAATAGTGGTGATGGACTTTCAGATGTTGAACCATCCTGGCATCCCTGGAATGAATCTCACTTGGTCATGATGAATTATTCATTTTATATACTATTCTGCTTTATTGGCCAATTTTTTGCATCAGTGTTCATTAGAGATATTGGTCTGTAGAATTAGGTATCAAAAAGTTCTTTTTCTTTAAAATTGTTGTTTATGTTAAGTAAAGAGCTTTTTTGAGGAGTTCTGGTAGTACAATGGGTAAGTGCTTAGCTGCTAACTAACTAAAAGGTTAGTGTTTCAAACCCACTGCCCACTCTGTAGGAGAAAGATATAGAAGTATTCAAGCCATTGTGAGGCAGTTCTGCTCTGTCCTGTAGTGTCACTATTAGTCAGGATTGACTCCAGGCAGAGGTTCTTGGCTTAATGAGCTTATTTGTAGTGGTAGCGATGTCTTCTTAGGATGTTACTAAACACTGAGCTTCTCATTCCTCATCTGTAAAAAACAACGCTAATTCCTCTCAGATTGCTATAAGGAATAGATGACATATTTCATGTATGGCACCTAGAAAGCACTCAGCAAATGGTGGATATTATTTTCATTATTTGGAAGGTATAAGTAAATAGTTAAAGATTTACATTTGAAATGTCTTGCTTAGAAAGAAATCCATAAATTAAGTTTGACTTGCTTAAGTTGCTTCATTGTTCCTAAGTAAGCCCTGGTGTGAAAATCCCGTTATTTATAAACTTAAGTTATTTGTACATGGTGCCATTAACAATATTTGTGCAATTTAGTCAACATCTGGATCTGCATATCTAATCAAATTCTGATCTTTAAATACCATTCAGAAGACTCTTAAGGGATTTTCTAAACAGATGGAATTGTGTCTATGATTCCTATCTTCTCTACACCTGTTTGCCAGAAATCAGGGCTCAAAAAAGACAGGATGGGCTCCTTCACTTTCCTGACTGTTCCATCCTTCCATTTCCCACAATTCACCTGAGTGATTGAAGTTAAAACAGAAAGTGATATTGAGATTTAATGATGTCTCAGTCAAGTTGTTTAAAAAGTGGTGGAAGCAGAGTGGAGAGAAAACCGTAGAATGTGGTTCTGGTGACATTGGTTGTCTTCATTGCCAGCCCCTCTATCTATGTATCTGGTCCTTACTGACTTGGGAAGGAGACTTCCTACTTGAGGAGACTCCAGCCTCTTTCCTGAGCTACCTTGTTTCCATCCTTACACAGGTATTCTGATCAAACTTTTTCAATAGTTTCATTGGAATATTATTGACATGCCATATAATTCACGCAAAGGGTATAATCCAATCATTTTAGTATCTTCATAGATGAGTACAACCATTATCACAGTAAATTTTAGAAAATTTCATCCCTTCAAAAAGAAAACTTGTATTCCTTAGCTATCATTCCCTTAGTTGACCTTCCCTCTTCCTCCCAGACCTAGGTGACAACTTTCCATTTCTACAGATTTCCCAAGTCTGGGCTTTTATATAATATATTGACTTTTATGACTGACCGCTTTCACTAAGCATAATGCTTTTAAGGTTGATCCAATGTTAAGATGCATTCATCCATGATGTATCAGTACTTTATTCCTTTTTATGATAGAAGTAATACTCCATTGTATAAGTTTGGTGCATTTTGTTTATTCATTCATCCATTGATGAATATTTGAGTTGTTTCCACCTTTTGGCTGTTACAAATACTGCTGCTATAAACATTTGTACACAAGTCTTGGTATGGGCATGTTTTTTTTTGAATATATATTAGAAATGGAATTGCTTGGTCATGGGCTTTCTACTCCCATAAACAGTTTGTCTCAGAAACCCACAGAGGGCCGCTATGAGTCACCATTGACTCGAAGGCAGCGAGAGGGTGATTGTAACTCATATTTAACTACCAGTTTGTTTTTAAACTGTATACTTGCATTAGTAGTAGAGGAGTGTTCAGATTTTTTCTGGTCATGTCCATGCTTGTTATTACCTGACTGAAAATATTTTTGGATGGTTACTGATTTTTTAATGCTGCTATTTTAAGTGCTTGTAAAGTAGTTTCTCATGATTTCTGTGTGCACTTCTCTGATGACTAATGATTTGGAGGATCACTTCATGTGCCTATTGGCTATTTATATATCACCCTTAGATAAATATGTACTCTAGTTTTTTTAGTTAGGTTGTCTTTTTATAATTACATTAACTGATTTCTTTATATATGGTAGATACAAGTCCCTTGTCAGATAGCTTATATATAAATATTTTCTACCATTCTTTGGGTTGTCTTTAATTTTTTTTGAAGCACAAAAGTTTTTAATGATGAAAATTAATTTATTGTGACGTGTTTTGCTCATGCTGTTGGCCCCTCATCTAAGACTGTTTTGCCAAATCCAAGGTCATGAAGATTTGCCCCTATGTTTTCTTCTAAGTTATAGTTTTAGCTTCACAATTAAGTCTTTAATCTATTTTTGAGTAATTTTTATTTATAGTGTGAGAAAAGAAAACTTTTCATGCTCAGGATTGTAGAGAGCTTAAAGGGAATTTAAGTACATGACAGTTTTGATCATAAAGCCTTGGTAATATATATTTTTTAATATTCAGATCTAACGCATATATCTGAGTGCTTATAAATTATTCAGATGTAGATATATATTATTAGGTACATTCTCAATGAAACCCAAAATAGAATTTTCTTAAAAAATTGAGATGTGTGTCTATAAATAAAAGATCCATTTTTTTTTTCCTATTGGATAATTCTTGGAACCTTTTCAGGTGCATATATATCCCTACAGATTCATCTCCTGTGCCCAAATAATGTAGAGCTTAGTTGGGAGAACAAAATGCCTGTCTAAAAGTCAGGTTTTAGATTTCAGATAGTAAGGTACGATAAGAAGTTGCTTACATGAACCATATATGTCCAAGTTGTTCATCAGTTAGTAAGATAATCTTCTCCCAAGCCATGTGGTACCTGGGATCACTAACACATTTGAGTTCTCTACCTCCATTGCCAAGAAAGAATAGCACAAAAGGATAGCAGACAAATAGCTGCCAAGACATTTACGTTTTTCTTTTTTTCTGGAGGTTTTGGGAAGGAAACATGTGAATTAGTATTACTTGCTCTGGCACACTTTGGACTGGTGATTATGAAATACTCACAATATGATTGCAGTGGTAGATCATTTGTGTGCACAAGCGTTCTTGTCTGTGTTCTAGGTCACAGAGAGGCCATGGGCTGTGCCTGAAAGTGGGGATAGGGTAGAATTTAGGTGTGTGAAGATGGCAAGCACATTCCCTGCCCTTTGTATGGATGTTGTGGTGGCCTGAGCCTGACTTTTGCTTGTATGTTTCTAAGTGTACATTATTTTGTGTTCCTCATCGCCTCTTACTAGGCTTACCAAAAGCTTCTGTATCATATTTGCAACATTCTGAAATCCCATTTCTGTCTTCTCATCCATCACCTTATAACTTGTTCCTAACCCTGCAGCCTAAGTGATCTTTCTAAAATTGAAAGTTGATTATTATCAGTCTGTGGTTAAAATCCTTCATTGGCTCCTAACTCTCAATAGGAAGTTTGACTTTCTTCTGAGGTTTTAAGGCATTGTGGGTTAGGTGTTAGGCTGCTTACCACTAGGTTGGTGGGTTAGACCCATCAGCATGCACACTGGGCAAAAGATGAGGCTGTCTTCCCCCGTAAAGATTGATAGCCTAAGAAACCCTATGTAGAGTCACTATGAGTAAGAACTGGCTCAATGACATGAGTTTGTTTTTTGTTATTATTACTATTTGAATGCTACAAACCTTTTTGGAATTCCTGAGTGGTATAACTACTGGCCAAAAGGTTGGAGGTTCTAGTATACCCAAGGGTGCCTTGGAAAGACCTGATGATCTAATTTTTAAAATTAGCCACTGAAAACACAGCACACAGTTCTCTGACACACATGGGGCCAACATTAGTTATAGTCCATTCAATGGCAACTGGTCACTTCCGTTTTTAGTTTCATTCCATTCATCCTCCCCACCCGAGACATTCCTAACCAAATTTAAATAATTTCTGTGCTCTCCTTCACCTTTTGGTCTTTGTACTGGTTCCCTCTGCTGGAAATGCTTTTCCCATTCTCTTAGCTAACTTGTATTCCTCTTTTAGGACTTGAATTAAATTCCATTCCCTCGAAGCCATATGCAGAGTACGTACACTCGATGCTTGGCCTTCACCATTCTCCATCCATGCCTGGATATAATACAAAGAGCCCTGGAATTGTATTGGGGGTTGACAGGCCAAGGTTTCACTCCCAATCATTGCTATGCAAACTGGGAGGAAATCACTTAATTTCTCTAAGCTCTATTTTCTTCATCTGTAAAGTTGGTTAATACTACTATTCTTATAGGGTCATTGAAGAATTGCTCTGATAAAATGTATATAAAAGGATTTTGTAAGTGCATGTAATTTACTGCTACTGTTGTTACTACTACCACCCACTACCCTTTCTCTCCTCCCCCCACCATCCCTATCTCCACCCCTGCCATGACCTCATGGTCCTCACCAGTCTTTCTGTTGTGTTTTACATGGAATTTCATTTTTCAGGGGATGAAGACTTTACCAAAGAAATAATGGAGCTATTTTCCCAGCTACACATCTCCTGTAGACCAGAGAAACTCACCAGAGTAAGTTGTTATTTCTGGGTGATTTTTTATTACTTTACTTCTTATGGATTTAGTGGATATGGGCATAAGATTCTAAATTTTTAGCAAGGGTGTCACCTTAGTTGAGAGTATGTTCTGAGTTCAGTACTTTTTTCTTGCCTTATTCCAGCAGGTTACCATGCTAAACTCACATCAGCCCTCCACCCTCCACATCTTCCCTCTTTACACATTTTCATTAGGATCACATAACCGTTTCATGGCTTGGGGGACACGTAGCACCCCCTCTGGGGTTTATTGAAGAAGCCCTGGTGGTGCTGTGGGTTAGGCACTGGACTGCTAACTGGAAAGTATCCACAAATGTAAAGCAGAAAATAATTGAGTCATGAAGGAGCAAGTTGATGGTGCTTACCAGCTTGTGTGATGCCAGTAGACAAGATTGACTGGGGTCCCTGTCTTCAGTGAGCTGGAGATTGCCTTGTTTTAGATAGTGACTATTTAACTGTGAAAATGAGTGTTTCATGGCCCAGATCTTCATTTTTGGTGATGACTATCTTCACTTATCTAGAACATGGAGAGACTTTAATCAGGACTCAGGTGAATAGGGAGGAGAGGGCCTGTTGTAGATCAGTTTACAGTAGCACATGTGTTAAGAGACACTATTCCTTGGGGCATGGGTGCTTATTTACTGCTGCTTCACCCTCTTCTCCCAAACTGAAGAAATAGGACCAGAGGCAGTGGCTGGTGCATAAGGTTTCCTGACCTGGAATAGCTGATAGTTTGCAAAGTCAGCACAGGTGTCTACCCTCCTTGTGTCCCAACATAAGAATTATGGGCCATGGTTTGTATCCCATTCTCCTGTGCCCAGGGAATATGCTAACTTCTCAAGGGAAGCCTTGCTGATCACACTACCGCACACACATCATTTCTGTTCTCTGAGCTGTAGTTCTTTATCAGAGACTTTCTATCTTGAATGGACTTTTGTTAGTTGTTAGTTTGCAACAACAGTATAAACAATATTCATAGTCCTTTTATGGAGATGCACTTACTGTTGGGATCTTAACTCCTTTGTTTAATCATTTGTGCTTGTATATGTGTGGGTGTTCTTCCTTTTTCTCTATACATATACACATACACATTCATATACTGTTACTACTTTTGGAACCATTTGAGTGTAAGTTCCAAATATATACAGCCCTTTACCTCTAAATACTTTAATATTATTTCTTATGAGAACAACTATTCCTTTAGTAGGCACTGTGTAATTATCCACTTAGGTAAATTTAACATCAGTGCTATACTTTTATTACTCAATTATTGCATATTATAGGTTTGTCAGTTTTCCCAGCAATGCCCTTCATAGCAAAATTTGCCCTCCAACAGTGGACCCGCTGCAAGAGTACAGGATGTATTTAGGCGTTAGTTACTTTTAGTCTCTGTTATTTTGAAATTGTTGCTCTATACTTTTTTCAGTCTTTCAGGACACTGACATTTTTAAAAATATAGTCCCTTTTTATAGAAATAAAACATTCTTCATTTGGGATTTGCCTGGAGTTTTCTTATGATTAGAGTTAGGCTATGTGGTCTCAGCCAATGTGCTCCATATAACGTATTGTGTCCAGCTCAGGGTTTCAAAACTAGAGGTACATCTCGTTTACCATGTGTTGTCTAGTTTCTCCCCGTACAGTACTATTGACCTGTGCTACTGTGGGAAGATACTTTAAGACCTTACAGTAACCTCTTCCTTGTCCTCATTTCCCTCCAAGATTTAGCATCATGTCTGGACTCGTACTGAACCAATTTTTACTGTGGTGTTTTCAAAATAGTGTTGTTGTTATTTGAATCAACACACTCTCCACATTTACCGGTTAATTTTTGGATTTCTGGTTCTCCCCAATCCTTTACCTGTTTATTGTTATGGCCTCATGGGTTTCTTTTTTCTGTTTTTCCATTGGTAGTTTGTCACTGTCCCTCATTATTTTCATGTTCAAATTGCTCTTCAAGTTGGCTCTTTGTGGCATGTCCCATTATTTTTATTTAATACTTCCCTAGCTTTCTGGCATAATAAGGTAGTGTTCTGTAGTTGTTACTCTAATTTACATGTTTGTGTGACTTCGGCAAATCCCATTCCTTCTCCCAAGTGTTATTTTGTTCAGATTTTTAAAAAAATTGGAGATGCTAAGCTCAAAGATGCTTTTTAATTTTAATTAATCCAAATCTCACCAGTGGGAATTTATAGGTTAAATCATAGGGTGTGATAGTAATAATTTTGGAAAGGAAGGGTAAATTTCCTTAAGGTGGCACTTATTTTCGTTACTACGTCATAACTGTAATTTTGCTACTGTTATGAATTGGGCAACCCCTGTGAAAGGGCCATTTGACCCCAAAGGAGTCGCAACCACAGGTTGAAAACTGCTGCACTACACTGATTTCCCTCTGCTTACCACTCTTTTTGTCTACATATTTGTATTTGTGTGACTGACTCCTCTGTGTCCTTTAGTCCTCAACGCAGATATCACTCTTTGGAGACCCTTACTACCCCGTTACCCAAACAGAAGCTTCCCTGTATCCACCCAGTCCACTCCCCAGCTCAGCTCATTTGCTTCATGCATTTATTTGTTGTTTGCTTCTTAGTTGTTTTTATTACCAGACTCATAAATATTAGGACCCTAGTTTGTTTTTAATCCCTGTATCCCCAACACCTAGCACCATGCTCAGTAATATTGGAAATGCATAAATGGAGTAATAATTTCCTGCACCTTATTCTAAACTCTTGCCACATAATCTCACTTTCACCACCATACCTTGCATATTCCTACTTCTGAGCCTTTGTGTAGTTCATTCTGTTTTTTTTTTTTTCTTTTTAATTTGAGAAGCTTGAGTATTAGGAAGGTTACAGGTCATAGCTCAATTGTCCCTGGTGGTGGTGGTGGGGGGTTGTAGGAGGCCATATGTTATAGGCGAGAACCTCACAATGAATATCTGTATACATGGATTCTGCTCTAGACAGAAACCCACCTAACTCTAATTCTGTATCTATAATAAAATTGGTTGTTCTCTTAGATGGAATGATCTACTGTTTTCCCTAGACTCCTACTGCTTTGAATACATTCTGTCTTATATAAAGTTATTCAAGTACATACCTTCATTTCTTGTCAATAAACACTTCTTTAGAAACTGGGACTTTCTCAATTATAAATGGTAGAAAGTGAAGTCAGGTTTGCCTAAGGAAAAAAAATTTATTACCTCAAGACACTATGGACTGTCAAGGGGCAAGACTGGCATTAAGTATGGTTCTTCCCAGGAACTGACCCCTGTCCATCTTTTAGCTCCAATTTCTTCTGTCTTACCTTCATTCTAAGGGATGCTTTTCCTCATGTTAGTGTCAGAGCCAAAGGAAATTAGAAACAACCAAAGGTCTATCAGCAGGAGAACGATAAATTGTAGTATGTACATAAAATTGTATACTACACAGTAATAAGTAAGAATGAACCTGTGCTACAAGCAACAATCTGGGTGAGTCTAATAGACATTGTATTGAGCAAAAGATGCCAGGTGCAGAGGAGTTCCACTATATGCATTTTAAGCACAGGTAAAATCTATGCTGAGACAGAAGAGTCATGTCCTTTGAGCAGAGGGAAGGAGGACCTTGCTCTATTGTATATCTTGATAAACAGTTTTTGAGCTGAACTCTGGAGATTTGTGTACTTTATCTAAGTTATAGTTCAGGGTTTTTAAAATGCCAAAGGACTAGAGAATTTCAAGGAATAAGTAGACAGCAATAAATGGTGCAGGCTGGAGATCCCCTTGCAGAGGGGTCTCAGGGAGGAGACGAGCCAGTCAGGATGCGATGTAACAACGATGAGAAATACAACTTTCCTTTAGTTCCTAAATGTTTCCTCCCCGCTCCCACTACCATGACTTGAATTTGACCTTGCAAGGCTGGCTAGACCAGAGGATGTACACTGGTACAGATAGGAACTGAAAATCCAGGGAATCCAGGGTGGATGAGCTCTACAGGACCAGTGGTGTGAGTGGCGAAACAGGGAGGGTAAAGGGAGAATGGGTAGGAAAGAGGGAACCGATTACAAGGAACTGTGTGTGACCTCCTCCCTGGGGGACAGACAACCGAAAAGTGGGTGAAGGGAGACGTCGGGCAGGGTAAGATATGACAAAATACCAATTTATAAACTATCAAGGGCTCATGAGGAAGGGGGGAGCGGGGAGGGAAGGGAAAAATGAGGACCTAATGTCGGGGGTTTAAGTGGAGAGAAAATGTTTTGAGAATGATGTACAAATGTGCTTTACACAATTGATGTGTGTATGGATTGCAATAACAGTTGTATGAGCCCCCAATAAAATGTTTAAAAAAAAAAATAAATAGTGCAATTAATGGGGGGGGGGAAATAAATAAATAATAAACTTATTCTTGAAAAATAAAAAAAAAATAAAAATAAATGGTACAGGGAGCTCTACTAAAGTAAAGATTGAAGAGCTGCCTTATATCTTTGGTTATGAATATTAGCACTGATTTCCACAAAGCTAGCATAATCCAAAGTTGGAACTATATGTCTATACTTTTTTTTAAGGCAAGAAATGCTGCTTATGAATGGATTGAGACACCTCTGAAGAAGCCATTGGTAGAAAAGGAAGAAGAGGAAAAATATTTGGAAATACAAAGCACTGAGCAAGTCAATAAAAAATCAGTAGAGGTAACTAAGTAATGAAGCCTTATTTTGCAGATTTGAGATGTGGGTACTATACTCAGAGATCCGAACTATTTCTGTTTTGTTACATTGCTGGCCATTTCAGCTTTTAAGTTCAAGACTACGGTATCTTAGTTCCAGGCTGTAGGATGATAAAAGGAGTGAACAAAAGAGCTAAAGGGTGTATTTGTCATGTCATGAGGAAGGCTCTTCGGAGCAACTATAAGACCCTTTCCATTTGTCTCTTTAGCCAAAATTTAGTTACATAATACCACCTGATTTGTTTTAGAGGAGGTTTTGTGTTTGCAACAATTAATCAGATAGAGGCAGCTCTGGTGGCAGAGTGGGTTACATGTTTGGCAGCTAACCACAACGTTAGCAGTTCAAAAACCACCAGCGGCTCCATGGGAGAAAGCTGCTGCTCTCTACCCCGATAAAGAATTCCAGTCTCAGAAACCCACAGGGGCAGTTCACTAGGGTCACTGTGAGTTGGAATGGGCTCGATGGCAGTGGGATTGGCTTGGGGTTTTATTAGTGTCTGCAATGGGCCCTGGTGGTGCACTGGTTAAATGCTCAACTAGTAGCAAAATGAGCGATGGTTTTAAGTCCCCTATGACTTCTGCTCTGTCTTTAGGCTCATTATGGGCCTGAATTGACTCAATGACCTAAAGCAACAATAACAACATTAGTGTCTACTATGTTCAACATATTTAGTCCTTTTGAGTGAGAGAAACATAGCTATGTTATTTCCTAGAGGGTGGAAAAAACCAGTATTTTGTTGTCTTAGTGTTTGTTTTTCCAGGATATCCATGCATTTGCAATCCGGAGCCTGGCTGAACTGACTGCCTACTCAATCGAACTTTTCCACAAAACAGCAGCATTGGTTCTGCACGGTCAGAAGCAGGAAGTGACCGCCATAGAAAGGAGCAGAGCCCTTTCCCAGTAAGTGTAATGAGCATCCCTCTAATTGACGCAGATTGCGGAGACTTTTCTTGACTCACTTTTAGACATTTAGAACTTCCCTCTCCAGTAGCTGCTATTCCCATGCACCCATTCCCGTAGTAGAAGTTTCTTCATTTTGATTTCAGTTAATAAGTAATCGAGGCTGTTTCTTTTCAGTGAGTCCTGATAAGTCTACATTATAAATCTACCATCTCTTATTAAGCAGCACATGTTCTGAAAACTAGTTCTCAATATATTAGTCTTAATAACCACCCAGTGGTTTTGTGGGAGAAAGAGCTAACAATATGCTTTTGTAAGGATTTCCCCTAGGATATGCAGTTCTCCTCTGTACGTGGGGCCTCAGTGAGTCAGGAGGCAACTCAGTGGCACACACTAGCAACTATAACTGGGTGTATAGCTGTATGTATTTACACACTCACCTATTTATGATTATACAAACATACACATGCACTTTTATGTGTGTGTGTATATATATTTATATATATTTTTGGGCTTCAAATATGGAAAATTTCCATTATGAATCCCCCTCATCCGTATGAAATATGGATTTTTATTTGCTCATAGTCTTCTCCTTAATTAGCAAGTTAAGTTAGAATACGTGAAAAGTGGAATTTCACATATTCACTGATATGTCTCCAGTGCCCTACAACAGTGCCAGATACATAGAAGACTTTTAGTAAACATTTGTTGAATATATGAATAAATGAATGTATATATTTCAAAATGTAATGGAGGCTCTTTTAAGTACTATGTTTTCCCTTTAAAATGTATTTTAGTTATATTTTTTGACTCAATTTGAAAGTATAAAATGTTTTTAAAGAGTGAACCTCTACTTCCTTGTAGCATGAAGCCTACTCAAATGAGCCCCCAAATATGTTAGTTCCCCAACTACATTAGCATTCCTAACTCACATATAGTACCAAAAGTGGTTGTATCCCCTCCCCCCACCAAAATTGTTAAATAGAGCTTTTTTTTTCCTTCAAAGAGAGAAAGAAAAAGATAAAAAGGAACCCTTCTAACTCTGCTTGCTTCTTTCCCAGGATGACAGTTGTATTGTGTAAAGATTTGTCCATTATGTCTAAAGAGTTCACCACCTGCCTAACAAGTGCTGGGGTAAGAATTCCCTTTTACCAGGCTAATATCTGTGTTTTGCAAATTAGATATGGTACAATTTGCCTATTTAAAAGTATTTAAGTCAGTGGCTTTTAGTATATTTACAGAGGTGTGCAACCATCACTATAACCCACTTTTAGAATTGTTTTCTTGTTCCAAGAAGAAAGCTCACACCA
>NW_022111372.1:78541555-78543765 GCF_000313985.2 Echinops telfairi
CCTCCCTCATGAGCCCTTGATAATTTATAAATTATTATTTTGTCATATCTTGCACTGTCTGCATTAATTTTTAATGATGCTGCTGAACTCTTTTGCATTTCCCTATAATGATTGATGATGATGATGTGCTTATAACTATATGTATGTCCTCTTTGAAGAAATGTTCCTATAAATTCTATGTCCATTTTTGAAATTGGGTTATTCATTATTTTACAGATATGTGATATTCAGACTATCTTTAGTCTGAATGTTATCTTTGCATTTTCTGTCTTTCTAAATTTATTTTCTTGATAGCGTTCTTTGATGGACAAATGTCTAAAATTTTGACTCAGCCCAGCTTGTCAATATTCTTTTTTATTGCTTGTGGTTTTGGTGTTGTAAGAAGTCATTGTCTAATCTAAGACTGCGCAGCCTGTGTTTTTCTCTAAGAGTTTTATAGCTTTACCCATTGCATTTATGCTTATGATCCATTTTGATTTAAATTTGGTGTAAGGTGTGAGGTAGGGTCCAACTGCATGTTTTTTGCATGTAGCTGTCTTCTCGTTCCAGCACCATTTGTTGAAAAGATTATTCTTTTCCTATTGAATTATTTTGCCTCCTTTGTTGAAAAATGGAATTGAAAGATAATGGCATTTTTTCCATAAACATTTTTTCCATAAACTTTGCAGCTCCCTCACATAGCTCCCTTAATATAACATAAACGCCTAGTTTTAAAGAGTAGCTCCTTATTACCAGTGAGAGAGTATAGTGAACACTACCCTAAGCAACAGCCCTACTCACTGTTAGTTGTAATAATTTACTGCAGGTCTGAACTATGGAAGATGGTTGAGAACCTAATAATCATGTATTAGAATAAAATTATAGACATTTTCAGCGAGCAAATGACAACCTCTTTGTAGCAAGTGTATCTATTTCAATGTAACAGTGAAATTTTTATGAGCCTGAAACGTCTTAATTAAGACCTTGGCCCAAATGAGTGTTTCTCGCTTCGAGTGTAGATTTTTCCTGTGAGGGACAAGTCTGTGTGCTACAGCTTCTCTTTCCTCTCGGCGTTTTCTTTAAGTGAGCTACTGGGTTTCTGAAAGTAATCTTCTGAGGATAAATCTTTCAATATGTTCCATTAAGATACTTTTACTCAGAAAATCAGCTATGATGTGCTAACAGGTGTGAGTATTAAACTTGCCTTTTTTATTTCTTGGAAATGAGACTTTCCAACAACTTGTTAAAAAACTAGAGTTTTTTTGAACACCTGTTCCATATGTGCATACGTTGTTTAGAAGTATTCTGGTCTAGTTTGATTTTCTTCCAGAAAATGAAGATGTCATTAAGAAATTTTAAAACAACACACACCTAACACAGATAACATAAAGGTTTAGCGGAAGTATATAGCACTTAAACAATTTCATCTTTCAAAGATTTCTCTTTGTCCAAAATGCTCATGTATGTGTGGAATTGTGAGTGCAAGTGTGTGTGTGTTTCAAAGTGAAGCCATAACTCTATTACTGTTTTTTAATAGTGTTCACTAACCACTGTATTCTTTGTTCTAGGTCAAAGAAAAGGCAGATGTCCTGAACCCATTAATCACTGCAGTGTTTCTCGAGGTTAGTGGAAGCCTTTAAGTGTTTGACTCCTAAAATAAAGCATCATGTATTGATGAACTATTCCTACATCGTTAGTCTCTGGCTTTCCCCCCCAACAAATTGGTAGATTAGCCATTTTGACACAGACATGATCACAATGTGTGTATTTGCACCCCTTTTCATTAATTCTAAGCTGCAAGATAAACTGGAAATGAAGATGCAGTCAGCTGTCACTATTTAGCATTATCCCTTGGCTGCGTAGCGGACAGTTCTTAGTAATGAAACACCTTCTGGAAGCCAGCTGGTAAACATGAAAGGCTGAAAATTACAAACAGGCAAGCACTGATTCCTAAGGATTAATGATTACATAAGGGATTGGTTAAAAAAAAGACAAAATGTTTTGTCATTTCCTTGGCAAGAATTCCTTTGTTTTGCCAAAAAGGTAGCTGTGTTTATATCATTTTTATCAGTTTATGAGATTTAGGGAGGTGGAATGTGGGGGAGCCGGAAGGTTCCATGGTAAGTTACATTGCTTCCCTGTGTGGATGTTTTCTGGATCTTAAGTCTTAAGAACTCATCTTGTAAATGAATTTTCCACATGATTTACACTTGATAACCTACTTGAACATA
>NW_022111372.1:78544173-78546204 GCF_000313985.2 Echinops telfairi
ATCTTCCAATGAAAAGTAAATTTATACTCCATCTCCTCTTAGGCCTCTCTTGGGTAGACTATCCATTACGTGAAACCAAAGTTAAAAAAGTGTAAATACTTGCCATTGCTAAACCCCAAAAGGTCACCTTACTTGATATGGATGGTGGGTTATTGCTATTTTGAGGTCCTTGCTTGTGTTTATTAGACTTGGAACACTCTAGTCCTTGAAATGAAACATTTTCATCTGAATGTAAGGGACTGTGTTACAGTTACTCTTCTGGAAGGTGAGAGTGAGCGCCTGTCAGATAAATATGAACTCTGAAGAACTCTGAGAATGACTCTATAACATTTTTTCATAAGTATGTCCGAGATAGAAATATATCTATACGGTGCCATCTTTGAAAACAGTATTGCTTGTTTATGTTTGTAAGCAGCCATCTCCTTGATTGCATTGATTTCATGGCACAAGAGCTATCACAATGGGCTGGGAATTTGATTGGATAGGATTCAGCCTTCTGAAATCATTCTTTAGTAATTGACTGTAAAATGCTGGCCAGTCAGGAATGAACTAAATCAGCTTTGAATGCTGAATTTGGTCTGGACATGAAGGAATGTGCAAGTTGAACAAAATTGTTGATACTCCTTTTTGGTGCTGTTCTATCACTTTGACAGCTAGCTCCCCCTCTCCACCCCTTTCTGTTTAAAGGAATTAATCAAGATGGTCATGTAAATGTTCTCATTTACCAGACTATGATTTTAGTGAGGTTGTGAAAATTAATCCATTCTTTGTTTGTACTGCGGAATGTTTTCTCTGTTCTGGTGACTGCTGTTTTCTTTTTCTTGCTCTTGTAATCCTGGCAGGCGTCAAACAGTGCTTCCTATATTCAGGATGCCTTTCAGCTACTCTTACCTGTGCTGGAGATTTCACTCATTGAGAGCAAGACTCAACTGCCGCAGGCATGAGCTGCAGGCCCTGTGCCTTTGTTAGAACATTGAAGAACTGAGGAGATTCAAGCTGGACTAGTGGCATGGTCCGGAAGTGCCACATTCTATTGGATGGATACTCATGCAGAAGCCAGGAAAGGGTTAGTTTAGTACTGAAAGATTCAGGCAGGAGAGCAAACTGTAAAAGGAAAGTTGTTGCCTTCCCTGCTTAGGCTCTCAACACTACTGTTCCCAGTTGTTATAATTAAATATGAAAACATTCCTTTGTAGAAGGTCCAAAGATAACAGCTCTAGAGGAAGGTCAGTGGGCACTCAGGAAAGTGCTTTTCTTTCTTTGGTAGGGTGCACAACACTAAAATTTTGCCATGAATGTAATTGGCTTTTTTCCAAAGGAGAAGGAACGTAATTTGACATTATAGAATTCATATGCGTAGCCTATTATTGGCATCTAGATTCTCCGGTCTAGAAATAAAATCTATGCCTGTAAGAAATTTGAGTATGTATAAACTCTAATGATTGCTCTTTATAATGTGCATTTTTAGAAATGGTTATAGAGTTGCATCTGTTCTATTCTAAGCAAAGAGTTGAGAATAAGGAGGAAGTTGTAGAAGACTATATATGTAACCACATAAATTAACTATTGCAGCATGCCCTTGACTTCAAATAGCACCCAGCCCCCATCCTAGGGTGATACATCTCAAGTTATAGCTGACTCTCACCTAACTGGATTCAAGACCATTAAGTGGAACTTGTAAAAATGTCTTTTCAGATATTCTGTTTCTTCAGGATATTTTTCATGCATACCCTATATGCAGGATAAATTCTATAACAGCCAACTCCAAAGGAGTGTTAAAGTTCCTTTAGTAATTGGAGTTTTTATTGTTTGAATATTGTTGAAAAGGACTATGGAGTCCTATGGAAATTATGTTCCTTTGTAACAGAATCTAACCTATAAAACAATCTATTTAATCCTCATTCCCTTTTGTTTGAATGCATTGCTTAGTATATTTTTAGATGTAACTTCTATCCGTAATTACAGCCTTAAGCTTCTCTTGCTCAGTTCAACAACTTAAGAGACTAGTGAGGGGCTATCTTCCTAAAGGTT
>NW_022111372.1:78547086-78582904 GCF_000313985.2 Echinops telfairi
TCCCTTTGACTTGAGAGAGGAACAAGAGCATGTGCATTGGCAGGTTAACTGAGAGGCCATTCTGGAACCTCTGGTTTATGGTGACCATTTTAGGTTGGTGGTAGCTTCATTGCTACTTTATGTGGGCTAGGTGTGTGATATAGCTTCTTGATACCCTTTTGGTACTATAATCCTTTTTAAGTTGTGGTATCTGAAGTTTACCTAAAGTGTGCCGGTCCCCTTTCCAGTTCCCTTAATGACCATGCCTGTGTCTCACCGCAGTGAGTGGTTTTCTTCACACAGTTACGACTCTGATGCACACATGCACAAATCTGAATTTTCGTTGGGCTGCTAGCGGTAAAGTCAGGTTCCAGGCCATCTACTCCCATAAAGAGCTACAGTCTCACAGGGGCGCCTCTGTCCTACCTGACAGGGTACCTGGGAGCTGGCATCAACTCTATAGTAGTGAATTGGTTTTCTAATCAGGACAAGGAACTCTAGTGGTGTTGTTGGTTAAGCACTTGGCTGCTAACTACATACCAGCTGTTACACAAGAAAACTAAAAGGCTGGCAATTCCTGTAAAGAATTAGAGTCTCAGAGAAGGTTGTAGAATACTATATCTGTAGCCACACAAATTATTTCAGCCTGCTCAGTGCTTCAAACATCCCCCACTCCCACCCTAAGATGAGAAGTTGTTAAGCTACAGCTAACCCCATTTAACTGGATTCAGGCCCAATTGGATCTTCCTTTACCTCTCCCATGCATATTCTTGAAGGTAGTAAAGCCTGCATATTGAGTTTATATGTTGAAGCAAAAGGTTCAAAATAAGGATTCAACTTAATTCAAAGAATTCAGAATAAGAGTCTAACTCAGCATGACACAACATACTTACATTGTTACAGGAGCAAGCAGCCTCATCTTTCTCCCATGGAGCAACTGGTTGGTTTGAACCCAGACCTTGTCATTAGCAGCCCTATACTTCCCTAGGAGGACCACCAGGGTTCCTTAAAGTCACATCTCATTGCCATCGAGTCAGTGTTGGCAATGCTGCAAGTCATAGATAGGATTTAGTAAAACAGTCGTGTTCGGTTTTCAGAATAGTGTATGAATGTGTGATGAGCACTATGTGCCAGGCTCTGCTCTGAACATCTTACATGTATTAATATCCTCATGGCAGCCCCATGAGATAGTTACTATCTATATGTCCATTTACAGATGAGATAACTGAAGCACAGAAAGGTTAACTTGCCTGAGGTTCTGTGAGCCCTCAACACCAACTCCGAGAGTTAAGTGACTTGCTTAATCAAAGTTCACATGGCCAAAGCCCCTGCAGTGTGAGCCCAGGTGGCCTGAGCCCCAGTCCCATCCTTGTTCTTTAAGGAAAAAGCTTGGAGGCGCTGAGCTGGTGATGGATGTCTGCAGGGGGCTTCCGGGCAGATTATCCAGAACCACTCGGTGTTGTCCTGGAATGGATGTTGTGTGACAAGTCGTGTTTGCCACAGCAGGAACAAAGCTCTGAGTGAAATCCGAGCATCAGAATCAACTCGTGACACAAGAGGAAGGAGGACAGGAATGTGCACAGCGGCTGTAGTTGTCATCGCCAGACTGGAGACAAGCTCGTGTCCTTCAGTGGGTCCATGGTTAAACTGTGGTCTGGTTCCTACTTGACAGTTTAAAGCACAGATGGTTAATAACATGCGAGAACTTGGATGAATCGCAAGGAAATTATGCTGAATGGGAAAACACAATTCCAAAAGGTTAGGTGCTGTGTAATTCCATTTATATAAAATTATTTAAACGACAGAATTATAGAAATAAAGATCACATGAATGCCCAAGGTTAGAAATCAGATGGAGAAGGGGAGGGGGTGGGAGTGATGTTACAAGGACACACGAGCGGTCCTTGTGATGGAACCATTCTGTATCCTGGCTCATGACAAATTGTATGGAACTAATGACACTAAAACCAAGCCAGACAAGCTAAACTCATTGTCATTGAGTCGATGCTGACTCAGCGATCTTGTAGGACGGGTAGAACCATCCCTGTGAGTTTCTGAGACTAACTCTTGCCGGGAGTAGAAAGTCCCATCTTTGGAGGAGCGGTTGGTGGTTTCGAACTGCTGACCTAGTTAGCAGCCCAACGTGTAGCTCCTAGTTACATGACACCACTCACACCAAATGAGGAAATCAGATTATGATCTGTAGATTGTGTCCATGTCAGTTTCACATTTGTGAGATTATATTTCATAGTATTGGCAGAAGGTGGGTAAAGGGTGTACAGGTTCTCTCTATGGTTCCTTATACTTGAGGTAAATCTATAATTAATAAAAAAATGAGGGGAAGGGCTTTGGGCCAAAGAACCAGAGTCAAGAAATGCTGCCACTCTCCGTGAGCCTTCTTGCCCAGGTGGTGGGCACTGGCAGCAAGTGTGACTGATTTTGCTCCTCTCAGTAACTGGATGCTTTGACAGCAGGTTCTAAAGGGGTTGTGAGTGGACTGCAGTTGGAGTTTTCTGGTGGATTCTGAGCCATCCTTAATTCCACAGACTTATGGAATGCACTTGATAGAATTCTATTTCCAGCATCATTAAAGTCATGCCTTCTGTGAAACAGGTGACAGAAGCTCTACATGTAAATGAAACTCATATGTAAAAAAGGGTTTTAATAGCTGTAACTCCAAGGTTAGTTCGAAACCACCAGACACTCCAGGGGAGAAAGATAATACTTTCTGTTCCTGTAACCCTATATACACATGACTCTGAAGTAAAATTGAAAATGAAACTATCATTTATAAAAGTTCTAAAGGCTATTATTAAGATAATGGTGATTTCATTTGTTTGTAAAGATATATTTATGATGCTCAAATAATTTTTTAATTGTTGTGAGAGACAGGATTGGCTCTTTTCAGCTCAAAAATTTGCCCACCCCTGCTCTAGTGAATGCTAAGTCTGTTAGATAATTCTAACCTGAGCTTAACAGAGGGCAGTAAAGAGATCCTTGCAAAACTGCCACCCTCACCCTACAAAGAAGAAGGTATGCCAGGCAGGCTTAGGAACAAAGGTGGCCGACACAGAGGGGTGACAGAATGATTTTCATCCTTTGACGAGGGGTGACTTACTTGACTTCCTGCTATATCCTGATTGAATGTGGAAAATAAGCTCTCTCACCGATAAAGTTAAGGTCCCCAAAGTCCTGTTGGTGAAATGCATATTATAGCCCGTCTCTTGATTACCCAAAGTAGTCACAGTGGAAGATCATATGCGTGTGGACTCATGCAAGCACACAGAAAGCCCACCTCGAAGCACCATCCAGTGCTGTCAGTAGATCCCGGAGGGGAAGCTGGGAATGAGGCCACACTGCAGGCCAAGGTGGAAGGGAGATGCCAAATCCCCTGTGGGAAGAGAGCGCAGACTAGCACGGGCAAACGCGCTGAGCGTTTCCTTCTGCGTTTCATGGTTCCTTGGGATCTATGGCCTTCTGATGGTTCTTGGTTCTGTCTTCCTGGGTGGCATGGCATGAAAAAGGTCACTCATATGGAGATGTGGTGAGGCACCACTGCCACCTGGTCCAACTGGATCCATAAGGAATATCATGATAACCAGAGGAAGAGGTTGACGTTACCAAGGATTTCCTTTCACTAGGATCCACAATCAGTGCACATGGACATAGCAGTCTAGCCTTCGGAGGAAGCATTGCATTGGGCACATCTTTAAAGTGTTAAAGAGCAGGCATGCCACTTTCAGGACTAAGGTGTGGTTGGCCCTTATTTTCCATGATATTTTCAGTTGCCTCAAATGTATGTGAAAGTTGGACAATGCATAACGACGACTGAAGAAGAACTGGTGCATTGAGTTAGGGTGCAGGCGAGGAGACTTTAAGTACTGTGGCCTGCCAGGAGAACCAACAAATCCATGTTGGAAGAAGTACAGCCTGAATCGAGGGTGGCAAGACTTCAGTTCCCATACTTTGGCTGTATTGTCAGGCGAGTCTCGTCCCTGGAAAAGGACATCATGCTTGGTAAAGTAGAAGGTCAAGAAAAACCAGGAAGGCCCTTCACCAGCTGGATGAAGGCACTGGCTGCAACAAACGGGCTCCAGGGAACAAGTGCGAGGCTGGCTCAGGACCAGGCAGGGTTGCCTTCTATTGACCAGAGGGTCCCCAGCAGTTGGAATTGACTTGAGGGCGTGTACGAACCGCAAGAACGACATGCATCGGGATATTCACCAGGGCCTTACAAGTGCTCTGGCCCCACCCTGGGACTCACACCCTGGGGAAAGCCTGACCACCTTCCCTGTGCAGAGCACCCAGGCCCTGTGGAGGTGGCTGGCAGCAGCCATCACTGAGCGGGAGGTCGGAAGTGTGAGGCTGGTAAGGCGTCAGGAGGCTGCATGTGTGTGAGCTCCAAGCTCCTGGTGCATACTCCATGTTTCCATAGTCCCTCTTCCTAAACCCAAAGGGAGAGAAAAAATTATTGAACATTTCAAGACAGGGACCACAGAACACAAACAGCAAGCACAGACTCAAGTGTGGGGTCTTATGTGACTCTTCGGACGATACTCCTTGTATGTGCTCATAACGTGAGCAGCACATACTCTGTCACTGTCAATTCATTACCAGGAGAAAGCCTGGTAATTTTAGGATTCCCATAGTTCAAGTCTTCACTTGAGCTTAGCATCTTCTGCCAAACTCATAGGAGAATCTTATTACTGCTGTGGTCTGGGGGTGGGGTGGGGGGAGTCCCTGAGGTGATGGTACTCCACTGCGCTTACCTGGTAGTTAGTAACAGAGCCAGAACTGAACTGTGCACATCTTGAGACCTTCAGTCGCTGGACCAGCATCCCCATCGCTACCAATCCTTCATTACTAAGGGATCATGATTGACAACCGCTCACATAGCTTCTACCTAGGGGTGCTACCCCGACTTCCAACCACACTGACTGCCATTGAGTAGAGTCCCACTCCCAGCAACCCTCTGGGGCAAAGTAGTGAGTCTTGTAGGCTGCCCTCTTCACACTGTGATGGCTAACTACAAAGTTGTGATTCAAACCCACCCTCTAAGGATGAGTCTCTCTGCTCCCATAAAGATTGGCATCCACAGAAATCCTAGGAGTGTTGCTGTGAGTCAGAATTGCTTAGATGTCAGTGGGTTTGGTACTTGGCTTAAGACAGAAGGCAGCTGCTCCGTAGGATCTAGCAACCCATAGCTTTTCAAACCTGGCTCAATGCTAGTCTTTTCCAGAAGGATTTCCCTGCTGGAGGTGCCATAGATTTTTTTTCTTCTTCCATGTACATCCAAAAGCGAGTTACAGTAATTATGCAGTTTTATTTCCCGTGTTCTTTACCTTGCCAAACATTATGAGCATTTGTGCCGTATTAAATATTTTAACCTCACTTTTAATAGCTTCATAATGTGTTATTTGGGGGAAGCTCATTCTCACCAGTCCCCTATTGTTGAGCCCTCAGTATGTTTCCTTATTTCCACCCCCTCACCCCACCCTGCAAACTACTGAATAGTATTGTAGCAAGTTTTTAAGAACGTGTATCCGATCGCTGAAGACAAAATGGGTGCATAAGCAAATGTGGCGAAGAAAGCTGATGATGCCAAGCTATCAAAATATATAGGGTCTAGGGTCTTAAAGGCTTGAAGATAAACAAGCAGGCATCTAGCTGAGAAGCAACAAAAGTGCACATGGAAGAAGCACACCAGCCTGTGTGATCATGAGGTATCGATGGGATCAGGTGTCAGGCATCTAAGACTCAGAACAAAATCATACCCAATGTAAATGGATGTGGGTGGTTGGGGGGCATGGAGTGGAGACCCAATGCCCATCTGTAGACAATTGGACATCCCCTCACAGAGGGGTCACAGGGAAGAGATGAGCCAGTCAGGGTACAGTACAGCACCGATGAAACAACTTTCCTCTAGTTCTTTGGTGCTTCCTTCCCCCACTATCATGACCTGAAGTCTACCTTACAAATCGGATTAGACCAGAACATGTACACTGCTACAGGGAATCCTGGATAGATAAACTCCTCAGGGCCAACAAGGGGAGTAGAGATACCAGGAGGATTAAGGGAGGGTGTGGGGAGAATGGGGGAATTTATCACAAGGATCAACCTACAACCCCCTCCCTGCGGGACGAACAATGGAAAAGTGGGCGAGGGGTGACACAGGATATGTAAGATATGAAAATAATTTATAACTTATCAAGGGTTCGTGAGGGAGGGAGGGCATGGGAAGAAATGGGGAGCTGATATCAGGGGCTTAAGTGGGAAGAGAATGCTATGAAAAATGATGATGGCGGCATATGTGCAAATGTGCTGGACACTTTGGAGGAATGTATTGATTGTGATAAGAGATGTAAGAGCCCCCAATTCAAGTATTAAAAAACACACACACACACACAAAGAGAGGGTTGTGAGTAAAAGAGTATTAGAGAAGAGAGACTGCAGCCTCTACTCATGTAAAATGTCTTTTAAGATGTAAATACACAGTGTATGTGTATGTATTGTGATTAGAGCTGTATGAACCACTAATAAAATACATTTAAAAAGAAAAGAAAGAAACAGAAAAAGGAACGTGTATCAGGCACAACCAGTTGCTACTGAGTTAATTCCAAGTCTTGGGGAACTATGTGTATCCCAGCAGAAGTACTGATTCTCTAGAGGGTGTTTAATCTTTTGGTTGACAGCCAAGCACATTCACTGTACGAACCAGGGACTGCCCACCCTAACCAATCGGTTGATGGTTTCAGCCTTCTGAGTTTGTGCACAGCCACCTTACATGGTCAGAATATATCTGTGATCTATACGGTTTTCAGATTTTTTGGAGTAGATTGCCAGACTTTTCTTCCGATGTGCCTCTGGATGAACTCAAACCACCCACAGTGATCTGTTGAACGGGCTGCTCCAGTTAGCCGCTGAGCACATCAATTGTTTGCACGACCCAGGGGCTCCAACGGTAACAAGCACTTCATATTGAGCACGCCATCAGTTTCCTTCATGAGTACTTAAGGCAGTCCTCAAAATAACGCCGACATTTGTAGTGGCATGACTGTAAATCACAGAGCAGATAACTGGTTCAGACATCTTCCCTCAAACTCCCTCTCAGTGCTGACTCACAGAGACTCCTGGGGGGTGGGGGGGCATTCCGAGACTGTAACAGTTAACGGGAGTAGAAAGTCCAGTCTTTCTCCCGAGGAGCGGCTGGGTAGTTTCAAACTGCCGACCATGCAGATCACAGCCCAACACGTAAGCACTACAGCACCAGGGAGTTCAAGACGGGTCTAAAGTACTGTGGCACAGCTGGCGTCTCACTAAGCAGCCTTGGACTGCTAGCCGGGGGTCAGAGGAGTCTGTAGTAGGGTACTTGCTGGCCTGAGGGGCAGAAGAAGGAATTGCATTTTCAGCCCTGCCCCTTGGCAGGTGGGAGACCTTGAGGAAACCGTTCCCTGCTGCTGGGTTTGAGTTTCTGCCAGTAGATGTGTGTCACATCTTGACAGAAACACAGGAAATGAACCTGTTGAGGATTCCATGAGCATTTGGCTCCATCTTCTGGCCACTCCTGATCAGTGTAGTTTTTCTGCTGAGGTCGTCCAAGGTGGATGTAGCTTCCAGGAACCGTCACAGCTGTGGCACAGCTCTGGGTCGGGTGGGGTGAAGTAGAGGAGAACCAGGAATGTTGTTTGAGCCCCTTGTTGTAGTCACTGTGTCAGGGCATCTTGTTGAGGGACTTCCACTTTTTGTTGACCCTGTACTTGACGAAGCATTATATTCTTTTTCAGGAACTAGTCTCTCCTTATGTCCAAAGGCAGTGAGACAAAGTCTCTCCACCCTCGCTCTATGGAGTATGCTGGCTGTATTTCTGCCAGGACAGATGTGTGCTAGTTCGTGTGACAGTCCACGAGACTCAGTATTCTTCACCAGCACCTCAATTCACATGCTTAAATCCTCGCCAGTTTCCTTATCCATTTTCCAGTTTTCACATGCATATGAGGCAATGAAAGGACCGTGCTTTGGGTCAAGTTCACCTTAGCTCTCCAAGTGACATCTTTTCTCTTCAATAATTTAAACAAGCTTCGTGCAGCAGATTTTCCAATGCAACATGTCCTTTGATATATATATATATAAGATCCATATATATATGGATCTCACAAAAGAATCCCAGTGCAGTTTTTCTTTTTCTCCTTTTATAGCCGCTCAGACTAATGTTTAGATCTGAGGGGTAAGGGATCTGGAGGGTGTTAAAGGCTCTTTTAATTTTATTTGTATATATATCTATTTATGTTTCCTCGGTGTTTGTGGAATATACCACACACAAGCATATTCTCTGTGGTTTCACAGTCCATCTGATGAAATCAAATCAGTAACAGCATTCCATGAACAACCCCCCCACCAGACTCACACAAATAGCTATCCCTCCCACCCCCACCCCCCCATCTCTCCATAGTTTCTTGTTCCTTCCCTTTCCCCTGTGTGCTTTTTCTGACTGAAGCTTCCCGAGCATTGCTTGTGGATCCAAGCAAAATGAATTCCTTGACAGTCTTTCCCTGTTTATCACGATATTCGTTGTCTCTTGGTCCAGTTGTGAGGATTTTTTTTTTAACATTGAGTTGCAATCCTTACCGAAGGCTGCCGACCTTAATCTTCAACAGCAAGTGCTTCAAGTCTTCTTGGCTTTTGGTAAACAAAGCTATGGTAACTGTATAGTACAGGTTCATAAGCATTCCTCTGATTCTGATGTTTCATTCTTTTCCATATAATCCAGCTTCTTGTATTATTTGTTCAGCAGATGGATTGAATGAACATCACAGGGGGACGCAGCCCTGGTGCACAGCTTTCCTGATTTCAAACCATGCTGAGTGCTTCAAAATTGCCTCTTGAGCCTTGAATTTCTCCTTTAGTTCTTTCAGCTTGAGAAATTCCAAACACCTTATGCCCTTTGGATTTTCTGTTCAGTTCCTTTACGTCATCATGTCTTCCATTTATTTCAGCTACCGTGTGTAAGAGAAAATTTTAGAATCTCTTCTGACATCTATTTTGTGTTTTTCCCCGTTCCTAACTTTTTACTGGCCGTTTGCTTTCTTCATGTATGATATCATTCCATAACTCTTCGAATCTTGAGCCATTACTGCTCAGTGTGTCCAATCTATTCTTGAGATGACCTCTAAACTCAGGTGGAATATACTTTTTAAAATATCATTTTATTGGGGGCTCGTATAACTCTTTATCACAATCCATACATAGCACATTTGTACATTCATTGCCCTCATCATTCTCAAAACATTTGCTCTCCAATTAAGCCCCTGGCATCAACTCCTCATTTTGCCCCTCCCTCCCCGCCCCCCTTACCCTTGATAATTTATAAGTTATTATTATTTTGTTATATCTTACACTGACTGACGTTTCCCTCCACACTTTTCTGTGGGCCATCCCCCAAGGAGGGGGTTATATGTAGATCCTTGTAATCGGTTCCCCCTTTCTATCCCACCTTCTCTTACCCTTCTGGTATCGCTACTCTCATTATTGGTCCTGAGGGTTTATCTGTCCTGGATTCCCTATGTTTCCAGTTCTTCTCTGTACCAGTGTACATCCTCTGGTCTATAAGGTCTTACTTTGGCTCTCATGGACAAGTCTCATTTTTCTTCAGCTTCATCTTGAACTTGCGTACGAACAATTGATGGACTCTACCTAGTAAACCCTTAGTGTTGTTTTGACTGATGCTGCTGAGCTTCCCACAGGGGCAGTTCTGCCCTGTTCTACAGGGTCTCTAAGAGTCGGAATGGAATTAATGGTCGTGAGTTTTTTATTTTAAATAGTCATTTTGATTCCTGTGTATTCTACCTAGTGAGATGCATATGTATAGTCACTGTTTCTGTTGTTAAAAAGCAATATTTGCAATGAATAAGTCATTGATCTTGATCACAAACACCATGTTTTCTAACTACTGATAATTCTTTGTTTTCAACTTTCACATTCCACTTGCCAGTAATTGTCGATGCAGCTTGATTACATGTTTGATAAATTTCAGACTGCAGAAATTGGTTAAAATATTCAATTTCATAATCTTTGTCATTAATAGTGCATAAGGTTGAATAATAGTATTAACTGCTTTTCCTTGTCGGCATATAGATGTTCCCTTATTACTGCCAATGTTGCACTTCAGGCTAGATCATAAAATATTCTTTTGAATGATGAACGGGATGCTATTCCACTTCAATTTTTCATTCCTGACACAGGAGGCCACAGAATGGTCCAATTCAAAATGGCCAATACCGGTCCATTTCAGCACACTAATGTCTGGGTTATCAATCTTTATGTGTTCCATTTAGTTTTTGATGACTTCCAATTTTCAATATTGCCACATCTGCAATGTTGAAGGTCAACAAAAAGGAGGAAGACCGTCAATGAGATAGATTTACAAAATAGTTGCAACCATGGGCTCAAATGTGTATAACCAGTGTGAGGGTGACTCAGCACCACGAGGTGGTTACTCTGATTGAACACAGGGTCACCGTGAGTCACCTCACTCACTCTACATCATTGAGGTTGACTGTACTTTGAGGAGAGAGCTCTTCCTTAGTCCTATTGTGAGTGTCTTCTCGCACGGTATCAGGCAATGCCGCTCCGCTATTCGTAAGGTTTCAATGGCCCAATTGTTCATGTGGTAGTTATATAATTGTTTGTCAATTTGAGAGGATTAAGAATGAAGGGGTGAAGTCTAGCTGGTCAATCAGGTCATAGCCAATGAGGCCTCTGTGTGGGCATGGCCTTCTCCTGAGTATTCTGGGAACTCCTGTATTTCTCCTTGGAGATGAGACACATACTCTCTCTCAGCTCACTCCCTGGGAGACATTGCAGCTGACAAGACATATGGAGTTATGCTAATGCCCTGAGCTGCGGGTGCCATGTGGAGACCCCTGCCAGAGCTGAGATGCTTGAAATGTCACTGGATCCACAAGACTTCTCACCCACTGGCCTGTGGTTTTTCTGCATTCAGCATTGTTGCATGTGTTTCGTGAATCTGAAGAGGACTTTATAGATTGGTATTGGATATATGGGCTAATATCAAACTTATGGACTTGATCTGGACTGAGCTGGGATGTTTTCTCAATATTCAATTGCTCTTGTATATAAAGCTCTTTCAAACACATGTGAGTGTCTATTAATTTGGTTCTCTAGTCTACACAGACTACACAGTTCAGAAGTAGGTTGATGACCTTTTCAGTCTGTCTTAATCTGGGGACCTGCTGATCTTGGCAATACCTATAGTATCACTCTCAGCCTCGCAGCAACACAACTTCCCACAGGATGACCGAGTGATGGATGAGCGGGAGTCCTGGTAGGACAGGAACATGGAAGGAGGAGGAGGAAGAGGCAGAGATTCAAATTCTCCTCTAGTCCACTCTCCCTGATCCTTGTTTTTCCCATCTTCTATACACCCAACCAGCCTCTCCCACAACGCCCCCACCCCATGGTCCCTGAGGGGATTCAATAGATATTTTGCATGAAGATCCTATGTGAATTATTGCGTCCTTTATTAGCGTATTACATCTCCAGACGTGTCTGGGTCCATCTTAAGCTACAAAGGCCTCCTGGTCTGACTGCAGGCCCAATGGCAATGGGCTGTGGACACAGGCTTCAGTGAGGAGGCAGTGCTGTGTCTGCCATCCCCGATGTAGGAGGACCACCATGGCCAGTCTTCCTCCTCCTCCTCCTTCTTCCTCTTCCTTTTTTGCCTCAGACTTCAGGGCCCTTTGGGTGAGTCTAGGGCTGAACTTCCACCTCCTCCCCAGATTTTGGAAATATGTTCAAGAAATGAGTCCTACAGGCAGTTCCACTTGTCCGTCCCCTAAGAGCTCAGGTTCCACAGTAGGCGAGGCAGAGCAGAAAAGGAAGAGCTATGCCAAGACAGCCCATGCCCACCTCCCTTGGTCTGGACAGAAGAGCTGTGGGCGCCAGTTTCAGTGAGTGAAACCCTGGGATGTAGCTTGTGGAAGAGGCTGAAACTCTTCCCAGATCGGCTCGTGAGCTCCTAAGGCAGTGTTGTTTCTCTTTGCGCTTCAGAGAATTGGACAAGTAAGGGGCTCTCTCTTTGTTGTAGGTCCCCAAAGGTGAGGAGATTGCTCCCTTCCACAGGAAGCCCAGCTCCTCACAAACCAGCTGCAACCCTTTGCAAAGTCCAACAGTCCCTCCGTGACAGCTGTGGTCTAATGAATTATTTAATATGGCTCTGCCAGCCATAGTGTGTGTAGTACCCACCAAATGACATTTGCCCGATGGATCTTGTTAGAAGGAGATGGGGGAAGATGCTGACAGGATTATTTGAGCTGATTTGTATGATTATTAACAGAGATAATTGAGATTGTGGAAATGTAGAACTCTCATGTGGGGAGTAGTTGATTTTATCATCCATGCATAAAATGAGCCATTTCAGGCCCAGAAGTAGGGAGTCTCATAACCCTCAAAATAGTACACCCCAAAGTGGAATGCAGTCTCTGGACCCCAAAGTCCCTGTGCCTTGAACCTCCTCTACCCAGGGACACACAGTTGTGACACGGAGAAGCAGCAGAGATGTGACAGAGAAGTGACAGTAGCAGAACTGAGAGTTCCAGAACAGGATCGAGTGGTGGGGTTTCCTGGTCCATAGAATGAGTGAAACGGAGAGTCTTTAGGAAGGAGGCTCACTTGAGGAGTGGGGTGCCTCCAGGCACTTAATTGGGAAGTTAGGTTTGTTTACCAACATGACTAGAGCTGAGCACTTATGGGCAGAGGCTTACCTGTAGGTAAGTAGACTAACTCCAGGGAGGAGATGGCAAATGTTGGACCTTGTACACTGAGGATCAGGCAGAAAGAGATGACTCACAGAGGGATGAAGGGCAGGCTTGCGAGAGAGTACAGTTTGAGAGGGCGGGGGACACACACACACACACACACACACATCACACAGAGAAAAGAGACCAACACAGAGAAAGAGTAGATAGATAGATAGAACTAGATGGACGGATGGGTAGATATGAAAGCTGCCATCAAGTCAATGAACCCATGCCCAACATGCAAGTCATCGCAGCATAAGGAACTGACGTGGTAAAAGAGAGAGATCGCACTCACTGCCGTGAGTTGGTTCCGATTTATAGGGACCCTAAAGGACAGGGTAGAACTGCTTCGTTGGTTCACCAAGATTGTAACTCTTCTGATCTCATGAAGTGGCTGGTGATTTTGAACTGCTGACTTTGCAGTTAGTAACCCAACATGGAATGGCAGCTGTGCTGTTGTTTGGTGGAGAAATAGAGCCGTCTCTGGGTCTGGGAGGTAAGAGGAGGTGACAGGTAGTCTGCCAAGCAGAACAGACCGCTTGCTTCCCCAGCTTGCAACATTTGCCAGCTGGTGGGGTTTGTGATGAGTCACAATGACTCATCATCATTGGACAGGGTAACTTATGAAAAAACTATAATAATTTATGATCTATGAAGGGTTCATGAGGGAGTGGGGAATGGGGAGGGAGGGGGAAAATGAGCAACTGATATTAGGGGCTAGAGTGGGAGGCAAATGTTTTGAGAATGATGAGGGCAACAAATGTGCATATGTGCTTGACACAATGTATGTATGCATGGATTGTGATGAGAATTGTACAAACCCCCAATAAAATAATTTAAAAAAAAAGAAATAGTTCATAGACAAAAAAAAAAAAAAAAAAAAAAAAAAAAATAGACAAAAAAAAAAAAAAAGAAAAAAGAAAGAAAGAAGGCTCTGCTCAGTGCCACCCCTCCAAGACCTCTGCTTGGAAGATGCCCTCCTTCCCAGGACGGCCCTCTCCAGCCCCCTAGTGCTCCAACTCTCCTCTCTGCCTCCCTTTTCTCAATGTTCGCAGGACTTGTTCTCCGGCTTGTTCATTTTTTTTAGTATTAGAAGTACTATATATTTTTATTCTCATTGCAGATATCTAAGGTTTTATTTGTTAAAGAAATAAATATATATTTTATATCATTTATCCAAGACATAGTTAACTGTTTCTTTTTGTCTTTTTTGGGGGGCTTAAGTGGAGAGCAAATGTTTTGAGAATGATGAGGGCAATGAATGTACAAATGTGCTTGACACAATTACTGTATGTTTGGATTGTGATAAGAGTTGTATGAGCCCCAATAAAACAAACAAACAAACAAGACTGGCTTGCTAGTGCACTCTGCGCCCTTGTCCCGCTCATGAACTTATAAGCCTGTGCCCATCGAGCGCACAGTGTGAGTGGACAAGGACTTCATTGAAGTCATATTCTTTGGGGGCAGTAATGTGGGAGTTGCCGGTAAGTCGATTCTAACTCCACGGGTCCGAGAGCAGAAATAGGTTCCATGGGGTTCTCAAGGTCGTGGCCTTTCAGAAGCAAGTGCCTCTGGGTAGGTTTGAAGCATCAACCTTTGGGCTAGAAGGTGAGCTCTTAACTGTGCCACCCAGGGATCCTTGGGTAATACAAGGCGGTAAAATATAGATAGGAAACGTTAGGAAGATGTAGAATGTTATTTGGATTCCTCTTCGATGTACTTGCTCTCTAGTGACTCATTTCATCCTCACAACCTCTGCTGGTAGCACTGGAAACTGGGGCACAAAAACGTTTTGTAACTTGTTAGTCTTGTCTTTAGTAAATTGCAGAGGGCAAAGGAGATTCCATGTCTCCATCCCTCCTCTTTGCCCTCCACTGGCCAGGGCTTAGAAATCTACCAGTAGAATTTGGACAAAATAATAATTTATAAATAATCAAGGTTTCATCAGGGATGGGGGTGGGCAGGGAGGAAGGGGGGAAAATGAGGAGCTGATGCCAGGGACTTAAGTGGAGAGCAAATGTTTTGTGAATGATGATGGCACCGAATGTACAAATGTGCTTGACACAATGGACGGATGTATGGATTGTGATAAGAGTTGTATGAGCACCGAATAAAATGATTAGAAAAGAAACAAAACAAAAAACAAAACACTGGGTCCCCGGGTCCGTTCGACACAGCTGCTCTGTAGGGCGGAGTGGAATCGTCTCAGAGCTTCTGAGGCTGTAAATGGTCTCGGCTTTCGCCCAGACCATAAATCCCCACCGCAGAGGCAGAACCGGGCTGGCACGGTCTGGTAAGCGATCGCCACAGCCACCGACCGCGGCTCAGGAGGCGGAGGGGCTGCATGCCCCCGTACAGTTACTGTATCAGAAACCCTGGGTGGGTTGCTCGGGGCCAGGGTGGACTCCGTGGCAGTGGCCTTGGCGTGGCCTGACCGAGAGGCACTGACAGAGAGGAGAGAGCCCGGGAGCGGGTGGCGCCCCACTGTCGGACCACTAGGCTTGCTGAGTCGTGGCCTCACATTTAGTGGTCCTCAGAGAGGCCCGGGACAAGCATTTCCGGTAGGGAAAGGACTCGATCTTCCGCCCTGACGTTCGTGGCACTATTACGGTGGATCTCCAACTTGGGAGGTGCCTAAGAATCACCTGGGAGTTTGCTAAAGAACGCGCCGTCTCCAGCGAGCATGGGCAGAGCTAGAGCAGCTTCTGTGGGTCCTGAGCTTTTGAATAGTTAACGAGAACTCAGGGGTCATTAGAGCCCTGGCGGTGTAGTGGGCTACCCCTTGGGCTGTTAATTACAAGGTTAGCAGTTCAAAACCACGGGCCGCTCTGTGGAAGAAAGACGGGGCTGTCTACTCCCGTAAAGAGTTACAGTTTTGGAAAATCGTAGGGGTAGCTCTACCCGGTCCTGTAGGGTTACTATGAGTCTGCAGTGAATATGCGTGTGTGTGTGTGTGTGTGTGTGTGTGTGTGTGTGTGGTACCTCACCTTGTAAGTCTAAGTCCCAGGGATGAGGAGGGTGTAGGGGAAACTTCATTTAGTCCATTACTCAGTGACTCCTTCAATTACAGCAGGGGCTTCGAATGCATTTCCATCCTAAAATGAGAGGTTGATACTTCCATGCCACAGAGCAGAGAACAGGCTCCCGCCGTGGAACAGCTTACCCAAGCTTTCACAATCGGTGAGTAGAATAGCTGGGATTTGAACTCAGGTGTTACAGCCCTAGAGTCCGAATCCCTTTCACCCAAATATTTCCAATACAATCACCTCCATGCCTCCTCGTTTCCACCATAGGCCTTAACTTATCCCACTGCAATTAAAAAGTTCTTTCCCAGCTACTCAGACTGCAGGAGAGGCCTCTTTCCTTGCAATGTTTCTTGCTGCCAGGAAGTGGCAGCACAGCACCGCTTATACGGCCAAAGGGAAAGCAGAGCTAATTGGAGGCTCCTAATCTTTTGTTTCCCTGTTTGCCTGTTAGAGCCTTTCGCCCTCCCACATCATGGCCACCCTTGGCAATTAGTTTTGCATTTGCTTGAGTTGGTCAGTCGACCTGGAGATCTTCCTAAATGGGGATACTCCTGGAATTCGGAATCCCCTAGAATCATCCAGCCCATGGCTGACTAAGAGTCCAGCAAGCTGCAGCTGGGGTGCATGTGACTTTTCGGAGCGCACACTTGGGGCCATCAGAGCTTTCTGATCATTAACCAAGTGCTTCTGTATCAGGTGCTGTCATTTCGCCAGTATTTTTTTCTCCAAGAAGGGGAAATTGGAGGTCTGAGAGGTTAAATAACTTGGCCAAGGTTAAGAAGCTTGTTAGTGGCTGAGCTGAGCCTGGCCCTAGACATTTCTGACCTTAGACTTGTTTTTATAACCTTTAGACCTTCATTTATGCAAATAATCCGAGATCTGCAGAAGTAAAGGATTTTCCCTCAGGGAATTAGTAACAATATTGGGACAGGAACCCAGCAGGCCTAGTAATTCTGGGTCAGCCCAACTGTGGATGAGGACCGGGGCTGGGGTCGTCTCTGCCCCTGGGAGAACAGAGCACGGGGTCACTTGCCAAGGTCCCCTGGTGGCACAAACAGTTTGTGTTTGAACAGTAACCCAAGTGAGCCTTGATAACGTTAGGTAAGCCTTGAGCAGTTAACCACGACGTTGGTGGTTCGAACTCACCGGCTTCTCCACAGGAGAAAGATAAAGCTGTCTGCTATTAAAAAAAAAAGTACAGCCTTGGATATCCTACATAGGATCACTATGAGTTGGACTCGACTGGAGGACAGTGGGTTGGTTTTTTTGGTTACCCTAACGAATGAGTTTGAATTGAGGGGCTGGTGAAGCATATTCAAAGTACCATGGACTGCCAAAAGGACAAACACATGTGTCTTGGAGTGTTCCTTTAGAGGCGAGGATGGCGAGACTTTGGACAGATCCCGGAGAGGTCAGTTCCTGGAGAAGGAGGACATCGGTTGGGTAGAGCAGAGGGGCAGCTAAGGAAAGGGAGGCCCTCACCCACGGGAACAATGTGGAGGATGGCGCAGGACTGGGCAGTATCTCATTCTGCTCTGCATGGGGTTGCTCTGGGTTGGAACCAACCCCACGGCACCCAACAACAACAACAACAACAAAGTTGGGGAGTTCAAACACACGCAGGAGCTCAAAAACAAATCCCCCACCCCCTAGTAGTTCATGTACGAAAGGTCTGGGGATCCGTTTCTGTAAAGATTACATCCAAGAAAGCCCTTCAAAACCCTTCTGCTCTGTAGCCCATAGGGTTTCCAAGAGCTGGAATCTACGCGATGCCAACACCCGCACACATGCTGCTGTTCCCAGCCTGGTGCTCAGAGGCTGGCTGATGGTGGCAGGGTGCAGCAACCCCTCCCCTGGGAAGGTGGCATATGGGGCAGTGTCCTTTGTCATGCCTGTACCTCTGCATCCCCAGCTGCAGCCCCGTGGTCTGGCACAGAGCCAGTGCTCAACAGTAGCTATGGAACGAAGGGACATTCCACCTCATGCACCAACTGCCCCCGCTCCGCGCAGGCTCGGTGGCCTGAAACGTTTCCTCTTGCTTCGGTCCTCTGGCCCTGTTAGCAACACGCATTTGGTTTCTTAGCACAGGCCATCTGCTTGTTCTTTAACTTTCCAGATCGATTCTTCATCTGTCTGTCTCCCCTGCAGGCGGAGAGGACCTCAGAGACAACCTCTTAAAGACGCTGATGCTTCGCATCGCATGTCGGACACCAGGTGGAACACGAGCCGTTTACAAAGACAGTAATCTATAGCTTTGTCCAAGTAGCCCATATTCATTGCTGAAAAATAAGGCAAGTGAAAAGAAGTAAATGAAGACCACCCCAGGATGATGGGGATTTTTTCTTCAATGGCATTTAAATGGATTGAGTTCCCCACCTCCTTTTCTCTTTGGGAGAAGAGAAAGACCTATTTATTGAACACATGTGAAAGAAATAGATCTAAGCCCAAATCATTTAATCATTGGGCATACCTCTTCATAGTATGCTTAATAATGGCAGTGATAATCACCACCTCTGTTCGGACAGGGGGCACGGCATCCTTGGAGCTTTGCATATATTATCTCCTTTTAAAAAAGAAACCTTATCAGGCATAATTGATATACCATAAAAGCTATCCACTCTAATTAAATAATCCTTTTACTTCAAAGTATTTTTTTAGCACAACCACTGCCACCATCCATAACTCTTTCTCACTCAATTAAATCCTTCATGCTCATTTACATGAATCCCCTCCCTCAACCCAGTAAACCTTCGTCGTTCTACTTTCTGTCTCTGTATTAGCCTGTGCTAGACATTTCATGGTGCCCTGGATGTTTCTGTACACATATATATCATCTTAAATATTTTATTGGGGCAACATCTACGTACTGGAACAGCTGCCACGTTGAATACGAGCCGGTGGCCTGGAACACAGTCACAATGTTGTGCCACCACTGCCAGTTCCAGCTGCAGAATGTGTCCATCACAAACAGGACCTCTGCACCCACTCAAGTTCACTGGGGACGTGCCCTCCTTCTAGCCTCTGGGACCTCCAATCGACTTCATGTTTCTATGAGTCTGCCTCCTCTGGACATTTCGTGTACTCACTCTCCCCTGGGGTTCTGTATAAGTATCGTGAAGTGCTCTTTCTCAATGGGAGGTTGCTCCTTCCCATTTACCCACCAACAGAAGTGTAAATGTCTCCTCCTGAACACAGAGGCTCCCTTCTCCCCGTCTTGACTTGACTTTCCAGTACCACTCCCTGATCACTCCTGTAGGAGCATCTGTTGGTTTTGTGAGACCTTATCACAATGTTGTATGGCAGTCAATGGATGGTCTTATCTCTTCCCCTGTTTCTTTAAGGACGTGGTTTTCAACCTTCCTAATGCCACGACCCTTTAATACAGTTCCTCATGTTGTGGTGACCCCTCAACCATAAAATTATTTTCGTTACTGTTTCATAACTGTCATTTTGCTACTGTAATGAATCGGGCGACCCCTGTGAAAGTGTTGGGGTCGCGACTCACAGGTTGAGAACCACTGCTGTCAGGAGTCACCTCCTCTGAGTTGACTTTATCAGATGGTTCTTACGATGTGCATAGAAGGGGGAAATGGATGGCTCGTAGCTACTCGGCAGGCTTTCTACCCCTTGTTGAGGAGACTGGATCAGAAGTTTACTTGGCCTGAAAGGAGAAGCTTGCTTATATCTTGGTATTTTTCCTTATAGTATTTATCTTGTTGTGATTGACTAAGTTCACTCAGCATAATGGTTTCCAAGTCCTTCCATGTTACACAGCATTTCATGCTTTCGTCACTGTTTTCAGAGATGCGTAGTACGTCTTCCATTGTGTGTCCGCACCATCGTTTCTTCATCCAGTCTTCCACTGTTGGGCACTTGGGCTGTTTCCAGTTTCTTGCTATTGTGAACTGTCCTGCAATAAACATTGGCGAGCACACAGCTGTTTATATTTCATCTCATATTTCTTTGGGGGTATATGCCCGATAGTGGCATTACTGGATCCTATAGGATTTCCATTTCCAGTGGTTTTTTGGTAGTGCGATGTGGCTTTCCATAGTGGATGTAGGTGTTTACAAGTCCACCAACAATGTATACAAGCTCCAGTTTCTCCACATTCTCTCCAACATTTGTTGTTTTCTGTTTGTTGGTTTTTTAAATTGGACTATCATTGTGGGTATAAGATGGTATCTGATTGTAGTTTTAATTTGCATCTCCCAGATTAGCCATAGTATTTTCATTTGCTCATATGCATGTGAAAGTTGGACATTGAAGAAGGAAAACTGAAGAATACTTGATGTATTTGAATTATGATGTGGTCAAAGAATATTAAAACACCGTGGTGTGCCAAAAGAACAAACAAATCTGTCTTGGAATAAGTACAGCCAGAAGGCCCCTTAGAGGCAAGGATGGTGGAGAGTGAGTGAATATTCTATCATGCAGTTTTGTTTATTTGTTAATCTGTTGGTGGCAAAATGGTTCATTCTTGGCTAGAGTTCTTGTTGAAACTTTGCGTTTCCTCCCGTGGTGAAAGTTTTTAATACCTTAAAATGGCTTTCTATCCATGTTTCCCTGAATCTCCACCAAATGATTGGGTAAGATTATACAAATAGGAGGCCCAGGATATGAGGGGATTGATCGGTTTTAGTTACCACTCCCCTGTCTCAGAAGCAGGAACACAGAGATACTTTCCTGGACCATCACAGAAGGAGCGCCACCAGCAGAGCACGTTCAAGATCCCTGCCCCACGTGGAAGAGGGTGAGACTAGAAACACCAGAGGCTGGGGCCTAGAGACCACGAGACAGAGCAAAGGAGTCAGGCTTGGGCCTGAGACTGCGGCAAGGCCCCATGAGACAGAGCAGAGCAGCAGCACCAACACTATGGGTCCCCCGAGGCATGGGCCAAGGGACACGTGGCTGAGAGGCTGATGACTAGGCAGCGAGCTGTTGCCGTGGATGAATGACTGCATCCTTAGTGGTTTCTCATCCTGGTTGGTGGTAACCTGTTTACTTCCCCAAGATGCCCTCTTAATCGTGAATATTGTCTGTGAGTTCTGCATGGCCATTGCAAAGAATTATTGGACCTAGCAGAAAAGCGAGTGTTGTGGGAGGAAGAGTTGGTGTCAGAATAGGTAAGGAAGGACGGAGAGCAGAATCATGTCTGACCTACGGCTCTTGGCAATCAGCTTTGGGCTGGTGAGGAGATGGATTCTCCTTCTTCTATGTGTAGCCAGAAGAGGTCGAATAAGGCCTCCAGGGCTTTCACTCACCTCCCCTGAAGTACTCAGTCAAGAGCTGCATCTTAATGTACGGAATCAGACTTTACAGACATCCAGGTTGTTAAAATGGAGATTCCAATTCAGTATAGCTGGGGTAGAAATGCAAATTCGCAGCAAAGGTATCGCATTGGAATGAACTGCTTGAAAACCTGGGCTGATGGATTGGGTGGGACTATGCAAATAGGGTGTTGGCAGCACTCGTAGAGTAGATGGATCTGTTTTAGTTGCCGCTACCCTGGCTCTAAGGATGAACCATTTCAGAAGCACTAACACAGAGAGAATTTGTGGTACCGGCAAGTCCAATGTGAACAATGTGAATAGTGCTGCCAAGAACATTAGTGTGACAAATATGTGAACGCATGTGTTCATATATCCCAAGTGTGGATGGGGAAGTAGAAGTACTGGTTAAACAGCAATTCTAGGCTTAACTTTTCCACAGTCCTACCAGCAGCCAATGAGGGACCCTGCAGGTATAGTGCTTATGTGTCGGACTGCTAATCACAAGGTCAGCTGTTCAAAATTACCAACAATTCCTCAGGCAAAAGATGGGATTTTCTACTCCCGTAAAGAGTTATCATTTCAGAAACACACAGGGGCAGCTCTAGCCCACCCTATAGGGTCACGATGAGCTGGAATGGATTCAATGGCAGTGAGTTTGAGTTTGGACCCGCAATGAAGGAAGGTTCCAATTTGTCCACGTCCTTGCCAACACAGCCAGCTTAGTGGAATGGGTGATGCAAGTGATTTGAGAATGGGTGCTGACCTAAAGTCAGGCAGTTTGAATCCACCTAACAGTTTGGTGAACAGCTTTTGCCAAGAAGAAAACCCGAGGGAGTGCAGTTCTGCTGTCATGTGAGGTTGTTCCCACGAGTCAGAATTAAGTCTATGGCAGCGCGCGCACACGTGAAGTATATTTTTATGTACTTACTGGCTCACCTGTATTGTTTATGTTTAATCCATAGACTGAAACTCTTGGGTGGCCTTACTCATCTACAAAGGAGGAAACAGACTTGGTGAAGGTCAGTAACTTGTCAAAGAAGTCACACAGGTGGCTAGTGAAGTAGTCTTGTTTCAGCTGATGCTTGTTGGATCTCAAGCCTACACATGCCACCACCTTGTCACGGTGACATGACGTTTCAGACAGGCTCTTCTCTCTCCCCTGGTGTGGCTGGTGGGTTTGAACCATTGACCTGGTAGGTAGTAGTCCAAGGCTTACCTGACAGTGCCACCAGGGCTCCTTGTATGTATTGTGAGTGTGTGTGTTCTAAAGTGATCAGATTCTACACATTATTTTATCACTTTCTTTTTCTTAATAACTTAAGAATAGATTGTAGTTAGTGACGGCGATCGTCTCTAAAGAAAATAAGAGAAAAATCAAAAACTCTATTATGGAAAACTCAATGGAGCACAGCTCTACTCTGACTCTATGGGGTCGCTGCAAGTCAGCATCTACTCCACCACAGCTCACGGATTTATTCCACCTGGAAGTCCCTTCCTGGGGGAATTTAGGAATGATTCCAGGGCTCAGTAGTTATTGTAGACGTATATTTACTCAAATGTTTGAATTATGGTGTTGGTGAAGAATTAGAAAGTACCATAGACCACCAAACAAACAAACAAATAAACCTGTCTTGGAATCAGTACAGCCAGAATGCTCCTTAGGGGCAAGGATGGGGAGACATAGTTCTTTGGCCACACATACTTTGGCTGTCCCTGGAGAAGGACAGCATGCTTGGTGAGGTTGAGGGGCAGGGAACACGAGGGAGAACCTCAACAAGATGGCTTTACACAATGGCTGCAGCCAGAGCTGAAACATAAGAACAATTGTGAATATGGGGCAGGACTGGGCAGTGTTTGGCTGTGCATCGGAAACGGCTGAATGGCACTGACCAGCCTCCATTCATGTGGAAGCAGATACATATATTTCCACATAATAATAGAAGACAAATATATTTCTATGAATCTACAATAGCAGATTCTGGGTAACTATAGTGTATCCATCTAACGTCTGGGCTTTGAAGCCAGGTAGGCTTGGTTTAGATAGTAATGCCACAATTTATTAGCTATGTGACTTCACTTCTTTCTGCCTCATTTTTCTCACCTGTAACAAGGAGATGATAGTACCAACCTTAGGGGGGTGCTAGCACACCCTTCATGGGAATGACATGAGTGTAGTGTGTATAGAACTACCCCTCGATGTCCGGAACATCACTGTGTTGAACAATGGAAGGAACGGTTGCTTTGGGCACTGGTGACAGTTAATCTAGATGCAGGTGTGAGGTTGGAGCGTCTCCAGAGAAGGTGCGTCCTCTCCCCTCCTGTCACCTGCTTGTCTGCGCAGCTGGAGTCTGAAAGGCTGGTTGTGAATCAGCAGAGGACGAGCCTGGTGAGGTCTGGGACACTGCAGCCTTATCTTCTCTGGAGGAGTCCCCCCCAGGCAGTTCCCATGCTCAGCTGCTAACCCAAAGGTGGCTGGTTCAAGTACTCACAAAGGTCCCACAGAAGAAAGTGACGGCGATCGTCTCTAAAGAAAATAAGAGAAAAATCAAAAACTCTATTATGGAAAACTCAATGGAGCACAGCTCTACTCTGACTCTATGGGGTCGCTGCAAGTCAGCATCTACTCCACCACAGCTCACGGATTTATTCCACCTGGAAGTCCCTTCCTGGGGGAATTTAGGAATGATTCCAGGGCTCAGCTCCAGACTGTAGGCCTGACAGACCTAGGGATCATGAGACTGGGAGGGGTCAGCTTTCTTCCCCACCCACTCTGCTCCAAGCAACATCTCCAGTCTATAGCGTGCCTTCTGAACGCTGGGACCAAGAAGCCAGAATGCTGTTCCCACGCCCCCAGCCAACCCGCAATTAGTGAAATGGAGGCTCACAAGCTGGCTTGCAGATTGTGGGTAGGAGGGCAGGATGTGGTGGGAAGAGCACACCAACTTGAGGGGTGGGGGTGGCATGTGTCTATGTTCCCTGGAGATTTGGCAATGGGGGTGACCAGGCACTAACACAGGGTTGGCTGGCAGCCTTTGAAACACCCGATCCCAACTCTTTTCCCTCTGTAGGGTCAGTGGTGAGGCTGGCACCGGAGAGGCAGCTGGAGTAGCTTCTGCAGGTCTGGGGGCTGGGCTGCACCCAGAGGAGGGAGCCTAGCAAGGGAGCCTGCCCGGAGCTCTCTAAGGCTCCACCTGCAGGGGCACCTGCTCGCCCCCCAGGGCTCTTGTCAGCTCAGGAGGTTCTTGGGGCTCAGGAAACAGAAAAGCCTTTCTGTTTTATTTTCAACATAATTATTTTTCACTAATAATGAAAGTCATGCATGTTCATTACAGAAAATATGGACAAGAACACTGAGAACAATAACTGTTCCTGATAGCCCCACACCTATGATGACACCCCTACCTTTCCCTGTATGTCTTCAGGTTTTCTCCGCAGAGGGGTTTTTACACAGTGGCCTTTGGGCAGAGGAGCGCAGAGAGCCCTCGAGTCTGTTGGCTGGGTGGCCAGCCTGGTTCTGATGCTTGCTCGCGGTATGCCCCTCCCTCTCCCAAGTGAGTTATTTTGTTTCTTGTGCCTCAGTTTCTTGATCTGTAAGGGGAATGCCAAGGCCTTACATCCTTCACATTGTGGTCTTGAAAATTAGGGACCCGCATGGCGGTCTGCTGGTCACCTGGTCAGCGATACATGCTGGCTGATGGGTACCTGCGTAAAAATGCAGATTGGCGCATGCACATCCAGAGTCTGAAACACACACTTTTCTCACTTAGTTCTCCCAGTTGGTATGGGTTTTATTCCATAGATTGAGGTGTGTGAGAAAAGACAGATCCAGTCTTCAGGACGCTGGGTTTCTCTAGAAATATAGAGACTGAAGCCCACCCTCAGGCACCCTGCTCTGGGCTCCAGAAGGCTTTCCAATGGTCGACCTTTTGAAAGCAATTGCCAGGCACCTCTGATGAGATTAGAACTGCCAACCTTCTGGTTAGCAGCCAAGCACATAGCCTTTTATGCTACCCAAGAACTCCACAGAAACTAACCGAACCAAACCAAACAAACCCACTGCCATTGAGTTGTTTCTGACTCAGAGTAACTCTATAGGACAGAATAGAACCTCTTCCCACAGATGGATGAGTAGATTCAAACTGCTAACTTGGTGGCTAGCAGTCCAGTGCATAGCCTAAGTAGTACCAGGCTTGTCTTGCTACCTAGGTGCCACGATGCAAGGCACAATGCTGCAGGTTTTGTGCTGGGCAAGGTGTGAGGTTCTTTGAGGAAATGGAGAGTGGTGTGGAGTGTGGGGCTGGGCCACCATGCCCGCTGATACGTCTCCCTTGAGCAGTGTCAGTGGCCTGTGGAACAGGCAGAAAAAGGGGAAGCGGGGCATGGGGGGATCGTTCCTGCTAACCCCTCTATGTTCTTTCTCTTCTCTCACCATTTTTCCTCTCCCTGACGTGTTTTCCCATCATTTCGTTTCCCCCAGCACAATTGCACCAATGTGTTTGGAATTTTAATGGAAAACCTGAATACAGCTTTCCCTGACATGTCAACACCCCCCGAACCCAAATCCTCTGACATTAAGTTGATGCTCCTCCTAGTGATGCTAGGACAGAGTGGAATTGATCCCTAAGGGTTGTTGTTGCTGTTAGGGGCATTCAAGTTGCCCTGTGAGTTCCTTCTCATAGCAACACCTGTGTACAATAGAACCAAAACTGCCTGGCCTTGTACCACCGTCACAGTTGTGCTTAGTGAGGTTCGAGCCCATTCTTGCAGCCACTGTGTTAATCCATCTTGTCAAGGTCTTCTATTTTCCTGTAAGCATGATGTTCTTTTCCAGGGACTGGTCTCTCCTGATAACACAGCAGTTCTCAACCTGTGGGTCTCGACCTCTTTGGGGGTCAAACAACCCTTTCATGGGGGTTGGCCAAGACCATTGGAAAATACACATTTCTGATTGTCTTAGGAACTGAGACACTGCTCCTCTATCCGTCTCCAGGCAGGTCCACCCACATGCAGATGTGTCCACATTTGAGTACCCAGGGAGAAGACTGTTACCCATGCTACACCATGCGCCAAGACAAAATCTCATTTATTTGTCATTAGAAATAAATATTTCACAGTCTATAATTACATATTGTTTTTGTGATTAATCACTATGTTTTAATTATGTTCAATTTGTAGCAATGAAAATATATCCTGCATATCAGATATTTACATTACGATTCATAACAGTAGCAAAATTATAGTTATGAAGTAGCAACGAAAGTGATTTTATGGTTTGGGGGTCACCACAACATGAGGAACTGTCTGAAAGGGTTGCGGCATTAGAAAGGTTGAGAACCACTGTGACAACATGTCCAAAGTCCATGAGATGAAGTCTCACCATCTTTGCTTCTCAGGGGGCACTCTGGCTGTAGCTCTGCCAAGACAGAGTTGTTGTTCTTTTGCAGGCCATGGCACTTTCAATAGTCTTCACCAGCACCATCATTCAAATGCATGGGTTCTTCTTTGGGGCTCCTTTTTGGACGTCCAATGTTCACACTCACTTTGAGACAATTGACGATACCAAGGCTTAGGGCAGGCTCACTCTAGTCCTCAAAGTAACCTTCTAGTGTGTCAACACTTTAACGAGGTCTTACGCAGCAGATGCCCAATGCCCAGTGCAATGTGACTTTTGATCTCTTGACTGCTGCTCCCATGAGCATTGATTCTGGATCCAAGCAAGACAAAATCCTTGACAACTTCAATCTTTTCTTCATTTATCATGATGTCATCTATTGGTCCAGTTGTGATGACTTTTGGTCTTCTTTACATTGAGTTGTAATCCATATTGAAGGCTGCAATCCTTGATCTTCATCAGCAAGGACTTTAAGTCCTCCTCACTTTCTGCAAGTGTGGTTATGTTATTTGCATGTTGAAGGTTGTTAATAGCCTTCCTCCAATCCTGATGCCTCGCTCTTCTTCATATAAGCCAGCTTCTCTGATTATGTGCTCAGCATACAGATTGAATAAGAATGGTGAGAGAAGAGCAGTTCATGGGTTGGAATCACAGGCCTGGTAGTTAGCAGCCCAATGCTTAACTCACTGGGCCACCAGGGCTGTTCCTCTGGAACCCAGTAAGCATACCATCGTTGCTTGTATGGGAGAAGAAAAGAGTAGGTAGCTCTGATTCCTTGTAATTCTTCTACTCAGGGAAACAGACATCAAGTAACATCTCCATTTATCACCACACAGTGAACACTATACAGGAAGCATTTAGAAACATCATTAAGAATTCTTATACAAGGCAACCTTTATTCATTACAAGACAATTCAATATGTTGAAAGTTGGGATATTTCCAATTTTTCTAATGTTTTGCTGTAGTATATAAATGGAACAGACATTCTTATACCTAAAATGTGAATGGAAAACTCCTAGAGTGTGAATTCTTAGGAAAATTCCTAGAAGAGGGGATTGTTGGATGGAAGGGAAGCTTGGTTTAAGGTATTTGGTCTCTGTGTCCTACAGAACTGTGGTAGGAGTGCCCAGTCCATGGTCAATATCAAGAGTCCTGAGTTCTCTGCATTGACAGAAAGGACCCTCTTGTTGAGCTTGAGGTGCCCCCTCAGGCTGGCTTTTGAGGTTTGGAAGAATTGACGGTATCTCTGTGGATGTCCTGTAAGCTTTATGCAGCTCAGCAGTCTCATCCCCATGGTTCCTTCACACCAGGCAAAGCATCCCTCCTTCTGAGGCTGCCTCCCCCTAATAACACTAGGAGACTCACATTGCTTGGGTCTCCCAGTGGAGGCCGACGCACATTCATTCGGTCCTGGGGGAGCTGATGCTGCTTGAAAGCCCAAAGGGCTGCTTTGTGGTGAGTGGAGAGGGTTGTTCATAGCAGGCACACACAGGGGAGCACATGTCCATCTCCCGCAGGCCTCCGTGGGAAGGTTGGGAGGAGTAAGGGACAACGACTGATACTGAAAAGGCGATCCCTCTAAGGCCTTCTATCACTGTTAGAGGCCTGTGAAGAGGCAGACTTTCTCAGAGGCCGGAGTGGGCAAAGGATGAGTCGTTCATAAGTGGGAAGAAACCTCGAGGCCACGGGTCCAGTCTGCTTGGTATCTGAAGGTCCAATGCCACACAAATGAGCCCGAGCGGTCTAAAAGCTTTGCTCTTATTCCTTAGCTGAAAGGCTGGCTGATTGAACCCACCCAGTGGCACCACAACAAGAAAGGCCTGACAATTTGCTTCCATAAAGATCTCAGCGAAGCAAACCCCAAAGAGCAGTTCAACTCCATAATATGTGGGGTTGTCGTGATCGGGGGGCCACCATGATAACAGCTCAGAATAACAACAGTGCCTGGGAGGCAGTGGCTGACCTAGGGCTCCCCTGTGTTCCCTTTCAGAGAGTTCTGGGAGGGCTCACTACGTGTGTTGCATGGGGCAGGGCAAGGGTCTCTGTTAGCATGTTGCCTTGGAGTTCTGAAGGAAATTTTGGGGAGCAGGAGACTAGGAACAATAGATGCACACTGCCTCATTCCTAGGATTAGGTGGCCATTTCCCTTCCAATATCTTTCCTCTGAAGTTGCTTCCAAATGCCCTTTTGCAAACTGATGCAGGTCTGTGATGGAATTTTCATTTGTTTGAGGCAAACTGAGGGGATCAAGGGGAGTGAGGATTGTGAAGTGAATTTTTAATGAGGCTGATTCATTCAATTTTAAGGACTGTCCTTTACTCTGAGGGAATGACCTTCCTTTTGGTATTAAAATGTTCTCTTTTTTTTTTTCAAATATAACGATGGTGAAAATAAATGATATTTTCTTTCACTCTCCTCATTTAACATTTTAAAAGCTGAAGGTTCTAGGTGGGTACTGTTTTGTGGAGGACATCTACTGACATCTGTGCTTGTGTGTGAATGTGCACAACAAATAAAACCCCAACGTTTCGGCACCGCTGTCATCTCTGGGGGTGTAGAGGGTTACATAAGGTTGGTGGTTCAAACCTACCAAGTGCTCCACAGGAGAAAGATGAGGTTTCTCTGCTCCTGTAAAGATCTACAGCTTCAGAAGCACACAGGGGCCAGTTCTATGCTGTCCTGTCCATACAATCACTATGAATCAGAATCAATTCATTGGCACCGAGTTTAGTTTTTTGGTTTGTTCTTCTCCAGGGTGATCCCTGTTAACTCTTATCAAACTACATTTTCCCCACCAACCCTTCACTCAGTAACTGTCAAGAGCCTGCTGTGTACCAGGTCCTTTACCAGGAACCATGGTAGTGTGCTTGACAGCTGCTGAGATGGGATATAGTTGCCTAAGCTTGTCATGACACTGACCTTATAGTGGTTGTTTGAAAAAGGACCCTAGTCACTGGACCCTGTGAGTGTTGTCTTCTATGGCAAATGGTGAACTTAAGGATCTTAAAAGGGGTTTATTATGGGTGATCCAAGTGGACCCTAAATCTAATCACATGTAACCTTATAAGAGAGGAGGTTTCGTTAGAGTTACACATAAGAGGAGAAGGCAATGTGACGATGGAGGCAGGAGTTGGAGCGACGTGGCCTCAAGCTAAGCAATAGTGACAATCATCAGAAACTGGAAGAGGCATAAAATGAAATCTTCTCTAGTGCCTCTGGAGGGAGCAGAGTTCTGCAAAACCTTGATTATACTTCTAGCTTCCAAGATTGTGAGACAGTAATTTTTAATAAATAAGTTTATTGGGAGCTCTTTCAGCTTAAAAAAAATCATTTTATTGGGGGCTCTTACAGCTCTTATACCAACCCATACATCAACTGTATCAATACATTTGTATATATGTTGCCATCATCATTTTGAAAACATATTCTTTCTGCCTGAACTCTTGGTGTCAGCTCCTCTTTTATTCCCTCGCTCTCCCACCCTCCTACCCTCTCACCTTCATGAACCCTTGATAAATGATAAGTTGTTATTTTTTTCATATCTTACACTGTCTGCGGTCTCTCTTCACCCATGTTTCTGTTGTTTGACCCCCTGGGTGTGTGTGTGTGTGGTTATGTATTGATCCTTGTAATTGGTTCCACCTTTCTCCCCCCACCTTCCCCCTACCCTCATGGTATTGCGACTCCCATTATAATTCCTGAGGTGGTTATCTGTCCTGAATTCTGTGTGTCAAGAGCTCTTATCTTTCCCAGTGTACATGCTCTGATCTACCCAGATTTGTAAGGTAGACCTGGGGTCATGATAATGTGTGTGGGGTGGGGTGGGGGTGGGAAGGATGCACTAAAGAACCAGAGGAAAGTTGTATGTTTCATCCGTGCTATACTGCCCCCTGTCTGGCTCATCCCTTCCTTGTGACCCTTCTGTGAGGGGATGTCCAATTTTCTACAGATGGGCTTTGAGTCTCCCCTCCCCTCCCCACCCCTGTTTGCATTGATATGATTGTTTGTTTTGGGTCTTCTGATGCCTGATACCTGATCCTGAGACAGTAAATTTTGATGTTGTTTTAAGACACTTTGCTTTTGTTGTTAATTCCATGAAGTTGACTCTGGCTCATGGCAACTTTAGGTAGAGCCGAACAGAATGTGGCCTCATCCTGTTACCACTCCTGGTCACTGGTACGTTTGAGTCCATTGTGGCTATTATGTCAATCCATGTCATGGAGGGCTTCATTCATTTTCATTGATGTTCTACTTTACTAACCATATTGTCTTTTTCTAGCAATTGGTCTTTCCTGATGACATGTCTAAAGAGCAAGTTGGAGTCTTGCATTCCTTGCTTCTAAGAAACACTCTGATTTATTTTTCATAAGACCGGTTTGTCATTATTTTTAAAGTCTACAAATAATTGTCAATATTTTTCATCAACATCCCAATTAAAATGCATCAATTCTTCAGTCTTGCTTTTTCAATGGCTAGTTTTTGCATGCATACGAAGTGATTAAAGAGTATGGCTTCGGTCAGACATACTTTAGTTATCAAAGTGAAATTTTTTGCTTTTTAAAAAGAGTCCTTTTGTTGATGTGCCACAGAAATAAATCTTTGGAAAGATGCTTGGAGTCATACAGCATATGAGGGAAGCAATAGAGAAAAAGGATGAGACGATAGTGGAGATAAAAGCCACACACCAAAGGGAAATACAAGCGTTAAGGGATGAGGTAACAAAGCAAGTAACAAATTCAGACTTCACCAACAGACAAGAAGAAACAGAGAACCTTACTGGTGACCTAGAGGATAACCTGGCAGACGTCAACAAATGGAAAAGACAGCCAAACAAGATAATCAGAGAAGCTGAAGAAAACCTGAGAATAATGTCTGAATGTGTGATGAAGAGGAAAAACACTAGAATATGATACAATCACTGGAATAAGATGCAATGAAGAATTCAACAGCAAAAATTAGTAAGGGCATTCTTAGAGGAAAACTTCTCCAGCTTAATGGATAAAAATCAGGCAATCATTCAGGAAGCTGAAAGGACACTAGCTAGACTGAATTCCAAGAAGAATTTGCCAAGGCATATAATAGTGAAAGTATCCAACTTTGAGGAAAAGGAGAAAATCATAAGAGCAGCTAGGGAAAAAGAGGCAGTCATCTATAAAGGTATCCAAATAAGAATATAGTCAGACTTATTAGTGGACACCATGAAAAAGAGGAGAGTGGAGTAACATATTCTCAAAGTTGATAGGATATAATACAAACCCAATAATACTCTACCCAGTCAAATTATCTATCAAGATAGAAGGAGAAGTAAGAGTTTTCCTGGACATGGAAAAACTCAAAGAATATGTTAAAAGAAACCCAGATTTACAAAAAATCCTTGCCAACCCAATATGGGCAGAAGAACAACACTCACTGAGCACAAATAAGAGACCACTACATACAGCAACTCCAACCAGAGGTCAACACAATGAAAACAGCCCACAAAATAGCATTGGCTCAATAGCGGAATGAAGGCTAGAATGACCACCCTTTACACACACACACACACACACACACACACACACACAATGCACTGTTAGGAAGGGAGGTAGGAAAACACTCTACACAAAAGGTACAAGACGACATCACAAAGTCTGCGGATGAACATAATAACTCTGAATATCAATCAGCTGAAGTCTTCCATTAAAAGTCCGAGATTAGCAGATTGGCTTAGACAACATAACCCATCAAACTGCTCCCTCAAGAGACACATCTCAAGCTCACAGACAAAAATAGGCTGAGAATCAATGCTGGAGAAAAATATACTAAGCCAACGGCAATTAAAAAAAAAAGCAGGGGTTGTAATCCTAATCTCTGACAAAGTTGATATCTTGGTGAAGGCCATAACAAGAGATAAGGAGGGGCACTATATTATGCTCAAGGGAACAGTAGACCAAGAACCAGTGAGCATAATAAATACATACATGCCCAATGAGAAACCTGTGAAATTTGTCAATCAAATGCCCCAGAATATTAAAAAAGAAACCACAGGCTCAACAATCATAGTAGGTGACTTTAATACACTGCTCTCCAAGAAAGATAGATCACAGGGAAAGAAGCTTAACAAGTAAGCTACAGAGCTAAACCCTACAATTAGCCGACTTGACCTGATGGATATTTTCAGAGCTCTCCACCCAAATGAAAAAAAAAATTCACATTCTTCTAAAGCCCACATGGCACATACTCAAAGACAGACTGCATGCTGGGGCACAAGTTGAGCCTGTGTAGATTCAAGCACATAGCGGTCACTCATACTTCCCTCTCAGACCAGTATGCCATAAGGCTGGAAATCAAGAAAAGGACAATTTAAGGAAAAACAAGGGCAAACAATTGGAGGATAACTAATTACTGGAAAATGAGTGTGTACTGGCCCAGATCAGAGACTAAATTAGGAGGTTTTTTAGAAACCAATGAGAATGTTCATTAGCTATTGGTCTGTAATTCTTGATTCTTGTGGGATCTTTGCCTGATTTATGTATCAATGTTACACAAGCTTCTTAGAAGAAGTGGGCTCGAGAGTTTGGAAACTTTTTCAATGCTCTGGAAGGGTTTGTGTAGGCTTGGTGTCAGTTCTTCACTGAATGCTTGGTAGAATTCTACTGTGAAGCCGTCTGGCCTGGGGTATTTTTGTTGTTGTTGTTAATCCCTTGATAAGTTCTATTCCTTCTATTGCTATTGATCTGTTGAGGTTCTTAACTTACATGTAGGATTGTCTGTTAATCCTTTCAAAGAACCAGCTTTTAGTTGCATTGATATTTTGCATTGTTTTCTTGTTTTCCCTCTCATTTATCTCAGCCCTGATTTTTTTGTTATTTCTTTTCTTTTGCTATTAGTAGGATTGCCTGTTGACTCTGCTCTAATTGCTGGAGGTTTTCCACGAGCATATCAATCATAAGTCGATCTTCATTTTTCATGCGTGCAGTTATTGCTATCAAACTTCCTCTGACAACTGCTTTTGCTATGTCCCAGATATCTACCGGCAGAAAAATGAAGCAAGACCCTTACCTCAAGGTGGAACACAAACTTGAGGTAAACCCCCAAACTATTAGGACCATTAATGAGAGAATTGGGACAAACTTTAGCCAGGGAATACACAGGCTATCAGAAATAGGGAAGGACACAAACACAGAGGAAGCACAAATTGACAAGTGGAATATCCTGAAGATAAAACACCTGTTTATATTGAAATACTTCAAAAAGAGAGTAATAAGAGAGCCCATAGACTGGGAAAACATCTTTAGGAATGACATATTAGAAAAAAGACCTTAATACTAAAATCTATAATACTCTGCTAGCCTACAATAAGAAAGAAACACACAGCCCACTGAGGAGGTGGGCAAAAGTCCTGAACAGACGTTTCACAAGGGCATAAATCCGAATGGCCAATACACATATGAGAAAATGTTCCTGATCATTAGCTATAAGGGAAATGCTAATTAAAACAACTATGAGATGCCACCTAACACCCTCAAAGATAACCCAATTAAAAAAATCAGAAAGCAGCAAGCATTGGAGGGTGTGTGGTGAGATAGGAACTCTCATCTACTGCTGGTGGACCTGTAGGTATGTGTGGCCATTTATGGAAATTTGTGGTAAACTGAGGGACTGGATAAGAATGTAATGCAGCAAATCATCCATGCTCGTAATTATGGGGCTGGAAAGCTGACTCTGGTGGAGAAAGACCCTCATGGTTATGAGATATAAATAAATCTTAATATACATTCTCATGACTGAACACAGCCCCTCCAATAGCCTCCTATAAAAGAACTGTCATTAAAGTGCTACTGTTTCTGTCATTTCTGTCTCTGGCTACTTCACAATGCCTAAAGATTATCTGTAGATAAAAGCAACCAGGTTCTATAGCCAACACACTGTAAAATGTCAGACACTCTGTTTGACTTCTTTTGCTGATACTGGGGAAGGCTCAGGGGGGTTTGAGGTCCACTAGCACAAGGTCAAGAGGATGACTCATATCATTTCTTGTTTATTGTTACTTGCTCATGATATTATCCATTGACTAAGTATGTGTTAGTCAGGGTTCTCTAGAGAAACAAAGTCAGGACACTTATGAATATATATATACAGCATGAAGGAATATAACAGCTAATTAGTCCACACAGCAGTACAGAGGGCTCAGTTCAACTCACTTCTGTGAGTTAATACACTAGAAGTCCTTCAATGCACGAGAGCTGTTGGGTCCAACGTCAAGGAAGCAGACAACTGAGTATTCCCTAGGGCAATGTAGGCCGATCCAGCCACAGGCAGCAAAGAGTAGGGTGGGCCACCAACAATCAGCAGCTCAGGAGATGGCTCAGATGGGATATTGAACTCAAGCAATTCAAGATGACAGGATCCTCCAGTCTCAAGCTCAAGAGATGTATACACCAGCAATGTGGTGAAGAAGGTCTCTAAGGAACCTCAAGCTGTAGTGACATGATCAATTGGTTGGCTGTCCCACAGGCAGTGTAGCTCACACATTGAGGCAGAGAACTAGCTAAAACAGCTGCACACTGATCTGATCACTAGAGAGCAAGAGAGAGAGGGGCAGGCCTTGCTGAGCCATTTATCTCTTTGCCCTGCAATCAAACTGCAATCTTATTAATCCCACATGTTCTTATTGGCCAGGTTGACAATAAACCAAACTATTACAATGCATATGTTAGCTGTATGATGTGCATGCCTTTGAAAGATCTGTATGCCCCTTTGTATATGCCCATTGGAAAATACATTCTCTCAGTCCTGACCCAGGATGGGGAACTGCTGTATCCCTCTGTCTGTCTTTAATACTTTCCACAGTCACAAAGTTGCTCCTGAGGACCCGTTTGAGTGTTGGGGACTCCCTCACCCCAACAGAAATTGACTTGGTGATACCTAAAACAAATGGAAATCTAGCTACAATATGACTCTGCAATCCCCCTATAGGGCATATACCCAGAGCAGGTAAGAAACAGACCATGGCCAGACATCTGTACTCCATGGTTCAACATAGTGCAGTTCACAATGGGAAAGAGTTGGAAACCTAAATTTCCATCAACAGATGAATGGATTGACAAACTCTGGTACATAAATACAATGGAGTACTATGCATCTGTAAAAAGCAGTGATGGATGCAGGAAGCACAGCATCACATGGGAAGAGTAGGAGGAAATTATGCTAAGTGAAGTAAGCAAAGCACAAAAGGACAAGTACAACATGAATCCACTGAGGTAAGCTTAAAAAGCACAATGGGCATAGAGGAAAAGCTACTAAATGCATAAATTCCCTGGTCGAGGTCCCTGGCACTGGTCAACCCAGGGA
>NW_022111372.1:78584743-78594891 GCF_000313985.2 Echinops telfairi
CAATGATTGATGTATTAACACCCCCACCCCCACCCCAACACACACACTGAAGGGGATGGACAACAGAAACGTGGGTACAGGGAGACAGCAGATGGTGTAAGATAAGAAAATAATAATTTATAAATTATCAAGGATTAAGGAGGGTGGGAGAGTGGGGGAGGGAAAAGAAGAGGAGCTGACACCAAAGGCTCAAGTAGAAAGAAAATGTTTTGAAAATGATGATGGCAACATATGTACAAATTTGCTTCATACAATTGATGCATGGATTGTTATAATAGCTGTAAGAGCTCACAATATAATGATTTATAAAAAAAAGAAGATGTTTGCCACAGATTTGACTAGTACAACATGAAAATTGGTTTCTTGACTCTCCTTTGTTTGTGGTAATTTGGTGCAACAGCCACAGAAAAATATACCCCTATCAAGTCTAAGAAGAATGGAGAAACCAGGATGTGTTACACTGGCCTGGTTGTCCAGAGGAGTTAAAAGTTCAATTATGTTCCCTATCAATACAAATGCTATCTAATGTTTTTTAGCTGATCCAGCTAAAAAACTGGTAACAGGTTGAAACTGGTAACATCAAAGTGTCAAGTATGAAATATCCTCTAAAGCCCAAAGTGTTTGTCATGTTATTTATTTACTTCCATGTATGCAATCCCTCATTCAACCTGGACCCGCCACAAAGGGAGACAGAAAGCTTGGAGATTTTTATTCTTTCACATCCTAATGCAAACTAGAAGAACAACAGTCAATTGTCCCAGGTCTATTAGTGGGTGCTGATGCTATTTTTTAAAAACAAATTGTGTTACAGGAGTTTACTGTTCTAGGTTGTTGTTATTGCTGGTGTTAGGTGCCATCCAGTTGGTTCTGACCCATAGCGATCCTAGGCACAACAGAAGGAAACACTGCATGGTCCTGTGCCATCCCTCCAATCGTTCCTGTGCCTGAGCCCATCTGTTTTAGGTGCGCGGTGGGAATTCAGTTTCAGTCATTACTGGGGAATAGTGGAAATGCCCGGAAGCCTTGTGCATGGCCTCGACCTTGTGTCCTAGCAGTCACTGCTGATACGCTTGGTGACCAAGCCTCTGCAGCCTTGGAGCAAATGTTCTGCAGCCTCTGTGTCCGTCTGGCTCATGAGAGCACACACGGTGCTCTGGCAGAGCCTCACAAGCTCCTGCCACCCTGTGGAGCCCCGCAAGAGGCAGAGGCCCCATAGATCACTGTGCTTGATCTGTTCCACCCTAAAGGACATTTTCAGTTGATTCCTCCCCTTTCTCCTCTTGCTTCTTAAAACTCACCTCTTCTCCCATCTCCAAATGATGCTGAATAATTCCTTCCAGTGAGGTCAGGCTTTTCCACAACTGGAGCCAAGGGAGGCGTTGTTCTTCTGATGGCTTCAATGATGTTCTTGTTGATCCAGAAATACCCAAGCCCCCGATGGAAAGGAACACAACAGCGAGGTGATGTTCAGGGAAAAGGAGGCACCCAATGCCTACTTATCACAACAAAGCTGAACAGAGATAAGTAGCTAATTCCCAAGACTGCCTTCTCAGCCCGGGACCTGCTTGCTAACACGCAGGTATCATAGTCTGAAGGCTCTCCTGACTCCTTTGCAGTCACAAAGTGAGTGGGTCTCCAACTCCTACCTGAAGCTCTTGAAGTGCTGGTGTGAATCGTGGAGGAGCAGCACATGTGATACGGAGATGACAGAAGAGGGGTAGGAGGTAGAGGTGTAAGACTTTACACATCAATGTTTTCACACACACACACACACACACACACATTTCATAGGTTAGTAAATACATAAAAAGTTCTCAGGTGTAAGATTAAGTGGTGTTGGTTTCAATGGAGTTAAACTTTTTTTAAAAAATGCTATTGGTCTTCACAGAGCTGTCAACATGCTACCGTGCTATGGGACTGTCTAAGGGGGTGGTCACATATGGAGAGTTTTCTTTTTTAGTTTCAAACTTGAGCAGTTTTATTGACACATAATTCTCCTATCATACAGCTTATTGGTTTAAACATATTAAGAGTTGTGCAGTTATCACCACAATCAATTTTAAAGCACTCCTCTTTCTTTTAAAAATCATTTTATTGGGAGCTCGTACAACTCTTATCACAATCCATACACCATCCATTGTGTCAAGCACAAGTACATTTGTTGCCATCATCATTCTCAAAACATTTTCCTTCTACTTAAGCCCTTGGTATCAGCTCCTCATTTTTACCCCTCCCTCCTCACACTCCCTCCTTTATGAATCCTTGATAGTTTATAAATTATTATTATTTTGTTATGTCTTACACTGTTCGATGTCTCCCTTCACCCACTTTTCTGTTGTCCATAACCCAGGGAGGGGGTTATATGTAGATCCTTGTGATCAGTTCCCCTTTTCTACCCCACCTTCCCCTTACCATCCTGGTATCTCTACTCTCATTATTGGTCCAGAGCAGTTTATCTGTTCTGGATTTCCTGTGTCTCCAGTTCTTGTATGTACCCGTGTATATCCTCTGGTTTAGCCAGATTTGTAAGATAGAATTGGGGTCATGATAGTGGGGGGGGGGGGAAGGGGAGGAGGAAGCATTAAAGAACTAGAGGAAAGTTGTACTTTTCATCAGTGCTATACTTCACCCAGACTGGCTCGTCTCCTCCCTGAGACCCTTCTATAAGGGGATGTCCAGTTGCCTACAGATGGCCTTTGGGTCTCCACTCTGCACTCCCCTTCATTCACAATGATATGATTTTTTGTTCTTTGATGCCTGAGCATTCCTCTTCCTTTTACTTTTTATTATTAGCTTATAACTCTAAAATTATTAATCTAGTCCCAATAGATTTACATACCCTGGATTTCATCTAAAGAAAACCATATAAAAACAAAACCCAGCAACAACCCAAAAACAAAGAAACCCAACAGCAATAACAAAAAACCTGAGAAAAATTCCAATAAAAAAGCAAATAGTGATGAAAGCTAGAACAAGTTTAAAATGGGTCAAAAGGGAGAACAACTGATAAAGTGCTAAATGTACCCTAACTATATCTGCACCAATTCCCTTACTGATGCACTTAGTCTGATAGCAAGGCTGTTCACATTCCTGGTCGTGGTCAGAGGCTTAGTCCATGCGGGGAACCTGCAAAAAGATTTGGGGCTTCTGTAGCCTTTTGCAAACTGGGTGTTCAGTTTGTAAGCTCAATTACTGTTCTATTATCTGCCCTTGATTTTGTTATTTATAATCACACAGGCTGGTGGGCTTCCTCCATGTGGACTTGGCTGACACATCAGTTAGATAGCTGCTTGTTTGAAGACAGACTTTTAGGTCCCAGATGCTAGCTATTCTTTCTGATAGCCAATTTCTGATTCTGAATTCGTCAGAGTTCTTCACTACACTCTGCTAGAGCATACCTGTCTTCAGTGACCTCTCCACGAAGGCAGGCATTGAGAAGGACCATATCATAGGAACCACTTTTTCTTATATTTAGGGCTATGATTAAATGTGAATTCAAAATCCACTCATATATCCATGGGTTATATATGTTCCTGGTCCACATTAGAGATATAATTATCATTTTACTGGGGAACATTATAAGTCATCCACATGGAATGTCTGGTAATTCTGTTGATGTATCATTAATTTAGCCATGAAATTTAACACACTATTTAAAAAAGGAAATATACGTGTATAGGGCAACTTTAAAAAAATAAAATGCATAGATTAAAGTTTAGTGGGTGGACACTTTATGCAGACATCAAGGGTTGGAGCTGGGACAAAACTGTCAATAACGGTCACTTGCTAAGGTAGAATCTGCCTGCTGCACTGCGTCGTGTTACAAAGCAGCAAAGAAAGTACGAAAATGAGAAAACCCTCAATGTGTGGCTGTCTCAAGTCGTCATTGATTAGGTGCCTGCAGAGCAAGAGGTTTGAACCCAAGTCCAAAGACTTCCACAGTCACATATAACCTTGGGATGGTAGTCACCAGCTTCTTCTCACATTTGGGGTTTCATCCTTAAATCCAAGGGAGTATTTTTGTTCCTTTAATCTGCTACAGGTATTTAAGGTGAAGTCCATTTTTGCCTAGTGCGATTCCTAGTCAGATCCTTCTGGTGTGACCGATGAAGGATCTGTGGACCTCAGAAGGATAAGGTCGAAAGTCACTTTGTCTATAGCTCTCGGCGGCCTGGGTCACCAAGCGCTGGATAGGTAAAAAAGCTAGGTTTTGACCTGGATCAGTTAGGTCAAAAAGTGTCCAGTTAGGAACAAAATACTAAGCCTATTCTCCTTTTAGGGTCTATATACGTATTGTTAAGTAATTTTGCCTATGGTGGGCTGTTTCCACCTAGTTTACCCACCAAAAGAAGTGAAATCACCTTCTCTGACATACACGTACCCCACCCTTCCCATGTCTAGATTCGAATTTCCATTAAGGTTCACTGAGATACCCTTATAGGGCATCTGCTCATTTGGGGGCGATTATGGAACCTATTATATGGATCTGATTAGGCTTCTCCTTCTTCCCTGGACATGATGAACTGACTCCAGCTTTGGTGACACCTCCTTCATCAATGTACTTTAGGCAGCCACACCACCTCGTTGCTTGGGAAAACAGAATAGAAGATTACAGGGTGTGAGAATGGATGCCTGCCTTTGTCTTGGTATTTAGGCTTATAGTAGTGGTCTCATACAATATTTGTCCTTTTGACTCTAAGCTGGAAGTATGCCTGCCAATTTGCATCTAATAAGCCACATTGGCCTCAGTTTCTATACACACCCAGCGGACCCAGGTCAAGTACCATAGAACACTAGGGCATTGATTTCTGGATCTTCAAGGTGCACAACATGCTTTAAAAGAGAGGTATCTGAAGTGGAAACTCCACTAGGTGAACTAGACTCTATCTCAAACACCCCTGTAATCTGAAAACTTAAGAATGAAATTACATGGCATTTGAAGAAACAGATGAGAGCTACACCAAGAGTATTGAAATGTCAGTAGATGGACATTGACTTAGTACCTCAATGCCTTACTTGCTGTATTCAGATATATATTATTCTGGTAGACCTGTGATTGACATTGTCAGTGAATATTATGGCAAATTTTTCCTGACACCCCTGTTATTTGTGTAAACAGCATCCAGCCATGTAAGGACTTATTCATATATACAAGTGAATAGTTCAGGTATTGAGATATGTGGCTGGCCCACACTGATCCAATATCCTTCTCTCAGCAGTGTTTTAAAATTTAGTCCCAGTGGCTAATCAATGACACGATTAACAGAAGAGCTTTATGCTCCAGGGAGATGATTAATAAGATTCTCTACCACAAATTAGCAGGGAGCTCTCTAAGGGGAGCCAGAGACAGATACAAAATATAGACCCAGGAATGGATTTTGGGCTTGAACTTAATCCTAGCTCCAATTTGAGAACAATTAGTACTTATACATGGTCCTGCTTGATACTGACCCTCAAGGAGGAAACGCAGAAGATATGGGTGCTATAATAAAGCGTGGTGAGTAAATCAGATGGTGCCTGGTTATCAGATAGAATAGTATCTGGGGACTTAAAGGCTTGTTTCCAATCAAGCAGCCATCTAAGTGAGATGTCAACTAAGTCCACATGGAACAAGCACACCAACATCCCTGACTAAGGGTCTACACAGGAAACACGCCTCCAGTGGTTTCCGTCTAACCATCATTGAGAGCTAGTAATAGACTCATTGCCAAGCAAAGAGTACTGGAGAGATGACTACGAGATCGCAGAGATGAACCTGACTTGAACGGTTAGAACCTTGGCACTTGATTCCCTCCTCTGATGCACTTTGGGCCTGATTTGATTTTCAGTATTTTCTTTCTTTCTTTCTTTTCTTCCATATTGAGGTTTATCTCGGATGTATTTTGTCATTGTGGTTAGCCTTCTTGAATCTGTGTTATGCATTTTTCTGTTTTTTTGGTATATGAAACCCAGGATTGATGAAACTATAGGGACAACAATTAGAATAAGGGTTTCTGGGGGTATGGTGGGAGAGCTCAATGGGGATTGGGCAAAGGGAAGTGGATATCAAAGAGTTCAAGAAGGAAGAAAATGTTTGGAAACTGATTGTGGTAGCAATTGTACAATACGGCTCGATGTGACTGAACCAGGGAATGGTATGATATCTGTATAAGCTCCCAATAAAATAGTTTTGAAAAAAAATTGTCCTTTTGTGTTTGACTAACTTTACTAAAAAACAAACAAAACAAAACAAAATAAAACCAAACTAAACTTACTCTTTTGAGTTGATTCTGACTCCTAGTGACCCCATAGAACAGGGCAGACCTTCCCCTATGGGTTTCTGAGACTGTTAAGGAAGAGAAAACCTCATCTTTCTTTTGTGGAGCAGCTGGTGGTTTTGAACCACCAACCTTGGGTTATAAGCCCAAGTCTTAACCACCAGGGCTCATTTGCTAAGCTTTGTCTTTCTGTGATTGACTAACTTCTCTCACCACTGGTTTTCAGGTCCATCCATGTTATGAGATGTTTTGTGGTTGCCTCACTGTTTTTGAGGGATGAGATATGGAGGGTTGCTATGTGGGACCACTGACCTTCCTTTGCACTGAATAATATATAGGACTAGCATTCTGGGGAGCTTATTTTGGAAACTGCTGGTACTCACTTGAAATTTATATTATATGAGCTGGAAAGGACACCCCCTAGATTTCAAATTTGGGGAAATTGAGGCCTAGGGAGCTGAGGGGACTGCCCAAAGCCATCTGGTTTGTTAGTGAAAAAGCCAGGGCTAGAACCCAGGTCTGTTGATTCCCAATTAGATGTTCTAACTACTTCCTACTGCCTCCTCTACTGGCTCTGTGGGAGGCCAGCTTGCTGTGAGATTTTTCCTCTGAGGTGATTCAGGCAGAGGCTGGGGCTGGCTTGGAGTCTCACTGATTGGGGGGGGCGGGGGCAGTGGTTGTCCTTGGCAGTGCTTGTTTGTGAGAGTGAGAAGGCTAGGATCAAATTCTGTATGTTGCCCAATTTTCTTCTCTTTTAGAGAAAAAGCATTTTGCATTTGATAAATTGAATCCAAATCTATTTTATCCAGCACATTTCCTGGGAAGACTGAAGGCCTCAGGGAAATTCCATCCAGCGTTTCTGATTCATCTTCATTTGAACTCATCTATTTTTGTTCTCTATGTTATTTTCCTGGCTCCGGCCCTCTGAACTTTCCTCCAATCTCTCTTTCCTCAGAAACAAGGCATTCAGTTTGGACAGGTGGAAAGGCCCCTTCTCCTTGCCTCCAAACCAAACAAAACACCCCCTGGAAATTCTTAAATACCTTTCAGGAGGGCGAGTGCCTGTCAGAGAACGGCAGTGCACGGAAAGAGCACTTGGCACAAGAGAATGGAAATGATTAATGGCCTGAAAAATCAGTGTTAGGAAGACCGGGGATGATTCTGCCTGAAAGATGGTCAAGGGGTGATTTAACAACTTTGGCAGAAGAGCAATTATTTCAAAGCCTGAGGACCAGTTCCACAAAAAACAGAAGCGAAGAAAAGAGCCTGAAGCTGCAGTATGAAGGAATTGGGTTAGACACAAGGAAGGATTTCTTGATTGAGATGGTCATTAACACATTAAAATAAGTAGGAAGGGTGGGCAAAGAGGCCCATGGGCTGTGGGAAGATCCCAGGCTTTGAAGGGAGAGGTTCCATATCTGGTTTGACTATTTTTGAGGTACACCACCAACCTGAGGTAAGGTAGTAACCCTGAGATTCTGTGTTTCTGTGTCAGCAAGAGGGGATGCTCTACCCATCTCAGAATCATTAGCTAATGGTCACACCCCACTAGAGGGGCTCAACATTAATGTTGCTCAAGAACAGCATTATGGTCCTGATGATGATGCCAAGTGGTATAGTACGAACTGGTTCATGCTGCCTTTCTCTTATTATCTCCCTTGGAATAAATCCAGTAACCAAGTAAGGGGTCACGTTTACCTGTGTGTTTGGAGGAGTTATGCGCCCAGGACCTCCTGGGCATGGACTCTACTGGATAGAGATGTGACCTCAGTGATGATGGAAGCTTTTCAAGGAACAGGAGAACCTAACAGCTGGAAGTATTCCCTCACTTTGAATAATTGCACACACAGATGTGTGGTCCTAAAGGCACAGCAAAAAAGTAAACTACTGAGATTAGGATAGACCTTGCCTTTGGTAGGGAGAGTCATGAGCAGCTGAGGGTCCTCCTTAGAGGCTTTAGGGGACACCAAGATCCAACCTGGTTTTTATTCAGTGTGAACAGGTGCATTTTTGTGATGGAAATTACCATTTTCCTAAAACTTCTTCCTAATAAGTCCCACAACCATCCTATGCACTTTGAAAAAAACATCTATCAAGTTTACCTTCTGGAAGTCCCAGACGATAGTCACCATAACCTTCTGACTTGACCTCTTTGCCTTTAGTTGGACGGGTCGACCAGCTCCCCTCAGAGGCCGCTGTTGGGATGAAACTAAGACACACGTATTATGTGAGAACTTGCTTGCAGCCATCCTGGCCACAGAGACATGTTTAAACACATGTATTTGGAATAACTTTGTGCATGTATTAACGAGAAGCATAGTAACAATACTTTGGATTTACCCAGATAATTATAAATTGTATATATTCAAATTTACACATTTTAACACCTGCTTTTGAATGATGATGAACTTTTTATAAATATAAACTCTAATTAAATCTTGGGATATTTTAAGATAGACTGCATCACTCCTCTGTTGGTAGATATTTATTTTGTTATAATTGTTCTATTTATAATGTGATTTGCTAAACATTGGGTATGCGTGTGTATATATGCATATGTAGCTTCAGACATAAGAATTATAAAACAAACCTAAATGCGGATGTATCTACTGCATCAAAGTATAACACATAACTAAAAATGAAAACTTTCTGGAAAACATTGCAAAGATCTTTTACAAAAGAGTTGTGCTTCTTTACATTTCTGGTAGTAGAGTTTCAGCATGCGTGTTTTGCTGCTTGTCAGAATTGTGTATTCTCAATTAAAAATAATATATTTTTTTAGATTGAGGAAACACAAATCAAAAACCCTAATTTATATATTTATTAGTAAGGATGAATATTTTTTCATATGTTTGTATATGAGTTAAACTTCTTATTTTTGAATCATTCACTTATTCTTCAGTCAATTGTTTCTCTTGAACTTAAGATATTTTCTTATCATTGAATGAACGCTGTATTTATGATTTTTGATGATTATTTTTCTTTCTGATTATACAGTTTCTCTTTAAAAACATTAGAAAATGAAGGTATTTTTAATTGCACTAAATACATAGGTAACAAAACATTTTCCATTTCAATGATCTTTATGTTCAGTGGCATCATGATCATCAAGTTGTTCAACACCATTTATTCCCCACATTTCCACTCTGGTCAGCAGCTCACTGTTCCTGATGCTCCTTTCTCCTCTTCCCCTTCCTTCCACATTTCCCTGAATGCCTAATAAACTTTAGCTTCTATACACTTACCTATTCCAGATATCTCATCTACTCATAACTGAGATTCTGTAGGGTTTGTCCTTTTGTGGCTGGCTCATATCTCTTGGCATCATGCTTTCTAGGTTCATCCACATTAAGTAAAAACCAACCACTTACCAACTATCCAGAAATAACCACCGTTAATAGTGTGGCGAGCATCCTTTCAGTTCTCTTGTCCCTCTGCCTGTGGATCATCTGTATATATAAACACAGGTTTGAACTGAATAGGTTCACTCATGATCTGATTTTTTGTTAATAAATATATCGGACCTTTCTATAATATAGATATTGAAACCAAAGGGAATGTTGGAAGAAGGATCAACACCTTAGAGATAATTTTTAGATAAACAAATAAGCAAAAATGTCAGAAATTATGAAGTATTTCCATAAAGTGACACTGGGTGTGTCTGCCTCTTTTAACTCCCCTGTCATCTCCTTCACTTCTGCTTCTGCCACCTAAGACAGCAAGGCCAGACTTCCTTCCTCCTCCTCCTCCTCCTCCTCCTCATATGCCTTCTCAGTGGAAAAACAAGTCATCCTTTTTGTCAATCATTTTATTGGTGGCTCGTACAATTCTTATCACAATCCATACATCCATCCACATGTCAAGCACATTTGTACATCATGTACAAGTACA
>NW_022111372.1:78596121-78597119 GCF_000313985.2 Echinops telfairi
GGTTTGTTAACACCCGCTTCCTTTTCCCCCACCTCCCCGTCTCCCGTGTCCCCCCAAAACTGTTGGTCCCATTGTTTTCTCTTCCAGATTATTCATCCAGCCTATCTAATTTAGACAGACACGCGGAGATAATAACATGCACAAAAACACGACAGAGCAAAACAAAGCAACAAAAGAAAAGAAAACAACAACAACAAAAAGTCAATGACAACAACGATGACGACAACAACAACAAAGGAAAGCCTATAGTTAGTTCAAGGACTGTTTGTTGGCCTTCAGGTGTGTTTTCCAGTTGAGTCTGATGAGATGCCAAGCCCTGGCCCCAAAGTCTATTTTTGGTATTCCCTGGGAACCTTGTTGCCCTGTTCCCCTTGCTGTTCTGCGGCATGCCCTTAGTGTTTTGCCTCCGTGTGGCGGGATCAGATCGGGTGCAAGTCCCACACTGTGTCTCTAGTGTTGTCTCTTGTAGGGCTATGGGTCAGTGAGGGATGTCGTGTTTCCTAGTGGGACTGGCCATATGGTTGGTCCTCTTTGTGCATTGGTTGCTCTGAGCGGGAATATCATCCTCAAGGCTTGGTGGACTAGGATGTGCTCCACTCTCTCTTCCTCCTCCTTTATTTGCTCCAGTTTGCTCTGATCAGACATGTCCCTCTCCCTGAGCTGCAGCTTCTGTGCTGTCCTCGGAAATAAATTCTTCTGGGGGAAGGGGCAGGTATCCATGTAGTTGGGATTGGGGTTGGCCCCTCAGACCTCTCTGCTGGTTCTCTACTCCATGCTGGTTTGTTGCATTCACATCTTGGAGCACTGTGGAGATATAAACAATGCCCTCCCCTTGGGTGGCTTAGTGCCCCGAGCCCCCGCTATCCATTTATTTTTTATTTTTTCCCCCTCATTTTTAGTTGGCTACCATATGTATACCTGGATTTGGTCTGGCCCCTGCCATACTACCTGGTCCTCATGCCAGGAATGTTTGTATACAGTAGTTTTTCCCCTATACC
>NW_022111372.1:78600656-78616936 GCF_000313985.2 Echinops telfairi
AGTTTCTTTCCCTGTGATCTATCTTTGTCAGAGAGCGGTGTATTGAAGTTACCCACTACAGTTGTTGAGGCTGTGATTTCTTTTTTCATCTTTTGTAGTGTTTGGTTGAGGTATTCAGCGGGTCTCTCATTTAGGGAATGTATGTTTACAATGCTTAGTGGTTCTTTGTCTACTGTTCCCTTCAATATTCTATAGTATCCCTCCTTATCTCTTTTTAGGGTTTGCAATTTGAGGTCAATTTTATCCGAGATTATAATTGCATCCCTTGCTTTTTTGAATTGCTGTTTGCTTGGTATGCCTTTCTCCTGCCTTTGATTCAACAACTCATCTTATAAACAGAATGTATAGTTATATCCATAAACACAATATAGTTATATAAATCTATTTTCTTTGTGATTTTCTTAAGAATATTTTCTTTTTTGTCACTTAATATATTGTAGGATTATAGTATATATTACTCAAAGCATACACAAGATATGTGATGTGAATCAATTATATTATACATGAAGCTATTATTATTTGAATTCTTAGGGAGTCCATCAAAGTTATATGCAGATTTTTGCCCGGGCAGGTCAGTACCTCTAACCCTGAGTTGTTCAAGGGTCAATAGTACATATGATAAATATGAGAAAAATAGGACCACAATTTCCATACTATCTTGTAACTGCTTTGTTTCACATAATTGATTGTGGACATTTTATCCAAGACAATGAACATAATATAAGCCTACATTATCATCTTTACTAGCGGAATAGTATTGTATTTTACAGACATATCTATTTGATCAGTCTCTATATTGATTGATACTCTTTTGTACTTAAAAAGTGATAGCCATATTTATAGTGAATATCTTGGAAATAGAGCTATATGCCATTGTGCTGTCTTTCCTCCAGAAAAATTCTGAGTATTGCTATTGCTGGTTGAGAGATTGAACTTATTTAACATTTTATTATTTATTTAACATTACTCTCTATGAAGTGTAAACAAACCTCCCTTTTACTCACCATGGCATACTTTCCTCACCATGTCACCAATGCTGGGTGCTATCATTCTTACCACTTTGCTAATGTGATAGGTAAAACCTAAGGTACAATTGATTTTTATGTTCATTTATTGGACTGTTAAAATGATCAAGAGACTGAACTTATGAGCCAATTGGAACTTTTATATTGAGATATCCTTTTCATATATGATCTTCATATATTTTTCTTTTTTATAAAGTCAATTCTCTGATTCTAAACCTTCCCTCACCTATTTTTATGATTAGTAAATCTCAAGAGGCAGCTCTTGAAATACCTCTTTGGAAAATAGGGAGAATGTATATTAGTTTAAAAAAGAAGGATGATGGATAATTTGGAGAAAATGCCGGGATGGCATGGTATTTGTGTTGTTGCTAGTTGTTTTGAAATTTAGGTTTTGTGTCAACTTGACTGGGCCAGGATTCTTAGCAGTTTGGCAGTTAAATTCCTGTGATATGATCTAGTATAATGTAATCAACTTCGTGATGGGATCTGGTTTGAGCAGCCAAGCAGTTGTGAGTAAGATCAGGGTGTGAAGTATAACCACGTTACTCGGGTCATAACCTTGACGAAAATGGAAGTAAGTTTCCTTGGGGGTATGGCTTGCATTTTATATAAGTTGACAGTGTTGAAAAGCTAGCTTGCTTTTTGCTGGGTCTGGATCCTGCATCTGGCTCATTAACCTTCAGGTCTTTGGACTTGGGCCAATGACCTGCCAAATTGCTTGCTCATCCCAGGAGTCATCAGAGGCCTGCCATTTGACTTGCCACCTGACTTACTGATGTTGGAGTCATGGATCTCTCCAATCACAAGCCTGACCTACAGACCTTGGCATTAGTTTGCTTCTGTAGCTTGTGGTGTTCCGGACAATACTAGATGCATCATCCTTCAAACTTATGCAAATTAGAAGGCTCCAGCTTAACATCTGATCCATGGACTTGAAGCTAGACTAGATTCACTCACTTCTACAACTGTCTAAGCTATTTTCTTGATATAAAATTTTCTCATTAAAAAATTCTCTTTATATATGTAGGTTTTGCTTCTCTAGAGAACCCAGGCTAACACATGTGCTATAAAGTTGGCTCTGACTCATAATGACCCATGGACAAGAGAATGAAACTCTTTCTGGTCCTCACAATTCTTGTTATTTTTGAGCCCTTTGTTGCTGCTGCTGTGTCAATAAATCTTGCTGAGGGTATAATCACTAACCCTCTACTTCATCAAACATGATGCCCCCCCCCCCAGGCTGGTTTCTCCTAATAAAATTTTCAAAGTATGTGAGATAAAGTCTCTCCATCCTTGCATCTAAGGAGCATTCTGGCTATACTTCTTCCAAGACCGATTTGTTTATTCTTCATGCAGTCCACAGTGCTTTCATTATATTTCGCCAGAGCCATAATTAGAATTGCATCAGTTCTTCCTTATTCACTGTCCCATAGTTTATATTAGAAGCACCTTATTCCTAAAAGTGATGTTTTTGGTTTTTGACACTATAAAGAGGTCTTGTGCAGCAGACCTCCCAATGTGATGTGTCCTGTGATCTCTTGACTGCTGTTTCTTTGAGCATTGATTGTGGATCTAAGTAAAAGGAAATTTTTAATGATTTCAATATTGTCCCTGTTTGTCTTGATAAAATGGCATGGGGACCATATCTGACCTGCTCTGACTACATGACAGAGAAGGAGAATCTATCTCCTCACAAATTCAAGGCCTAAACCAGAAATTAGATATGCCTTTAATCTGCCATCTGTTACCTGTTCTGACAACTTCTCTTCCCACGATCTTCAGCTTTATGCTATGTTTGATCATTTGCTACCACGGCCACATAGAACTCATAGGACACACTCAAAATTGTGGAGGTTTCTTAAGGAAGTTAGCAGGTTACCACAAACCAGGATCATAAAACATTGAGGATAATCTTTGGCCTACAATGGCACCTCTTCTCAGCCAGCAGCCAACTCTCTTTCTCTGGTCCTGAGCCTCTCAGTCACATGGTTCCCTGGTCTTTGTTTCTGCCAGCTGAAGCAGAAGCCAGCCTGCTGCTTTGCCTCACAGTCTCATGGTATGGACACTGCTCCTTTGTCCTGTCTCTTAGTCTCGTTGCCTCAGCCTCTGGTCCTGACATGGCACAGCCTCTGCCCCTTCAGGCAGGAATTCCAAACACACTCTACTAGTGGTTCTCCTTTCTTCATGGCCCCAGAAATTTTCTCTGTTGCTACTTCTGTGATGACTCTTTTATACACAGGGGAATGGCAGCTAAAACTGTCTCACCAATCATTTGGTGGGCGTAATAGAGACATAGATAGAAGAGCCATATTAAGAAATTTTGCTTCATCACATATCTATTTGTGAGGATGTTGGTTTTCATTACATTGAGTTGTAGTCCACACTGAAAGGCACAGTCCTTGATCTTTGTCAGCAAGTGCTTTAAGTCCTCTTGCATTTCCGCAAGCAAGGTTGTTTCACCTGCACATCTCAGGCTGTCAATGAGCCATCTTTTAATCCTGGTGTTACAATCTTCCAATTGTCCAGTTTCTTATATGATTTTCTCAGCATACAGATTAAATAAGTATGGTGAAACATAATCCTGACCCGCACCTTTCCTTATTTTAAACTGTGCATTATCCCCTTGCTCTGTTCAAACCATTAACTCTTAGTCTATAGATTCGACAACAGCACAATTAAGTGTTCCAGAATTCCTATTTTTTGAACTCTTATCCATACTCTGTTATGCTCCACATAGTCAAGTGCCTTTGCATAGTCAGTAGAACACAAGTAAGCATCTTTCTAATATTCTCTGTGTTAGCCACGTTCCATCTAATATAAGCAATGAAATCCCGCATGCCAGGCCCTCTTCTGAAACCGGCTTCAGTTTGTGGCAGTTCTCTGTTGATGTACTACTGCAATAGTTTTAAGTTGTTGTTAGCAAAATTTTACTAATATGTGATCTTAATGATATTGCTTAGTACTTTCTATATTCCATTGGGTCATCTTTTTTTGGAATAAGCACAAACATGAACCTTGCCTTTCCCATAGAGTAAGTAACAAAAACAATGGAATGCCAAAGAAATGGGACTATCTGCTGAAGTGTGGATTTAATTTTAAAGTATGAGCTTTGGAATAACTGGTGGCCTTTATTTTGGACAAGCTTTACTCTATGTTACTCTGACAACTAGGGTTGCCAGATTCACATAGTCGACAGGGTTATGTGTGTTCCATGAAATATTGGTCTACATTTACACAAAAAAATTATTCACTTTATCTGAAGACTACATTTAGGGAGGAGCACTGTATTTTGTCTGACAGGTTTACCCCAAAACTCACTAATTACAATTGGATAGAATGATTTGAGTGAATTTAATTACATTACTTAATTTGTTGAAGTTTAAATATTTGGTACTTCTCCATTAAACTAGCATGTCTGTGGACATGAAATTGTGAATTGTTTATTACCTTGTGTTAATATTGCTGAACGGCAGTGGCAAGATCAATGCAAAGAAAAAGAAATCTATGACTATAATATTAGAATTGACACTAATTATTTTAGCATAAATAATCACCTAAAATAAAAAAAACCCAGCCAATCATCAGAAACTTTGCCCAGAGGTATGTAGAATTTCAACATCAGATATTTATTCCTTTGGCTGAAAACTTCCTCCATAATGGGAAATAGAAATGTTCCCAGAAAGAAGAGCAGCTAATTCCATCAGGTGTTTCATGCCATATCAGATTCTTCTTATGAATGAATAGTATGCATTCAGTTGCTTTCTTCACCATTTATTCAAAGCTAAAGGCTAAAAGCTTCCCTATTTCCACATGCTCATGAATTCATTACACACAATTTTATTGACCATTTATTGGATTGACCATTTCAGGCATTTTGCTGGAAGGTAATGCTCAAGGCCTGCCCGCCTCCCCGACTGGCCTCCCGTATCATTAGAGTAGGGTCTCTCTTCCTAGCCATAGAGCCAGAGCCTCTTCCAAATGGGGACCATCTTTTACCTATTTCTGAAACCTCTCCCTCTAAGATAGCATCTTATGGAATGATAACATTGATACCTGGTGCTTGAAGAGTTCAATAAAGAAAGGTTTCAGAAAGAATGTTGCTGCGTGGGCTGAAGACACTTGGCTACACTCATGGTTTCCTGATTGGCTAACCTTCTCTAGATAGAGTGTTGGCTGTCATTCAATCCCACCTCTCAGCCAAGGCTCCTTCTGAAATGCTCCAGGATGATGATGGATTTCCTTGCTCCTTGGTAGACTAGTGCTGGGTACAATGATGTGAAGGAGTTAGAGGGGGCTGGTAGTGGTAGTGTAATAGAAATGGAGTCTTCAGGGAAGGAAAAATGATTACATTTAATATTAGGTTGGACTGTTGTTCTCTCTAGCCTTGTAGCTGTCTCAGAAAGTGTCTGGGGACTGAGATAGGGCTTGGAGCAGGCCTTTTGCCAAGTGTTATATTTGATATACAGGAAAAGGCAATTCACCTTTCCTGAAGGTGTTGATGGCCTCTCTATTTCTGAGGAGTGTTTACTACACTCCTGACTGTTTTCTTCTCCCTGAACTACTCCCTCTTCCATCAGAGCATCATAAACTTCTAGAGGGAATTCCGGTCATCAGAAAGCTACCCCTCTTTTTTCCTGATCAGGGAAAACAAGACTTGGAGAGAAGGTACTTACCTAAGGCTACATAGGAAATTAATCTTTCGACTCTCACTCTTATTAATTTATCCTCCTCAGTAATGACTTATAAGCGTTTCTAATTTTGCAATTGAATTACATTTTTCACATTTATCCTATGGGAAACTTGTACTCACACCACAGGCACACCTGCGCAGGGATTGAACTGCTCTGGTTGAAGGAGAAGGGGTGGTCAGCTCCCCCATTTCATTTTCCCTTTGCTTCACTTGGAAGACTTCCACAAGACCACGTGACACAAGGGAACCCATTGCACAACCACTCTGGTTGGGGTGAGTGGCCATTGAGTGGCTTTCTGACTTTTTAGTGAGCCAACTCTTGGGACCGTTGATCCACAGCATTTTCACTGGCTAATTTTGGGAAGCAAATCTCTAGATCTTTTTTTCCGTTAACTCCTACACAATACCATATCTTTATTTTTTAATTAATCATTTTATTGGGTGGGGGTCTTACAGATCTTATAACAATCCATCATTCCATTGTATTAAGCACACTTGTACATAGGTTGCCATCAACATTTCCAAAACTTTTTCTTTCTACTTGAGCCCTTGGTATCAGCTCCTCATTTTTTCCCTTCCTACCCTTTCCTTTCACCCTTGTGAATCCATGATCAATTATAGATATTGTTGTTATTTTGTGTCTTATATTGTCCATTGTCTCCCTTCACCCACATTTCTGTTATTCGTCCCCTGGGGTGGGTGGTGGTGGTGGTGCACTGTATAACTATACCATATCTTATCCTAACTGTCGCCCCGAAAAAAATGTTTTCACAAGAAATAAAACTGTTAAAATATATATCAGCTATAAAGAGAAAGAAATTGAATATGTTTCTGGTCATAATAATTCTAAAATATGAAAGTATGATAGCCTTGCTCCACTTAGTAATTCACCCTGATATTTGGTGCTGGGGAGAAATTTTGAGCAGCTAGGAAGATGCTCAATACAGTTTCATAACCAAGAGAGTGACAGGGAAAAGTGCCATCCCTCAGCCTAGCTGACAGATGAAGATAACTTGCCCAGTGTCTCCACCCGCACTCACTGCTTGTTGGCAGTACAATATCATTCGTTTCTTCTTCTTCTTCTCCTTCTCCTCCTCCTCCTCCTCCTCCTCCTCCTCCTCCTTCTTCTTCTTCTTCTTCTTCTTCTTCTTCTTCTTCTTCTTCTTCTTCTTCTTCTTCTTCTTCTGTGTTTTGTGTTTTCACACTCAGATTTATGGGACATGAGATCATCAGGTACATTTTAACATACCAAGATTTTCCCCCAAAGTAAGCATGACTACATCTACGACTACCCCTTGTTAGTGATAAGGAAGATGGAGGAAGACATAAGATGCCGGCAATGATTAAAGATGTTACAATATCTTTCCCTTGAGTGCCTGAGGGACACAGAACTGTTTATTAGATGATTACATCTCTGGACAGACTCCTTTATCATCCACAGACTGAGGCAAACATTTCATGACTTCTTTGGAATTCCCTAGATCCTAACTATTCCAACAAAGATGGTGGCTCTCGTTGACTTTAAACTTCTTAGTCTTTTAAAAAGCAAGTTGCTAATAGATGACTATCAATTCAATGAGCAAGTGCACCCTTGCACGAGTGTGAGAGAGACTATTCAGAAGATATTGTCGAGCTATCCCCAGGCTCACGTCTTCCCTATAAAACTAACAGATTGTTTTTCCGTCTTGTTTTTCTATCTTCCCTTTTGTTTGGTACCTGAAAAAAATTTTTTATGATTATAAAAGATATTTACATGTTTAAAAGCACTGTCTCTGCAGCTAAAATACTAAGACTATTGAGGCATACAAGCTACAGAGCTTTTTCGGGATAGAAATCTGCCAATACGATCCAAGACATTTTACATGAAATTTTTCCCTCTGTCCTTGGGGTTATTTCCAGACGATGCTGTGAATTTTCAGACAATCAATTTTTAAAACAAAAGCAATCACCTGTTAAATAAACAGAACTCCAATCCTAAGGCAAGAGCAGCTGTCTTTCACAAGGGATTTTTTCTTATAAGATCTCTGCTCTACTAGTGCTCTTATAAATGATTGATTTAAAGGTAGTTGCCTTCTAACATAACACACATTTATAGTTCTAACCTCATGACCAAAGAAACATATATTTCTACAAGTGCTCCTTGAATCCAGGATTATCTTTTCATTTTTATTCTCTGAATGCTCAAAAGAAAATATTTTATGTGGAACAAAACTCAAAATCATAACAAAGACCAGGCTTATTGGTCAGAGAGACCCCTGAGACTATGACCTTTACTTATCCTTCAGGTCTGAAACTAACTCACCCCTGAGGTAGAACAGTCAGCCACTTAAGACCTAAAGGACAGCATTTACTCAAGGAAAAACTTCAGAAGGTTAGGAAAGAAGGAGGATTGGGAACACAGAAAAAGTCGAATAAGTGCTGGTATTTTGAGGGGATTGCAATAGTTCAATGAAAACAAAGTGTGTATTCTCTTGCCCAAGAGGCAAGAGAATTTTGGGAATGATGAGGGCAACAAATGTATAGATGTGCTTTACACAATTGATCTATGTATTGTGATGAATTGTATGAGCCCCAATAAATTGATTAATTAAAAAAAAAAAGAAAAAAAAAAAGAAAGAAAAATTAGGTTTATAAAACAACTCAAAGTGAGTCTGATATATTTCCAGAATCTGAAATAAAGTTTATTTTAAGATAGTACTTTATTGCTGTAATACTATTAAAAAACACTTGTCAATTTCATGTGTACAATTTAGTGACATCAATTATATTAGTCATGTTGTGCAACCATCATTAGTATCTACTGCCAAATTTTCATTACCATAAATAAAAGCTCAATGTTTACTAAAAAAAAAATAATAAAAATAAATAAAAAGGTATTTCCAATAAACAATTTGTTGATCTTGAAAAAAAAAAAAGAAAACAAAGTGTGTATGAATTGTTGTATGTAGTGTAGCGACGATGAAACATACAACTTTCCTCTAGTTCTTAAATGCTTCTTGCCGCCCCCTCCTCCCCCGCCTCCCGCCCTCATGATCCCAGTTCTACCTTACAAATCCTGCTGGACCAGAAGATGTACACTGGTACAGGTAGGAACAGGAAACACAGGGAATCCAGAACAGATGATCCCTTCAGGACCAGTGGTGAGAGTGGGGATACCAGGAGGGTGGAGGGAAGGTGGGGTAGAAAGGAGGAACTGATTACAAGGATCTACATATAACCCCTTCCTTGGGGGATGGACAACAGAAAAGTGGGTGAAGGGAGATGTCTGACAGTGTATGACATGAAAAAAATAATAATTTATAAATTATCAAGGGTTCACGAGGGATGGGCATGGGGAGGGAAGGTAAAAAAAGCTGGGACCAGGGGCTCAAATAGAAAGAAAATGTTTTGGGATTGATGATGGCAACAAATGTACAAATATACTTGACACAATGGATGTATGTATGGATTGTGATACGAGTTGTACGAGCCCCAATAAAATGATTTTTAAAAAAGACTGATAGTCTGTAACTCTTCACTTAGTTCACAACAAAAAAGTAAATAAAAGAAAATTTGCCATAAAAACTGTAAACCTCTAGTAACAGCAAAATCGACTTGGTGTAGCAGCCTTAGAACTTGTGTACAATGAAGAATCAAACAGTAAATTCTTGACAATGAGCTCATTCAACTGCAAGTGTTTCGTAGTTCTTTTCCTACTTGTCGTTTTGACACTGCAACACTTGTCACCTCCTTTATCTGTGCTTTAGATTTTAGTAGTGCACACCCACTGTAAACATATATACCCTATTTAGAATTTTGTTTTTTCACTGGAGGGGATCATGGTGGAGACAGGATTTCTGAATTTCTTCTGATGCACAGTGATACCCTGTGGTCATCCTCTTTCAATTTAACATCTTAACTCACGGATAGTTGATAAATTCCTTCACTTTCCTTTTGTGACCAGTGGAGTAGGCTGTCCACATTTGCCCCTTCACAGACTTCTCTATGGGCACAACATATCACCCAGTCCCTTTTGCTGTGACCAAACAAAGCCCCATTGTTGGTTTAAGTTTTGTTAATGAATTTCACTCTTGCCTGCTCTTTCTCTAGGAAGCCTTGTCTCTATTTTCAATCTTATCACAGACCCATGTGGTCAGGTGCAGGAAGTCTTTTTCTGTTTAGGTAACAACTCTGAGATTGCTGGCTTTAGAAAGATCTGCTTGCAAAGTCAACCCTTGGATGGTGTCTGGGAAGTTGGATTTTGAGAGAAGTCCTATTTGTCCCTTCCTGATAAGAGTGGCCCAGTGTGCCCAAACTGTAGAAACAATATGGTTTATTCTGAACACCTGAATTTTTTGTTTTGAATTTGGATACTTAATAGGCATAGGGTGCCTAAATGGCCAGCTCCTAATAAAACCAAGAGAACTGAGTCTGTAATGAGCTTCCCTGATAGACAACACTTCATGTTGTCACAGTTTGATTGTGAAGGAATAAGGTGCACACTATGTGACTCAATTCAAAGAGAAGAAACATCCTCACAGCTGGATCAGTAGACATCATTATGCTCCATGGAGGAAAAATGGAAGCTGACAAGGATTTTATTTTATTTGGATCCACAATCAAGATTCCTGGAAGCAGCAGATCAGAAAACCAATAATGTACTACATTGGGAAAATCTGCTGAAAAATAGCTATTTAAAATGTTAAGGAACAAATTGTCACATTGAGAATTTAAGATGTGTCTGACCAAAGGCATGTTATTTTCAATGGCTTCATTAGATCTGACACCTGGACAATGAATACAGAGGACCAGAGACGAATCGGTGCATCTGGATCATGGTATTGGAAAAGATTGTTGAAATTATCACAGACTCTCTGAAGAACAGACAAATCTATTTTGGAGGAAGTACAGTCAGAATCCTCCTTAGAAGGAAGGGTGGTGAGAGTTTTTCTCATGTTCTTTGGCCATGTTATTAGGAAAGACCAATCCCCTAGAAAAGGACATTATATTTGGTGAAGTCGAGGGTCCTGAAAAAGATGAAGATCCTCCATGACATGGATTGATACAGTGGCTGCAACAGTAGGCTCAAACATAATTTTGAGGATGGTGTTCGACTGGGTAGTGTTTTGTTCTGTTGTACATAGGCTTACTAAGGGTCAGAGTGGAGTCTCGGGTACTGTGGTAGTTACGTAATCTGGTGTCAGTTTGGGACGTGAGAGGATTAAGAGTGAAGGGGTAGAGTCTAGTCTGTCAATCAGGTATAGCCAATGAGGCCTCTGTGTGGCCTGTATTTCCTGTATTTCCTCCTTGGAGGCAGGGAACACACTCTCTCTCTGCTCACTCCCTGCAAGACAGGGCTGAAAGACAGCTCACTCCCTGCAAGCCTCCCTGCAAGGCTTTTCTGACGAGAAGCCACATGAAGCTACCCTGATGCAGCCAGAACCCTGGGAGTTGGAGGAACCACATGGAGACCCCTGCCAGCGCAGAGATGCTTACAACTCCATTGGATCCACAAGACTTCCCACCCACTGTCCTGTGATCTTCTTGAATTTGATGTCATTGCATGTATTTCATGAGTCTGAAGAGGACTTTATAGATTGGTGTTGAATATATGGGCTAATATCAGACTTATATAGACTTGATCTGGACTGGGCTGGGATGTTTTATCAATGTTCAATTGCTCTTCTATATAAAGCTCTTTCTTATACACATCTGAGTCTCCCTGGATTTGTTTCTCTAGTCTACCTGGACTAACACAGGTACCTAACATGTGATTCCACTGGGAGGAAACCCTTGGAAGCTTGTTCCCCATGTTACCTTGACTTTTGCTGATTTTGCTTTGTATCTTTTAGTAATTATAAATTCTTCCCATGGACATGACTACATACCTACTCCTGTTGGTCTTAGTAAACCATCCAACCTTGAGAGGGTCTTGGGAACACATTGGTCTTCTTCCTTGGGGAGTCATACTCTCCATTTGATTTCATGTTTCCTCCCAGGTTGCAGCACCCTACCAGTTTTAGAAATAGAAGTCTTACCAGAGGTGGATTCCCCAATAAGCTAGGTAAGCACAGGCTTACTTGTGCTTACTTACTAATCTGTAGTGAAAAATTTCACCTGGATTTTACCACATTAGCGATGTGGTGAACAACATGTGACACTGTTCATGACAGATTGGGAACTAGGCAAGCCCCCACAAAGCCTATGCTCATCTTTACTGGCCAGGGGTTGAAAATGTGGAAAGAGACTTTGATTCTGTAGGAAGATGTGGTGGTGGTGGGAGGGAAACAGTTATCAGTCATATCTAGAAGTAGATTCTTTGATGTGGGAAAATATGAAGTTGTTCACTATAGATTAGTAAACAAGCACAAGATGGCAATATCACCGCCAAATAGTTTCGTTTTATTTTGAGTCATGATTTACAAAAGTGAAGTGTTCAGATCTCCTTTTTCCATTTTTGACATTTATGTATGTGTCTCTAGAAAAATCAGTTCCTACTGGGCAAGAGTTGATGGGACTGATATTCCAGATTTTTAAGCTGAAACTGCAGTAGAAGTCAGTGGGAGATGTGTTTGTAACAGATGGGAAAAGAGTTCGCAAATTAAATAATCCCATGTTAGGTGTAGATTGGGTGAACCCTACAGTAAGTGAGGCTGCTCTCTTTGCAGGGCACAGTGTGAACTTGTCCACAGGAGTCCATTGTTGTTAGTTATCCCCCAGTCGATTCCATACCACAGGCATGCCATATGTGCAGGGAAAACTGCTCCATAGTTGTTTTCTGCAGGCCTGCCTTCTAGACGCCTCTGGGTGGGTTTGAACTGCCAACCTTCTGGCTAGTAGTTGATTGCCTAACAATTTGTGTCCCCCACAGAGCCCCATGGGAACACTAAACCAAATTCAGAGTTTGAAGTTGTAGTTAGCAGCCTAACCCTTAACATGCTGTGCCACCAGGGCTCCTGTAGGAACACTAAAATGTCCATAGCCATCGAGTTCATCGCAACTCAATTCCCCCATTTAGGGTTCCCAGGCTGTAATCTTTAACTGAGCAGACAGACCTATCGATCTCCTGTGCAGTGGCTGGTGGCTTTGAGTCACCAACCTTGTGGTTAGCTGCCCCATGCCTAAGCCACAGCACCATCAGGCCTATTTTTCAGGAACACTAGTTTCTCCAATATCAAAGTGGATCATGATTTCAAATTCTCAGTCACCTCTACTGCTCCAAATCTGAGTTCCAAATTGCCAATCAATAGCTTACAAATAAGATGATCAATATTTTCCCCTGTACCGTGTGTCTCCATCCTCTTTCCTACCACTCGGTTAATTTTCTTTTCTTTTCTTTTTCTTCTGATTTGATGTGCTTATATGAGGGGGTGCCCCCCAAACCGGAATTTCCCCCCCAAAGCTATGTATTTAATTAAAAAACAAACAAACAACGTTATCACCTTCAGAGTACTCTCCATTACACTTAATACATTTGTCAAATCTGCGATTCCATTTTTGGAAACATTTTTCCAACTCATCTGTTTGGATTGCTGACAGTACCTACCTTATTTTTTATTTCACCTCTTCAAATCACTGTCCTGTCATGTCTCTCTGCATTCATGGAAACAGAAAGGAATCTCATGGAATGAGTTTAGGTGAGTAAAGTGTTTGGGACAAGAGAGGCATGTTGGGTTTTACGGCCCCAAACTATCACACTGAGATGCATACACATGGTGGTAAAACCAGCCTCTTCCTGCCACAAATCAGGCCTTTTTTGTTGCACTGTTACACAATATTTTCAGAACCTCTAAATAGAAAACTTGATTAACAGTGTGACCTGGTGGAACAAACTCCAAATGCACTATCCCCCTCACATAAAAACAAAAAAATCAAATGAGCATTGTCTTGATCTTTGTTTGTCCCCTAGAAGGATGTGAGTGTGGTCATGTGTTGATCATTGTGATTGGTTCCCCCTTCCTCCTCTCCTTTCCCCACCTTCCTCCTACCTTCTGGTTGATCGTAATCTATTTCCATTCCTATTCCTGGATTCTGCATGTCATGAGCTCTTATCTCTTATCTGTATATGTGCACATGCTCTGATCTAAACCACAGTGAAAGTCAGTACTGGGTCATGATAGTGGGGGTGAGGAAGCCTCATGGAACCAGAGGAATATTGCATGTTTCATTGGTGCTTTACTGCACCCTTCCCTGTGACCCCTCTGTGAGTGGGGGTGTGTCTACAGATGGGCTTTGGGTCTCTGCTCCAACTGCCCTCATTCTCAACAATATGGTTTTATTTGTTTGCTTGTTATGGGGTTTCTGATTCCTGTTACCCAGTCACCAAAGCACCCTGACTACATAGAAGTCTGACCCACCACCATAGTAGGCCAGAGGCAGCCCTCAAAAACAGTCTTACCAGTCACACAGAGACAGAGCTCAGGGTGCCTTGGTTTCTCAGAACCATGGAGTGCAGTTCCTCCAAAATGACATGCAAACAGCAATATACTGTAACACCCTCAACAAGAAAACAAGAAAGACAAAACACAACATCAGAGCTAGCGATGCTCAAAGAAGAATTAGACATAGATCTGCCACAGAAAGAAATCTTCAGAAGGCTGCTTGGAGCAATACAGGAGATGCAGGAAGCAACACAGTATAAAGATGCAATGATAGAGGAAATGAAGTCCACAAAAGAGGGGATGAAGTCCTTTCACCAAAGGGAAATGCAAGAGTTAATGGATGAGGTAACAGATGCAAAACACAAGATCACGGATCTCACGGACAGACTAGAAGAGGCACAGAATCATACCAGTGATCTAGAGAATAATCAGGCAGACTTCAACAAATGGAAAAGACAGTCAGACAAGATAATCAAAGAGATGGAGGAAAACCTGAGACCAATGACAGATGACATGAAGAGGAACAATATTTAAATAATTGGCCTACCACAAGACACAATGAAGAAGTCAACAGCTAAATTAGAGAGGGAATTTCTGGAGGCAAACTTCCCCACCTTAATTAATGAGAATCAGGCACTCATACAGGAAGCAGAGAGGACTCCAATTAGACTAAACCCCAAGAATAACTCACCAAGGCAGACAATAGTTAAATTACCCAACTTCGAGGAAAAAAGAGAACAAAAGGCAGCCACATACGATGGTGCTTAGGCAATAATATGCTCAGACCTATCAGCAGAAACCATGAAGCGGAGAGAGTGGAGTAACATCTTCTGAAAGCTGAATGAAAACAAACAAACAAACAACTGCCTGAGAATCCTCTCTACCCTGCAAAACTATCTATTAAGATAGAGGGCGAGATAAAGTTTTCCAGGACAAGGAAAAACTCAAAGAATACACTGTAAAAAACCCAACCCTGTGGAAAATCCTTGTCACTCATTATGGGCTGAACACCAACATCCACCAAGCACAATCAGGAGACCACCATATAGTCCGACTCCATCCAGAAGCCAACACACTGATAACAATTACCAAGATAAGATGACCTCAGAGGGAAAAGAAGGCAAGAAGGAAGCCCCACACACAAACACAGCACACTGATATTAAGGGAGATAGGAAAACACCCAACATAAAAGGTATGAGATGACAGCAATTAATCCACAGATCATGATAATAACTCTGAATGTCAATTCATCCATTAAATGACAAAGGCTAGTAGACGGGATCAGAAAACATAATCTATCAATCTGTTACCTGCAAGAGACACATCTTAAGCTGCAGACAAAAAATAGACTAAGAATAAAAGGTGGAAATATACTAGGCAAATGGCAAGTTATAAAAAGCAGGGGTTGCAATCCTAATATCCAATAAAATTGACCTCAAGATGCAAACCATCACAAGAGACAAGGAGGGCAAATATATCTTGCTCAAAGTATCAGTGAACGAGGAACCAGTGAGCATAATAAATATATACACACCTAAGGAGAAACCCGCAAAATTTGTCAAACTATTCAAAAGTTGAAAAAGAAATCACAGATTCAACAATCATACACAGTAAGTGATTTTAATACACTGTTATCAGAGATAGATATATCACTAGGAAAGAAGCTCATCAAGGAGGGTACAGAGCTAAACACTACAATTAGGCAACTGGGCCTGGTAGGCATTTATAGAGCTTTTTATCCAAATGCAAAAAATTCACATTCTTTTTAAGTACACATAGTTCATTTTTGAAAATAGACTACATGCTGGGGCACAAGTTGAGCCTGAGTAAATTCAAATACATGGAGATTACTCAGACGACCTTCTCTGATCACCAGTTTGTAAAGCTGGATATCAACAAAGGACCACCAGAAACACAAGGGCAAACTCTTCACCTTTTTTGAAACGAGAAAACCCCTCTACACTTGAGTGTTTTTCCCACAGCACTGTCCTTGTAAGCTGTGTTAACATCACAACAGTTTCTGCGGCATTTTTCCCTGAGCAGGAAACAAAATTTCATAGTGCACACTCTTCTCTTAAAACGGCTATCACAAAAAACAAGGTTCAAGCAAAACTGCTTTTATGAAAAAATTCACAGTGACCAGAGAGAATCTTCCCAGGCAATACCACTGGGTGCACTAACTCAGAGCGAATTGCTTGATGTTG
>NW_022111372.1:78618623-78624404 GCF_000313985.2 Echinops telfairi
CACAATTGATGTGTGTATGGATTATGATAAGAGTTGTATGAGCCCCTTATAGGATGATTTAAAAAAAAAAAGAAAGCTCCACTCAGCAGAGCTTTTTTCTTTTGAGTATCCCCTCATATTTATAAACTTCAGCTCCACTGCTATTACTAAGTGCGTTTATGCTAAAGGTCATGATTCTTGGTCTGTATTATTTCTACTTTATAGTTGTCCTCTTTTCTTTTTACTAAGAATCTATAACTCCTTGTTGGTCTCCATGGCCTGCTCTGACTCATTTTTCAAAAATGCTTGCACAAGGTTTGGGCTGTCTTTAGTGATGACAGGCTGGATGGTAACGTGCTCCTGAGTCTCCTGTTCTACAGTGGATCTTTTGAGGTGGGGAGATGTGATTACACAGAGACATGGCACTAGGAGTTTGGCTCAGACCTTATGGCAACATCCACCTCTGGGAAGGCTCCTGCCTGTCCCTCTGTCTGTCTGCTCCTCCCATAGCCTTCTCTCCGTGCTTTCCCTTTTGTACATTTGGCTGTAATTTTCTGTGGCTTTTTAACTTAGATGATGATGATAATTGCTAATGCCAAGTCAACTCAGACTCCTGGTGAGCCTACAAACAACAGAACGAAGTATTATCCATCTTGAACAATCCTCACATTCACTGGCACATCTGAGTCCATTTTTCGTGGTTGTTATCCAATCCCTCTCACCAAGGATCTCCTGTGCCCTCACTACTTTACCAAACATAATGTCCTCCTTCAATGATTGTTCCATCCTGATGGCATTGCCAAAGCAGGCAAATGTTCTATTATGATCCAAAAAACTTTCATTAACTCTTTATCAGAAGCAGATTGCCAGGCCTTCTTCCCAGTTTGTCTTAGTCTTAGGCCCACTGAATCCTCTCCATCATGGGTGACCTTTCTGGCATTTGAAATACTAGTGGCATAGCTTCTAGCCTCAGAGCAACACGAAAGCTATTACATTATGGCAAACTGACAGATGAGGATTTTTACCTGTAGGAAGTGTAGAAGTAGAAATCTTTTTCAAATGCAGATTTTTCAGGACCACCCAAAGAATTCATATTTCATGAGTATGGGATGTGTGTTGGATGTCTTTGAGTTGGCTCTGACTCATAGCTTGCTCAGACCTGCATCATCCTCACCATTGTTATATTCTAGTTCATTTGGCACCCAATGCGCTAATCCATTTTGTTGAGGGTCTTCTTCCTTTTTCCAACCTCTACTTCATCAAGAATGATGTCCTTTTTCCAGGAACTGGTATCTCCTGGTAGTATGTCAGAAGTGCATGAGAAAAAGTCTCAGGAGCAGTCTGCCTGTATTTCCTCCAGGACAAATTTGTTTGCTCTTCAGGCAGTCCATGGGACTTTCAATATTCTTCACCAGCACCATAGTTGAAATGTATTCATTCTCCTTTGCCCTTCATTATTCAGTCCAACTCCCACATGGAAACAAGGCAACTGAAAATACCATGATTTGGTTCAGGCATATTGTCTGATGTCTTCAAAGTGACATCTTTGCCCTTTCAAACTTAATAGATCAGATTTGCCCAATGAACCATAGATTTGCCCAGTGCAAGATGTCATTTGATTTCTTGACTGTTGTTTCTTGACTGATGCTTCCATGAGCCACCACCCATTGGATAATTGCTCTGAGACTTAAAGCAACAACACCAATATTTCAAATACCAGCAGGGCCCTTCCAACCAGAGGGGCTCATCTTCTGGGATGATACTTGTCAATGTTCTGCTACTATTCAAGATTCTTAATGGCTAATGGACAAGCTATTCCTTCTCCTCAGCTTGTTCTTAATCTGACATTTCTGTTCAAACCTGTTCACTACGGGTGACCCTACTGTTATTCAAAAAGCCAGTGGCATTGATTTCAGCTTACAGCCACAGGCAAGACACCACAGTAAGACAAATAGACAGATGAGTGACAGGACGTGAGACAGGGTATGATAACTAGAGAATTAAAATTTCCATTTAAAATAAGATTTCAGGTGATTCTGGAGTGCATGGACAGAAAGCCATACTGAGTAATTTCGGCTTCCTAGCTCTTTTATGAATTAGTCTAGCTAGTTTTCTTGGCAAAGGGAAGCAGGAATAAGGTCACAGGTGGCATCTAACCATTGAATGGGTGTTAGTAAAAACAGAGTGGTTTTCTGGGTTTCTTTCAGGCTTTAGAAATCAGCGCAACAATACAGAGTGGACATGAGACTTCAGGTGAATTAATTAATTCTGACTTGTCTTCTGAGAATCTGGACTGAAGCAGAGAATTAAAAGGCCTGTGTCTGACTCAAGGAGCCCTGGGGGCATGCTTTGGGCTGCTAACTGCAAGATCAGCAGTTTGAACCAGCCAGTTGCTCTGAGGGAGGATGATGATGATGATGCTTTGCTCCCATAAAGCTCTGCAGCCTGTGAAACCTACAGGGCAGGTCTACTCTGTCCTAGACGGTCACTGTGAGCTAAATCAACTCAATGGCAGTCTGCTGACTATCTGAGACAGTTGCTGACTCAACAGCAGTGCAGTGTGAGCACTATTTAATCCCAGTCTAGGTGATGAGAGCCGGGACAGGCAAACATCTAAAGCATTTTAAACCAGATACCAAAGTTCTGCTCCTGTGATCAAGTAGCAATTGAGAAATGAAATGACTCTTCCAAGCAAGGAGAACAGTATAGTGAAGGAATAAGGATTAAGAGAAGCTGACTTTTTCAATGTTGCTGATTAAAAAAAAGCATATGCTAAGAAAAACTTACCATGTTAGGTCATAATTTCTTGATAGTAATTGCCTTCCACGTGTTGTACAACTCGTACCACTATCCATTTTTCAAAATGTTATTCATCACCATGACCATAAACTAAATATCCCTTAAACAATAACTACCCATTCTCCCTGTGTCCAGCCCTGGTAACCCCTAATACATTTCTACCTCTATGCATTTGCTTATTTTAGATATATTTTATATGAGTGTGTTCATACAATATTTGTCCTTCTTTGTCTGATTTATTTTGTTGCTGATTTGATGTAGGGGATTTTCTTTTCTTTCTTTTTTTTTGACAAAGATGTGTTAAACAGTTTCTGGCATTAAAATGCTTGAGTCATAGTTTCATGGGTTGAGGGCATTCTGTGGCTACCCTTGGTGCCTTTGCTATGTAAGGAATTTCAGTACTGGAAATCCTTGGCATACAAAGTGCATCACTTTGTGAAGACTTAAAACAATTCTCTTGAGAGACACAGAATGAAGTTCTGGTCAACTTAATGTGGGCTGCCTCACTTAGTCTCACCAGGGTGCCCATCGGTCACCTTGCCTTTAGACCATGGACTCCTCACAAATTCTCTACAAGCCTAGCTCCCTTGTGCTAGGTCATGAACTTCACATCAGTTAACTCTCTCTCATCTCATCTTTTCCTCTAGTCCCCATGAACCAGGTTCATGAGTGTCAGTGGCCAGACTCAACCTGTCTCTCTATTGCTGCTTTTCTCCAACTTCTATTGACAACATTGAGAAGGATGGACATGCCAGGCCACCTAATTGTATACATGTGTAACATGTAATAGACCAAGCATCAGTTATTTAAACAGAGCAAGGGGAGACTGCATGATTTAAAACAAGGAAAAATGTATTCCAGGGTTGTTATTTTTTCACAGTACGTATTCCATCTGTATGTCACTCTGTTGTTAGGTGCTATCAGTCCGTTCCAACCCATAATGACCTCACAACAGAACAAAACACTGCCCGGTCCTGTGCCATCTCATAAAGTTCCTATGCTTGAGTTTATTGTTGCAGGCACAGTGTCACCTCTCTTCCTAGAAAGCAGATCTTCCGCAGGCACAGTTCTAGTTCCCCTGCCAGCCCCGCACCCAAGGGGCCTATCTTCCAGCACGATAGCTGACAATGTTGTTTCCATTCATTAGGCCTTCAGTATCTGACAATGTTTCAAAGCTATGCATAAGGTTTAAGCGGCTCCTTCCACTGAAGTGGGGTGCTGAATCCTTCTTTGTTGTCTGTTCTTCGTCTGAAAGCTCTGATGAAAAGTGCTCGCTTTGGGTGACCCTGCTTCATGTGAAATACCAATGACATAGCTTCTGGCATTACAACAATTACACTGCCAGACAAGTGTATGCTAAGCAAATAATCTGAGAAGCTGAACTGTATGAATAAGAATTTGGCATCAGCATCAGAGGAGGCTCATTAACAACCTGGGATATGCAGATGATACAACCTTGCTTGCTGAATGCCAAAAGGACTTTAGGCACTTACTCATGAAGACAAAAGACTATAGCTTTCAGAATGGATCTCCACTCAATGTAAAGAAAACATATACCCTCACAACTGGAACAGTAGAGAACATCATGATAAATGGAGAAAAGATTGAAGTTGTCCAGGATGTCCATTTACTTGAATCCACAATCAAGTTCCCTACAAACAGCAGTCAAGAAATCAAAGGATATATTGCATTGTGCAAATCTGCTGTACAAGATCGATTATAAAATGTTAGACAGCAAAGATGTCATTTTGAAGATTAAGGTATGACTAATCCAAGTCAAGCTAAGCTTTGTAAGCCTGTGAAATTTTGAGAATGAATAAGGAAGGCCAGGGAAGAATTAATGCATTTGAATTATTATGTTGGCAAAGAATATTAAAAATACCATGGACTATCAGAAGAGCAAACAAAGTGGTCATGGCAGGAATCTAGTCAGATTGTTCCTTAGTCATCGTAAGCATGGAAAAGCTTCATCACACGTGCTTCAAATGTGTTATCAGGAAAGACCAATCCATGGAGGAGAACCTTATTGTTGGTAAAGGAGATCGTGAACACCAGGAGGCCCTCCATGAGATATGTTGACACAGGAGCTGCAGTGTCATGTACAACAATTGTGAGGATGGCAGGGTTTGGTAGTGCTTTGTTCTGTTGTATGGTGGTGGTGGTGGTGGGGTCATGAGTCATAGCACACTTGATAACACCTAACAACAACAGTGCGAGAAAAGGCTTAAAGCCTTTTCAGTGATTTCAAATCTGCACACGTAACAAGTGAAGATGATGTGATTAAGAATATGTTGTAAATAGGGGTTGATATATTGAGGTCAGATTTACATAATATTAAAGAGCAAGTAAGAGTTGTTTGTAAGTCAAAAATTCCTAGCCTGGCGCTGACTATATTGTTGTAAATTCTTTTTTTTTTTTTCCTACTGAGAACCTTTATCCTCTCATTTCCCCAGTTGAAAACTCATGGAATTAAAGATAGGGTACTTTCTGGTGCAGAAGTAAAAATGTCCAGGGAGAATGAATGCAAGTGCATTTCCTCCCCAACAGTGTTATTAGCATATAATCTACCTATAATATAATTGAATAGTTCAATTGTTCAATCACATAAAGGGGAATTGTACAATCACCACCATATCAGTCTTAAAGAATTACTCCCCACTTCCTCCATGGTTGAATCACGTTTAAAATGAGTTGTGCAATTACAATTAATGCGAGTGAATTTTTGAAGTTAAAGTAAAAGTGCTGTTGAAGTCACTTGATTTCAACTCTATTCTTTGCTTACTGGTGGAAATGGGAAATGGAATTGGTGAGGCTATTACAGTTCATGAAGTCACTTGACAGTCTATGTCTCCATCATGCAAATTAGTTACTGTATTAGTCTGGGTACTTAGGAGAAACAAATCTACAGCAACTCATGTATAAGAGAGAGTTTTATGTAAAGAAAATGTGCATCATGAAAACATCCCAACCAAATGCTGCCCAAGCCCACAAGTCCAACATTAA
>NW_022111372.1:78628988-78634835 GCF_000313985.2 Echinops telfairi
TCGTACACGGTAGGAAGTAGAGTGACGGATTTTCCAGATATTTCCAACAACATCTCTTTCCATTTAAGAGTAAAAGATCTCTTTAAAGTTTTAAAATGCAAAGATGTCATTTTGATGTGTACAGTGCAGCTTACCCAAGTTATAGTCACTTTTCAGTCACTTCAAATGCATACAAAACATGTGCAATGAGAAAGAAGACAGAAGAATCTGTAATTTACATGGTGGTGTTGGTGAAGAATATTGACTACACCTTGGATTTCCAGAAGAACGAACAGACCAGCTCTGGTAGTTACATAATCTGTTTTCAACTTGAGACTTAAGGGTGAAGGGGTGGAGTTTACCCTGTCAATCAGATTGCAGCTTGATGACCTCATTTGGAGGCACTAAGGAGATAAATAGCTCACTGGAGGAGGGGCACATACGCACTCCCTGTGAGACATTCCTGTGGACAAGACACATGACATTCCCGTGACATTCCAAGACACATGGAGCTATGCTAGAGTCCTGGATCTGAAAGAGCCATGTGGAGACCCCTGCTAGCACTGAGATACTTCCACTGCTGCTGGATCCACAAGACTTTCCATCCACTGACCTGTGATCTTTCTGCATTCAGTAGTATTGCATGGTTGCGTCAGTCTAAAGAGGAAGTTTTGGATTAGTATTGGCATATGTGGTCATATTGAATTTATGGAGTTAATCTGGACTGGGCTGGGATGTTTTCTTACTGTACAATTACTCTTGGATATGAAGCTCTTTCTTATACACATATGAGTCTCCCTGGACTTGTTTCTCTAGTCTACCCAGACTAACATGCCAGCCTTAGATAAAATACAAGGGAATGTTCCTTAGAAGCAAGTATGTAGGGACTTAATTGCTTTAGATATGTCATCAAGAAAGACCAGTCACTAGAAAAGGTCATCATGCTATGATAAAGTTTACCTGTCCGCTTAGAGTTGCTGAGTTACTGACTTATGTATTATGACGAATACATTAGTAGAGAACCATAGGAGAGAAAGGATTTCTTGAGAACCTTGCGGGTCAGCAGTACTAGTGTTAGTCTTTGTGTTAGTCTGGGTCTTCCAGGAAGCAGGAACCAAGGCAGGATTACGTGCCCAAGTATTTTATAAGGGAAAATGACTTCAAAAATGGTCAGAGAGCCAGGAGATGATAAGCGAGTCATCAGATTGCAGTTGCAGATCTGATTCCTGATGGAGGAAAATGGGGGGAAGGATGGAAGGAGAATCACAAACCACTGTGCAGTCAAAGGGAAGTCCAGGGAGGCCATCAGGGAATCTAGTGCTTCCAGGAATGCCTTCACATCCTTGCCACAGTCAGCTATTGGCTGGGAGCTGTCAGTGGGAAACTAGGTGGATTTCAGAGTGTATCAATGGAGTCCCCTGGTGAACTATGTATGTTCCCCAGAGTTGGAGGTCTGTGAGGTACATTCTCATGGCCACCACATCTTTCATTCATTTTTACCCCCACCTCACTGTTTATTCAGTTGGTATAACTTGAGCACTTAAGATGCATTGAAAAATTCCTAGGTGGTACAAATTATTAATATGCTTGCCCGCTAATCAAGAAATTGAAGGTCTGGTCCACACAGACATATTATAGAAGAAAGGCCTGGTGATTTATTTCTTAAAAATCAGACATTAAAAGCCCAATGTAGCACAGTTCTCCTCTGACAAAAATGAACTCTCCTTGATTCTGAGTTGACTGGATTACAGTGATTTTAATTACTTAAAGAGTATGTGCTAGGCACCTTTATGGACACTAGAGATATAGTAATAAATAAGACACTCAAGGTCCCTAACTTCGTGAAATTTTTTCTAATGGGATAATGACAAATTTCCATTTGACTCTATTGGATTTATGTTGGTCTCTCATAGATTTATATATTCTTTACTCTTTCATATCCATATTGTATATCCTGTATTATCTCTGGTTTGATTGCTATGCTCCACCATCACATTTAACTATCCTGGATCAGGGATCAATTCCCAATAATTGAAGTTCAGCGTTATTCCTGAGAGCATCAGTGCCCTCTATCCATCTATGGCCGCTGCCTAGAAAGTCTTCATTACCAAGATCATCTCCTAACACTTGGGAAAAGGTAAAGTCCCTTTCCTCGGCATGAACTTCCCGCTTGAATATCCTCCAGCTTGATTATACCCTTGACCTCAGCCCTAACTGTGTTCTAGCTGTATCTTGAGCATGCCAGGTCAAATCTCTCCTCAGCACATTTTATCTGCCTGGAATGTTCTTCCTCTGGCTTCAAAATCCTTGTCTTCAGACCTCACCCGGAATATCATTTCCTCTGAGAAACCCTTCCTGACCATTCCATTTAAAGTGGCTGCTTTTTATTTATCATGTAACCTATTCTAATTTTCTTATTAGAATCTGATTTGTATTTTCATCCCTCTGATTCATGTTTTTATTCACAAATAGAATTGAAATTTTGAGAGAGCAGTTCTATAGTCTAGCTTATTAGCCACTGAATTTATAATCTAGAGCAGTGTTTCCCAAAGTGTGTGATAGCACCCCCACCCCCACCTAGGGGGAGCTAGAATTATCCAGGTGGACTGCAAAAGAGATGCCCACACTTCACCCTGGATATCAACATTTCTCATTCCCATGGGGCACTGAGTACGGTTTTGTTTTTTTCCCAGCAGAGGGGGCAGTAGACCAAATAAGCTTGGGAACCTATAATCTAGAGCAGAAGTTGGCAAATTTTGAGATGGAAGACACAATCCTGTCCCTCACATCAATTTAAAAATCATTCAAGAACCATAAATATATTTTTACAAACAAATGAAATCAACAATTTCCGATTCATATCCTTTCAAAATTTCCAACTTTACTTCAGAGCCATGTAGGACTCCCGACCTGCAGTTTGCCAACCTTTGATGTGGAGCATAGAATCCATAAGGCTCCTGCCACTAGGTGGGTTCTGACTCATATCAACTCAATATAGGATTTCCAAGACTAAATCGTTAGAGAGCCTCATCCTTCTCCCTTGGAGTAACCGGTGGGTTAGCCACCCAATGTCTAACCCCTAACACCAACAGGGCTCCTTGAAAACTCCGAAAAACTCCAACCAACTCACTGCCATTGAGTCGATATCGACTCATCGAGACCCTACAGGACAGGGTAGAATGGCCCCTGTGGGTTTATGAGACTGTACCTCTTTGTGGGAGTAGAAAGCCTTGCCTTTCTCTCTTGGTGGTTTTGAACCACTGACCTTGCAGTTAGCAGCCCACTATGCCACCAGAGTTCCTCCTTTACGGCCTAGAAAAGTCCTATTAAAAAATAAAAAGCAAAATAGATTCAGTTGTTGACTCATGGAGACCCCGTAAGTGCCAGAGTAGAACTGTGAACCCTTTGGTTTTCGGTGGCTGATTTTGTGAAACGGACCTTCAGACTTTTCTTTCCCAGGACCTCTGGGTTGACCCAAACCTCCAGCTTCTGGTTAGCAGCCAAGTGCATTATTTGATTGAACTACTCATGGATTCCTCCTATTAAATAAGGCCAACAATGTTTCTTATTGAATGAGTGGAGGTAAATGGTTGGATGACGGTTTGTTTTGGGACTAAAGAAAACTTTCATCAAGCCATTTGGCTCCTAAATTTACACAGAAAAAAACCATTTCTAACTTATCATCAGAGGACAGGGATCCTTGGAGGTTGAGACCTTCAAGCTTCTTCCTTGGGCAGGATGTCCCAAATTTAGCAATTTGGGACATCCCCCTAGTTCTCCCCCCCACCCCCCCCACCCCCAGCTGTTTGGGTCAATCTGGTCACTTATTGTAAAATCACCTGGAAATTTCCCTTAACAAGTCTGGTTAGATCTCTTGAGAAAACTACCTTAATCTAACTTTCCCTTTTCAGTTAGCTACTAACTGAACACTTCCTACATGGTGGAAATTGTGTTTGTTGTTGAAAATTAGAGTTCAATAAGTAAGTCCCTTGCTCTTAAGAGAGCTACCATGTACTCAGGGAAGCATGCTATAAAATGAAACGTGGGACTGTGACGATACAGGGCATGAAAGCCGGAGGAATGCTTCCTCAACAGCGAAACATTTGCTCTGGGCTTTAAAGAACTGACAAGAGTTTATAAAGCACAAACCACGAAGAGGCTGTTCCAGAGAGGAAAGCATAAAGAAAGACAAGTCTATGGAGAAGTAGGGTTTTCACCTCCCATCAAGAGTTGTAGTGCCAGAACTCTCAGGGGCACTTCTCTGTCCTGTAGGGTCGTCAGGAGTCAGCGACAACTTGGTGTCAGTGAGTTTGGCTTGGTTTTCATGATGAGTTCAAGAACAGGGTGGCTAGAATATAGGGTGCATGGACGTGAGACTCAGAAGGAAACCAGACTGAACTGGTTGGATAATGGTGGATTACAAAATGTCTAAAGGCCAAATGAGTTATTTTGGACATTATTCTGTAATAGTAGCCAGGCTTAGAAAGGATTTTGAGCAGGAGAGAGACAATTTCAGGATGGTGTTTAACAAACATTGTGAGGCTTGGAGGAAATAATAGATGAAACACTCACTCACTCACTCACTCACTCACTCACTCACTCACTCACTCACCCACTCATGGCCATTGGGTCAATTCTGTCTCATAATGACCCTGTAAGACAAAACAAAACTTCCCCTTTGGGCTCCCAAGTTTGTAAATATTTAAGGATCAGAGCACCCCATATTTTTCTCATGATGTGGCTGATGGGTAGAAGGCCAACCCATTGCCCACTACACCACCAGGTTGCTTATGGACTAAAAGAGATCTTTAAAAAATGGTTTTGATAATTGTAAGTAAAATACTAAGGAGTACACAGTGTAAATGCCTATTTGGATCAGTTCAATAAATACAACAACCTTTTATAATAAAAGTGATGCAAATCTATAGTAGAAAAAAGATATAGATGAGCAATAAGAAAAACAAATCACCCATATTCCCATTATCCAGAGATAGCTAGAGTTATATGTGTAAACCTATGTGTGTACATATTGGGGACAGTTATTCTGTGGACTTGTTTTGTACATATTTTGTACATATGCTTTCTTGCTCTATCATATATCATGAGCATCATTCTACCTCATATCTAAAACATATTGACTTTATTATTTTAGTGACTACTTATCCATCATGGTTGGTGAAGTAGAAGGTCAAAGAGGATTGGCACAATAGCTACAATGGGCTGGACCATGCCAGCGATCTTGAGGATGATATTGGCCTGGGCAAAGTTATATGCGGTTGTATATAAAGGTGCTAAGAGTCTGAATCAACTTGACAACAGCTCTCCCTCCCCTCTCGCTTCCCTCCCTCCTGACCTCTCTCCCTCCCATTCTCTCTCCCTTCCTCCTGACCTTTACATTGGGCTAGTGTATCCTAACTTAATTAATTTCCTATATTAAGATTATTTTATATTTGGTAAGAGAAACCCAGTGGAAAGTGGGGAAAGATCCATGGACTAAACCTCAGGGCAAGTGGAAAATTTTGAAGATTTTCAAGGAGGGGACTAACACGACTGGGTACTAGCTGGGCACCAAATTTCAAGCTCAGCTTTTCAAAGAGCCTGTAGCCTGATAAACTTGAGATAGGACTGATGTTCGACTCTTGGGGGTTTCCCTGCATTCAGGGATCTCAAATGACTTAGTTGTTCTTATCTGCCTGTTGCCATGGCAGGGACTTGGCGTCTAACACAGAGCTGCTCTGATTTTGGCAAAGATGGCTGGAGGCCAGGGGTACTCCTGGGCCCTGGGTTTTCAAGCTCAGCAGTAAGCCATCAGACGAGATGATGCCAAACTTGCTGGACTAGCTACCCTTTGAGGAAAATGTTGTTGAG
>NW_022111372.1:78635201-78645080 GCF_000313985.2 Echinops telfairi
CACCCTGGATTCCCTGTATTTCCAGTTCCTATCTGTACCAGTGTACATCCTCTGGTCTAGCCAGACTTGCAAGGTAGAATTCATATCATAATAGCGGGAGCGGGGAGGAAACATTTAGGAACCAGAGGAAAGTTGTACTTTTCATCATTGCTACATCGCCTTCTGACTGGCTCATCTCTTCCCCGAGACCCCTCTGCAAGGGGATCGCCAGTGAGCTCACATTTCACATATATGCATATTTATTTTTAAAACGATATTCAGGTTCTACTGTACTGGGATATCTGATGCACCATAAAATATACAACCGATAGAATTTTTTTGCATGACAACAGAAGTAAAACATTCTCAAATAAAGCCTTTTTTGCTTTCAGTTAAATGTTATTATTCATATAACATGTAAAAGGATGATGCATGATGAATACTTTATGGAGATAAATGTGGCGAAACTATGCTTCTGTAAGTTTTTATTTTCTTTAATCTCAGTTTAAGACTTTGATATTTATGAATTCTGGTTCAAGTTCAGTTAATTTTGATATTTACTTTTTAATGACTATCAAAATGAAAGCGATGTTACAGAGAGATATGTTGAAGAAGGGTTAGAAGAAGGGTTCAATTGGATGTACTTTGTAAATCATGATGTTTATTTTGTAGTTCTATCCACCACTTTGTGTAAAGGTTTTGGTTGAAATTTAGCTAGTAAATTTCTATCTCCTTTAATGTCAATTAGTTGTAACTTTATTTTTAAAAACTGTGTTAAGGCCACCATGGCTCTTCATTTGGAGAACTTTTAAGCAGGCTAGAAGAACAGTTTTTACTTAGGACAATTTAAGCAACATGCAAGTGAGACACATTTCCAGACATTTCTTTACAGAATACTCTCACCACACTGTGCGTGTTTAATTATTTATATTTTAATTTACAGAACATTTTCCCATATGTTTTCAAAGTTTCACTTTTACCTTGAAGGATAGATTATTAAAAAAAACAAAACAGCACCACCAAAAAAACCTATTAGGTAGTATAAACTGACAGTCACCGACATCACAGAAAATAGCAAATTTCGAAGATTGTTTTTTATAAAGGAAAAATAAGTGTGATACTTAAAAATTTGTGTCTACATGAACACCCCACCTTTCTCCCCCAGAAGAATTCACTTAAGGGGACAGCACTGAAGCTACAGCTCAGGCAGAGGGGCATGTCTGAGCAGAGCACACAGGAACAAAGAGGGAAGGAGAGAGAGTGAAACATATCCTGGTCCACTAAGCCCTGGGGATGATATTCCTCTTCAGAGCAGCCAATGCACAGAGAGGACCATAGGGCCAGTCCCACCAAGAGGCAGGACCTCCCTCATTGAACCATAGTGATACGGGGACAACAGTGGAGACACAGTGTGGGAATTGTGCCCGATCTGACTCCACCACATCGGGGTGAAATGCTAAGGGCTTGTAACAGAGCAACAAAGTGAGCAAAGTAATGAAGTCCCCAGGGAATGTCAAAAATAGAATTTAGGGCAAGGGCATGGCACCCCATAAGACTGGACTGAAACCCCCTCTAAAGGGCCACAAGCAGACCTGGAACTATTTATAGGCTTTTCTTTTTTTGTCATTTTTTTTCTTTTGTTGTTTAGTTTTACTCTGTCTTATTTTTGTGCTTATTATTGTCTCTGTGTGTCTATCGAGATAAGATAGGCAGGATAAACAGTCCAGAGGGGAAAAAAAGGGACCAACAGTTCTGGGGGGACATAGGAGAGGGGGAGGTGGGGGAAAGGAAGTGTGTGTTAAAAAAACCCAGGGACAAGGAACAACAAGTGATCTAAAATCCATGGCGAGGAGGGCGTAAGATGTCTGATAGGGCTTGATCAAGGGCAATGTAACCAAGAGGAATTACTGAAATCCAAATGAAGGCCGAATATGATAGAGGAAAACAAGAGGAAAATAAAAGGAAATAGAGGAAAGAACTAGGAGGTAAATGGGCATTTATAGAGGTCTAAATATAGGCATGGACATATGTAAATATATTTATATATGGTGACAGGGAAAATATCTATGTACATATGTTAAGTATTAAGGTAGCAGACAGACATTGGGCCTCTACTCAAGTACTTTCTCAATGCGAGAACACTTTGTTCTGATAACCTGGCATTTCGTTATTATCTTCCCTACACGATGACTGAAGACAAAATGGTGTACAAGCAAATGTGATGAAGAAAGCAGGTGGTTCGAGGCTATCAAAAGACATAGGATCTGGGGTCTTAAAGGCTTGAAGATAAACAAGCAGCCATGTGGCTGAGAAGCAACAAAGTCCACATGGAAGAAGCACACCAGACTGTGTGATCATGAGGTGTCCATAAGATCAGGTATCAGGCGTCAAAGACCGAGAACAAAAAAATCATATCATTGTGAATGAAGGGGAGTGCAGAGTGGAGACCCAAAGGCCATCTGTAGGCAACTGGACATCCCCTTACAGAAGGGTTTCAGGGAGGAGACGAGCCAGTCTGGGTGCAGTATAGCACTGATGAAAAGTACAACTTCCCTCTAGTTCTTTAATGCTTCCTCTCCCCCCACCTTGGCCCACTATCATGATCCCAATTCTACCTTACAAATCAGGCTAGACCAGAGGATGTACACTGGTACAGATAATAACTGGAAACACTGGGATTCCAGGACAGATAACCCCCAAAGTAGCGATACTAAGAGGGTTAAAGGGAAGGTGGGAGGAGAAAGGGGGAACTGATCATAATGATCTACCTATAAGCCCCTCCCAGTGTGACAGACAACAGAAAAGTGGGTGAAGGGAGACATTGGTCAGTATAAGATATGAAATAATAAAATTTATTAATTATCAAGTGTTCACGAGGAAAGAACAGTGGGGGAGGGAGGGAAAAAATGAGGAGCTGATACCAAGGTCTCAAATAGAAAGAAAATGTTGATGGCAACAAATGTACAAATGTGCTAGACACAATGGATGTATGCATGGATTGTGATAAGAGCTGTACAAGCCCCCAATAAAATGATTAAAAAAATTTGTGTCAACTTGACAGGGCCAGGATTCTCAATAGTTTGGTAGTTAATACTTAGTAACATCCCCTGACCACTTTAGAAGACTTCATTCGAGTATTGAAAAGCAGGATGCTATTTTGAGGACTAAGGTGTGCTTGACACAAGCCATGGTGTTTTCTGCATGTGAAAGTTGGAAAATGAATAAGGAAGATGGAAGAAAATCAAGGTTTTTGAATCGTGGTGCTGAAGAATACGGAAAGTACCATGGATTGCTAAAAGGACAAACAGATCTTTCTTGAATGAAGTACTGCCAGAGCGTTCCTTAGAAGCAAAGATGGTGAGACTTCATCTTACATACTTTGGATATGTTGTCAGGAAAGACCAGTCCTAGGAGGAAGGACATCATGGAAATAGGAAGGCCCAATGAGAAAAGAAGAAGGCCCTCAATGAGAAAGGTTGACACAGTGGCTGCAACAATGGGCTCAGACATAATGGCGGTGTTTCACTCTGTTGTAAACAGGTTGCTATAAGTCAGAACCAACTTGATGGCACCTTACAACAACAACAACAACACTAACCCCAACCCTGTGACTTGACTAACACAATGTATTCAGAGCCAGTTGGTTCAAACTTCAATAATGTGATAAGGTTATGGTGGAGAAAACACTCAAATTCAGATCTTTTTCTTCTTCTTTTTTTTAAAACAAATCATTTTATTGGGGGCTCATATAACTCTTATCACAATCCATCCATCCATCCATTGTGTCAAGCACATGTGTACGTTTGTTGCCATCATCTTCAAAACATTTTTTTTCTATTTGAGTCCTTGGTATCAGCTCCTCATTCTCCCCCTCCCCCGCTCCCTCCTTTGCTCAAGAACACTTGATAAATTATAAATTATTATTATTTTTTGTATGTCTCCCTTTCCCCCACTTTTCTGTTGTCTGTCCCCCAGGGGGTTATTGTAGATCATTGTGATTGGTTCTCCTTCCACCTTTCCCTTCCCTTCCTGGTATCTCTACTCTCATTATTGGTCCTGAGGGGTTTATCTGTCCTGAATTCCCTGTGTTTCCAGTTCCTATCTGTACCAGTGTACATCCTCTGGTCTCACCTGATTTGTAAGGTAGCATTAGGATCATGATAGTGGAGGAAGGAAGCATTAAAGAACTAGAGGAACGTTGCATGTTTCATCGGTGTTATACTGCACCCTGACTGGCTCGTCTCCTCCCCGTGACCCTTCTGTAAGGGGATGTCCAGTTGCCTACAGATGGGTTTTGAGTCTCCATGCTGCATTCCTTCTCATTCACAATGATATGATTTTTTTGTTCTGGGTCTTTGACGCCTGATACCTGATCCTATTTACACCTCATGATCACACAGGCAGGTGTGTTTCTTCCATGTAGGCTTTGTTGCTTCTCAGCTAGATGGCCACTTGTTTATATTCAAGCCTTTAAGACCCCAGATGCTATATCTTTTGATATATCTTAGCCAGGCACCATCAACTTTCTTCACCACATTTGTGTATGCACCCATTTTGTCTTCATCGATCGTGTTGGGAAGGTGAGCATCATGAAATGCCTCAAATTCAGATCATAGCCTTGATGCATTTACTTGAAAGGATGTTTTCTTGGGCTCCTGACCTGCTTCTAATATAAGTGAATGTTGTGGGAAAATTTCCTAGATTTTTCCTATATCTTGCTCCTGCATCTGTTCCATTGACTTCTGGAACTTTGGACTTTAGCCAATGGCCTGTCATATTGCTTCCCAATCCTAAGGATCATCAACAGCCTGCATCTGATCTGCTAATCTTGGATTCATTTGTCTCTGCAGCCAGCAGCCTTTGATCTCCCTGCTGATTTGGGTGCATCAGCCCCTGCAGTTATTCCAGTCAGGAGAATCCTCCAGCCTAACATCAGACCCACTAGGATCTTGCCTGGGCTTGTTCCGTTTTATGATTGTATGAACTATTTTCTTGGTATAAATTTCTCTCTCTGTAGACACATATAAACACAACTGATTTTGCTTCTCTAGAGAACCCAGCCTAAGGCAACTAGCTTAGCTTCAATTTCAAAAACTCCAGTATTTTCCCATAAAATAATAATCAAATCTCTTTGTGGCAGTAAAGATATTCATAACACTTCTTGTATTGTAAAGCATTATATATGTGCCATTTTTCTAAATTCACAAATCAGTGACACTTTTGTTGTTAATTTTCTTTGAGTCATTTTTGTTACAGAATAGAACTACACCACGGAGTTTTTGTTGCTGTAATCTTTAGTGAAACAGTTCAACAAGTCTTCCCCCTCCCCTTGAAAATCTGCAAGATGGGTTTGAACTACTTATGTTTTAGGTAGCAAGCAAATGCTTAATTGTGTCACCAGGGCTCCTGGGACATTCTATATCATAAACATTTGAATATGCTGCAATATTGTAAACCAAAACCAAAAGAGGGCTCACATTGGATTCCTCTGTGCTGTGTAAGTCCATTTTTCTTTTAGGACCAATCATCTACTTAGGCAATCAGTGACCTCTCAACCTTAGACTGAGGGGGGCCAGTGCTGGCCTATGTATTATAGTTTGTTGTTGAAAGCTGCTGCTAAGGTTGAGTTGACCCCTGACTCATGGTGGTTCTATGTCCAAGGGAATAAAATGATGCCCCGTCCTCTGCCAGAGGGTTTTCATTGGTTGGTTTTCAGAAGTAGGTTGCCAGACTTTTTTTCCTACACCGTCTTAGTCTGGAAGCTGAACTGTGTTCAATATCAAAATCAATTAGAATCCATCATGGACAGACAGACAGGTGATGGCTGCCCGAAGCTAACTGTATTCTCCAGCATGGAAAGTGAGGATTCTACCACTGACTCGCTAATGCCTCATCTCAACTCTCAAAGTTAGTTTATCTCTCGATCTTTTAACAAAAGCAATAGAATAGTGGTCCTGGGGAGGATGAATAAGTGATGCACAGAACGTCTTAGGGCAGTGAGCCTCTTTTGCATTATAGTGCAGTGATGGAAATGAGACACTATGCATTTGCTAAAATCCATAGGACCATACAACACAAAAGTGAACTTCAATGTGAACTCCAGACTTGCGTTCATAGAAACATACCAACATTGGTTCATCGATTGTAGCAAATGTGCAGGACTTAGGAGAAAGCACAGGGTTTCCTTCAACTCATAGTCAGTAACCTGTATGGTAGGTCCTGACAGGTCCTGGGGGCAACATAGCAAGTAAAATAGACAGGGCCCATGCTCTGACTCAGTTTTTGTTCCAATGGTGGAGGCAAGTGGGAACAAAGGATCATGCGTGCATGAGAGGAGATACTTGGCTTGTGATATGAAGACAAAATGAAAGTGAAGGTCAGGGTGCTGTGAGAGTGTTATGAGGGCCCGTGGAGTGGTCTTGGGGCTCAGGGGAGGCTTTCCTGAGGAGGAGCACTGAGGGAGCAGAATGAGGTGCCTGAAAATCATGTGAGTGTTGTGCATGGATGTGTTGTGTGGGGTATGTAGATGTGTGGTTACAGGTGGTGCGTGTGGTGGGGCATGTAGGTGTGTGAGTGTGGTGTGAGTGTGTATGGTGTGTGAGTGTGGTGTGGAGGCTTCAGGGAAGGGACTGGAGAGAGTTTATACAAAAGAAACAGAATCTGCAAAGGCATAGAGATGGGCAAGCATGAAACTTTCAAGAAATCATACAAGGACCAGTGTAGGTTGAGGGTAAGGATTATGTTTCAAGATGCGGCCGGGGGCTTGGCCAAGCTTGACAGCACATAGTTCTCATTCTGTGGAAAAGGGGAAGCTGCTGAGCAGACTGAAGTAAGGGGGTTAATTTCATGGGACCTTGTTTTAAGTCCCAGCCTCTCTGCATAGTAACCGCACAACCTTGGGCAAACTATCCAACCTCTCTCTGCATCAGATAATCTATCATAAAATTGAAATGGCCAGTATCTCACTGATGATGATGGTGTAAGAATTATACTTTGAACACAAGAGTCATTGGGCCAGTGCCCCAGGATAATAAAATGAGTATTTTGTCCTAGTCACACCAGCTCACTTCTAGCTCCACTGTGTTAGTCTGGGTAGACTAGAGAAACTAAATTCATATACACTCAAAATGTGTATAGGAAAGAGTTTTATATATAAGAGCAATAATATATATAATTTTTTGGGGGGGCTCGTACAACTCTTAGCACAATCCATCCATCCATCCATTGTGTCAAGCTCATTTGTATATTTGTTGCCATCATTATTTTAAAAACATTTTATTTCTACTTGTGGCCTTGGTATCAGCTCCTCATTTTTACCCTCCACCCCCACCTTCTCTCCCTCAAGAACCCTTGATAATTTATAAATTACTGTTATTTTTTCATGTCTTACACTGACCAATGTCTCCCTTCATTCACTTTTCTGTTGTCCATGCCCGTGGGAGGGGATTATATGTAGATCATTATGATTCATTCCCACTATCTCCCCCCACCTTCCCCTTCCCCTCCTGGTATGGCTATTCTCAATATTGGTCCTGAGGGCTTTATCTGTTCTGGATTCCCTGTATTTCCAGCTTTTATCTGTACCAATGTACTTCCTCTGGTCTAGCCGGATTTGTAAGGTAGAATTGGGATCATGATAGTGGAGGTGGGGGGTGAGTGGGGAGGAAGCATTAAAGAACTAGAGGAAAGTTGTATGTTTCATCATTGCTATACTGCACTCTGACTGGATTGTGTCCTCCGCGAGACCCTTCTGTAAGGGAATATCCAGTTGCCTACAGATGGGCTTTGGGTCTCCACTCCACACTCCCCCTCATTCACAATGATGTGATTTTTTGTTTTGGGTCTTTGATGCCGGATACCTGATCCTATCAACACTTCATGATCACACAGGCTGGTGTGCTTCTTCCATGTGGGCTTTGTCGCTTCTCAGCTAGATGGCCATTTGTTTATCTTCAAGCCTTTAAGACCCCAGACGTGAGCAATAATACATTGAGAAAACATTCCAGCCCAGATCAAGTCCAAAAGTCTGATATTAGTCCATATGTCTAATACCAATCTATAAAGTCCTCTTCAGACTCATGAAACACATACCAGGATGTTGAATGCAGGAAGATCACAGGGCTGTGGGTGGAAAGTCTTGTGGATCTAGTGGCAGTGGAATCATCTCAGCCCTGGTAGGGGTCTCCACATGGCTGCTTCTGCTCCAGGGTCTAGTGTAGCTTCATATGTCTTGTCCGCAGGAATGTCTCACAGAGAGTGAGCGTGTGTCTTGCCTCCAGCGCGCTATTTATCTCCTTAGCTCCTCCAAATGAGGTCATCAAGCTGCAACCTGGTTGACAGGCTACACTCCACCCCTTCACTCTTAAGTGCCAAATTGATAATAGATGATGTAACTACCACACCCACAAAGAGTGTATTTGTTCTCCCATTCAGCACCTGTAAGGAACATCATCTTGACCTGCAATTGTACAAGCAATACAAATTCATTATGAATATTTAAGTAAAGCATTGGGAAACAAAATAAAGAAAACAGATCGCAGTGTCTAGCAACATGAAGGCACAGAGAGTGCTCTGCATCTCTTCGGTGAAGGCATGCTTACGCTTTCTGAATGCGAGTGCCTTTCCTTGCTGTGCTCGCCAAGCGCGTCTGTCCTTGGGGATAGGAACGGGCATAGTCCTGCTTCTTGAAGAGCGTGTCTTGACGCAGCTGCTCCTGAGATGTCCCAGCAGGCAGCACACTTCCCTTTCTTCAGGGCCCAGTCCAGCATTCACCCTAGGCTTTTCTCCAGCCCTGTCTTCTACTGACAGCAAAGAGCTGCATTTTAGCCGCTGCTATTGCTCAGGATGCAGATAGGTAAGACACACGGACTTTTAAGCAAATGGAAAGACATTTGTTTGTTCTTGCGACGGGGAGATCCAGAAAGGAGCCGTTGGATATACATATGTAAGCATGGCTAGCTCTAGGAGCTAAGTGGTCACACTGGGTGTCTCTGTGCTATGCCTGCACTTATTTTGTCATTTATGTACTGTCTTGCTTCATGGGGGCTCTCTCCACCTACACTGAAGGCTAGCAGTTGGCAACATTAGACCTAAGTCCTTAAAGCTCTTTGTGGAGAGAGAGGTAGAGGTAGACATTTAGAAGGTTCCAGGCAAGATTTCAAATTGGTTTTGGTTGGGTCACTTGATCATTCAGCTCATTTGTTGGATTTTTTTTTTTTTTTTTGCTGTGTGGAGAGCGATGTGCTACTATAAATGACAACGCTTAGTATTTATGTATTCCCAACTTGTGGCTCAGGTACCAATGGGCTTGTTGCTGATAATTCCTTTAGGGCCACTTATGGTGGCCTTGTGAACAGAAGCAGGGCACTGAGAAATCATGTGAAAAAAAGGATAGCTGGATCACATTATTCTGATGAAATGGAAACCCTTTGAGGCTAATGCGACTGGCTAAGGCCACCCAGTTGCAGATGAGAGACAAAGAGCCTTGGGTAGGCCTGGGTTTCAATCCCTTTGCAGAACTATCATGAGCCACTGGGACTTTCTTATTAAGGAGAAGAAAAATAAGCTTGTAATTAAATTTTCCAAGGACATTCTGTACTTCTGAGATAAAACTGTCTGTCTAGACACCTTTGATGGGGCTTTGTATAAGGAATATTAGAGGAAGAAGTAGAAGAGTTAGAAAAGCAGCTTCCGGCTGCCACCCCAGGCTCCCACCCCCCCACCCCCCCTATACACTACTGGAAAGCAGCTCTTCTCTTCTATACCTTTGTCATCTTCCTGGTGGTGTTATTTTTACACGTCACTACGAGTTGTCATTGATTCCATGTCAGTGAGTTTTTATTCCATAGGAGGGATTCCCCACCAAGGAGAGAGCCATTATCTGGGTCAAAGAGAGAAAGA
>NW_022111372.1:78646509-78651026 GCF_000313985.2 Echinops telfairi
GAATGAAGGGGTGGAGTCTAGCCTGTCAATCAGGTCACAGCCTGGTGATCCCCTTGTGGGCATGGCCTTCTCATGAGGATTCTGCACCTTCCTCTCTTCCTTCCTAGAAGTGAGACACACTCTTTCTTCACATTCCTGTTGACAAGTCACATGGAGCCACACTGATGGCAGCCAGAGCCCTGGAGATGTGTCCATTGCCATTGGACCCACAGGACTTTCCACCCACTGGCCTGTGGTTTTCTTGCATTTGGCATCATTGCATGTGCTGTGTGAGTTTGAAGAGGAGTTCATGGGCTAATATTGGACTTATGGGCTAACATAGACTGGACTGAGCTGGGATGTTTTATTGATGCATAATTACTTCTTCATATAGAGTTCTCTCTCTATATATATGAGTGTCTCTGGATTTGTTTCTCTAGTCAACCTGGACTAAGATACCTCATATGATTTTCTTCCTTCAATGAAGCCAGGAGAGAACCAAGCTGTGCCTACATGCATCCTCAGAAATGTTAGAGGGAATTGGAGTGACATTTGGAAAACAGAAGCCAGGTGAACCTGTCTAATTTTGACAAAGGCACCCTCTCTGATTCTTCATATGTCAGTCCAGTTCCCTCTGATCTAAATTGGATCTAGACAATATGTTTAGTAGGAACCAAGTGTTCTTTTACTTGGATTTACCTTTTAGCTCCCTAGCCTCATTCTGTTTCTACTTCACCATGCGAGGTGGTATGTAGCTGGTGCTCAGAGCAAGACTGAGAATTCATTCTCGAGCCATCTGGCTCCTCATCACTGCCATCGGTATCATCAAAACCCTTCTCAGCAGCTTCTAGCTTGTGTTTGTAATTCCAAGCTTCATTTCCTGCAATGGGAGCACTGAAGGCTATAGTCCAATGGAAATGTTTTCTGGAGAGATTTTCACTGTATCTTATCCACTATGCTCAAGGAATTTCATTGAAAGTGTCCCAAACAGAGGTCTAACCCTGGTTGGGACATTTGAGCCCCTGTGTGGTACTGGGTCGGTCAGGTCCCTTGTCCTCTTTGGCTTCCTGTTTCTTCATGTTTCAAATGATGGAAATGACAATGATTATGTGTTTTCGATTTTTTTTTACTTTGACATTCCATAATTCTTTCTATCTGGATTTCATCAAACATGGAATATTTGTCAAAAACTCGTGGCCTTGGGAGTACAATGTGAATATGTTTTGATGAGTGAGGTGGGCATGAGAGAAGCTCTATCAAATGTAAACATACTAAGAGTGGAAAGGGTATTGGATGGACTGTGAAGATTTAGAAGTGAAGAAAGAGTGACTCTGGAAATAACCTTGTCTTGGCCTTCAAGGTTATTTTGAATTTCGTTGCCTCGGTGACGTCAGGGTAAAATAGAGTGGGGAAAGGGAATAGATAATCTGTAAAGTATCTTTCAGCTGCAAAGGACTTGGAGGATTAGAGAATGCTGCAGAGTGAGCATGCCTGGCACTGCAGTCCAGAATCCCCTTCCATAGAGAAGGTGACCTTGGACAGGTCTATAGCTTCTGGAGCCTGGGGTAATTTCGATAGTAGCATATTACAAAGTGAAAAGGAAGGCAGCATCTAGACTCAGATTTCCCCATGTAATGCCAGTGTGACCTTGGGCAAGTTTTTGGTCTACTTATGCTTCATTTTTATCATTTATGAATACTGGTAGCAATTGGTCTCTCCCTCGGGGGTGCCAGAGTGGATTCAAACAATGAAATAATACAAAGTCAAGTTTAGTACAACACCAAGCATCTGGCACATGTTTAATAAACAGCTCTAATTGCTCCTTTAGTTCTTCTGATGCCTTCGTACTCTCACCTGGAATGAGCAAGCAGAAATTTTTTATTTAATCCAAACTTAACTCTACCAAAGAAAACCAACAATATTCAAGTAAATGTACAGAAATAGAAAAGACTCCACTACTTTGAGTCTGTAATGAAAAGTTCCCTGAATGACCAACTCTTCTAGATTTTTAAGCAAGCTCTTAAGCACTTCTTCTTCATTACATTCTCCTGCCCCCAAATGCCACCTCGTTACATCAAACAAACGCTAATTCCAAATACAGCTTGAAGCTGGTTGAAGCAGAAGCATTACTCTATTTGAGCTTAGACTTTGCAAGGGTAAATCTCTTCCAGGTGCATGAGTACCAAATGATAAGGATGTTAGGAGGTAAATTTCCATGTTTGAAAAATCCTCAGATTAATTTAAAACCACATGCTAATAGCTGACTATTTATCTACTTTTGGTTTATAATTTTTATACAGCTAGCCAACTTGCTGTCTTAAAATCAAGTTCTTGGTTGAAAAACCAGGAGAAGGAATTAAATATTAGCACTTGTAAATCGCATCTATAGAAGGAAGCATATGAAATCCTTTTTTTTTTTTTTTTTAAAGATTAAAGGCTTTCTGAGAAGGACGAGAGGGATAGAGGATTCACAGCTAGGAGGTTGCTTCCACAGCACGTGCAGTGAGTTTGCTCAGTTGGGAGGCTGGCCTGCTGAGATTAAGCGGGTTCCCAGGGTCATTAGGTTGCGAGAAGAATCTGGCAATTTTGGAAATCCAATCAATTGCTTTCTGAAAATATGTCAGATAGACATTCATGAATAAATTTTGATTGGCCTACTACAGTTTATGTTTCTCAAAGTAGTACAGGTGCATTCTCAGGGATATGTAGTTCTATGCTCAAGAGATTTGTGAGCTCATGGAATAAATATGCCTCATCATGTGGTACCTATTGGTATTGGAATCCCCATTTAAAGATTAAAATCAAATTTACAGATAATAAGAAGGATGATTCAATGAATGTAGAGGTTAAGACCATCAGTGTTGTGGTTGGGAAGATCTGGCACGATGAACTTGAGGAGGTACCTTAACCTCTCTGAATCCTGATTTCACCCTCCTTGGAATGTGATAATACCCACTTCATAGGATTGCTCTTGTGAGTCTGCATCCAGGTGTTTCTGACTCAGGCAACTTTATATAAAACAGAACAAAGCATTGCCCAGTCTTGTACCAACTTCATGATTACTAGTAGGTTGGAACTCATTTTCTTGCACTATACTAAACTGTTGTAATCCATAGGCTTTTCTTTTTAAAAAAAAATTAATCATTTTATTGGGGTGCTCTTACAAATCTTATAACAACTCACCACTCAATAGTATTAAGCACACTTGTACATATGTTGCCATCAACATTTCCAAAACCATTTCTTTCTACTTGAGGCCTTGATATCAGTTCCTGTTTTCCCCCCACCCTCCCCCAACCTCTCATCCTCGTGAATCCTTGATCAATTATATATTATTGTTTTTTTGTGTCTTATACTTCCATGGTCTCCCTTTACCCACCTTTCTGTTATCTGTTCGTAGTGGGGGTGGGGAGACTATATATCAGACCCTCCACCCTGACCACCACCTCATGATATCACTATTCCTACTACTGTTCCTTAGGGTTTTATCTATTCTGAATTCCCTGTGTGGAGAGCTCTTATCTGTACCAAAGTGTGTTCTCCAGTCTAGCCAGATTTGTAAGGTAGAACTGAGTCATGGTAGTGGAGGGGGGAGGAAACATTCAGGAACTAAAGGAATGATGTGTTTTGTTGGTGCTATACTGTACCCTGGTTGAATTGTCCCTTTCTTGTAACCCCTCTGTGGGGGGATATCATTCATAAGGTTTTCATTGACTACTTTTTCAGAAGTAGTGTGATGGTTAATGGTATGTGTCAACTTGGATAGGCCATGAACCTCAACGGTTTGACAGTTATGCAATGGAGCCATCAACCTCCATTTTATGATATTGCTTGAGCAGCCAATCTATTGAAAAGGGGGTTTGCTTGGGAGCGTAGGCTCTCATGTAGATGTTTTGACACAAAATTCTGTCTTGCTACTGCATTTGGCTTGTTATTCTCTCACCTCCATGTCTTGGATACAAGCCAGAAGACTGCCATTTGACCTGCACATTTTGTTATTCACAGATCTGAGTAGTCTATGACCCAGGAATCTGTAGTCTAACCTGCTAATTTTTGGTTCATCACTCCCTGCAACCATGAGAAGCTTTCAACCTGACATGACTCATGGATTTGAGACTTGCTAACCTCCAGAAGTGGTTGAACCATTTTCTTGAATCTCTATTGATATGCCTATGTTTCACTGACTTTGCTTTTTTAGAGAACCCAGCCTAAAGTAGGTAGATTATCAAGTGTAGGTAATTGCCCACCATTGGTGATCCTGCTGGTATTTGAAATATCAGTGGCATCACTTCCCGGCTCATAGCAACATGCAACACACCACAACACCACAAACTGAAAGATCGGTGGTTGTTCTTCATAGGGTTATAATAAGGCAACATGTAATTAAGGCCAGACCTTAGCATCATTCTTGGTACATGTTAGGGCTTAATAAGTAGTGGCTCATAAGTTATTGATAAGATTAGAGATAATTTGATCACAAGCATCAACAGTCAACTCTGGTTAGCTCAGATAGAGGGGCGAGAGGCTCTTATTTTATG
>NW_022111372.1:78652215-78665204 GCF_000313985.2 Echinops telfairi
CACAGTAAACCTTAACTATCTCACTAATGAAGTGCTATCCAGTGCAGATTGTAAGACTGGATTGCAGGGACTGGATCTATCTGAAAGGAGCCCTAGTGGCCTAGTGGATTACAAATTGGGTTTCCATTTGCAAGACCAACAGTCCAAATCCACCAGCCACTTCACTGTAGAAAGACGAAGCAGTTTCCTCTTATAAAAAGATTGATGCCCTCAGGAACTGTCCTACTCCGCTCTACAGCTTTGCTATGAATTGGAATCCACTTAATGACTGTTGGGTTGGACCTATCTAGACCTAGATGACTTGGATAGATGAAGAGATGGGAGAATAGTATTTATGATAACATATGGAATTTCCTACATTGAGGAGAGGACTGGAAAGATTTAGCCTTTGAGGTAAGATTCTTCCATCAGATGCCATGGCAAAACGTTTGAAAAGATTCCCTCCTGACTTGTTTAAGCGTTATTTTTGTTTTATGTGTCCTTGCTTTGAGATAAGAACTGCTCTCCTGTGTGGGGATGGTAGCAATGTACTGAATGATCATCCTGATAATGACTGAGCTGACTTCTTACCCTTGATTAGATGAATGACTTTGACATCTTGTAGGACACTATTTGGTGCATTTAAGAATGCATCTCTTTGCAGATGCAGTTAGGTTAAAATTTAACACCTTATCATTTGATCTCCCTTTGGACATATTTTAATTTTTTTCTAGTTTTTTATTTTTTTCACTTTTTTTTTGGTTGAAGCTCTCCTCTGTTTTAATTTTTTACTGTTGTTAATTAAAAAAGAATGATTTTTCTGTATGTGAAATCCAAGAAAGATAAATCTATAGAGAAAGTAACTGAATTATTGGTTTCTTGGAGGTATGGTTAGGAATGTTGGGGGAAATGGGGAGCTAATAGCAGTGGATATAAGAATGAAGAAAATGTTCTAAATTGATCGTGGTGATGATTATAGAACTTAATATGATTGAAACATTGGATTGTATGATATGTGCATTATATATCAATAAAATTATTTCAAACAAATTTAAAAATAAGACAGAAGAAAATGTTGTAAAATTGATTGTGGTAATGATTGTATAACTCTTCTTGATATAGTTGAACTATTGAATTGTATGATATATGGAACATTTTCCAGTTAAACTGTAATAATTCATCTATTTTTTCTTTTTAAAAAATTAGTTGGGATTTAATACATATATCATATCATTCCTTATTTCAGTCACATCAAGTAAAATATGCAATTGCTACCACAATCAGTTTCTAAACATTATTTTTTCTGCATGGCCTCTTTGACATCGTCTCTTTTTGACCCCGCCTCCAGCGCTGTGGCCTCCTCCCTGGGAAGCCCTTATTCTCCTTGCTGTCCCTCGAGGTTCATCAATCCTGGGTTTCCTCTGCCACAAAATGGAAAAGCACACAACACAGCTTCAATAGGGTGACTGACCTCCATTGACATAACATCTCTGAGATACACTTTAATATGAACAAACAAAACCCAAAGAAAATAATGCAAACCAAATATTCAGAAAATTTTGGAAACCAGATCAGGTCCAGCCCACATCATAATGGGAATCTACTGACAAAGTTTTAACTGTTCAGGTCAGATTTAGGCCTTGATCTTTTATACTCCTCTCTCCCAAGCACTTTGTTCAGTGACCACTTTCCTCCCGTCCCTCAATTTTAGACAGGAGTCGTTTTCTGGAGGCTTCTTTCCAGGGAGTTCCACAAATGGATCCCAGGCTCCCATTCCTCCCATCCCTTCTGGAGGCCAGATTCTCACAATTGAGGCTCTCATACTGATCTTTTGGCTTCAGATGATATGGATCTAATCCTTCAGTAACTGCTGATGGTGTGTTTCTCCCCTGTGGACTTAGTTGACATCTCAATTCGATGGCTGCTTGTTTGAAGACAGATGCTATTTTATCTGCTAACTATCTGAATTCTTCACCACATTTTGCTCCAGCACCTATACCTTCTGTGTTCCCTTCCTGAGGAAGAGTATTGAGCAGGAGGGCCATGATGTAAGAACTAATTGTTCTTAAGTTGGAGCTAGGATTTAGTGTGGGACTAAAACCCATGCCTGGATCTAGGCTTGTTTTTAATTTGCTGTAACTTGGGAGTTAATACATATGTCATATCATTCCATAGTTCAATCATGTCAAATAATTGTACAATTGCTTCCATAATCAGTCTCCAAAAATACTTTTCCTTACTGGACTTCTTGACATCATCTCCCTTTTATCTCTCCCTCCCCTCTCAGACCCCCTCCCCCAGAAACCCTTGTTACATTTGCTCTCCCTACAGGCTCAACGTTCCTGGGTTTCATTTACCAAAAAACAGAAACAAGCAATACAGCTTCAAGAGGGCTCCGATGTGACACACCTCTGAGATACTATCTAATGTGAACAAACAGAAGAAAAACATAAAATATAAATATAAAATATTAAAAAATCACAAGATTGCCAGAATAATATGTATCATACATAATACAGCATTCAGGACGTTGATGTAGCAAGGCCTTGTTTGTCCGCCAACCAACAGTGCATCGCTCTTGGTACAGCTGTCTTCTGCTTCCTCAGACACCAGGTATTTTCTGTCCTAAGTTCTCAGGTTCCAAGTTTGTCTGAGGTAACGTCCAGTTCACTCAGTGGAGTTCCCATGTGGGGTCTCACCAAAAAATGCATCTCGTGATATATTTTGAATTCCTGATTAGGTAGTTCTACTACCTGTTCTGAAAGGAATTACAATAGAGAGTCCTGGATAGAGTTGGAGAAAATAGTGGAACAAACTCAAAATCATAAAAACTAGAGACTTACAGGTCTGATAGAGACTAATGGAAATACTGAGCCCAGACGTGGGACTGATCTCGTCCCCACAGCTCACCTTTTACTCAAATCACAGAGAGGCCTATGGGATGAAAATGGCACCAGGAAGGTGCCATTTCTTAGAACAGCCATACGTATAAGCTCAAAGGGGGAGTGGTTGTCCAGGATAAAACTCAGAAGGTAGGAAAGGATAGGAAAGAAAGCCAAATGGAACTTGGAAACCCGAGAAGCACGCGGGACGAGTGTTAGGTTGTGGGGGTTGCAATCAATGTCATGAAGCAAAATGTCCATGCGTTGTTGAATAGAAAACCAATTTGCTCTATAAACTTTTGCTTAGGTCACAAGACAAACTTTTAAGTATGCACTCAATGCACTTTGTTGTTGCTGCTGCAAGTCAAGTCAGGGCCGAGCAGAAGGCAGCGCGCCTCCTGCTTTGGGAAAATTGCTTCACGTGAGGTTATGATGCTGTGGTGGTTAGGTGCCGTCAAGTCGGTCCCCATTCGGAGCAAACCTATGTAAACAGAACAGAACAGGAGCTGGTCGTGTGCCGGCCTCACTATCATTCTCATGTTCGATCCCACTGTGGCAGCCGCCGTGGCAATTCATCCTGTCAAGGGGCTTCTCTTTTCAATACCCTTTACTTTACCAAGCATATGTCCTTCTCCAGGGACGAGTCTCTCCCGACAAGGTGTCTAAACACATGAAATGGAGTCTCACTGTCCTTGCCTCGAAGGGGCATTCTGCCTGCACTTCTCCCCAGAAAGCTTTGTGTGTTCCTTTGGCAGGCCAGGGCACCTTCCGTTTTCTTCGCAAGACCACAGGCCAAACGCATAGACTCTTCTTCCTTATTCAATGCCTAACTTTCACCTGCATAAGAGGTGACTGAAAATGCCATGGCTTGGGTCAGGTGCAAAGTCCCCATGATAGTCTTCAGAGTAACTCTTTGCTTTGAACACTCTAGGATGCTATGCAGAAGATTTACCTAAATAACATGTCATTTTATCTCTTGACTGCTGCTTTCACGAACATTGATTATGGATCCGATCCAGCAAAATAAGGAACTCAAAGCAGATTTTATTTTTTTCAAACTCTGCTCTTGAGGAGTGGAAAGTTCAAGTTTGGAGTCATTTGATAAGGCATCACTGGAAGATGAAATTCTTCACAACTTCAATCTTTTCTCCATTTATTCCGATTTTGTCTATTGCTTTTCTTCACACTGCGTGTCAATCCACACTGAAGGCTGCGGTCCTTGATCTTCATCAGCAAACGCTTCAAATCCTCACTTTCAGCAAGCAAAGTTGTGTTATCTGCACATCACAGGTTGTTAATAAACCTTCCCTCAAGTTTGATGCTACACACTTCTTCATATAATCCAGCTTTCTAATTATTTTCTCAGCAAATAATGTTGTTAGGAGCTATTGAGTAGGTTCGAACACATAGCCACCGTATGTTCAACAGAACGAAACACTGCCAAGTCCAGTTCATCTTCAAGGTTCTTGTTCTGTTTGAGCCCCTTGTTGCAACCAGTGTATCTATCGGTCCATCTCAGGGAGATCTTCCTATCTTTCGTTGCCCTTCTACTTTACCAAACATGACATCCTGCTCCAGCCACTGGATCTCCTGAAATATGTGAGCGGAACTCTCACCATTTTACTTTAAAGGAGCACTCTGCTCCTTTAAAATGAGTAAGGGTTCCTGAGGGAGGGAGGGAAAAATGAGGAGCTGATACTGAGGGCTCGAGTAGAGAGAAAATGTTTTCAAAAGGATGATGGCAACACATGTACAGATGTGCTCGACACAATGGATGTATGTATGGATTGTGTTAAGAGCTGTAAGAGCCCCCAATAAAACCAAAACAAAAGAAAACAAATAAAGAAGCACTCTAGCCATATTTCTAAGGCTGATTTGATTGTTCTTTTGGGAGTCCATGGTAGTTTCAAGATTCTTCAACAGCAGCATAATTGAACTGAATCAATTCTTCAGTCTTCCTTATTCCAAATACAGCCCACCTGTGTTTGGACATCCTCCCACAGAAGGGTTACAAGGAAGGGGCAATTCAACCAGGGTGCAGTCCAGCACCAAAGAAACACACATCATTCCTCTAGTTCCTGAATGCTTCCCACCCCCACCCCCACCCCACAACCATGACCCAGTTCTACCTTACAAATCCGGCTGGCCTGGAGAACACACATTGGTACAGGTTAAGAGCTGTTGACACATGGAAAATCAGGACAGATAAACCCCTCAGGAATAGTAGTGGGAGTAGCGATATCATGAGGATGGGGGCGGGCTGACTGGGGAGAGGGAAGGGGGAGAAAGGGGAAATCCATCACAAGGTTGGATATATAGCCCACCCCTTTCTGAAGGAGATGAATAACAGAAATGTGGGTGAAGGTAGACAACAGACAATGTAAGATATGAAATAATAATAGCAATATATAATTGATCAAGGGTTCACAAGGATGGGAGGATGGGGGAGGGAGGGGGAAAAAAGAGGAGCTTATACCAAGGGCTCAAGTAGAAAATGTTTTGGAAATGATGATGGCAACATATGTTCAAATAGTCCAGGTTCTTGAATTATTTGCTCAGCATACAAATTGAATAAGTATGGTGAGTGGGTACAACCTGGACTTATGCCTTTCCTGAGATCAAACCATGCAGTATTCCATAATTCTGTATGAATGATTGTCTCCGGGTCTATGTGTAGGTTCTGCATGAACACACTGAAATGTTCTGGAGTTTTTATGCTTCTCATGTCTAGCCATAGTTTGTTATGCAACACACAGTCGCGTGCCTGTGCAACACAAGCAAACATCTTTCTGTTTTTCTCTGCTCTCAGCCAAGATCCATCTGATTGATGTCAACAATAACATTGTTCATTCTGTGTCCTCTTTGAACTGATCTGAATTTCTGGTAGCTTCCTGTTGATATTCTGTGGCAAACACTGTTGAATGATCTTCAGCAAAATTTTATTTCATGTGATATTAGCATTTGCACATTGTGGTGGGTCACTTTTCTTTGGAATGGGTACAACTATGGATCTCTTCCAGTTGGTTGGCCATGTAAATGGCTTCCAAATTTCTTGGCATGGGTGAGTGAGTGTTTCCAGTGCTTCCTTGAGACCATTGGTTCTTGATGAGATGCTGCCTATTGAAATAATTTGTTTTGAACAATGATTCTGCATTCGTTCTATATTCTTCTTCTTTTTTTCCCATTTAGCATTTTATTTGTAGTTCTATCTTCTTTTGATATTTCCTACTTCATTCAATATTTTGCCGTTAAGTTTCAGATAGGCTAAGTATGGACTTTTTTTTGTTTTCCAATTCCAAGTCTTTTCAGATTTTACTATAATACTTTACTTGGTCTTCTCAAGCTGCTCTTTGAAATTTTCTGTTCAGCTCTTTTACTTCATTATTTCTTACATTTGCTTGTGCTATTCTACTATCAAGGGCAAATTTCAGAGTGTTCTCTGACATATCCTTTTCTTACTTCCCCAGCCTTTTAAATAACCATTTGCTTTCATCATGCATTCTGTCCTTATATCATCTCCTAGCTCATTAGGTCTTCTGTAATTAGTGTTCTCTGTTCTCGAGATACTCTTGAAATTCAGGTGGGATAGACTCAGGGTCATCTTTTGGCTCTTGTGGATTTGTTTTAATTTTCTTCAGCTTCAATCTGAACTTACAAGTACATAATTGATGGTCTGTTTCACAGTCAGCCCCTGTCCTGGTTTGGGCTGCTGATATTGAGCTTCTCCATTATCTTTCCAACAGGTGCAGTCAATTTAGTTTTTCTGTATTCCATTTAGAGATACCCCAATGCATAGTCACTGTTTATGTTGTGGAAAATCATATTTGTGATGAAGTCAGTGCTCTTGCAAAATTCTCTCATTTAGTCCCCAGCATTGTTTATATCACCAAGGACATATTTTCCAATTATTCTTTCTTCTTTTTTGTTTCCAGCTTTTGCATTCCAATTGTCAATAATTATCAATGCACCTTGATTGTATATTTAATCAATTTTAGACTGACAAAATTAGTAAAATTCAATTTCTTCACCATTTTCTTTATTAAATTTGAATAATATTTGTATTGACAAACTTCCTGTATGCACAGACATGATTATATCATAGACAGTATTGTATTTCAATATTGATCTTGAAATGTCCTTTATGATGCTGAATGATTTGCCATTCCTCGAGAATTTGCCATGCCCAGAATAATTAACCATATGGTTTTCTACTTCAATATGAATGCCTGGTTTTAAATCCTCAATATCAGTCTATTTCAGGGCACTAGTGCTTAGTATTTTGATCGTTATACATTTCCCTTCATTTATATGGTTTCCAATTTTTCTAGATTTGTATTTCATGAGTTTGGAGTCTGGTCATTATTGGATGTTTGTAGCTGTTTCTCATCATTTTGAGTTGTGCTCCATCTGCAAATGAAGTCTGAAAGCTTTCCTCCATCCACGTCATAAAGGCCAACTCGACTTTGAGGAGGCAGCTTTGCCCCAGTTGTGTTTTTGAGTGTCTTCCAGGCTGAAGGGATCATCTTCCAGCACTGTATCTAACACGGTTTCTCTGCTATTCATCAGTTTTTCAGTGTCTAATCCCTTAGAAGTGGACATTGTATTTCTTCTTACTAGTCTGATTTTAGTCTGGAAACTCCACTGGAACCTGTACTCTGTGGGTAACACCTGCTGGTATTTGAAAAACTGGTGGCTTGACTTCCAGTATTGGAACATCAGGCCAGTCACCACAGTACAACAAACTGACAGATGAGTGATGGTACTTTACCAAGTATGATGTCCTTTTCAGGATTCAAATCCATCTGATTATCACTTGTGCAGATATTTTTACTCTTTGAGGCTCAGTTCCCTACTTTATGACAAGGATGTCCAGTGTCAGCTGCATTCTGGGCACTGGGCTAGGTTCAGGGTCACAGCAAACTTCTGGGCCCTCTTTCAGTCTTGGTAGAGTAGTCTCTATTGTTATTCACGGACACTGTGAGAGCCAAATAATGACTTGGTACTCATAAAACTGAAGGATTAGAGATTTAAATTATAATTATAAATGCAATTACCAATTAGATTTTTCTGTAAAGGAAAAATAATATAATTATTATCCTCACCTATAATAGCTACCCAAACAGTGTGTAAGTATAGATGGATAGATGAGAGAATAAGTTTTGAATGAATGAAGAGTACTTCAGAACAATATGTCCTTTGTTTTCTGGATGTATTGTTGTGATGGTGCACTTTGGGGAAAGGCATTACAGATACTATTAGAGGAAGTGGCAAAATGTTTGTGATAAATTTCACCTCTTCTCTTACTTGCTCAGGACCATGTCAGTTCCAATGAAGTGCATATTATTTTCCAATTTCAGTACCCATCATTCTTGCCTTTTTCTTTTCTGTTCTGGCTTCCCATTCTTCTGTGTTCAGTGAAACCCTTCTGGCACTTGCTCTCATGGGAACATTGGCTGTTAGTCAAATCCTTCTGCCCTTCAGGGAAACAAAAGCAAATCAATATATGGCATTAAACAACCTGGATGACCCTAGTGATTTAACAGTTCCTGTAAACATTAGGCAGCCTCGCAGTTTCAGATGCTCTCCCTCCTCACATCTGTCATTTCCTCTGTCTCTTCTCTTAGCTGCCCCTGGCTGCCTCCCTTGGAGTGGCTCAGAGAGGCAAACACCAAGTAAGTGGAAGTAAAGCAGTCTCATCACTGGGAGACTTGAAAAGAAGGTCCACTACCCTTCTTGTGTGGAGCAGTGTATCATTCAACATGTTTACAATTGTGTCAGAAAACTCATGTCAAGTAAGTAAAAAAGAAGACTTACTGGCTCAGGGACGTTTAAAGTTCAGGGATGGTACAGGCTTCAGGGATGCCATCATTCTGGGTTTCAAATGATATCACCAGGAACCTATTTATTTATCTTCATTTTTGGACTCCACTTTCTAAACTACCGTATATACTCTTGTATAAGCAGAGTTTTCCAGCACAGTTTTAATGCAGTTTTGTGGTAAAATTAGGTGCCTTGGCTGATATTCGGGTTGGTTTATACTCAAGTATGTACGGTATATTCCAGACTTTAAGATGAGAGCAGCAACTCCAGACCTACTCCTTCACATCTAGCATAAGAAGGCAGCAACCTCTGTTCTTGCGTTTTCAGAAAAAGGTCGTTCTTCTCATTGGCTTTGTTTGGGACTCGTGTTCATCTCTGAACCAATCACTACATCAAGAGGAATGGGATGTTTTGATTGATTTAGGTCAGTCATACGATCCACTATTCAAAGCCTATGGACAGAGAGTGGTGAAGAGTATGGTTTTTACAATGGGAATCTTAGTTCATGTCCCAGAATAACGGGGAACTGGCAGTGACATCACAAATCCCAGATGGCCATGAGCAATTTCTGCTTTCTAAACAGCGAGCCCTGGTGCTGTAATGATTGTGCATTGGGCTGAGACCTAAAAGGTCAGCAGTTTGAAACCACCAGCCAGTTCCTTGGGAGAAAAATGATGCTTTCTACTACTGTAAAGAGTTACAGTTTCCGAAACCTACCGGGGCAATTCTGCTGTATGTTCTCTTTGCGTCCGAGTCGACTCCATGGCAGAGAGTGAATGAGTGAGTGAGTGAGGCTAACGCGTGTTCAGGTAAGTCAGCTAGTGAGGATCAGGTTGTGTGTTTCATCATTGATAAAAGCGGGAATGCTGTTTTCATAGCAACTAGTGATAAAATGGAGTCCTAGGAAAGGGAATCAATGCCAAACCAAAGTAACGGACATCAAATTGATACTAAGTGATAGCAAGCACGGAGTAGGATTGCCGCTTTGGGTTTCTGAGGTTGCGTGTCTTTACAGGCAGAGACAGCCTCCACTTTCTTTCCACAGAGCGGTTAGTGGGCTCAAAATTCTAATGCTGAAATTATCAGCCTACCCTGAAACCTGCGACACTTCCCTGGTGTCCTTCTAGGAAGCCTGTTCAAATGAACCTAGCGTCTCAGTGGCAGAGCTGGAGCCGAAGGCAGCTCTTGGCTTTCAGCTTGGGTTTGTGTCCTCTCTTCCACCTGCCTTTGTCTCCTTATTTCCCAGTGCGTTTCCAGAAGAACTGGTTCACCTGGCCAGAGGCCTGTTGCAACAGGGCCCACTGCATGATTTGTCAAGTGGATGGCTAATAGTCACACTGGGTCCACAGTGAGGGTATGACAGGTACTGAGATCAATTGCCTTCTTTTAGTACCTACTGCTTCAAAGCAGGCCGTCAAACAGGTTCCGTCATGGCCAATGCAGAAAAACCAGAACAGAACCAAATTTGTAAAACGATGGTGTATTGTAACGATAACTGGAAGAGGAAAAAGTATGGGTTGAACTCTGCTATGAGAGAGTTGAAGTGGTGTTCTGAGCCCTTTCAGGAGCCTGAGGCAGGATATCGGGTTATTGCCAGGACTGAGGAGAAAAACACACAGTCACAGGATCACAGGCAGCTGCCATCTTTGAGCAGGACACCACTGTTTCTGAGACTGCCAGTTAAGAGACCTGGTTGCTATGCAGTACACATACCTGTCTGTTTTTCTTAGAGGGAAATGGCATTTCTAGCAGGAGATCTCCTCATAAGCTTTCGAATTCTTGAAATTGTCTGGGCATACCGACATTCTACAAGTCTGGGTCTGTTCTGGGTTCACTTTGTTGGCTACGACTGAAGTAGCAAGAACCAGGTTGAAACCTTGCGTGAAAGTCAAAGGTGGTTATGCAAGAGAGAAGGTGGGCGGGGTGGGGTGGGAGGTGGTGGAGTGGTAGCATACAAGGAGAGGAGGACATGTAATTCTTATTTCTTTGATTAGGCCATCTGTCTCTCTGCTCAGGGACAAACACACTCCATTCGTGAGGTTAGAAAGAGGCCATATGGGACATTGGAAGGAATCCTATCCTGGAGTCTGCAGACCTGAGCTCGCATCCTCGTTCTGCTCTGCAATCTTAGGCAACTCCAATCATCTTTCTGGGCCTTTGTTTCTCTATTTGTAAAATGAGACATTTGAATGGCAAAAATCATCCATTACTGAATAGTCTCTCCTTCCATCTGAAGTGGTCATCGATGGAAATAGAGCAGGGCCCTTTTATGCTTTGTCTATGATTGTATCCCATAAAACCTGGCTCCCTTGGTGGTATGCAACATAGCAGCTTCTGAGTCCCATGACAATTAGTAGATGCACAATCAATATTATAGAAAGAATAAGTATGACTCTTAGGTACTGCCAGTTGATTCATAGTGACCCCATGAGGCAAAACAGATCTGTCCCATAAGATTTCCTAGACTGTTAACCTTTAAAAAATTGTTTTATTGGCATATAACTCACATTTCATACAAGTCAGCAGTTCAGTCAAATTAAGAAGAACTGTACAGTTATTACTACAATTGATTTTAAAACTTTTTCTTATTTCTTGTATTTAGTGTTGCTCACTCCCTATTTCCTCCCAGCCTCTCCTGCTGGGCCCCTAAGAAACCATTAATTCAGTTACTCTCTATAGATTTACCTATCCTGATTTCATATGCAGAAAAAGACATAAAAAACCCCAAACAACAAAAACCAAACAACAATAACAAAGTAAAACAGAAAAATCTCAATTGAAAGAAAGAACACATTTAAAAACTAGAGCAAATTTAAAATGTGTCCAGAAAGAGATCAAATGATGGTTGTTATATTTTAACCTAACCGTATCTGCAATAATACACTTTCTAATACACTCTGCATGGTAGCAAGGCTGTTCACATCTCTGGTCTGTGGTCAGAGGGTAGTCACCAGAGGCTTTAATCCACCTGCATTTCCTCTGCACTTTTAAAAAAACTCAAACAACTACAGAATGGGTCGAAAAGGAGATTAAATGATAAGACATTACGTTATAACCTAATTATGTCTGCCATAGCCAGCTTTCCAATGCTCTCTGCCTGATAACAAGGCTATTCACATCCCTTGGTCAGAGGGAATTCACTGGAGGCTTAATTCATGTGTGAACCCTGAAAATGGATTTTGGAATTCCACTGTCACTCAGTCTTCTGCAAATCAGGTGTCCACAATTTAAACTCTGCTATCATTCCCTTCTCCAGATTTGGATTTTATTATTTACTATCCTTGGATCACACATGCTAGTGTACTGCATTCATGGAGACTTAGTAGATGCCTTACTAAGGTGGCTGCTTGTTTGAAGACAAGTCTATACGACTTCAGATGCTTTCTTTCTGAAAGCAGAATACCATCTAGTTTCTTCACCACATTTAACTGTAGCACCATATCTTCAGTGATCCACTCTTGAGGGAGAGCATCAAGCATGGCCATATCATAAGAACTAATTGTTCTTAGATGGGGTCTAAAATTTAGTTTTATCCCCCAGTTCATTCATATATCTATGATAGATGTATGTCTCTGCTTCACCTTAGGGACATTATTAGCATTTTATGTTATAGAACATCAATTATCCCTCTGAGGCTATATAAGGTAGTTCTATTGATAGTGTCATTAATTTAGTCAATGGTATAGAGTTTAGAACACTGTTGAGAAAAGGGAATTACACAAGTATAGGCTGGCTATGAACCAAAATACACGAATTATTGACTTGTACAGATGGAACTCATAGGTAATTGGACACTATTTACACAAACAAAACAATTATTTAGGTTTTGAAAGTCTTTCAGGTTTCTTTTAAAAATGCAAACGATCCAAAGATTGCTTTGCCTTTTAAGTTGTAAGCAAATAATGTCTTTTAATTGACAGAGAGCATGGGGCCCACATTAAGGGTGTGGGGTTGTGGCTGTGGGAGTGAGCAGTGGGAAGGAAGAAATGGCTGAGCAGAGGATTCTAAAGGCCAAGAGGTGAGAGATGATGCGGAAGGTAGATCCCTGAGCAATTAAAATGGTTATTAAATCTTTCAAGGATCCAAAATTAATCGACAATCAGGACCCAGCCAGGTATTTTCCACTAAGTTTGGTACGTAAATGATTCCAATTAAAAAAATAAGCCTCTTGGGTGCAGTAGAGCACTAATGGGTCATGAAATATGCCTCTGATCCCTTGAGACCTCCTCACCCCCCACTGTCATGACCCCAGTGCCACTTCCCACTCTGGACTGGACGGGAGCATGTACATAGGTATAGGCAAGAGAT
>NW_022111372.1:78665304-78670056 GCF_000313985.2 Echinops telfairi
CAGTGAATGGCACATTACCCCCCCCACCCCCACCCCCCAAATCCAGGGGAAAGAACAACAGAAACCAGAGGGGAAGGGAGATAGCGGTCTGTGTCATATTTGAAAATAATTAACAGTCTACAATCTATCAAGGGGCCACGAGGGTTGGCAGGGGGTGGGGGGAGGGGGGAAGGAGAGAGGGAAAAAAGGAGAAGCTGATCCAAGGGCTCAATGGAAAGTAAATGTCTAGAAAAGAACGATGGAATACATGTACGAATATGTCAGATACAATTGATGTATGGATTGTAACAAGAGTTGTAAGAGCCCCCAATAAAATGATTTTATATGCCTCTTTTATGATCTTTTCCAATCCCCTCCTATTTCTTGGAGCTATTCATCATCACATATTCAATATTTCCATATTGTCTTTATAGTCCTTATGTATATCTGTACATATAACCAATAAGCATTTTTTCATATTGTAAGATTTTATAGAAATAGAATTATCCTATTTGTATTTTTCTGCCATGTGCCTTTTTCTTTTTTATATTTTCTACATTTATTCATGTCGAAACTTATAGTTCTAGGTTACTTATTTTTTATTGTGGTAAGAATATATTGAATAGTTTTCCAATATTTTTATCGTTGAAATGTCTCAGTTTCCATAATTATGCTTATCATCACTATTCATGTTCAGAATTTTCCATCACCCTTAATAGAAACTCAGTGTCCCCTAAGCAATGACTTCTTCTGCCCACCCAGTTTGGCCCCTGTTAAGGACGTATAACCGTTGTCTCTATGTATTTGCCAGTTCTAATGATCAGTGAGATCATGCAATATATGTCTTTTTGTGACTGATTGTTTTCTCCTGTCAAATGGGATGGCAATAATGCATACATTATGAGTATTGTTACCACAGAATTAGATGAGCTAATCTTTGTAACACACTTAGCACAGCAAATGCACTGTTCCCATTGAATGTGGTCAGCGCCTGACAGCCTTACTAGAAGTCACACCGTCTGCTCATTGCCATCTTTCTTATTTTTGAGGGTTCATTCTCCGTCAGGTGCTCCTATTTTGCAGTACTGTTTTCCTGTTCTGAATAGTCTGCACCAATTAAGCAGTCTTTAATTCTTTTTTTCATTTTTAGCTTTCAAGCCATATGGGACTGCTAACCAGCTTCTGCCCAGCAGAAGGGAACAGTGTAGACATACTGAATTGATGGAATTATGGCCAAAAACCAAGGAAACTTGGTTTTCAGTTAGTTGCTGTGGCTTCATTGTGTGCAAAGCGTAGCTCCCTCAGTGTTTCTGAAGTTTTGTCTCTGAGCACCATGCGTGTGATCCTAGATCTAGTCCTTCTTCTGGGTTGCATAAATGGAAAAATTGAGGCCCAAAGAAGAGCAGACAACCTCAACTTGCTCCTTTATTGGGATATGGTCACTCAGTGACTAAGTATGATCGTGGTAGACAGATATGACTAATTGTGAAAGGGCTGTTCTGGTTACATATTGCTGCATATACATCTTCCAAAAGTTCAATGGCTTACAAACAATAGTTGATTATCTTTCTTGTTTCTGAGAGTTGACTGTGTTCAAATAGACGAGATAGACTAGGCATTGCTCATGTGGTTGCCGTCAGATGGTGGCTTGGGCAGCAGTCAACGTGATTGAGGTCTTCTGAAATCTCAGCTTTGTGACCAGGATGGCGCCCTCACATGATGGGTAGTACCGCCTGTGTAAGATTTCTCCAGGTAGTGTGGCAGTCTCACAGCACCCTGGCTAGCTTCTGAAAGCAAGCATCTCAAGACGGTGTTTGCCAAGAGGAAGACAGCCCAAGCTTCCAAATCACTCTAATGTTAACCCTGGAACTGACGCAGTGTGTTTGGACCGTATCTTCCTGGTCCGGACAGCCACAGGCCCAACGATAATTTCAGGAGATGGGGTAGACTTTGCCTTTTGACATGGAAAAAAGAAAAGGTGGCAAAGGAGTTATTGCAGCTATCTTTGGAAAGGAATAAAAGTGGTCCTATAATCATCTAAGGAATACTTGGTTTGCAGACATCTGTGGCCACCTACTGAGGAGCGTAAATGAAATGAAATTGTGGCCTTTCCTCCCTGCTTCTGCCTGTCCTAGGGCATCAGGGAGAGGCAGTTTAATTCCAGCTGAGAGAATCGTGCAAAGAGTGACAAACCTATTCCCTGGTAGTGCAGGAATATCAAACCATTAAACAAATACCTTACAGGAGCAGCCGGGTGAATACTAATAAGAGATGAAATTATTTTTCAAACTTGTTTTTGGGAGGCATTCATAATAAAACATCCTGTACTTGAATTATTAAAAACAATGTTGAGTAAAGAATTGCTTAATTTAGTAAATAATTTTAAAGCAAGTCATTATTTTCTCTAAACTTGAATTTGCTGAAAGCACTCCAAGAATTTTATTATCAGCACGACTGCATAATGTAATTGTGTAATTAGTAATACATCTGAAACTATTGAAGAGATTTAGTTTTACTTAGGGCAAGAACAAAATGTGGTGCTTTATTATTTTTTAAGACTACATGAAAAACATTGCCCTGTTTCACTGCTTGATTTCTTAAATTTTTATTTCTCATTTTTATTTAAATCACACTGTATATGGCTGACGTCAGAGAGAAAAGAGCCAGCACTCACTGATTTTGGGTCTGTTGATAGAGCATATGGTTTGAAATTGGACAGATATAGGTTTGAATCCAGATGCTGCCTCTTGTTATTTGCTTAAGTCTATTTGGCTAGTTATGTAACCCAAATATGAAGCCTATTATTATAAAATGGAGACAATATATATTTCATATGGCTTCTCTGACTGGTAAATGGCATAATAATGCATATAGATATCCTGGGATCATCCTGGGTAGGTCAAGGTTCTAGGCTAGGACCCTTTGTCTTTCTACCTGATTCTGTTTGAATGCTTGACTTTGGGAATGGTTGACTTGCACAGCCAGTTTAAGATCACTCTCAGGTGAGGTGAGTTTCCTGGCCTAGGACATGGTGGTGAGTGCTGATGATGTATTGTTTGGTTCTCACACAGTAATGGGCTACCTGCTGGACTCACACATCATCTTCATTCACTGCCAGAGTCAATTATGACTCATAGTGACCCAATAGGACAGGGTATAACTGCCCTGTGGCTTTCCAAAAACTAACTCCTTATCAGAGTAGAAAGCCCGTTTTCTTTTCCCGAGGAGTAGCTAGTGGTTTTGAACTACTGACCTTGTGGTTAGTAGCTCAACACCATGCGACCAGGGCTACTAACCGCAAAGTCAGTAGCTCAAAAACCACTAGCCACTCAGCCGGAGATGGATGAAACTTTCTACTGCCCTCGAAAATTTAGTCTTGGAAGCCCACAGGGGTACTTCTACTCTGTCCTATGAGTATGGGCTGTTATGAGTTGGAACCAACTTGATGACAATGAGATTTTTGAGTTACATTAGTGTCCTTTCATGAAACATACAATAGACTTTTAGAATGCCTTGAGTTGACAGTTACAAGCTATATCACACATTGACAAATTTTTCTTGTGTTATTTGTTTGAGAGGAACAAATGTCAATTTGGGGAGAGGAGATCGGAAATAGCTGCTGTAACTCTAGGAAGAAGTAGCTTATTCAGGATGATTGATGAGCTTGTCATTGTCTTGGATGACAGTACCAGTGTGGTAGGCAGAATTCTAAAACGACTCCCAATGACTCGTATATAATCTCCCTCCATGAGTGTGGATGAAAACTGTGGCTGTGACGAAATAGCATTCTACCAGTATGTTATATTGCATAATAAAAGGAATATAATTAAGGTTTCTAATCAATTGGCTTTCAATTGACTAATGGGTGTACTTGATCTAACCCATGAGCCCTTTAAATCTAGGTCTAGAGGCGTACACTTATGCAAATACATTAATCCATGACAATAGTGGTATGGGCCTATGTACATATATTTATAAGGCAATGCACTGAAGCTGCAGATGGGCCTTGGGCCTCTGCTCATACCTTCCCTTCAATACAAGAACACTTTGTTATAACAATTGGCATTCTGTGATGCTCACCCCCCCACCCCTACACGATTGCTGAAGACAAAATGGGTGCATAAGCAGATGTGGTAAAGACAAAGGATGGTGCCCAGCTATTCAAGAATATAGTGTCTGGGGTCTTAAAGGCTTGAATTTAAACAAGCAGCCATCCAACAGTAAAGCAACAATCCTATATGGAAGAAGCACACCAGCCAGTGCGATCATGTGGTGTCATCAAGACTGTGCATGGGCACCAGAAGATTCACAACAAACAGTAAACAAATAAACAAAAAATGCATTGGTGAGATTGGAGTGGGGTTAGAGTGGAGACCCAAAACCCATCTATGGAAAATTAAACATCCTCCCACAGAGGGGTGTCAGGCAGGGGGTGAATCAATCAGGTCACGCAATATACCTTTGTTCCCTGGAGGCCTCCTCCCTCCCTCCCCGCGACCCACCCCCTCACAACCTCAGTGCCGCCTCCCAATCTAGCCTAGATGGGGGCACGTACATAGGTATAGGCAAGAGATAAAACTCACAACACATGGAGCCCAGGTACAGGAATGAGAATAGAGATACCAAAAGGGTAGGGGGAAGAGGGGGAGAGGTGGGGAGGGTGGGGTGCACCGATTGCAATGAATGGCACAAAACCACACACCCCCAGGCAGAGGGCAGAACAACAGAAACCAGAGAGGAAGGGAGACGGTCGCTGTGAGACTTGAAAATAAT
>NW_022111372.1:78670391-78682335 GCF_000313985.2 Echinops telfairi
GATTCTAAGTGTAAGAAGATGAAGAATATTCTCCATTTCTGTACTTGGATGGAGGGTGCCATATGGCAACAGTCAAGGACCCTGTAGGAGCGGAGAGTAACCGCCATCAAGAAACAGGAAGCTTAGCTCTACCAACACCAGGAACTGAATCCAGCCTCCAACCGCACAAATGCCACAGAGGCTCCCAAGCTTCAGAAAGGAACCCAGCTCAGGCAATCCCTTGGTTTCATCTCAGTTAACTGCATTGTGAGCAAGCCAGTCATCTGTGTCCAGACTTCTTCCCTATAGGAGTGGTGAGATAATAACTTTATGTTAAGTCACTATGTTTGTGGTAATTTGTTACACAGTGATAGAAAAATGAATGCACGCAGTAATTCTCATGGTGGTGTTTTATGTTGAGTCATTTCCTTTATAGTTGTCAATTTGGAGGCTTGGTGGTGCAGTGAGTTATGCACTGGACTGAAAACTACAGGGTCAGCAGTTTGAAACCGCCAGCCACTTCTCAGGAGACGGATTAGTTTCTCTACTCCCATACAAATTTAGTCTCAGAAACCCACAGGGACATTAGAATGCTTAACCCCTCTCCTACTAGAATGCCTTTCCATGATTCCACTGGGCAGGAATTCTTACTACAGACTGGAAGAGGGTCCCTTCTTCAAGCACAAGATGGGCAAAGTGATGGAGTCCTGTTTCCTTTTGTTGTGGAAAGTCATTGCCATGAGTATGGGGGCTCATTAGGTGCCAACCACTATGCAAGAGCTCTATTTACCCTCTCTCACTTAAGCATGAAAATTACCTATAAGGTAGGAAGAATGAGCGAGTCCCTGGTGGTTCAGTGATTAAGTGCTTGATTACTCACCAAAAGGTTGGTGGCTCAAACCCACCAGCCACTCTACAGGAGAACGATGTGGCAGTCTACTTTGTAAAGATGACATCCCTGTACATCCTATGGGGCAGGTGTACTCTGTCCTCTAGGGTGGCGATGAGTTGGAATTGACACATGCCCACTGATTTGGTAGGCACAATGATCAGCCAAACTTCACTGCAGCTTGTGGTGACTGAGCTGGTTGCCAAGGTGACACAGTACATAAAAGACTGAACTGGAATGTGAGCCCAGGATTCCGTCATCCTCAATTGAGGCTCATAACCTATTTTATATTTATATTATCTGCTGGGAAACAGACGGTCTAATTTATTTCTTTATACGCAGCACCAACCACATGGTCTGAGATAGATGAAGAATAAACATCCTTCTTGGAGCCTTCCTGAACCCCACCCAATGCAGGGCACGTCTTGTGGCAATGCAGAGGGATGAGCAGGCAGTTAGTGAGGACCTATTTCCTGATAGGACTCCTAGACCGCCTCCACCTACGTATGCTACTTCAAAGTCCAGATAGCCAAGGCTGCCCCTCAAAAGAGTTTACACAGTTTTATAAGGGTGGTCTTTGTAGTCAGGTGAGGAGAGGCCCCCTTTTGTGCAAGCCCATGAAACACTTGACTATCACCATAAAAAGTTCAAAAACAACATCAACACACTTGGCTGTGAATCCAAAGGTTTGAGGTCGGAGTCCACCCAGAGGTTCAGCAAGAAAGAGAACGAGCCTGAACGAGATGGATTGATAGAGTGGGCTCAAACACAGCAATGACGGCAAAGATGGCACAGGACCGTGCTTTATTGTTGTGACAGGGTCACTATGAGCCAGCCACGTCTCAGCGGCATCTCAGAACATACTGTTTATTGTATTAGTAATATTAACAAATCTATTAAAAATAGCAAGGATAGGCAAAAACCACCAAAACGAAACCAGTCACTGTCCAGTCAGTTCTGGCTGGTGAGGACCCCGTGCATTGTACAGTAAATTTATTCCATGTGGTTTTCAAAGATGTGATCTTTCAAGAGCAATTTGCCAGGCCTTTCTTCTGAGGCATTTTGGATGGATTCAGACCTCCAACCTTTTGGCTACTATTGAGCATTAGATCATCTGTGCACCTAAGGGACTCTGTTAATAATGATAGTGGTAGCTGACTTTTGCTGTTTTCCCTGTATCACACCTATTGTGAGTGGTTCATGCATTCTAAAAACTCACTGCCATTAAATCACTTGGGACTCATAGTGACCCTGTAGGACAGCGTAGAGCTGCCCCTGTGGGTTTCTGAAAGTTCAATGCTTTACAAGAGTAGAAAGCCTCATCCTTCTACTGACCAGCAGTCTGGTGAGTTGCAACTGTGGGCTTTGTAGTTAGGCCCATGAGTCATGCACGCCGCCCCCAGGGCTCTTGGTTCATACCTTATCATCTGTATCTCATGATGACTCTGAGAGGTAGATAGGACTGCTCTGGTTTTTTTCAAGACCACACAGCTTCTAAGAAGCATCATGTCCCCCTGCTCAGCAACTGGCTTTCCTTATTCCCTCCATGGCTCTGACATTTTCTTCCTGCCTTCCCCAATTGCCAGAAACTTGATTTCTGATCCCAGCAATTCAATGGATACCCTTTTTCCTTTTTCAGTTAATCCAAACCGAGCTCATCTAGCCCTGCCAAAGAAAACAATACTTCTAGTCCTATTCACACTAACATGTGAATGACTCGTAGCTAGTCACATGAATGACTCGTAGCCTTCTTTTACTACTCTGCTTACATTTTCAAGGTAGGTGCTTACTAATCAAAATGAAGAATTCCTATGCCAATAATTTCTGTAGCACCAAATTACTAAGAGCTGGTATCAAATAGCAACTTTATTTAATATCTGAAGTAGGGGCCTTTTTTCCCTAGCATTTGCTAAATGACTATCTTTTCAACTCCCCGCCATTGTGCCGATTCTGACTCATAGGCCCTATAAGACAGAGCAGAACTGTCCTGGTGGTGCTATTAAGGCTTCATGAAAGCAGAAAGCCTCATCTTTCTCCCACGAGTGACTGGTGGTTTTGAACTGCTGATTGTAGTTAGCAGTCTAACTACATTGCCAGGGCTCTAGCTGTCATGGTCCTGATAGCTCATCATCTTTTCCCTCTCCTATAGATTGGAAAGCAGGCTGGTAGAGGTCTTCACTTCTAAGCTTTGCCATGAACTGGGTGCTAAGGTAGTTATGTCCTCATTTGATCTCACTTGTGAGAAAACGGCAGTTCAGAGACTCTCACAGCTTGCTCAGGATCACACAGGAGAGCCAAGACTCAAAGCTGGGTTTTCGGACTTCACAAGCGAGGTCCAGTCTGCCAGATGACCCCACACTGCATGAAAGACGCAGGCAGATGGTCGATAAAACATAGCAGTTGGCAGAAGAAGCAGTGAGCTGAATACCTAAAGGGGACCCAACGCAGTGGAGAGAATAAATCAAACATTAAAAACTTATGGTTAGAAAAAAAGAGAAGGAAAAGAAAGAAAGTCATTTGGAAGTGCTCATTGAATTGATGCAGTGGGTAATTTAATAAGCCGTCTGTTCTGATCGGTCTTGCTTCCCCGCTCTCAGCAGGATGCCGTATGGAAGCTCTTACACAGTAATTATAAAAAATGATCTTTCCCCCTGTACAGGATCTTACTGTCTGATTTGCGCATCTTAGATGATGAGCTTTTTTTTTTTTTAAAGCAAAATTTGGGTGGGGGTGGTGTTCCTGTGTTTTGCAGGTTTAAGGAACAGAGACTGAGATTAATCCTTAAAATCGCTTCACCCTTGTACCAACCTTTATCCTGCTGATTTTCTGGTATGTGGACATCAGAGCACCTTTCCCGCCCTTTACCTGATCAAACCATACCAACCAGAGACCTTGAGACTCAGCTCCCTGGTAAGTGACAACCAATTCACCAAACGAATCCTTCCTTATCCCACCTGCTTCTGTTCACTGAAGAAAATCCATTCATTCAACAAATCCTTATTAAAAACTTGTGAGTGCCAGGCGCTATTCTGAGAATGCTTATGCTCTCATGAACCTACATTCTAAATGAAATTGATGGGGAGCCAGGAAACGCATGAACACGAATTCCCAAGATGGAGAAAAGTGTGGAGTGTGACCAGAAGATCCGTTCTGAGAAGGCTGACATTTGACCTGACGTTGGAACGGGGAAATGAGACAGTAACGAACAGGTCTTCCAGAAGCGTGTGGACAGCAAATGCCAAGGCTGTGACGTGGGGGACTGAATTGGTGTTTTGAAGGAACAGGGAAAGGTTATAGGGGGTAGTGACCAAGATGAGACGGTGAGTGGCAGGGACAAAATAATCCTAAACCTAAACATCTAAGACAACCAAATGAGTGACATGATCTAATTTACCTTTTTGTGACACCCTGTCTTAGAATCTGAGGTTTGGAGGGTGCCTTGGGCTCTGAGTGAGCTGGCAGATAAGAGTTGGGCTACTAGCTGCAAGGTCAGTGGTTCAAATCCACTGGCTGCTCCCTAGAAGAAAGATGAGGCATTTTACTCCCATAATGATTTACAGCCTGGGAAACCCTAGATAGCAGTGACTCTCAACCTGTGAGTTGTGACCCCTTTGGAGGTTGAACGACCCTTTCACAGGGGTCGCCCATTTCATAACAGTAGCAAAATTACAGCTATGAAGTAGCAACAGAAATATATGCATGGTTAGGAGGTCACCACAACTTGAGGAACTGTATTAAAGCATCGAGGCATTAGGAACATTGAGAACCACTGCTATACAGTGAACCCTCGCTACTTCGCGCTTCGACTTCCGCGGCTTCACTCTATTGCGGTTTTTGCGTAACAGCGCATACTCTGTCATTACTGCCACTGATTGGCTCATACTGTACACGCTTGATTCCATAAATAATATAATAAATAATAAATGATAATTGTAACGTCCAAAATGTTTTACTGTATTTTCCCTTTTTCGTTTAATAAATTGGGTAATACGAGTGTAATGGTGACTAAAGGATGTTTTTTCATGTCCTCTATGCTCTAACTACGAAAATATTTGATTTACAAATAAGGAATCATACTTCGCAGAATTTCATTTATCACGGTAGGGTCTAGAACCGATTAACCACGATAAACGAGGGTTCACTGTATAGGGTTGCTATGGGTCAGAAACATGTAGAGGCTCGCTGATTACATGCTGATATGCTAACTGCAAGGTCAGCAGTTCAAAACCACCAGCTGCTCTGTGGGAGAAAGACAGGGCTTTCTACTCCTGTAAGGAGTTACAGTCTCAGAAACTGTGAATTTCTGAGTTCTACCTTGTCCTCTAGGGTCCTAACGCAGCTGCATCTACTCCATGACAGTGCTTTGTTTTTAAATGAGCCAGAATTGATTCAATGGCAGTGGGTTTTACAGGCACTGTGGGTTAGATGTTGGTCTGCTAACCAAAAAGCCAGTGGTTCAAATCCAGCATCTGCTGTGAAGAAGAAAGGTGAGACTGTCTACTCTTTCAAAGATTTACACTCTAGCAAATCCTGTATTAGGCAGCTCTAAGGTAGAATTTACTTGATGGCTTTGGGGTATGTATCTCACTTTATCCAATGACCTTATTTTGTAGTGTAGAAAATAGAATAGTAGAGAAGAGAGGTGATATGCCTAGTGTTTCAGAGCCGGCTACTTAGGCCGGTTCGGGTCGGCACTGCTGTAATTTAGCAGTCTTCATTGCACCTCTTGTAATGAGCCCTTTCCCTGCAGGCACTGAGTGTGGAGCTGAGAGTGTTGGGGAGATTGGAAAGGCCCTGGCTTGGGAAGTATTGAGAGAGGTGGGTATTGAGTTGGGTGCCTCTGGTGCCTTGCAGAACTGTACATTCCTGCCTCTTAAAATGGCATAAGGAGTCTCAATTAAAGGTGTCTCTTTGGATGAGACCCCCCCCCATCAACCGGCCACACTAAAGCTCTGGTAGGGACATGACATATTCTCCCACACCCAGGTTGTGTGAGCTTTATCAAATAATTGTATCTGAACATTGATTTCCTTATGTGTTGATATTTCCTTATGTATTCCTTACCCTGTTGGCTTCATACAGTTTTGGTATAGAGTTAACATGTTAATCCTTGATATGGATGCACATTGGTGAAAACCTCTTTATAGGAGGTGTGTTGTTATTACTCTTTTATTTAATCTAGAAAGCAGAGTAGAGACTCAGAACATACAGGGGAAAAGTCATTACAACTTCTTAGACAAACAAAAACTATGAGGAAATGAGTTGCTGGGCCTGGGGGCGCAGGGTCATAATCTTGAGGGACACTGAGGTCAATTGGTATATCATAGTTCACAAAGACAATATTTTACATCCTACTTTGTGTAGCAAGTGGGTTCCTAAAAGCTTGTAAGAGTCCATCTAGGGTGCAGACGAAAGAAGAAGGGTGACAATTTAAAGACATAGACAAAGGTCAATTCACTAGCAAACCACATAAACATTAGTCTCCACAATCTTGAGACCAGAAGAACTAGATGGTGCCTGGGAAACACAGTCAATTTCCTCTGAAAGGGATCACATTAGAAGGCCCTGGATAGAATGGGAGCAAAACGTGGGACAGATATCAAAATCATAAAGGAGGGCAGGCTTACAGATTGCATAGATCAATTCGTGAGAAACCCCAAACTATGGCCCTAGCCACCCTTCAGGTTTGAAATTGAACTCATGCCCATGTTGGAATAATGAACCATTTGAGATCAAAAGGGCAGCATGTATCCAAGGACAAAGCTCAGAGTGTGAGGCAAGAAGGAGCAATAGGAGTAAGAAGCATAAGAAGGAAGTAGGCTAAGTGAGGGGACCCTGAGGGGATTTCAATGGATGATTTGAATCAGAATGTGCGTGAATCAGAATGTAAAGCTGATGACCTGCTTTGTGAACATTCACCCAATTCACAATAAAAATTTATAAAAAGATAATGTTATTTTTTTCCCCATCAGCTTTTTGAATTCACCCACAATGGTGCTATGAACATACGTGTACACATTTTTGGTTTTCCATTCCTCTGGGATATAATTAGGAGTGAGATTTCTGGGTAATTCTACTTTTATCATTTTGAAGACTTTTCAAACTATTTTCCTAAGTGACTGTGCCATTTTATACTCTTACCAGCAATATGTGAGTGTTCCAAAATTTTTCAGCATCCCTGTCTACTTGCAAATACCCACGTTTTTAATTTTAGACATCCTAGTATGTGCCAGGAAATTTGTAAGACAGTTATCTGGCCAACTGACTGGAAAGATATCTATATTTGTGCCTATTCCAAAAAAGGTAACCCAATAGAATTAGGAAACTACTGAACAACACCACTACTATCACATACAAGTAAAATTTTGCTGAAGATCATCCAACAGCAGTTTCAGCAATACATAGGCAAGGAGCTACCAGCCATTGTAGCCAGATTCAGAAGAGGATGTGGAATGAGTGATATCAAATAGATCTTGAAGTAGAAAACACAAGAAAGATTTTTTTGCGTGTGTTGCATCAGCTATGCAAAAGTATTAGACAACAAGTCTCATAACAAACTATGGATATACTATGTATATAACATTTTGAAAAATGGAATATCTAGAATATTTGAACCTGTACACAGAAAAGGGGCAGTCATTTGAGCAGAACAAGGTGATACTGAATGGTTTCCAATCAGGAAAGGTGCCCATTAATGTGGTGGAGTATACAGGGTGAAAAGTTATGAAAATTTTTAGACATAACCCAACACCTTGAGGAAATGAGTTGCTGGGCCAAGAACTTATGACTGCAGTGTCAAGAGACATCTAGATTAATTGCCATATTATATTCTAAGAGACAACATTCAACACGCTACTTTGGTGGGTCATGACTGGGATCTTAAAAGCTCATGAGTGACTATCTAAGGAGTGACCACTGGTCTCTCCCACGCTGTAGGAGAGAAGAATGATAAAATTGAAGCTATATGAAAACAATTTGTCTAGTGGACTAATGGACCACATGAACACCAGTCTCCAAAGTCTTGAGAACAGAACTAGGTGGTAACTGGCAACTACGACCAACTGCACTAAGAGGATCACATTAGAAAGTCCTGGATAGAGTGGGAGAAAAAAGTGGACCAAAACTCAAAATAATAAAAGGAACCAGGTATAAAAGAGACTGGGAACCTCTGAGCTTATGATCCGTAATGTCTTCCTTCACATCTAGAATTGAACCATGGCTCAATTTTCACTCAGCCCATGGACAAGTCTTCAAGGGGAATAATAAAATGGTGAGGTAGGCACACCATAGAATCATCAACCATTTGAGATCATGGAATAGCATTTGTCCATGGGCTGAATTCTGAGGGTTAGGAGAGAAAGAAAAGTGGAGGTTGGAAATAGATGGGACAGGTGAGTTGAGTGATGTTGCATTGGGAATATTGCAAAGCATGAGATGAAGCAAATCCATATGATTTGTTGAATCTAAAACTGATGGTCTATTCTGTTCTGGAAACCTTCACCTACTTCACAATTGAAAGTTTTTAAAAAAGAAGATAAATGTATATCAGGATTGTGCCTTTTCACCATACTTATTCAATCTGTATACTGAGCAAATAATAAAAGAAGCTGGACTACATGAGGAAGAGTGGACATCAGTTCTGGAGGAAGGCTTGATACGTAAATGACACAACCATGCTTGCTAACACTGAGGAAGATTTGAAGAACTTGATGATGAACATCAAAGACTGCAGCTTCCGTCTGAATTGTAACTCAGTGTAAAGAAAACCATAATCCCCACAGTGGACCAGAGACATCATGATAAACAAAGAAAGACTGACGTTAATAAGGACTTCATTGTACTTGGATCTACAGTCTGCTTCTGCAAGCATCAGTCAAGAAAGTAAAGGACAGATTGCAGTGACAAATCTGCTGTATAAGACCTCTTTAAAGTGTTGAAAAGCCAGGAGGTCACTTGGAGGGCCGGGTGCACCTGATCCACGTTTTTGGTATTTAAAATTGCCACATTGGCGTGGGAAACCTGGGCGATGATAAGGAGGGCAGCAGAAGAACTGAGGCATTGGAGATATGGTGTTAGTGAAGAATACTGAGGACCATTGACTGTGAGAAAAACCAAAAGCGTTTTTTTTTAAAGTACTGTCAGAATGCTCCTTAGAAGTGAGGATGTCAAGACTTAGTCTCACCGATTTTGGACATATTGTCAGTAAAGACCAGTCCCTGAAAAAAGACACCGTGTAGTAGTGGATCAGCACAAAAATAGAAGCCCCTCAATGAGATGGACTTACACAGTGTCTGCAACCAGGGGTGAAGGACCAACCAGTGCTTTATTCTATTATACACAGGAATGATATGACTCAGAATGGACTTCACAGCATCCAACAACAACAATGTGATCGTGGAAGAAGTACTAGAGATTTTCATCTGTAAAGATTATAGTCAATGTAACCTTATGGAGTTTGTAAATAATAACACCCAAATCCAAAAAATGGAATGGTAACAGAGCCTGAATTATCAACACCTGGTTTGCAGAAAGCTATGGATGGATGACAGCGCAAATCTAAAATCCATTGGCAGGGTCTCCACATGAATTAATCTTTCAGCAAATCCCTTCTGGTCACAGTCCAGGGATGTGAATAGCCTTGCTATCAGACAGACAACATTGTAAAGTCAATTATGGCAGATGTAGTTAGGTTAAAATATAATACCTTATCATTTGATCTTCCATTTGATTCATTTGAAGATGTTTCAGATTTTTAATATTTTCTGCTTTCTTTTTGATTGAGATTTTCCTCTAGTCATTACTTTTGTTTGTTTTTGTTCCTTTCCTGTTGCATTTTGTATGATTTTCTATGTATAAAATCCAGGATAGGCAAATCTACAGAGACAGTAAATTGATTAATAATAACCTAGAGGCATGACAGGGAAAGCTGGAGGGAAATGAGGGGCTAACAACAATGAGAATAAGAGGAAAATGTTCTGAAATTGTTTTGATGATTGCCCAACTTTTCTTAATCTGATTTAACAATTAAATTGTATGGTAGGTGAGCCATATGCCAATACAACTATTTTCTTTCAAAGAGAACCATATGGAGCAATTTTACACTGTAGCCCATGAGGTTGCCATGAGTTGGAAGGACTCATTGGCAGTGCCCTGTGCAAGGGGCACTATAAGTTGAAGGGCAATATGTAATCATGTACCATGAGGTATTCTGCTCAAATCCACCAGTGCTGCTCTGCAGGGGAGAAAAATGAGACTATCTGTTCACTTACAGATTTACACCCTGGGGAACCCTACATAAGAAGCTATCTGTTCCCTTACAGATTTACACCCTGGGTAACCCTACATAAGAAAGTCTCCCTGAGGCAAAATCAGCTGAATGGCAGCGAGATCTGGGGCTATTCATCTATTAGGTGTGAAGTTGTACCGCAGTGTAATGTTTACTCGCATTTCTCACACTAATGATGTTGAAAATCATTTTACATCCGTATTGGGTGTATTTGTATCTTCATTGGAGAAATATATATTTGACTCTTTGAAATATTTTTTATTTGGTTTATCTCTTATTGCTGACTTCTGAGAATTTCGTGCTAACTCTGGGTATAATTCCTCGCTTTTTTGGGGTGGTTTCATTTTCTACTTTCTTGATGGTATGTCCTTTGAAGCATCAACATTTTTTTTGAAGCATAAACATTTTTAATTTTGTTGAAGTCCCTTGCATTCTTTCTTTTGTCACTTATTTGTGTCTGTAATCTATTCACTAACCACAAAGATGCACTCTTATCTTTTTATTTAGAAGCACTTTTAGCTCTTACATTTAATTATATGCTCACTTTTAAGTTACTCTTTCCATATGTTGTGAGGTAGGGATCCAAATTAAATTTTTTGCATGTGAATATCAAGTTACTAACAGCAATATTTGTAGGAAAGCATATTCTTTTACCATTGCATTGCTTCAACTCTTATTAAAAACCAATTGACTCTAAACAGAAGGGCTTTTTCCTGTCTCTTAATCTCCACTGATTTCTGTGTAATTGCAAAGTCCCACTGGCCCATGTGGCCTCCTGAAGCCCGTGCACAGTCTTGATGGCTGGAGCTTGGGAGTTGGTTTGTAATTAAGAAATGACGTTCTCCAGCTTCGCTCATCTTTCCCAAGAATATTTTGGCTTTTCCGAATCCCTTTGGATTTTCATTTTGTGAAGTATCACATTCTTAGCAATGTTTACTTTCCTCATCCATGAACGCAAACATTTTCCCCATTTATTTCGATCTTTTTACATTTCTTTTCACAATGATTTATCGTTTTCTGTGTACATGCCTTGCACTTCTTTTTTAAAAAATTGGTTACTATATATTTTCTTTTTGCTGCTATTAAAAATAGGATCACTTTTATAATTTTGTTTTCAGATTGTTCATGACTAGTATATGGGAATTCAATTTATTTTGAAAATTGATGTTTTTCCCTGCCACGCTACTGAGTTTATTTACTAGTTCTAATTTTTTAGTGGATTCCTTAGGATTTCTATATACAAGGTCACGTTGTCTGAAAATACAGATTTACTTCTTTCTTTTCAATCTGGATGTCTTGTCATTTTATTTTCTTGCTTTTCCTGGCTTACTTATGACTTCTACTAGGATTTCAAATAGAAGTGGGAGAGTGGATATCCTGACCTTGTTCCTGATATTAGGGGATAACCATTCAATCTGTCTTCATTACGTATAATGTTGTCATTATGTTGTTAGAAGGCTTTAACTCATGCAACCCCACGTACAGCAGAATAAAATGTTGCACCAGCATCATAATAATTGATATGCTCAAGTTCATTGCTGAGGCCACTGTATATTTTGAGTGCATTCCAAAATCAGGAGTTCCATCTTCCAGCACCATATCAGAAAATGTTCTATTATGATCCTTAGGGTTTTCAATGATTAAACTTCAGAAGTAGATCACTAGGCCTTTTTTCCTAGTCTGTCTTTATTGGGAATCTCAGTGAAATTTGTCCACCAGTGATGACCTGGCTGGTATTTGAAATATTCATGGCGTAGCTTATAGCATCATGCAAGCCATCCAAAGGGATT
>NW_022111372.1:78683681-78685007 GCF_000313985.2 Echinops telfairi
CCCCAGCCCATTTGCCCATACTGTGTAATAGTGATTTTCAAACTACCACCCACCCCCCAACTCCCCCGACTGCCTGGGGGATCTTAGTGACTCAACTTGCCCCTTCACTGTGTCAGAGAATTTTAGAGTGAGCTTCACTTCTCTGGGGCGATGAGGTGCTGAGCAGCTTATGTTCCCATCCCCCCTTTGCCTGGAGTGATTTGCCTTTGCGTTTGACTGGTTCCTGCCAGTGCAGATGTTGGTGAAATGGCTGAAATAATGGACTGAAACATAGCATTGGTCTTGATGAGGGCACAGGACTGGAGGATGTGGAGAAGGTTGTGTTCTATTACAAGTAGTTGCTATGAGTTCGAGCCAACTTGATAGCAACTAACAATAGGAACAAATGCCAGGGAGAGTTGAAAGGACATTCCTATTGAATAAAAAGAAAAATGACAAAACAATTGAAAAGCACCATGCTGGGTGGTTTCCATTGCTGTGAACTAAGTTCACCCCTCATCTCCTCCTACTCCTTCTCTGGGGTCCCCTCTCGGTGAAAGGCAGCTTCATGCCACCTTGACCCAACATCCTTCACCCAACACCCATGGAATCTGTCATCCTACAGTGCTGATTCTTTCCAGTAGCTCCAGAATTAGCACCCCTTTCCCTTCAATATTGCCATAGCTCAAACGTTGGCCATCTTTCACCTGGACTTCCAATGTAGGCTCTTAATTGGTCTGTTTGTAATCGAGACTCCTTAACTCCTTCTTCCCTCCAGCAAGGGGATCTTGCCAAACGCCACACTAAATAAGGTATCTACTTTTCAATGTCTTCTTTTTTGACCCTCCCAAGCCCAAGCTCCAGGGGTCCTGAATCTCCCATGAGTTTTGCCAACCTTTCCAGCCTTCTCACTTGCATGGTACCCTCTCTGCTCAGGCATCGAACTCATTCTGGTGTCCTCAGTACCTTTAAAGAGTCCATTCAGATCTCACTTCCTGTCTGGAGACTTTCCTGACTGCCCAGGGAAGTAAACTAGGTAGCTCCTGTTAGGCCCTCTTGTTCAGGGTCTTCCTCTTTTTCTCTGCCCCTCTACTTTACCACACATGATGTAGACCCCAGGGACTGGTCTCTTTTGCCAACACGACCAAAGTATGTACGATGCAGTCTTGCCATCCTTGTGTATAAGAAGCATTCGAATGCACTTCTTCCAAGGTAGATCTTTTTTTGACCTTTTGGCAGTCCATGGTACATAGCAATCCATGGCATTTTAAATATTCTTCTTCAGCACCATAATTCAAATACATCAATTTTCCTTCAGTCTTCCTTATTCAATGTCCAACTTTTTTT
>NW_022111372.1:78686599-78689835 GCF_000313985.2 Echinops telfairi
ATATGCTTCTTTAAAGCTTCATGTACCAAGCCTGTGAATTTCTCCAGGGAAAGAGCTCTGCAATATCCTTTAGGTCACTGGGAGTTGAAAGTGATTTGACAGCTTGCACAGCAGTGCTAATGCTCCTATTAACTGGAGACTTAGAAGTATGTGAGTTGCTTCCATAAATGGAGAAAAGACTGAAGTAGTCAATGATTTTATCTTGTTTGGATCTACAATCAATGCTCATGGAAGTAGCAGTCAAAAGATCAAATGACCCATTGCATTGGATAAATCTGATGCACAAGACCTCTTTAAAATGTTGAAAAGCAAGAATGCTACTTTGAGAAGTAAGGTGTGCCTGACCCAAGCTGCAGTATTTTCATTTGCCTCATAAACATGTGAAAGTGTGGTATTAAATAAGCAATATGGAAGAAGAATCGATGCATTTGAATTATGGTGCTGGCAAAGAATATTGACTGCCCAAAGAACAAACGAATCTGTTGTGGAAAAAGTAGAGCCATAATGGTCCTTAGAGGCAAAGATGGTGAGACTTTGTTTTGCATAATTTGGACATGTTATCACCATGTGACCAGTCCCTGGGGAAGGACATTATACTTGGTAAAATAGAAGGGCATCAAAAACAAGGAAAACTCTCAATGAGATGGATTGACATAGTGGCTACAACCATAGTTTCCAGCATAAGACAAATACAATTATGGTGCAGGACTGGGACGTGTTTTGTTCTGCTGTACACAGAGTGCAGCTAACAAGAGTGGCAACCTTTATCTAGGTTACATTGGGAGACGCAGGATTCAAACCCAGCTCTGGAAGATTCCAAATGACTAAGTACTGGGCTGGCTGTCCTCCCATCTATGACACAGTTATTGAACTTGTTGTGTGGCAAGAACAGAAGTGAGCTCTAGTGTGAACTACATAATTAATCTAGCACTTTTTTATGCAGTTTGCATATTCAGAGAGGACTGCTCCATTCCTTGGCTTCTAAAGGCTTCAGTGTAGGAATGATGAAGCTGAGAGTAATATAATTATAGGGAAGATATATTAAGAGTCTAATTGGCCATTCTCACATTCTAGTTGGCCGTGAGATGACAGTATTGACTCACCCCGATCCATGATGTAACACTGTCTTTCTGTGTGTTCTGCCCATATGTACCTTTTTCCTATTCCATGAACATACCAAATTTGTGGGTACCTTGGGGTTTTGTAGTCACTGTTCCCTTTGCCAAAATAATTTCCCATCTACTTTTCATAGTTTTCATCCCTTGTGACCCACCTCAAATGGCACCTCCTGGGGAAGGGAAAGGGCATTTTTTTTTGATTCCCTATCCAAAGTACAATGGTTTAAGCATTGGATTGCAGATTGCAAGGTTGGCAGTTCAAACCCACCAGCCACCCCAAGAGAGAAAAATGAATCTGTGTGCTCCCATAAAGATTTACAGTCTCAGAAACCCTATACAGCAATTTGACTCTGCCCTATAGCTTATGAGTTGTTCTTGAAGCAATGTTTTTTTTAAAAAAGCATTTTATTGTGGGCTCATACAACTCTTATTGCAATCCATACATACACCAATTGTGTAAAGCACATTTGTATATTTGTTGCCCTCATCATTCTAAAAACATTTCCTCTCCACTTAAGCCCTTGGCATTGGCTTCTCATTTCCCCCCTCCCTCCCTGCTACCCCCTTCCTCATGAACCCTTGATAATTTATAAATTCTTATTTTGTCATATCTTACACTGTCCGACATATCCCGCCTTCACCCACTTTTCTGTTGTCCATCCCCCAGGGAGAAGGTTATATGTAGAGCCTTGTAATCAGTTCCTCCTTTCTACCCCACCCTCGCTCTACCCTCCTGATATCACCACTCTCAGCACTGGTCCTGAAGGGATCATCTGTCCTAGATTCCCTGTGTTTCCAGTTCCTATCTGTATCAGTGTACATGCTCTGGTCTAGTCAGATTTGTAAGGTAGATTTGGGGTCATGATAGTGGTGGGGATGAAGCATTAAAGAACTAGAGGAAAGTTGCATGTTTCATTATTGCTACACTGCACCCTGACTGGCTTGTCTCCTCCCCGTGACCCTTCCATAAGGGGATGTCCAGTTGCTTACAGATGGGCTTTGGGTCCCCACTCAGCACTCCCTTTCATTCACAATGATATGATTTATTGTTCTTTGATGCCTGATACCTGATCCCTTCGACACCTTGTGATCGCACAGGCTGGCGTGCTTCTTCCATGTGGGCTTTGTTGCTTCTGAGCTAGATGGCCACTTGTTACCTTCAAGCTTTTAAGACCCCAGATGCTATATCTTTTGATAGCCGGGCACCAGCAGCTTTCTTCACCACATTGAAGCAATGGTTTTGTGTGGGCTCAAAGTGTATCTGTGCCTTCTTGCTATACCCGGCCTCATCACTTTGTTAATTTCATTCAGTGCACCACACACTTTATATTTACTTTCTTCACCTTAAAAATGTATTATTTCCTCCATCAACAACTTATAAAAACTTGAGGACCAGGCCTCTATATATAATATGCACTGAATATCACACCCAGTGCCTGGCACATGTGCTGATTAGAATATACAATCAACTGGATGGTGCTTGTTTATCTTCAGGTCTTTAAGGCTTCCGGTGCTATATCTTTTGGTAGCTGAGCACCATCAGCTTTCTTCACCACACTTGCTTGTGCGCCCATTGTTTTCAGTGACTTTAGGTGTTCTATCTTTTGGTAGCCAAGCATCATCTGCTTTCTTCACCACATTTTCTTGTGCACCCATTGTCTTCAGCGATCATGCCAGGCAGGTGAGCATCTCAGATTGCCGAATTGTTAGAACAAAGTGTTCTTGTGTTTGGGGAGTACTTGTGCAGGGGCCCGCTGTCCATCTGTTTTCTTAATACTCGACCTATAAATATATGTACATAGATCTATTTCCCCCTCTTCCTATATAAATATATTTACGTCTTTATATGCCTGTATTTACATCTCTATGACTACCCTTTGCCTTCTAGTTCTTTCCTCTGCTTCTTTGTACTTTCCTCTTGTCCCACTATCATGTTCTGCCTTCAACAAAACCCACGCGGAAGAAGCACACCAGCCTGCCCCTACTCTATCGCTGAGAACTAAGGGGGTACATTAGCAAAAATTGGTGAAGAAAGCAGATGGTGCCCGGCTATCAAATGATACAGCATCTGGGGTCTTAAAGGCTTGAAGACAAACAGGCAGCCATCTAGCTAAGAAA
>NW_022111372.1:78690992-78692637 GCF_000313985.2 Echinops telfairi
TTGTTCAGGATAGGAGCATTTTCCTTGAACATTTCTTAAAAGAAAAACACAAAAAGATTTTCAGCTTGTGGGCTATATAATTTCTGTTGCATTAATCTGCAATTGTAGGACAAAATCTGTAATTGACAATAGTTAAACAAAAGGGCATGGTGTGTTTAAATAAAGTTTTATTTACAAAAGTAGGCAGCCAGTCCATGGGCCAGCAGTTGCCTTATCTAGACTAGAAGACCATTTGAAACTTTCACAGCTGGACATTTAAAAGCATAATATTGTTTTTTTCTAAGGAGCATCATTTGACCTAGACTTTTTGACCTTCATGATGAAAATCCCATTGTAGGCATCATATATGTCTAGAAACCTGAAAAGGACAGGGTAATGTGAGATGAAATTATAGACCTACTGAGGCTGCATTAAGGAGCCATAGTGGCATAGTGGGTCACCTGTAGGGCTGCTAGCCCAAACAATAGCAATCTGATTCCTCAGGTGCTTCATAGGGGAGCAACCAGGCTTTCCGGTCCTATAAAGATTCATGGCCTCATAAACCCAAAGGGGGCAGTTCTGTTCAGTCCTATAGGGTTGCCATGAGTCATAATTGACTCGATGGCAATATTAAAAAAATTTCCCATAAAAGCTACAGTCATACCAACATAGTTAAATAATGTTTGCAGGCTACCCTTTAATGGTCATAAACATACTTACAAAAATACAGATTATGGAATTTAAAGGTTGCTTTTGGAAAGCACTCAGATATATTGCTTTCACGCTCTCTTCTTTCCCTTTGCTGAACACTCATCTAATTTCAGCTCTCATTGGGCCCCTTGGTCCTTCCACAGGGAAAGCCCTTCCCTGCTCAGTTACACTGTCTCCCCTACACACGGGTGAGTGGGTTCTTTCCTTGCTGGATTACAATCTCCTTGGCAACAGAGAATTTTATTTCATCCTTTCTCCCAAATGGCATGTGATATTGCTCTGGGTATACAGATGTGCTGAATAAACATTCAGTTTACATTCTAAGACACCCCTCTCCTTCCTTCTTATTGTGCAGCATTCAAGAAACTTATACCTCTGTGAGGATGAATCTTGATATGTTTCTTTGTGTTGGATTCTATTCCCCGTTTTGTGTGGAATCCCGGTTCCACATGTATATCAATCATGCTTACCATCAGGCCATGTGGCTGTGATAGTCAAATGGGTATTAACTTAAACTCTGAGAGTCAGAGAGGCAAGAAAATTGGATAGGAGGAGAATACCAGAGGAGATTTGAGCAAATGATCCAGAGTAAAAACATTTTAGATACAAATTATATCTCTGCCATCTAATAATCTGAGGATCTTAAGCGAGTCAATTAAGCAAGCCCTCCACCTCAGTTTCCTCATCTAAACCTGCACATTAACCTCCCTCCTGCTCTGTGGGAGAAAGGGGTGGGAGTCTTCTTTCAAAAAGATTGATAGCTTTGGAAACCCTATGGAATAGTTCTACTTTCTCCTTATAGGGTTGATCTGGGTTGGAATTGGCCAGTGGCAATCGATTTGATTTTTGATTTTGTTCAATACTTATATTTTAGTTGAACTATGGTGGCTGCATGTGACTTTGTTGTTGGAAGCTATGCCACTAGTGCTTTAAGTCAAAGCGGAGTCACCCAGGA
>NW_022111372.1:78693377-78695383 GCF_000313985.2 Echinops telfairi
TAATCAGTTCCTCCTTTCTACCCCACCCTTCCTCCACCCTCCTGGTATCGCCACTCTCACCACTGGTTTTGTTGGCTGTGAAAAGTATGTTAATTTGTGAGATCATGTTCAGCGGTTGGTAAAGGTAAGGTTCCACGTCAACAGCATCATTTCTTAAGGCTCTACGGGACTCTGCTTGCACTCTTGCCCCGCCCCGACTTTTGCAAAATGACAGCCAGGGTGCATGGGATCTTAGATCTTGCCATTCTCTGCTAAATCTCCAGTGGTTCCCATCTCATTCAAAGTCAGTGTCCTAATAAAACCAACCAGGCCCTCTGCAGCCTATGACCTCATTCCCATCACTCTTCACTCCAGACACTCTCTCTTCTTTGCTCCTTGAACACTCAGGCACAGTTCCATCTTGGCACTTGTTCTCCTGGCATCTTATTTTACTATGTCTCACTGCTTCAGAACTCACCTCTCGTGGCCAGCCTTTCAAAAATTGCATTTCACATTCTTTTCCTGTTTTGATTTTTTTGCTACACTTGCTACTATTTAAAATAGTATTATTTTCTATCTATCTATCTATCTATCTATCTATCTATCTATCTATCTATCTATCTATCTATCTATCTATCTATCATCTATCATCTATCATCTATCTGTTTTCTATCCCTACATCAAAAGAAAATTTAATGGGAACAAGGATTTTCATTTCCTTATTTACTATTGTACCCCCAAAGTTAGCACCTTGCTTGAAAGATGTTGTTCTGGTTAGCTGCTGGGGAGTCAGGACAAACTCTGTGCCCATGAGCAGTTTCCGACTGGATCATGGTGCTCCACAGGGTCTTTTTAAAAATTATGGAGAAAATATACAGAAGAACACATACAATTTCTAAACAATGTCTATGTTCACAATCCAGTAATACTGATTGTGTTCTTCAAGTTGTGCAGGTATTCTCACTATCGTTTTCTAAACAATTCTACCAGGACCCTGCCACCATTAACATAACCTCAATGCCCTCCCCCACAAAAAACCCAGAAACAAAAAACAGGCCTGTTAATCAAAAAAGGGTTTTATTCCTTGAGTTTCAAAAGCAGATTGCCAGTTCTTTCTTCTTAGTCTGTCTTAGTCTGTAAGCAATATTGAAATCTTTTCAGCATCATAGGTACATGGAACTGTCTACTGAAAGATGGGAGGTGGCTGAAGTGCATTAACTGGAAATAGAATCCAGGTTTCCCTCATTGAAGGTAAGAATTATACCACCAATGCTTCATTCTTAATGGATGTTCTTGTTGCTAGGTGGCATTGGGTCAGTTCCTACTCACAGCAAACCTACATACAACAGAACAGAACACAGGTACTGCACAACCTCACCCACTGTATCTATCTCTCTCCTCAAGGGGCTTCCTCTTTTTTTGCTGCCCCTTTGTATTATCAAGTGTGACGTCCTTCTCCAGGTATTGCTCTCTCCTGAGAACATGTCCAAAGTACACGTGAGACCAAGTCTCACCATGTTGCCTCTAAGGAGCATTCTGGTTGTACTTATTCCAAATTTGTTTTTACTTTTGTCACTCCATGGTACTTTCAATATTCTTTGCCAGAACAATGATTCAAGCATATCACTCCCTCTTTGGTTTTCTTAATTCATTCTCCAACTTTCACATACATATGAGGTGATTGAAAATACCATGGTTTTGATCAGTCACACCTAAGGCTTCAAAGGAACATTGTTGTTCAATGCTTTTAAGAACTCTTGTGCGTAGATTTACCCAAATGCAATATGACATTTGATCTCTTGACAACTTCGTCCATGAGCATTGATTGAGGATTTAAATGAGACAAAATCCATGACAACGTCAATCTTTTCTCTGTTTATCATGTTACCTATTGGTCTGGTTGTAGGGATGTTACCTTCTTTCCAATGAGTTGTAATCCATCAGCAAGTGCATCAAGTCCTCTTCACTCTCAGTAAGAAAGATTGTACTGTCTGCATAAGCCTTCCTCCAATCCTGATGTCCCTGTG
>NW_022111372.1:78695875-78713917 GCF_000313985.2 Echinops telfairi
TGACAAACAATCATATAACTACCACAGTTCCATTCTTCTTTATTTAATCCAACTTCTCAGGTTATTTGCTCAGCATACAGATTGAATACACCCTTGACATACACCTTTTCTGATTTAAAACCATGCTATTCCCTTGTTATGTGTCCACAATTGCCTCTTGATCTATGTACAGGTACTGCATAAGTATAATTAAGTGTTTTGGAATTCCCATTCTTCTCAAGACTAGCCATATTTGTTATGATCCATCCAGCTGAATGTCTTTGCACAGTCAATAAAACACAAGTAAATATCTTTCTGGTATTCTTTTCTTTTAACCAAGATCCATCCAACATCAGCAATGAGATCTCTTGTTTCATGTTTCTCCTGAACTTCTGGCAGTTCTCTGTCAATGTACGGCTGCAATCATTGTTGGATGATCTGAAAATGTTACTTGTGTTTGGTATCAGGGTATCGGTGATATTGTTTCTGAAACTGAGCATTGTGTTGAATCACCTTTCTTTGGAACGGGTACAGATATGGATCCCTTCAAGTCAGCTGGCCAAGTAGCTCTCTTTCAAATTTCTTGTCACATGAGTGTTTGCAGTACTTCATCAGCTTGTTGAACCATTTCAATTGGCATTCTATCAATTCCTGGATCCTTGTTTCTGGCTAATGCTTCCATTGCAGCTTGGACTTCTTCCTTCGGTATCATTGGTTCTTGTTCATATACTACCACCTGACATGGTAGTATGCTGATTAGTTCTTTTGGGCACAGTGACTCTGTGCATGCTTGCCATCTTCTTTTGATGCTTCCTGCATTGTTCAATATTTTGCCTATAGAAACTTTCATTGTTTCAATTTGAGGCTTGAATTTCTTCTTGAGTTCTTTGAGTTTAAGATATCTGAGTGTGTTCTTCCTGTTTGGTTTTCTAACTCTAGGTCTTTGTAGATTTTATTATAATATTTTACTTTGTCTTCTAGAGCTGCCCTTTGAAATTTTCTGTTCAGCTCTTTGACTTCATTATTTCTTCCATTTGCTTCAGCTACTCTGCAATTAAAAGTAAGTTCCAGAGTCTCTTATATTACCTCCGCCTTCTTTTTTGTGTTTTTAATGACTTTTTGTTTCCTTCATAAATGATCATCTTGGTGTCCTCCCACAGCTTATCAGTTTGTCATTGATGTTCATGCAGCAAAGTTGTTCTTGAGATGATCTCAAACTTCAGGTGGGATATGCTCTAGGTTGTATTTTGACTCTCATGGACTTGTTTTGATTTTCTTTAGATTCACGCGGAACATACATACAAGCAATTGTTGGTCTGTTCCATAGTCAGTCCTGTCTTTATTTTAACTGCTGATATTGTACATTGTCTCTACCCATAGATGTCAGTTTGATGTCTGTGCATTCGATGTTATTTGAGATGAAGAAATTGTTGGGCTTACAAATTCTATCATCCTGTCTTCAGCTTCGTTTCTATCACCAAGAGCATCTTTTCCAACCACGGTTCCTTTCTCTTTGTTTCCAACTTTGCATTCTGTTTGCTTTTGGTTATCAATGCATCTTGAATGCATGTTTGCTCAATTTCAGACCGATGATGCTAGTAGAAATCTTCAATTTCTGCATCCCAGTTTCTGTGATTGGTGTATACATTTGAATAATGGTTATAGTGATTGGATTTTCTTGAAAGTAAATAGATATAATCCTATTACAAACAGCATTGTACTTGAAATATCCTTCAAAAATATTTTATTGACCTTAATTCACATATTATGCAATCCAATAGTTCAATCATTTTAAAGGTAGTTGTACAATCATAGTTACTCTCAATTCTAGAACATTTTCTTCCTTATGGTACTCACTTTTATAACCTCCCTATTTCCCTTCAACCTCCCCTGCCATATCCCTCAAAAACCACTAATTCAGTTACTGCCTATACGGATTTACCTAACCTGGGTTTCGTATACACGAAAACATACAACAACAACACCCCTGCAACACCAAAATAATAATAAAATAAAACAAAGAAAACTCTCAATCAAAAAGAAAGCTGTAAATAATGAAAATGAGATCAAATTTAAAATGAGTAAAAATTGAGATCAAATGATAAGGTGTTAGGTTTTTTTAAAAAAAATAAATCTTTTTTATTGGGGGGAGTGTCATAGCTCTGATAACAATCCGTACATCAATTGTATCAAGTATATTTGTACATATACTGTATTGCCTTTATCATTTTAAAATATTTTCTTTCTGTTTGAGTCTTTGGTATCGGCTCCTCTCACTCCCCCTCTTTTCCTCCCCTCCTACCCTCATGGACCCCTGATAAATTATAAATTATTATTATTTTCATATTGTACAATGCCCTCTGTCTCCTTTTATCCTTGCTTTTGTTGTATGTCCCTCTGGGGAGAGGGGGAAATTATATGTCATTGTAGTCAGTTCCGCATTTTTTCCCCTTCCTGCCCCAACCTTCCCCCTACCCCCATGGTATCACTACTCCCATTATTGTTCCTGAGGGGTTTATCTGTCCTGGATTCTGTGTGTTGAGAGCTCTTATCTGTACCAGTGTACATGCTCTGGTCTAGCCGGATTTGTAAGGTAGAACTGGGCTCATGATAGCGGGGAGGAGGAAGCATTAAGGAACTAGAGGACTGTTGTGTGTTCCGTCAGTGCTGTGCGGCACCTTGGCTGTCCCGTTCTTTCCTTGTGACCCTTCTCTGAGGGAAATGGTTTTTTGACCTAATCACATCTGCAACAATCCACTTTCCATTGAATTCTGCACGATAGTAAGACTATTTACTTTTCTGGTCTTTGAGCAAGCTTAATCTAGATGTATTTCCCCTTTACTTTTTTTTTTTTTTTTTTAATGAATAGCTTTAAAATGGTGCAAAAGGAGATCAAATTGTAGGGTATTTTATTTTAACCTAAATTTACCTGCCATATCAAATTTAATGTTCATATTATTGCAAGGGTATTCACCTCTTGTGGCTGTGGTCACAAGCATATTCACTGGTTGCTTAATCCATGTGAGGACCCTGAAAATGGATTTTGGGCTTCCACTGTCACCTATAGCCTTCTGCAAATCAAGTTGTCATAATTTAAACTCTGATACCATTCCCTCCTTCGGATTTGTATTTTATTATTTACAATCCTTGGTTCACATAGGCTCATGTGCTTCTTCCATGTGGACTTGATGCTTCACTTAGATGGGTACTTGTTTTAAGATAAACCTGTAGGACCCCAGAAGCAAGTGTTTGTGATAGACAGGCACATCGTTTTTTGTCTTTTTTTAAGTCACTTTGCTACAGCACCCATATCTTCAATGATCTCCTAGTGATGGTGTGGCAGTTACATAATCTCCTGTCAACTTGAGTGAAGGGGTGGAGTCTAGCCTGTCAATCAGGTTATTGCCAATGAGGCCTCTGTGTGGGAATATCCTTCTCCTGAGGATTCTGGGATCAACTGTCTTCCTCCCTGGAGGCGGGCCGACACACTCTTTGCTTCATATTCCTGTTGACAAGCCACATGGAGACACACTGATGGAGCCAGAGTCCTGGAGCTGGAGGATCCACGTGGAGACCCACACTGAGATGCTTCCACCACCACTGGATCTACACGACTCTCCACCCACTGGCCTGTGATCTTCCTGCATTTGGCATCCTTGCATGGCTGTGTGAGTCTAAAGAGGAATTTATGGACTAGTATGAGACATATAGGCTAATGTAGGACATGGATTTCATCTGGACTGGGATGGGATGTTTCTCAATGTACAATTGCTCTTTTATATAAAGTTCTTTTTTTATATACATATGAGTATCTATGAAGTTATTCTTTAGTCAATCCAAACTAACATAGAGGGCTAGCATCACGCCAGGCAATGTCTGAAGAACTAATTGTTCTTAGAGTTAAATGGAAGCCCCAAATACATTCATATATCTATGGATTATATATATCTTTGTTTCACTTTTGAGACCTCAGTATCATTTTATGATAGAGACCAGCTTGAAATATTCTTTTGTGATAATGAATGCAATGCCATGCCACCTGATTGTGTCATTCCCAGCATAGATTTTCCAATTCAAATGACCAATACCAGTCCATGTCAGGTCATTAACACTTAGGATATTGATCTTTGTATGTACCATTGCCTTTTTGACGACTTCCAATTTTCCTAGGTTCATACTTCATGCATTCCAATTTTCTATTCGTAGTAAATTTTTGCAGCTGTTTCTTCTCATTTTGAGTTGTGCCCTGTCAGCACATGAACATTCTGATGGTGTTACCCCATTCGTGTCACTAGGGTTGACTCTACTTTGAGAAGGCAGCTCTTCCTCTGTTGTAATTTGAATGCCTTCTGAGCTGAAGGCCTCAGCTCCTAGCACTGTCTCTGAAAATGTTCTGCTTCTATTCATTAGACCTTTAGTATATTACAATATTTCTATGTTATGCATAAGCTTTTCCGTGATTAAACCCTCTGAAGTGGATAGCCGATTCTCTCTTTATTGCCTATTTTTTGTCTGGAAGCTCTGTTGAAACCTGTTCCCTTTGAGTGACTCTGCTGGTATTTGAAATACCAGTGTCATAGCTTCTAGCATCAAAGCCGCAGACAAGCCACCACAGTATGACAAATTGACAGACAAGTGATGGTGCTTACCAGATAGTGGGTGATTAATAAATATTTACTTGGCTGTGTATAGCAGCAGTTATAATTTCATTAGCCCCATAAAACTACCTCAGGGCACACAAGAAATACATGGTTTTCAGTTTAATTGTTGGCAGCTATGGATTCATTAATTTCATGCAGTTGAGTCTAATGAATGTTCATCTGCTTCCATTGGGCATCTAAGGAGAGAGCTTACTGAAGTGATTAAGTGGTTGGGTTTGGAAATCAAACCCTGATCAACTCTGGCATCTATTTCTTACTAGCTGTGTGTGAGCTTCAATAAATAACCCATCTCTCCGAATCCATGTTTCCCAACTGTAAAACACATAGTTTCTACATTGTAAGCAGCCCTGGTGGTGTTATGTGCTAGACATTTGGCTATTAACCATAAAGGTCTGGCATTCAAATCCATCAGTTGCTCCCTGGGAAAAAGGTGATGTTGCTGAGGTAAAGTTTTACTGCTTTGGAAGGAAACCCTACATAAGGTCCCAGTGAGTTGGAATCAACTTGATGTCAGCAGTTGCTGCATGTGATTTGGCTTTGTTAAGGTTGTTGTGAGAATTAATTGGGGCATAACTATCCATAGAATGTGCTTAGACTAGTTATCCAATGCCCAATTGTTGGTTAATGTTGACTATTTTTACACAAATAGCAGTATAATAACACTATCATCAGTATCTTATAAGAGTACACAGGAAAAAAGTATAATTTTATCAGCCACTTCTTTTCTTTTGCCCAATAATTTGCTCAGATTTGTCCCAATCACTTTTTGGCTTGAAAGGTCATACTATTTATTACTATGAAGACAGGAATATCATTTTCCTTTTCCCTGCTTTTATGCCACTTTCCTCTATTCCAGGAGACCTGAATATTCATTTCACCTGTGCCACTTACTGGCGATGTGACACTTTGCCACCATAAGCCTCAGTTTCCTCATCTGTACAACAGGGCTGAGAATCCTGGCCCTGCTATCTTTGGAGAGATATTGAGAGGGAAAATTGAGAGGAGGGATGGAGCAGGGAACCAGAGTGAGTACGACATATATCAGTCCTAGTCATCATTTCCACTCCTCTTCCAAGCAGGGAGTGATCCTGAACACCCAGCCACGCTGTCTGTTGTGGCCCATGCTGGGGAGTTGGAAGCAGCATGTGCACAATGGGAACGGCTTGCTTCTTTGTCTCTGATTCTGCGGGTTTATGAGCAATGCCTCCCTGAAGCCAGGGCCAAGTATATCGTTGGAGAATTGTTTTTTAAAATGCTTTGTTGGAGATGACTATCAGCTCAGCACAATAATTTAATTTTAATTATTGATGTGGCTTGAACTTGGCATTTTGGATCTGCTTAGGCCTCTTAAAAGCTTGAAGATTTTTCAATATTGTGAGGCCTCTAAATTACTATCTAGCTACAGGATTTCACATCAAGAAAACATACTGTAATTCCATTATTACAGTTCTCTGGAGAAATCAACTGTGTCCTTGGTGCTGAACTGAAAAATTCATCAAGCCAGGGTGGTGAGTGCAGGCCCAAAGACGGTAATTAGGGGCAAGGAATCAGACTCATTCTCATTTTCCTTGTCAACTGTGTCTTTGGGGATCTACTGAATTGAGGATTAACCCTCTGTCCCATCAGATATAGAATATTAAAATGGGGGAAAAAACCCCCAAAAAGCTCTTGGAAAGCAGCTAGTTCAGAGATGGCAAATGAATTTCTTTATATGTGTCAATAAACAAGTGGAACTTGTCTTAAGCAAATTGTTGAGGATTTTCAGTCTATATTCATTACTTTAGCAATTTATTTTGCTTTGTGCCAGGCACCGTTTTAAGCCTCTTAATTTGTACTAACTCATTTAATTCTAGCAACAATGCTCAAGTGCAGGCATTGTCAATGCACCCTCTACAGATGATAAAATGGAACTGCCTTGACCCAAGTCACACAGCGAGGAAGTGGTGCAACCGAGATGAAAACCAAGTGGTCTGATTTTATGTGCTCTTTTATTGGTGTTGGCCGTGATCGAGTGAGTTCCAACTCATCAAAAGCCTATGTACACTAGAACCAAACACCACCTGGTCCTGTGCTAGCCAGCACATGCACGATCGTAGTTGTGAAATGCTTGGCTTGAAGTCTGACAGGTGGTCGAAGTATTATGGATCTGACATGAGTGAATACTATTATTCCCGCTGCTGTTATGATATCCCAGGGGAGGCTGTCAAAGATAACATGCCTTTTTCAACCCAAGAGATGTTTAAAAAAGATGTGTTCTCTTTGCCTGGCTCTGCACTAGGAGTGCTGGTGGTGTAGTGGTGACACACTGGGCTGCTAGTCACAAAGTCAGCAGTTTGAAACTACCAGCCGCTCTGTGGGAGAAAGGCTACTTTCTACTTCTGTCAAGAATTACCTTCTCGGTTACCACAGTTACCGTCTCGGCAACCCACAGAGGCAGATTGGCCTGGTCCTACAGGGTTGCCAAGAGTGGGAATAGACTTGACACAGTGAGTCTGCATTTTTTTCAGTGACGCTCTGTTCATCTGTTACCAGCTGCCTGCAGTTGAAGATCACTCACACGGCCCCTATACATTACCAAGTGGCACTCTACTCCAGATGGGCTTCAAGACAGGTCACCAGGTCTTCCTTCCAAGCAGGTCTTGAGCGGGGTTGAACTGTCACCTTTCAGACGCACCGTAAAGGTCTTAAAAAAGACATTTCCCCTGACTGATTCCAGTCATCCTTTCTGGTTCAAAATGGTCCCCTGGTGGCATAGTAGGTAAGGCGTTGGATGCTTACCTCAAGTTCAAACCTACCAGAAGCTCTGAGGGAGGAAGATGAGGCTTTGATCCCCACAAGCATTCACAGTCCCAGAAATCCACAGGGGCAGCTCCACTTTGCCCTATAGGGCTACTAAAGTGAGAATCACCCCGAGGGCAGTGAGTTTGTTGTTATCATTTTCCACTGTATTCTTTGCTCTTACTTTTTCAAACTCACCTCAACTTATCATGTGAAATATGTGTCTGTGTCATCATTTGTTCAGTGTCTTCTTCTCCACCTCCATATGGCTTTGATACAGCGCCTGGCAGATCACGAGCACTCAGTTACTTGCTTGATGTGGGGACTTGTTGCCTGCTTGGCTGGGATGTCCTACAGGAGTGTTTTTCTTTCTTTTAAAAAATATTATTTATTTTTATTAGTTGGGATTTAGTACATGTATCAGATCATTCCATATTTCAATTGGAGGCTTGATCTTCGTGGGGACTCTGCAAATGGATTTTGGGCTGTCACTGCATCCATAGCCTTTTACAAACTGGGGCACTTAGAATTTCAGCTCTAATACAAAAGTCAGCCATTTGTAATTCAGTTATGACAGCCACAGGTAACTAATAGGTCTCATTTGAATTAGCATACAGTCCCTGCACAGTGGTTCCAAAATGACAAATGAACATTTTAACTATCATAACAGAGTACCTAGGAGCCCTAGTGGTGTAATGGGCTATGCATTGAGCTACTAACCAAAAGGTCAGGGGTTCAAACCCACCAGCTGCTCTGTGGGAGAAAGATGAGGCTGTCTGCTCCGTAAAGAGGTCAAGTCTCAGAAACCAAAAGGGGTAGTGTTACCCTGTCTTACACGGTTGCTATGAATCAGCATCGACTCAAGAGCTATGCTTTTGGTCAGGTCAGGGTACCTGATGCATCCTCTAATCTCACCTCCGGGGCCCAGTATGTCTAACTACTGACTGCATTGGGAAGAGGCCATGGGCCAGGAGGGAACTGTGGGTCAGGACCCATTAGTGAGTCTTGATATTGATTCGATGGACCTTGGCAACATTTAAAACACACATACAAAAAAAGAAGAGCCAATATTAGAGTATGTTACACACAGAAGAGATGCATGCCATTTTATGAAGCTTTTACTTTCCTATAGTTACATATATGTGATGTAAAATTCATGCATGTGCATGACAGCCAGATTTTGAAAGCCCTGGTCTAAAGCAAATTCCCATGTCATGTGGGGAGTTGGGCTTGGTGACCTCTGAAGTGTCGCTCCACAGATGTTAGGGGATCTCTAGGCCAGGTGAGGGCATTCAGAGCCCAGGGCTAATTCCTCTTCATCTGATGCATTATATTTTTCAAGGCTATTTTACTATGCCTGGCTGCTTTGGAGGCGATCGCTCTCTTGTTCAATTAAGCTCATGCTTGCTTTTAAGCCTTCTAAATGAAGCCTTTGATCACAATTGAGAATTCACTGTTTCCGTTGGTATTACAACGCTAAATTTGTCCATTTCCAACAGCCGCTGATTCTAATTGAAATGGAAGGGCTGTGGGTTCTTTTTTCTTTGGGGTTTAATTGTGTACTTCTCCTTATGTATTGCCAACCTCTGGTCTCTTTTTAAGAAGAAAAGGGGTAGTGTAGCATTGCCTTTCTGAGCTAAGGTGAGCACGTGAGGCCCAAAGCCTTCAAGCTCTACTGTCTTTAAGACAGAGGAATGAATTAGAAGACAAATGAGATTTTGTTTTTCCTTTAAGATCTACGCTCCATAGGTTAAGAATATAATCAGGGCTACCTTTGTTTCTGTCCAATATAGTCTTGCTACCTTAAGTGGGTTCCATGGACCAGTGCATCAGCACCACCTGAAAGCAGGTCAGAAATGCAAACCACAGGTCCTGTCCCAGACCCATTGTACTTGACCCTACAGCTTTAGAAGTTCCACAGTGATTTGTAAGCACGTTTCAGTTTGGGAACCATGGTCCCACTCCAATCCCAGAAGCGCAACTGCTGGCACGAGCAAATGAATGATTGTGTTTTCCTGAGAAACAAAGTGCAGCATATGGGCATTCTCCTGTAAATAGAAAATTAGATTGGAACAAAGAATTAAGGGGAAAACAGGAAGAGGTATTTTACAGGCCCACCAAGAAATCCCGGGAGAATTTTCTAGCAATGTATGTGTTTCAAGGAAGGAGCAGTGCCTACATTCCGGACCTTGTACTTTTTCAGAAAGCCTACTCCTGGCTGAGAGGGAAGAGCCAAATGCTGGCAGAACGGTAGCCCCAGTAGGCCCTGTGGGATGCTTGGTGGGCCCCTTCCACTTAGCCCAGTGGATGACCTAGAGAAATTATCTAGAGACGGAGGACTCTTGGGCACGTTTCTTAACTCTAGGATCTCAGAAGTAAAATGAGATCATAAGACACTTCTTCATGAATTGCTGTATGAAGTGAGACAATACTCACAGAGCAGTTAGCACAGAGCCTGACACAGCACGTTTAATACTGGTAGCAACAGTTGCTACTATTGTATTTTGGCTGTTACACCTGGCTCTTGCTGTCTTGCCTTCCGACCTGTGCTACACTTATGCAGCCTAGATCTAAAATGACCATGCATGGTCCACATAGCAATGGGTGCCTCTTACTGGAGCAAGACTGCTACTTCAAAATCTGGTGTTCTTACAATCAAGTTTAGAGGCCTGGAGAGGCTTGATTATGTTTCTAATTAATCTTGGCCTAAAATGAATCATTCCAAGGAAAGTAGGGGTGAGGTTAAGGGTGGGGTAAGTACAGGAGTAGTGGTGGGAGTGAGTTGGAATGAAAAATCACCCCTGACTCAGCCAGACTCATAGTTCTGCCTCTCTGAAGTAGTGCTTAACCTGAAGCACCCCCCTGGGTACTCCACTGCAAACTGGGCTTCTGCTTGGCTGTGGTGGCTCCCCTGTCCCAGTTAAGCTCCCGCCCTATGCACTACATTTCAGTAGCCTAGTTTAGCCCAATCCTCTCAAGCAGATAGAGAGAAGTGTTTTCAATTAGCAAGATCTCATTGCTGAGGGCACTAAGACAGCTCTTTTGGAGCAGGGAAACTAATTGACTGCACGTTGGGTATTTTACTGCCGGAGGAAGTGCCTCTCTATGGTTTTAGTGCTGCCACGCTCACTGGCCTGGGACCCATCCAGCCATGAGATCATCATTTAAGGACACCTCGTCCAGTTTCCCTCCAGACATGTAAATTCCCCCTGCAAGAGCCCTGGCAGTGGCCATCCACCCTTCCCTGCACACCCCACTGGGCACCATCACTGCCTTTTGAGGCAGCTCATTCCTTGATTGGACACCTCTGACTATCAGAAAGTTAGAACTTTCTTTTCATAGTGAGTACCACTTTGGGCCTAACACTAAAGGAGAAGCTAATGTGTAATGCAAAGTACTGGGAGAAGAACATTCCCTGAGCGCCAAGCACCTGGTGCTTTGGTGGGACAAAAATGAGCAGTAGGATGTTACTAGGAGGGTCCTACCCATTAGTAGGAGGGTTCTAATGGGTGATAGTTGTAGTTTGATTTAAGTTTAAAAACAGCACGTTGGCTATGGTTTGCAGGGTGCAAAGGGGCTGAGGGAGAGCCAAGGAGGTCCTATCACAGTATTTCAATTAAAGCTGTGACAATGAATTTTAGTTGTGTCTAGAGGCAAAAACACCAGGACTTGGATATTGTGGGTAAAGGAAAATTGGTCATCTTTTTATCCCCTGGGATCTGAAAAAAGACATTAAAGAGAAAACTGTGTGTGGGGAAGGAGGAGGGACCAGTTGTACTTGTCCACGAGTGAGAAATGGGGACCATTGTCCCTGGAAGAGAGTCCCTTTTTCACCTGCAGGTACTTACATGAAGGTTGTCATAAGGATGTAACAGACTATGCCGCCAAAGGTATATAGTTTCGACTCGTTTTTAATGAATGGATGAGTCAATAGGGAAGAGACAAAACCAAAGTCACAGCGTGAATGAGTGGTAGAGTCAAGAGTAGAATCATGTTTTCCTAGTTTCCAGGCTAATGCTCTTTCCACTGTCTGAGTCTAAGTAAGGGTTCTTGGATGGGGGTATTAACGAGCATAACAATAAGAAATGAGAGGCAGTCAACAGGATTCTAGGGCTTCAGTCATTTGGTAGGTAAGGACTAGGAGATTGTAGGAATGATTTTTCCTCTCTGTTTCACTTTTTCTCCAAGCGTTCCCATGGCTTCCCATTGTCGAAGGGTGAGAATGAACTCTACACTCACCACCGGCACAGCGCCTGCAAGGCATTGTATTAGGTGCTCACTGAACACGTGAATAGATGTGTCAGAACCTGTGAGCTAATTCAAAGGCATTTTCTATGAAATCACATCTACTGATTAACATTAAGTGCTTGTCTCATTTGGGCTGGAATTTTATCAATGGGCTATTCAGATCAGGGATCAGACAGTCTCTCTCTATTCTACAGTGGTTGGAACCCAATTCAAGAGTAATATTCCTCAGGTTTTACATTTTGAGGACTTTAGAAAATTGGACGGTGAAGGAACTTCGAATAATTTTAAATTCTGTTAAAAGATCTGGGGATATTGAACCTGGAATAGATCATAGCAGAGTTTGATATGCAAAAGGAAATCTTGTAGAGATTGTCTGATTTGGGGGGATCCCAGAATTTACTTCAATTCTCAGGAAGAAAGATTTTGGTCCAGGGTAAGGGGAAGAAGCACAGCAAATGCACTAAGTTTCTTAGAGTCATAGAGAGGAAGTAAATTGGCTGACACATGTATTCTTGCCCAGAATGCTGTTAAAGTTGGTCCTTGGTATTATACTTTCTCAGTGACTTTCCATCCTGCCATACTAAGAATTTCTGGAAAGTTAACATTCATTTATTCATCACCTACTCTGTGTCAGGCTCAGGGCAGAGTAGACGTTCATGAATAAAACATGCCAAGTTTCCACTTTTGCGTTTCTAATCCAATAGAGTAAATGAGATTGCCCACTTGTTCATTTGTTCTCCTACAATTTTTGGAGGCCTCTTGATTTATATCATGGACCCTTATTTTTTTTTATTCTTTTAAAAATAATTTTATTGGGGGCTCATACAACTCTTATCACAATCCATCCATCCATCCATCCATCCATTGTGTCAAGTACATTTGTTGCCATAGCATTCTTAAAACATTTTCTTTCTACTTGAGCCCTTGGTATCAGCTCCTCATTTTTCTGCTCCTTCCCCACTCCCCATCCCTCATGAACCCTTGATAATTTATAAGTTATTATTACATTTTTATGTCTTACACTGTCTGACGTCTCTCTTCACCCACTTTTCTGTTGTCTGTCCCCCAGGGAGGGGGTTACATGTAGGTCCTTGTGATCGGTTCCCCATTTCTACCCTACCTTCCCCTTACCTCCTGGTATCACTACTCTCATTATTGGTCCTGAGGGGTTTATCTGTCTTGGATTCCCTGTGTTTCCAGTTCTTATCTGTATCAGTTTACATCCTTTGGTCTATCCGGATTTGTAAGGTAGAATTGGGATCATGATAGTCGGGGAGTGGGGGGGAGGAGCATTAAAGACCTAGAGGAAAGTTGTATGTTTCATCGGTGCTATACTGCACCCTGATTGGCTTGTCTCCTCCCCACCACTCTTCTGTAAGGGCGTGTCCAGTTGCCTACAGATGTGCTTTGGTCTCCACTCCGCACTCCCCCTCATTCACAATGTTATGATATTTTGTTCTTTGATGCCTGATACCTGATCCCTTTGACACCTCATGATCACACAGGCTGGTGTGCTTCTTCCATGTGGTCTTTGTTGCTTCTCAGCTAGATGGCTGCTTGTTTATCTTCAAGTCTTTAAGACCCCAGACCCCAGACGCTATGCTTTTGATAGATGGGCACCATCAGCTTTCTTCACCACATTTGCTTATGCACCCGCTTTGTCTTCAGCGATCATGTTGGGAAGGTGAGCATCATGGAATGCCAGTTTAATAGAATAAAGTGTTCTTGCATTGAGGGAGTAATTGAGTGGAGGCCCAATGTCCATCTGCTACCTTAATACTATACCTATAAATATATGCACATAGATCTATTTCCCCAACATTATATATAAATATATTTACATATGTACATGCCTATATTTACACCTCCATAAATGCCCTTTACCTCCTCGTTCTTTCCTCTATTTCCTTTTGATTTTGGACCCTTCTTAATGGTACAAAACACTTTAAGTCATTACTGTTCTTTAAAGTCAAATCCAGTGCCAAATGGATACCCAGAAAACTGCAGCGAGGATGTTATGGTAGAAATCAAGGGAAGCTATAACTTTTGTTTTCCCAACTGAGCTTACTTGTTTAAAAGCCAGCTGGCCTCCTGGGTCCCAGTGCCACCTTTTTATTTCCTACAAATGAAGTCCCTCTCCGCCCTGTTCCTTCTCTGCATGTCTGTACCAAGAGCAGCCTCCGTGTACAAGTCGCTTTCAGTGACACTGATAGTGGATGTTGTTCCAACCATAAACTGGGTGGGAGCCAGGGGACTCGTTTAGAGGGTGAGTCATCATACTGCCTTTGAGAATATGGACAATAAGCATATGAAGACTTCGAAGGCGAGGCTTTCTTCCTTGGCTCTGTTTTCCTGACTGGGTGAAGGAGACAGCCAAATCCAACTAGAAATAAAGAGGTGGACTCCACATTCCTTGTGTGCATGGTGTGGTTACCAAAAAGTTTCACTGCTTTTTGCTGAGTGCTTCATGTTTCATCCTGAGCACATTTGAGATCTGTCCCCACGGTAAGGAGTTAATGGCTGGACATATCACCTAGGGAGAGCAGAGAGTCCTGTGTGTCTTTTAGCCCTAATCATCATCTATTTCCAGCCCCCCCGCCCCTCGGGGGAGAGTGGGAACCCAGTCCCCCACTACCACAAATTATGCCGTCGAGTTTCCGGCATTTGGGGAAATCGCAGGGGTGAGCACAGCCGCCGTGCAGTGGATGAGCTTCACCCTGGGAAAACCACCTTCCCATCCGCCTCTATTTCTTAAGCGGGTGAGCTTCACCCTGGGAAAACCACCTTCCCATCCGCCTCTATTTCTTAAGCGGATTCCTTCATCTTCCCCTTTTCCTTCTCTTGGCCTTTTTCAATTTCCTCCTTGTGTCATTTCAATCGATAAAGAGAGCCTGATTGTATACTGAGATTCTTTAAATCCCTTCTAGGCAGTTCTCATCATATCCCTTAAATGGTTGGCGATCCCTTATTGGGGTTTGCTAACTCTGAACCCAGAAAACTTACTTACCTAACTTACCTTTTTTTCAGAATGGCAAGCTCCAAGTTACCCCTTTTTTTCTGTCCTCAGAAAAGCGCTGACTGGCCTTTTGTAAGGGACACTCACTCAATGAATGCACTTATCTTTGGGCACAGTGCTTGGACTTCATGAATAAAACAAGCAAAATATAGGATCTTATTTTATACTACAATATCATAGGTTAAAAATGCAAAGTGTTTGTTTTGACAGTAGCACATAAAACAGGTAATCCACTTCATTCATTTGTCCTCCAATATTTGTTGGGTGTCCTGGTAGTCTAGTGTTGAGCTGCTAACTGTAACATCAGCCATTCAAAACCACCCGCCACTCTTCGGGGGTCAGGTGGGGAGAATGGGTCTCTCTGCTCCCATAAAGAGTGACAGACTCAGACACTCACAGGGGCCTATCCACCCTGTCCTATAGGGCTACTCTGCGTCAGCCTCCACTCAGTGGCAGTGAGTTTCGTTTGGAATTTAGGGCAGCATGGTGGAAGGCAGACAGGCTCCGGAGTCAGAACAATTGAAATGTCAGCTTCATAAGTTTCCCTGTAAGTAGACACATTTAAACAGTACTAGGCCTCTAAGCTTCTGTTTCTTAATCGGTATAATAGAGTTAAAAGCAATACCTGTCTCAAAGAGGGATGAATGAAATAAGATATAGCCCATGTTTGGTGCAGAGTACACATGTGATTCATGCTATATACATTAACAAGCCATATGGACCAAGGATATAGGTACCTTTTTGTCATGGATCCTGGAGTAAGGGAGTTGGAGCAAAGGCTAAGGAAATACAGCCTCTAAGTACAATTTGAAGACAGTGTTACTAATTTTAAGTCTCTTTTCTCTAAATATTTGCTTGTTTATCTTTACTTCCATCTTTGCACTGCCCTAGGTCTTTTCATAGCTATTGAGCCCCATCTGTTCTCATTTATATTCGGCTGCTATTTGGAATATAAGTGTTAATTATCTCCTTAACACCTCACTGCTACTAATTCTGAGCACTCGGTGTTCTTGGTTTCCCTGGTTCACCATCTGCCCAGGGTCCCACACCACTTGTCTCCATGTTCTCGTCTGCTGTTTTGGTGGTTCTTAACGTTCCTTTGAAAGAATATATTTAAAACAATCTCCTCCATTACTTTTTACCCACATAGAATTTTCTAATTGCAAAGTCATTCTCATTATAAAAATTAGGAAAAAAGACTATGTTATATATGTAAACATATTTCCTTCTACTCTGTTTTCCCTGGGATCTTATGTATATTTTTTAAATTCTGAAACCTGACATGCATAAGATGGGAGGTTTTTATCTACAAGTAACAAAATCACCAACTTAAACTATTTAGAGGAAATAGCTTAACTAAAAAATTCAGAGACAGAGAGAGGGAGGGAGAGAGTAAAATTTCGGGTTACTTGTGTCCAGAGATTCTGCTGTTGTCTACAATTATTACAGCTCTATTATTTTCTGTTTTAATTTAACAACCTGTGAGGGACATATCTTAAGCCATTTTAGGCATTACCTCTATATACAAAACATATGGGAAAAGGGGATTCCCTTAAGTGTAGAAAGCTTTCCTAGAAACTCCCAAGCAAGCTTCCTTTTGCATCTTCTTGACCTTAAGTGGGTAATTTACTCATTTTGAACCAATATTGAAAATAAAGATGGGCCTATCAGAATTGTCCTAGACCAATGGTTTGGCTGTGCATCAGAAATCCTTAGGGACTTATTAAAACACAGATCACTGGGGTCCATTCCTGAAGAATTTGATTCAGTAGGTAAAGATCTTGCCCAATAATCTGCATGCTTAACAAGTTTTTTTCAAGCTGAGACTGCTTGGTGCAGAGATCATACTTTGAGAATCACTGGTTTAGACAAATCAAAGGTTTGCTTTGACACAGGTTCAATATCCCCAAATATTTTCGAGCCATGTAAAGCAGGCAGGATGACCCAGAAGGCAGGGAGAAAATCAAGGTGTCTACTACATCGTGTGTATATAATTTTGTATATACTTTCCACATATCATAAAAAACTTCAAATGCCTGGCTTTGATTGGTAATAAACCATAGTACACTTTATTATGTACTATTATTCAACTAATCTTCTATTAGGAGCCCTGGTGATATAATCCATATGGTTGGAAGTTCGAAACCACCAGCAGGTCCTCCAGAGAAAGACTGGGCTGTCTCCTCCTATAAACAGTTACAGTCAGAAAACCCTAGGGTGCTGTTACGAGGCAGCATTGACTCAACGCAGGGAGTTTGGTTTCTTTGCTTGAGTCTTCTATTGTTGGGTATTGAAGGTTTTAGTATATTGCTGTTATAAATTGCACAGTAAGTAATGTCAATACACAAAAACATTTGTGTGGCCCTCTGATTATTACCTAAGGATATATTCCTAGAAGTAGAATTACTCTTTAAGCTATTCTTATCTCACTGACTCATGACGCCCACCCCCACTCTCGCCCTCGGGAATAAATGTTCCATTTTTGTACTGGCTTGCTTAAAGGGCCAGGCTTTTATATCCTGTTTCCATTGAGGGGATCATTTCACAGAACAAAGCCCCTTGGGGTCAAAACAGGGAGGAGGGCAGACAGTGCACTGAGTGGAAACAGCAGGAGGGCAGAACTGGCCTAGACATGTGAGTTCAGTGTCTAAGCGCAGAGTGAGTTATCAGGTGTGAGGACTGAGAGAGTGGCAGAAAATGAAGTTCCAAAGGAGACTTGGGACTGTATGGATTTGATTTTTTTCCCTTTTGAGTATAATTTCTGAACTTCATTCATTTGTAATACCACTTTTATACTTTTTTTGGGTCATATTTATGTGCCATCTGTAGTGTAATAATACATTCCTTTAGTCGCTCAATTAGTTAAATTAATTTATTTTAAAAGAATCTCTGTATCACTAAGGTTAATAGAAACTCATTATTAGTTGCCACAAATAGAAGATAATCACTCACTAATATAATAGTAATGTTGTTAACTTCCAACTCAGCATTGTTGGCTGGTCTAGGCACTGACCCTGTAGTCAGCTCTGTCTTTGTTACTACAGAAATGAGCGTGTATTAAGAGGATCAGATCCAAATAGAACTATTTTCTTGACATCAGCAGAAAGATTAACAGTGTTATTGAAAAGGACCTAACATTCTCTTGGTATGAGTGAATGCTATTGAGTGTCCAATTTTACACTCCCTAAAGTCACCAACGTCCCACTCATAGGGCACAATAAGCTAATTTGACTCAAAACGCAGAACTGCATGAAGAGCTTGTAAAATGCACCCATGGAACCAGAATCTCTGGGAGTGGTATGGGTGGGGCCAAGAAACATGAATTTTACCAAGATAATTACTGAGGTGCTTCTCATGCTC
>NW_022111372.1:78714246-78720016 GCF_000313985.2 Echinops telfairi
CATCATTCTCAAAACATTTTCTCTCCACTTAAACCGCCGGCATTAGGTCCTCATTTTTCCCCTCCCTCATAAAGCTCTTTCTTATAGACATATGATTGTGTAAAGCGCATTTGTACATCATTCTCAAAACATTTTCTCTCCACTTAAACCCCCGACATTAGGTCCTCATTTTCCCCCTCCCTCTTTTAACCAGTTCCTTTTAATAAAACATCTTATTTGGCAATAGATTTAAGTTTATGGAAAAGATGTAAAAATAGTGCAGAGTTTTTACTATACACTTTATCCAAATTACTATTAGCTTTTACTCTTTCTAAGCATGCATTGTCATATCTCTCTCATATTTGTATATGTATATCTATCTATATACCCAGTTTAAGAATATGTTAGATGCATTACGTAACTGTATCCTTAAGTTTTTCATTGTGTACTTTCTAAGAATATAGGACTTCCATTAAAGAGTTATAATAGTGTTATTAACTTCAGTTATTAACTTCAGTAAATTTGACATTGATGTAATATGTTTATATAGCTACAGTACATATTCTAAGTTTGTCAATTGATCCAATAATATCCGTTATAGAATTTTTTTTGTCCTCCAGTGTAGGAGGGAGCCTTGGGTCACATATTAATTTAGTTGTCATGTCTTTGTAGTCTCTTTTAATCTGGAACAGTTCCTTAACCTTTCTTTATCTTTCATACAGTTAATTACTTGAAGAATATAGTCTCTGCCCCTTTGTAAAAGAAAGTTTATTATTTTGGGTTTATCTGATATTTTCTTAAGATTAGAGTCAATCCCTGTCTGATTTCTGGCAGAAATACTCCCTAAGGGCTATTGTGGCTCCCTGATGCCTGTGTTAGGGTGCAAAAGAGACTCCAATCTCACATATAATTCAAGGAGAACATTTATTAAGACTTAAAGGGGACAAAGACAGCACAAAGATACAGATACATCATCCAGACGAGGGAGGCCATAAGCATGAGGTCATCATGGTGACAGAGAATTCATGTCGGGACACTAGTCAAACAAAGGAAACGGTCACAGATTCATGACTGGTGGCAGACCAAATACATCACAGTTATAGGTGGGTCTATAAAAATGTGAGCAGGACTATGATTGGGACATGGTGGATAGAAGAGCTGGCAAGATGGGCCCAAGTGCTTCTGATTCATGCCCTTGAGGGCCCTAGTTCTGTCTATCAAAGACTCACCCAAGCAAGCCGCTAAAAGAGACAGCCTCTCCGTGGGATGGCTGGAGGACAAGGTTATCTACGTCTTTGGTTCATGATCAGAAGGTATTCCATAAAGACTTACTTATGTGAGGACTCTGTAAATGGATTTTGGATTTCACTGTCATCCATAGCTTTCTGCAAATGGAGTGCTCAGAACTTAAGCTCCAATACATGTCTCAAATCCAGAGGCACACAATGTCCATCTGCCACTTACGGGTGAAATTAATTCTGAACACTTAGTGTTGTCTAATTTCTATGTTGCTTTTGCTGCTAGGTGCTATTGAGCTGCCTCTGACTCATAGTGGCTCTATATACACCCACATGAAAATCTACCTGGTCCTGTGTCATGCTCATGATGGTTAGATTTGAGTCCATTGTTGCAGCCACTGTATCAAGCCATCTCCTTGAGGGTCTTCTATTTTTTACTGACCCTCCAGTTTACCAAGCATGGTAAACGTCACCTTTTCCAGTGACGTATCTCTCCTAACAACATGTCTCAAGTACATGAGACAAAGTCTGGCCATCATTGTTTCCAAAGAAAATTCTGACTGTGCTTCTTCCAAAACAGATTTGCTTATTCTTCTGGTTGTTCAAGATACTTTCAATACTCTTTGTTAATACTATACTTCAAATGCATCAATTCTTCTGTGATTTTTCTTATTCATTGCTTAATTTTCCAATACACATTAGTAGATTGAAAATACAATGGATTGGATCAGACCCACCCTAGTCCTAAAAGTGACATCCTTGTTATTGAACAATTTGAAGAGGTCTTTTACAGCAGATTTGTTCAATGCAATGCATCATTTGATTTCTTGACTTGTGTTTCCATAAGCATTATGGATCTAAACAATAGGAAATTTTTGGTAAATTCAATCTTTTCTGTTGCTCTATTATTGGTCCAGTTTTTAAGATTTTTTTTTACATTGAGCTACAATCCATACTCAAAGCCGTTATCTTTAGTCTTCATCAGAAAATGTGCCTTGCTTCCAGCGAGCAACACTGTGTCATCTGCATATCACACGGTGTTGGTAAGCCTTCCTCCCATCCTGATGCAGAGTTCTGCTTCATATAGTCTAGTTTCTTCAATTACTTGTTCACCATGCAGATTGAATAAGTATGGTACAAAGATAAAACCCTGATGCACCCCATATCCTGATTTTAAGCCATGTAGTATTTCCATGGTCTGTTTGTATGATTGCCTCTTGGTCTATGTACAGGATCCACAAGGACACAATGAAATGCTCTGGATTTAACATTCTTCATAATGGAATCCATAGTTTGTTATGATCCACACAGTCTAATGCCTTTAAGTGTCAGGTGTCAATAAAACACAATGTCTTTCTGATATTCTCTACTTTCAGCAAACATCCATCTTCTGAATCCAGCTTGAATTTCTGGCAGCTCCCTGTTGATGTACTTCTGCAACCATTTTTGAATGATCTTCAACAACATTTTATTTCCTTATGGCATTAATGATATTGTTTGGTGGTTCATGCAATCTGTTGGGTAACCTTTCTTTGGGATTGGCACACATATAGATCTCTTTCAGTCAGTTGACCAAGTAGCTCTCTTCCAAATGGCTTGGCTTGCATTGGGCTAGCGAGTGTTTCCAGTGGTTCACCAGAGTGTTGACAAACTTCAATTGATATTCCAGCATTTCCTGGAGCTCTTCTTCTCCTTCTCCTCCTCCTCCTCCTCCTTCTCCTCCTTTTCCTTCCTAATTCCTTCATTGCATCTTGCACTTCTTCTCTCAATACCACTGTCTTTTGACAATACACTATCTATTGAAGTGTTTGAACATTAGCCAATTCTTTTTTTAACAGTGACTTTGTGTATTCCTTCCATATTCTTCTGATATTTCCTGCATCATTCAATATTTTGCCCGTGTAATATTTAAATATTGCAACTCAAGGCTTGAGCTTGTTTGGGGGTCAGTTCTTTCCGCGTTAGATATACTGGATGTGTTCTTCCTTATTGCTTTGTTTTAACTCTAGGTCTTTGCACATTTCATTATAATACATTACTTTGGCTTGTTGAGCTGCCCTTTGGTATTTTCTGTTGATTTCTTTTATTCCATCATTTATCCACTTTCTTTAGCTGTTTTATGTTCAAGAGCAATATATTGGAGTCTAAATTCAGAGTTACTTCATGGCTGTTAGAAAATTCTGAAAGTACAGAGCCTTGACTTAATTTTAGGGTCCTGATATGAATCTGAAATTCATTTTGTTGTTTTTTAAATCATTTTATTGGGGGCTCGTACAACTTTTATCACAATTCATACATACATCCATCTTGTCAAGTGCATTTGCACATTTGTTGCCATCATCATCATTTAAAAAGCATTGTTTTCTACTTGAGCCCTTGGTATCAGCTCCTCATTTTTCCTCTCCCTCCCCTCCCGTCCCTTCTTCACAAACCCTTGGTAATTTATAAATTATTGTTATTTTTCATGTCTTACTCTGACCTATGTCTCCCTTCACCCACTTTTCTGTTGTCCGTCCCCCAGGGAGGGGGTTATACATGGATCATTGTGATTGGTTCCCCCTTTCTTCCCCACCTTTCCCCTCCCCTCCTGGTTCATGTTAAGTTTTAAAGACATTTCTAACAGCAGCACTCATGGTTGAACTACTCCTTGCTCTCCATCTGGAGTAACAAATTAATGAAGCAATCCATACCATTCAATCAATGATAGCATTGTTAGCTTCAAAGAGGGGAACTGATACCCAGTGATGTATAGCTCATAGAGTTGTTCTTGCTAGGTGATGAAAAGCGCTAAACACTCTCCAGATTAAAGAAGGGACTTGCAGTGATGTGGATAGATCTTGAGGTGCATTAATGAGGTGTGGATTTGCCAGGGGTGGGTTATGCACACAATTGCTTCCATTTTGAGTTTTAGTCAACTTTGTTTAAGTCCAATGAGTTTTTCCTACCACATATATGTTCTTACTGTTTCTCAAATATATACTTTAGCTATTTATCCCGGGTTCAAGCAGGAGTTAGGCAAGTTAACCCCCTATTGAATCCAAATTGAAGACAACCTGACCCTCTAGCATTCCTGGCTACTGGGTAAGATCTAATGGGAACTAGCCCTCTGGAAAGTAGATGTCAAGACATTTACTTATTTAGTTTGTTAGTGCATACACTATATTTCATGACTTTCTTGTAGGCTGTAATGTACTCTAAGAACTATAACCCACTTGTATGTACTGCATGTGTTACTGGTATTAGCAGAAAAGTCGTATAAATGTTGTTTGTGAATGCAAATGAGCGGACCAATTGCTAAACAGTCATTGTTGCTGTAGGGTGTTCCATTAGTCTGATATCCTAACAAGCAATTTTTCCCATTTTCAGTTCCACGTGGAGTGGCTATTAATTAAACTCAATTGCTCTGGACATGACCTCAATTTTTGGATAACAATAGAGTTAAAAGGTGATACAATAAAAGAGAGGTAAAGATATAACCAAGTGAAATGATAAGAACAGATCCAAAATATCACAATTACAATTAATGTAAGTGGGTTAAACTTTCTACTTTAAATATAAAAATGAAAAGATTGGATTTTAAAAATCCAGACATCTGTTCACAATGGTAATACTTAAAGCATAGAATAGCATGAACAGATTGAAAGTGAATTAAATAAAGACTAACCAAAGAATGCTGACTGCTAATGTAGTTCTATTAATATGGACTTTAAATAACAATCAACTGTATAACATGAACATTTTTATTATAACTGATATATGAATTGCAAAATAATGATGAAAGACTCATTTACCAAGAGATGATTTACATAACATAGTATCTCAAAAATTATGATGCAAAAATTGATCAAATTTCATGGAGAAATGATTAATTTCAATCTGTTTCTTTTTCTTCACCGTTGTTATATAAAAAGAGGAAAATAAAATCAACACAAGTATATAGAAGACTTGAACTGCCCAATTAACAAGCTCGAGATGGTGGGCACATATAGCAACAAAACAAATAAATTATATTGACATAAACAAGTAGATGAACTGTAAAATACAATATTAAAATATTTTATATAATAAAGTACCATATAATGCTATTTTATGGTGTTAAAAAGTCAAATACATTAAATGATTATTAGGAATATACTCATATATATCTACAATAAGACAATGTAAAAAGTATAGCAGTATCTTAAATCAAGCTGAGTATCCGCTAAGTCCACCCACAAGGAGCATATCAGCCTTTGTGATCCAAGGATTGTAAACAATAAAATCCAAGATCAGCGGAAAGACTTGTATCAGACCTTATATTCTGAGCACCAAATTCATAGGGCTCTGGATTGCCGTGAAAGCCCCAAATCCATTTGCGGAGTCCCAGCTGGCCTCCATTGCATGTCTTCAGACCGTTGACTAGGGAATGGAGTCTCGCCTTCAGACAGAGTGCTTTGGACAGTAGGTCACTGCACACACAGTTAGACTAAAATTTAGCACATCGTTATTTGTTTTCCCTTTGACCCATTTTAAATTTGTTCTAGTTTCTATTGTTTTCTTGCTTTCTTTTGTAT
>NW_022111372.1:78720981-78722495 GCF_000313985.2 Echinops telfairi
ACACATATAATTCAATAGTTCAATCATATTAAGAAGAATTGTACACTCATCACCACAATCCATTTAGTTTCCTATTATCCCTGAATTACCCCTTCCACACCCTCAATAAATTATTAGTCCAGTTATTGTCTCTATAGATTTACATATCCTAGATTTCATATACAGAAAAACACACACAAAACAGCAACACCCCCTCCAAAAACAACAAAAACAATAACAAAATAAAACACAGAAAAAACTTAATCATGAAGTAGAAAGTTCTAAAATCTAGAACAAATTAAAAATGGGTCAAAATGGAGATCTAATGATAAGGTGTTAAGTTTTAACCTAACTGCATTTGCAATCATGATCCACTTTTCAAAGCACTCTGCATGATAGCAAGGCTATTTGCATCCCTGGTCTATGGTCAGAGGGGATTCACCAGAGGTTAATCTATGTTTAGGACTTGTCTTTCTTGATAACATGTTCAAAGTGAGATGAAATGTCACCATTCTTGCTTCTAAGATGCATTCTGGCTATACATCTTCCAATTCAGATTTATTTGTTCTTTGGGCAGTCCATGGTACTTTCAGTATTCTTTACCAGCACCACAATTCAAATATATCAATTATTCTTTGGTATTTCTTATTCAATATCCAACTTTGACATCTGTATGAGGTAATTGAAAATACCGTGGCTGGCCACTTCTTAGGAAATAGTCACTGGAAATGTGCTGAAGAGCGAGAGGTCACTTTGAGAACTAAGGTGCATCTGACCCCAGAGATGAAGGACTTGATGTGGTTTAATACAGAGTTCTGTCCAAATTCTAGTGTTTATTGGGGATTAGAGGTTCATGGATGGCATTTGCATTAAGAACAACTAGTTAAAGAACTGGCCATACATATATAACCTGGCCATGCATTTTGAATCTCTTATTTAAATTAATTTTGGGAAAATGGAATTGCGAGGGCTAAAGGAACGATTAACTTCTTAGGGAAGTCAGGGAAGACTTCCCAAAGGCACTTGCATTTGAGCTATTCCTTCAAGCCTCAGCGAAAACACATTATGTAATAAAAAGAGAAAGGTCAGTCCATGCAGATAGAACCACATAATCAAAGCATTAGAACAGAGAGGATTTAGTATCTGTTAGCAGATAATCCAATCGTCTATGCAGTTGTTAATGAGAACTTGCCAGAATGGAGAAAGTAGGGATGGAAAAGATGAAATGAATGTAATAACTAGTTTTGAAATAGAATTTTCATGATTTCATGGCAAGTCAAGTGGAATAATACTCAATACTCAGCCTGCCACATTGTACGTGCACAGTAAAAGGTAGTGGTTGTTCCTATTGCCGACTATGCTGTAGGAAGGTGTTGCTCACATTTCTTACATGATAACAGAATAGATGTTGATACCATTTTCTGAAATGACAGGGAAATATTGAGTTTGTGGGGCAATTATGAATCAAATTTGTTTTAGTTATGTTGAATTTCAGGTACAGTAATTTCTGTTACAATGTGACATGATGTCCTTAA
>NW_022111372.1:78724675-78725724 GCF_000313985.2 Echinops telfairi
GGCATTCTGTGATGCTCACCTTCCCAACACAATCACTGAAGACAAAGCAGTGCATAAGCAAATGTGGGGAAGAAATCTGATGGTGTCCAGCTATCAAAAGATATAGCATCTGGGGTCTTGGGTCTTAAAGGCTTGAAGATAAACAAACGGCCATCTAGCTGAGAAGCAACAAAGCCCACATGGAAGAAGCACCAGCCTGTGTGGTCATGAGGTGTCCACGGGATCAGGTATCAGGCATCAAAGACCCAGAACAAAAAATCATATCAATGTGAATGGGGGGGAGTGGATTGGAGACCCAAAGCCCATCTGTAGATAATTGGATATCCTCTCACAGAAGAGTCACAAGGAAGAGACGGGCCAGTCAGGGTGTCTTATAGCACTGATGAGACATATGACTTTTCTCTAGTTCTTTAATGTCCCCTCTCCCCCACTATCATGATCCCGATTTTACCTTACAAATCCAGCTAGACCAGAGCATCTGCACTGGGACACATAAGGGCTTGCAACACAGGGAATATAGGACAGATAAACCCTCAGGACCAATAATGAGGGTAGTAATACCAGGAGGGTAAGGGAAAGGCGAGGGGAGAAAGTGGGAACCGCTCACAATGATCTACATATAACTCCCTCCCAGGGGGTCAGACAACAGAAAAGTGGGTGAAGGGAGGCATCGGTTGGTGTAAGATGTGAAAAAATAATTAAAAATTATCAAGGGTTCATGAGGGAGGGAGGGTGGTGGAGGGGGGAAATAAGCTGATACCAAGAGCTCAAGTAGAAATAAAAGGGCTTGAAAATGATGATGGCAACATATGTACAAATGTGCTCGACACAATGGATGGATGTATGGATTGTGATAAGAGCTGTAAGGGCCCCCAATAAAATGATTAAAAAAAAAACGATAAAAAATCTCAGTATCTTTACTTCTAAGGAATTTTGTGCCTATTTTTCCTCTAAGATAGATTTTTTAAATTGTAGTTCATAGAATAATCAATATAATCTGCCAACACCACAATTAGACAAAAGGATAAGAATTTTATTAAAAATGATAG
>NW_022111372.1:78726651-78738812 GCF_000313985.2 Echinops telfairi
ATCTGCTTAATGGGATACTATTTAGTCACTAATATTAATGAAGGTCAGTGAAAAACGGGCCAACTCTCAATGCAATGCATTGAACCGTGCATGAAACAATGGTTTCAAACCTAACAATCTGAAGGTGGGCAGCACCAGGCGGTGGTTGGTCCACCGTACATGGGATTGCTGTGAGTCCGAACAGACTCAATGTCACCTCAACAACAACCTTAATAACAAACTTGTAAAAGAAAATATACCAACGAGAAAAATATTTGTGCCATATTGCCAAAATTGGAAATGATCATATTTCATGCATTCCTTATAGGATATCATTTTTGTAAAACCTATCATTACATACGTGTATAGAACAATAATAAGGAGAAAATACATCTAAGCTTATCTTTGGGTTGTGGGTTTATTCATCTTTTTTATTTGTCTCTTTCTGTTACTGTTTTTCCCCCTGAATTTTCAGCAGTGAGTTGAAAGTTTACAAGAAATCTATTGGTCTACATAAAATCAAAAGCACAGCTTGGCTTGGTTCATAGTGCACTTCATGTGCAAGGACCTAGAATTAGAAAACCAAAAGGGAAGAACACTTTCAGCAGATCTGGAACAGAAAGAACTCAAGAAAATATTCAAACCTTGAGTTGTAACATTAGAAGATTCTACAGGCAAAATGTTGAATGATCCAGGAAGCATCAAAAGAAGATGGAAAGAATACAGTCACTGTACCCAAAAGAACTAGCTGACACATTCTATTTTAGCACGAACCAATAGTGCCGAAGGAAGAAGTTCAAACGGTACTGAATACATTAGCCAAAAACAAGGTTTTAGGAATTGACAGAGTACACATTGAAATGTTTCAGAAAGTTGAAGAAGCACTGGAAGCACTCACTTGCCTATGCTAGGAAATTTGTAAGACAGCTAATCAGCCACCTGACTGGAAGCGATCCATATTTGTGCCCATGCCAAAGAAAGGTGACCCAACAGAATGCTCAAAATATAGGACGATATCAATTGATAATGCACACAGGTGAAATTTTACTTAAGATCATCTAACAATGGCAAAGTTGCAGCAGTCCATTGACAGGGAACTGCCAGACGTTCAGGCCAGATCCAGAAGAAGATGGGGAACAAGGGCTATCATTGCTGGTGACAGATGGATCTTGACTCAAAGCAGAGCATACCCGAACGATGTTTACTTGTGTTTCACTGATGGTGCAAAGGCATTCGGCTGTGTAAACTATAATAAGCATGGATATGATAGTTCTCAAGGTGGATAACCTTGAGAAGAATGAGAATTCCAACACACTTCATTTTGTTCAAGAGGAACTTGTACATGAACCAGGAGGCAGTTGTATGAACAGAACAAGGAAACACTGCATGTTCTAAAATTGGGAAAGGTAGGTGTTGGGGTTGTATCCTCTCACCATACTTGTTCACTCCATATACTGAGTAAATCATCAGAGAAGCTGGCTTATATGAAGAAGAATGTGTCATCCGGATTGGAGAAAGGCTTATTAACAATCTGTGGTATGCAGATGATACAACCTTGCTCGCTGGAAGTGAGGAGGAATTGAAATCCTTGCTTATAAAGATCAAGGATGTAGCCTTCAGTAGGGATTGCAACTTAATGTAGGGAGGACCCAAATCCTCCCAACTGAACCAATGATAAACAAAGAAAATGTTCAAGGTGTCCAGGATTTTTATCTCACTTGGATACACAATATATGCTAATTTAAGAAGCAATCAAGAGATCAAATGATGTACTGCGTTAGGTAAGTCTGCAGCACAAGACCTCTTTGGAGTATTGATGAGCAAGGATGTTCCCTTGAGTATCAAGGTGTGCCTGATCCAAGCCATGGCATTCTCCATTGCATCATATACGTGTAAAAGTTGAAGAACTGATGCATTTGAATTGTGGTGCTGGAGAAGAATATTGAAAGAATATTAAAGGTGCCATGGACTGTAAAATGACAAACAGATCTGTATTGGAAGAAATAAGGCCAGAGCGCTCCTTTGAGGCAATGATGGCAAGACTTAGTCTTACGTACGTTGGACATATTGTCAGGAGAGACCATTCCTGGAAAAGGACATCTTGTTTGGTAAGGTGGAGAGGCAACCAAAAAGAGAAAGGCCCTGGATGAGATGGATTGGCACAGTGGCTGCATCAAGGGACTCAGGCATAGCAACAATTGTGAGACTGCACAGGACCGTGCAGTGTTTCCTTCTGTTTTGCATAGGGTTGCAATGGGTCTGAGCCAACTGGATGGCACCTAACAACAACAAGAACAAGTACCCATTATTAAGCTCAGCTTTCCTTCCATGTCAGACTACCCATTTCCATTCCCATAATGGGTAGAAGAAGGTTGCATGCCTAGCAGGAAAGAGTCTGTGTGTCATGTTACTCTGAAGTATATCCTGCGTGTGTTTAAAAGAGTAAAAAAAGATAGTATTTCTGGAATAAGGTCCCCAAAGTCAAAGACAGGGGTGTGTCTGGAGTACCCAGGAAGGAGCTAGTCTGGAATAGGAGACATTTCCCCGCCCTCCTCCCCCATAATGGGTTCTGACTTTGGTAATTGCAAGATCAGCATCCACCAGGAGCTCTGTGAGAGAGTCGAGGCTTTCTGTTCCCAAGGATATTTATAGCTTCTGAACCCCAAGGAGGAAATTCTATTCTTTTTTCTTCTAGTGTTTTGTGTCAACTTGCCTGGGCCAGGATTCTTAGTGTTTTGGCAGATAAGGCAAAGTAACTCCCCCATGATGAGGTCTCCTTGGAAGCGTGGCCTGCTTCTAACATAAATGGGTGCTGTGAGAAATCTTGCTTTCTTTTTGCTGGGTCTAGATTTTGTGTCTGGCTTGTCATGTACTTTGAACTTGAGGCAGTGGTCTGCTCTATAGTGCCAGCTGATCATAGGAGTTGACAGCAGCCTGCCATTTTACCTGCTGATCTTGGATTCATTCACCAGGACCTTCTAATGTGGTCTCTTGCAGAATGGTTAGTGGTGGTAACGGGGCACCACCTAACTCTTTTGGTCCCAGGGTCATGGAGACTGTTGTTTGCCTGTCCATTAGTCGACTGAACTGATGATTTCCGTGTGCCTTCACTTTTCATGGCTCTTCTTTCCTCTGGAGAAGGTGAGACCAACAGCTGTGCCTTAGATGGCCACACCATTGGTTTTGTATATCCAGAGAAATGCCCTCCAACCCTGGTAACCATCAAAGAATATTCCTTTTAATTTAAAAGCCTTTTCTTGAATTTTTACAAAAGTAGTCTCATACAATATTTACCCTTTTGTGATTGACAGATTGCTTCAATGCTTATTTTATTTTTTAAACTCTTTTTGGTGAATTAGGTGAAAGTTCACAGAGTAGATCATAATTTTACATTGAACAATTCATGTACATTCTGATTCAATTGATCCATTGCAATCCCTTCAGTGCAATTCATCCCACTGTTTCCTGTTTCCATCCTTCCTTCTTTCATAGCTCTGTGAACTTTTCCCTTGAGTAAGTGCTAACCTTTTTTTGTTCAAACTATGTTATTAGAACGTCATTCAGATATCATACAATTCAATCACCACAACAATCAGTTTCAAAACATTTTCCTCTTTCTTGTACCCCTTGATATTAGCTCCCCATTCCCCTGACCATACTCTTGAGAAACCAATCATCTAGTTATTGTCTCTATAGAGTTAAAGATCTTCGGTTTCATATATCATAAAACAGAAAAATATGTAGTGGAACATAAAGAAGGTGTGTTAGTCTGGGTAGACTAGAAAAACAAATTCATAGACACTCATTTGTGTGTAACAGAGAACGTTGTATCAAAGAGCAATTGTACATTAAGAAAACATCCCAGCCCAGTCCAGATCAAGTCTATAAGTCTGATATTACCCCATATATCAATACTAGTCCATAAACTCCTCTTTAGACTCATGCAACACATGCAACGACACTGAATGCAGGAAGATCACAGACCAGTGGGTAGAAAGTCTTGTGGATCCAGTGGTGGTGGAAGCATCTCAGCATTGGCATAGGTCTCCACATGGTTTTTCTAACTCAAGGGCTCTGGCCCCATCAGTGCAGCTCCATGTGGCTTGTCAACAGGAATGTGTTGCAGAGAGTGTATCTGTGTTCCCCCTCCAGTGAGCTATTTATCTCTTTAGTGCCTCCAAATGAGGTCATGAAGCTGCAACCTGATTGACAGGCTGAACTCTACCCCTTCACTCTTAATAGTCTCAAGTTGACAACAGATTATATAACTACCACAAGCTACCTACAATAAAATAATAATAAAATACAACAGCAATAAATCCCCGTTTGAAAAAAGAAAAACAGAAAATATTAAAAATGAGATCATGCTCAAAGTGTGTCAAAAAGATGATCAAATGGTTTTAACCATTTAAGTCAAATTTTTCACTTCAATCTAACCCTTTCTACAATTCTCTCTGCGAATCATTTTAAATGGCCGATTATTCTAATGTGAGGGTGAATTCAATTCCAGACTGTAAGGATAAGGGCGGTAGTTTGTGGCTTTCATTAGTCTACCCAATCATTAAGCCTAGTTATTCTGATGACAGAATAACTGGTTCTCCCACTCCATCAGGGTCACCTAATGTGATCCATTTCAGAGCAGTTGGTAGAGGTATGTCAGCATCAGCCAGTTCTTCCGGCCTCACGGCACGGAGACTCATGTTTGCACGGTCCATTCATCCACTGGACTAATGGTTTCCATGTGTCTTTTGATATTCATCACTCTTCTTTTCTCTGGACAGGAAGAGACCAATATTTGCACCTCGGATGGCTGCTCTGGGGCTTTGAAAACCCCATTTACTACTTAACAGATTAGTGTGAAGAACACTGTTTTTACGAATTATGTTATGTGAATTAACCTTGGTGTACTCTTGAGACAATAATGTCAAGTGCCCAGAGATTCATTCCCTCATGTGCCTGAATATGTCTAAGACGTTTTCATAACTCTGGCACCTAACAACAACAACAATATCTATTTCTGAAATCTTAGTATTCATCTTCTGGTTTTCTATTTGTTGTTTTTGTATGGTTTTAATACTTCATTTATTTTATCAATGTGGTCTAGCAGTGTGTCGTGTGTGTGTGTTTATGTTTTTCGATTTCATGGGCAGGTTCCTCAAACTGCTAAAAGGACTTAGGTACCATTCTTTTCAATTCTTCATCATGTATTTCTAGTGAATTTTCTAGTTTAGAAAAATCTTCTCGCTCTATATTTAGGGCACCTTTTTAGCCATTTTTTATTGCTTATTTTTCATGTGAACTGGAATTCTTTTTTATGTTGGAGACATTATAGTCTCGTATTTGTATTCATTTGATGGTTGTATATTATTGAGGGACTCAGGCATTCCTTATTTGTCTACTGTATGTGTGATAGAGAATATGAGTATGTTCTCAATTTTCTGTTTATGGAGCACAGTTGAGGGAAGGGTTTGCTTGTGTTGGCTGCTATTGATTATCAAATGATACAAGAGTGAGTATCGGTGAGGCTACACACCCAAAACCTACTGCCATTGATTATTACTCATAGCACCTCTATATATGATTTTCAAGGCTATGAATCTCTATCTAAGCAGATAGACTTAATTTTCTCTCTCAGAATTGTTTGTGGGTTTGAACCACTGACCTTGTATTTAGCAGCTCCACACTTACCTGATAGCACTTCCAAGCTTCTTGGATAGGGCTGAGGAGGTATTGATATGGCTGGGCCATGAAGACATAGTTGCTCTATCCCATTGGATTGTGTTGTAGTTACACAATCTGATATCAACTTGAGGATTCAGAGTGAAGGGATGGAGTCAAGGTTGTCAATCAGGTCACAGCCAGTGAGGCATCTGTGTGGGCATGGTTTTCTCCTGAGGATTCTGAGAACTCCTGGATCCCTCCTTGGAGACACTCTTTCTCTTGACTGATCCCCTGGGAGACATTGCAGCTGACAGTACACATGGAACTGTGCTAGTGCCCTGAGCTGGAGAAGCCACGTGGTGACCCCTGCCAGCGCTGAGATGCTTACAACACAACTGGATCCACAAGACTTTCCACCCACTGGCCTGTGATCATCCTGCCTCCAACATCATTGCATGTGTTTCGTGAGTCTGAAGAGGAATTTTTAGATTGGTATCAGACATATGGGCTAAGATCGGACTTATGGATTTGATCTGGACTGGGCTGGGATGTTTTCTCAATGTTCAGTTGCTCTTGTACATAAAGCTGCTTCCTGTAGACATATGAGTGTCTGTGACTTTGTTTCTCTCGTCTACCTAGACTGACACAGGTTGGCAAGTAAAAAGCAAAACAAAATAAGAGAAATAAGAAGGCGGGGTGGGGGTGGTGACAAAGAAAGATAGAAGAAAACTGGCTCCGGGCAGAACCCAGGGAAGAGAAAATGTTGGAATTCAGGGTATGCAGTATGCCTCGGCATCCTTTGTCAGCCAAGGAGCTCCTGGGAGTGGTATGAGGAGCTAGGGTGTCTGGTCCTAGATGCAGTTCCTTCCAGCTCTGTGTTATCTGGGGCCAGGGTAGCTGATCTGGAAGTAGTTCATGATCGTGGCTTAGAGGCTGGAAACGATTTGAGGGGTTGCTCTCAGAAGAAGCTCTTTGGGACCCAAAATGTCCCTGAGGGCACAGAATCGTTGCCTGTCCAAGGGTGACTGGGGATCGGACACGGATTTCTGCTGGGCTGAGGAGGTGGCGTCCATGTGCCTCCAGTTTCAGGGGTGGTACACCACGAGCCTGATTCTTGAGGATGAAGCTCTCGTCTCAGGCAGAGCAAGGAGTGTATGTGGAGGGTATTTGGTAGATGAGGGTTGTGGTTGACCACTGTTCCGGTCACCAGGTGGGTTGGTGTCAAGGGTTAATTTCCCACAACATTCCTTACAAGGACAGATCTATGCCTATAAGATTAATACATGTCATATTAATGCAAGGAGGGCATGACAATAGCAAACATATGGTGGTTCTGGGTCTCCAAGGTTCAATAACTGCTAATTCCACAGTCTTGGGGTGCCTGTCATTAGTTTCTTCTCTCATCAAGGAATTTCAGTCTTAAAGGACTATAGGTAATTTTGAGATAGGGCCTAGTTTGTTCAGTGGAGCATCCATAGTGAGCCCTTCTGGCGTGGCCTGGGTGGGATGCCATGTTCTTCTTAAGGCCAGAGTTTAAGGTCATTGTCATCACTTAATTTTGATGTATCAGTAGCTAGGTTAATAATGTTAAGGTTGTTTCTTTTAATAATGTTATCTATGTATACTGAAGAGGGAGAAAAATTGCTTACTCTTTCACCGATCTCCGGTGTCTTCCTTTTTGAACTTTGATGACTTCTTTAGTGCTGTCAAGGACGTTTTTAGCCATTGAAAAATGTACTATCTATTGCAATGATCCTGCTAGGTAGAACTGACCATGTGAGAAGTAGCCTTATTATATCCCCACCTGCATTGTAGTCATGTCTTAAAGTTATAGGGAGTTTTCTCTGGTACTGGCAACTTAGTGTGCCCTCCTAATCATTCAGCCAGCTGTTTTTTGGTAAAGTTATTTATTTTTCCCCTAGATTGTTTTTCACTCTCTTCATTTCTTACAATTTAAGGCATGCTATCCCAAGTACACTATTTAAATTAGGCAAAAGTTTATCAAGCTGTGTTTAGAAGATGAGGTAACAAACAGAAACTTAATATATATAACCATGTGGGAGTAAAACTCTAAAAAATGGAAGTCAGGGCAAAATCAAATTTATAATACTACAGTGATTCCTAATTGCCACACAATGAAGAATTCACGTGGGAAGCTGTGAGTTACATGAAATTGCCACTTGGCTGCCTAAAATATTCACCCATTTTCCTCTATGTTGGTAGCGTATCTTAGAATGAATCAGTGACAATCATTTTATTATAAGGAAACCATGCATCTGATATAAAAGGCGCGTGCTATCTGCCATCTTCAGTACTTTTAGTGTTATGATAGTGGTCACCTCATGACTGGTGGCAGATCTGTGGTGACGGGCAACAGGGAGTCCCTGGCAGGGACGCAGCATGATGAAAATCGTATTTGCTTTGTAAGGTTTGCAAGGTGTGTGGGGGTAGGGATGGAGCAGGGTATCAGTGAGGTAATCATTTGAATAAGTCGGTCGTAAAATGATGTTTACCTTTTTGACGATTGGTAGTGAATCTGGGAGAGAGAAGGTGGCAAGAAGTCTATGGAAGAGACCAATCCGATGAAGGCACATCTTTCGGAAAGACTGAAATACTTTGCAGCGGCGCCTGGCCTCCCGAGGAATGTAAAAAGAACAAATTGGGACCTTAATATGCGCCACATGACAGCTAATATTCAAGTTACCCTGGGGAGAGAAATGAAAACCCCTGTTTGTGAGGATGATAAATCATTTCCATCTCCCAGGGCTGAGCAAAAGCCCCGGCTGTGTGATTTCTTAGCCAATTATGGGAACTTACACAGCAAATACATTGCATTTAATGCAAGGCCACAAATCTGGGGCAACTTTCTGCTTTGAAGATTTTCTTATATCATCTGCGATTTCCTTTTTATGATTGTCACTTACGGGGATGTAATGGTGGCGTCAAGGCAGACTTTAAGGCACCTTCCTTTGTACGTCTGCTTCCAACCTGCTTCCTGAGAGGCTTTTGATTGGCAAGTTGGGGGTGTTACTGTCCGGGTCTGTGAAGATGCCATGCAGGGTTCAGGAGAGACTGTCTCGGACCTCCTCTGGCTTTCTGATTGCCATGAGGCAGAGCTTGGACTCGTCTCTACCCTCTGTTTTCCTGAGCCCAACCCACTTCTCCCACAGAACTCTACATCTATGTTGGCGTCAATATTCCTTGCAATGGCCACACAAAACTCCTCACGGACAATACTCACAATTAAGGGGGTGGAGCTATTGGGGAAGTCAGCGTATTTTCCAAAAGGCAAGATCAGGAAACATAAGGAAACCGTCCTTGGTCCACAGTCCCATCACCCTGTAGCCAACAGCTAAACCTCTTCCCCTCTGAGGCTTTGAGGACTCGGCCCCTTGGCTTCTGCCGCTGTGGCCAGAAAGCCAGCCCACCGCTCTGCGTCACAATCACATGGTCTTGGTGTTGCTCTTCAGTTCTGTCCAATGGCGTCCTTGCCTCATGCTCTCGTGCTTCTGGTCTCTGCCTCCACTGCAGAGGGAGCTCTCTAATGTGCTTGGCTGCTGATGGTCCTGGAATTTCTCTCCAACTGCGGAGATGGCTCATCCTCAGAGCCAGGTCAGTGGCAGCTAAAACTAATCAATCCCCTTTATAAATGTTACACATGCCCTATTATCATAGTCCCACACAATCATCTGTGGGAGTTACAGAAACACACACAAAAGAGGCATATTTAGAAATATCACCCCTCCACAGAACCTACAGTTAGGGCACTGAACCAGGTTCCCGAGTAGTGGGGCTGGATGAGGAAGGGTGGGTGTCCACTTGATCCACTCAGGGAGGACCTCGTGTGAGATTTGAGGTTGCAGGTTTAAGTAAAGAGAAGCCCCTGCTAGTGTAAGTAGTTTGTGACCTGAGGGCTAATCTAAAAGTGGGTGGTCTAAGCTGGTTTGGCTTTTTTAAGAGTTAGTTGTTAGCAGGACCCTAGTATCTAATATGGGTTTGGAAAACAGAAAAATTAGGGAGGGCGAAAGGTTTTTAGAGTATCTTTCTTTTTCTTTTTTTTTTAATAATCATTTTATTAGAGGCTCATACAACTCATCACAATCCATACATACATCACTTGTGTCCAGCACATTAGTACATATGTTGACTTCATCATTCTCACAACACCTGCTTTCCACTTGAGCCCTTGGTGTCAGCTCCTCATTTTTCCCCCTCCCTCCCTGTTACCCCTCCCCCTGAACCCTTGATAATTTATAAATTATTATTATTTTATCATATCTTACATCATCCGACATCTCCCTCACCCACTTCTCCACTGTCCATCCCCCAGGAGGGAGGTTATATGTAGACCTTGTCATCTGTTCCCCCTTTCTGGAAGATAAACAAGGGGCCATCTAAGTGAGAAACAACAAAGCCCACATGGAAGAAGCACACCAGCCTGTAAGATGACAAGGCATTGAAGAGACCAGGTATTAGGCATCAAAGACCAAAAAAAAAATCATAACATTGTGAATGAGGGGGAGTGCAGAGTGGGGACCCAGGGCCCATGGGGGGGGGTTGGACATCCCCTTGCAGAAGGGCTGCAGGGAGGAGATGAGCCAATCAGAGTGCAATCTAGCAACGATGAAATATATAATTTTCCTCTAGTTCTTAAATGCTTCCTCCCCCCAGTACCATGATCCCAATTCTACCTTACATATCCAGCTGGACCGGAGGATGTACACTGGCACAGATAGGAACTGGAAATACAGTGAACCCAGGACAGATGAACCCCCCAGGACCAGTGGAGTGAGTGGCGATATCAGGAGGGTGGAGGGAAGGTAAGAGAGAAAGGGGGAACAGAGTATCTTACTAAAAACTCACTTTTTGTAGAGTCTAAAGGTTAATGTAGAAGCAGCAAAGTTAGAGCAGCTTGTCCCAATCCTTTCGTCCTTTCCTCAAGGCATTTGGCTATAGACCAAATAGACTATGGATAACTTTGCAAATAATTGGAATTCTGAACACTTAATTGTGTTCCTGGGGAACCTGTATAGAGACCAAGAGGCAGTAATTCAACCAGAACGGGTCATATTATGTGGCTTAAAATAAGTCACTGTGTCTATCCAGGTTGTATACTTTCATCATACTTATTCAATCTGTATTTTGAGCACATAATCGGGGAAGCTGGATTATATGAAGAATAACTTGGCATTAGGCTTGGAGAAAGGTTCATTAAGATATGACACACTCTTGCTTGCTAAGTGAGGAGGACTTAAGGCAATTGCTAATGAAGATCTAAGACTGAACCCTGCACTATTGATTGCAACACCACACTGAAAATGAACATACTCACAACTTGGTCAATAGACAACATTGTAGTACTGTACATGAAGAAAAGCTTGAACTTGTCAAATATTTCATTTTAATTGAATCCACACTCAGTGCTCATGGAAGCCCTAGCCAAGAAATCAAAAGACATAATGCATTGGGCATATCTGCTACACAAGCTTTCTCTAGTGTGTTGAAGAAAAAAGATATTTCTTTGAGTGGTAAGGTGCATCTGCCTCAAGCCATGATGTTTTCCGTTGATCAGATCCACGTGAAAGCTGGACAATGAATAAATGAGTCTGCAGAGTAATCGGTGCACTCGCGTTATGGTGTTGATGAAGAATATTGGAAGAAACATGGATGGCAAGAACACACACTCTCTTGGAAGAAGTACAGCCAGAAATGCTACTTAGAAATGAGGATGGCAAGACTTCCTTGCATGTGCTTTGGGTATATTATCAGGACACCTCCCAACCCAAAATACTCAACTCACTGCCATTGAGGAGATTTGGACCCATAGCAACCCTACAAGGACAGGGTAGAACTGCCCCTGTGGATTTTCAAGACTGTACCTCTTTAAGGGGAGTGGAGAGACATTTTTTTTCTCCTCTGGGGCACTCTGTGGTTTCAAACTGCTGACCTTGATGTTGGCAGCCCAACTTGTAACCACTATGCCACCAGCGCTCACATCAGGAGAGGTTAATCCCTGGCAAAGGACAATCATGCTCGGTAAATCAGAGAGTCAGCCCAAAAGAGGAAGCACCTCAACAAGACAGGTTGACACAGTGGCTGCCACTCTGAGTCCAACATAGCAGTGTGAAGACGGCACAAGGCAGAGCAGGGTTTTGTCCCGTTGTTCGTAGGGTTGCTCTATGCTGGTACTGGCTCCCAACACCTAGCAACAAACAAGAACACGAATCAGGCACTCTGCCAGTCATTGACTCTTGACTTTTCCCCTTGCCAAAAACATATTCCTTATAAACTCAGTTGTTCTCACCTGATGATGTCCTTGAATCTATACTATTTGGATAAGTCTTGTTGATAAGGATATATACAAAGTATAGACTGATTAAAAACAGCTGAATTAGTAAGAAGATTCTACCATGCCTTTTATGTCTCTCAGTAACCATCAGCTGCCAGCCTTCTATTGCTGTGGAATTGGGTGAAATCAGTAGAAATGATGGACTAGGTGTTGAGCTGCAAGCAAAATCTTG
>NW_022111372.1:78739489-78744824 GCF_000313985.2 Echinops telfairi
CAGTGCAGGGGACCACTTCTGCTTTAGAATTGGCGACAAGACTTCTTCCTTGAAGTTTGGAGCACAGGCCATGATGCCAGGCGATAGACATTTACAAGGGACAGCTAGCAGCAGGCACAATTTCCCCAGAAAGGCCCTGATCTGGCTCATTTTCAGGAATTTCTGGGCCAGAAAAGTGATTGACTTTTTTTCTCTCTAGTCACCTGAAGCTGCTTCCTGGGACATTGTTACTCATAGTGTGCCACATACTGCCCACTGCTTGAGATAGCAATGGCCTCTGTCCCAGCATTATTTATGGCTTATTGCATCATTGCATCCTGGGGAGGAGGGGGCAGGGTAGGCAGTGAGGCAGAAACAGCAGTTTATGGAGGTGTTATATTGAGGAATAAGTAAAGGATAACCTTTGGTGGTCTGGGCTGCTGCTTTTCAAATCATGTTGAGCTTGATTTCATCCCCACATGCTTCTTAGTGACATGGCAGGGATGGTTAATCCCATTTTTAAAAGATACCATCCAACATATGAAGGGATGTAGCTGGGGTGAGTGGTTGGGGGCGGGGAGGGGCTTGCAGAGTAGAAGCAAGGCTAATTAAAATCCACATGTTCTCATTTCCTTGCAGTTGATCTTCCTTTTCCATCCACATCCTTGTCATCCCACCTGCATTTTCCCCCACCCCCCTTTACAGTCTACTCTTAATCCATCAGCAAATCCTGTTTTTTCCCTGGACATATACCTTGAATGTGACCTCTTTTCATCATCTCTACCATGACTGATCACTGCCAGATCACCGCTACTGGATCACCGCTATCTCATGCCAAGATTGTTGCAATAAGCTGCAAACTGGACTCTGCTTTGATCCTTGTCTTCCCTCCCTCTCCTAATCTGAGTGAGTGTCTTCTCCACTCAGTAGCCCAATCGCCAGGGAGAAGGTCTTTTAAATGTACGTCAAATCAACTTACTCTCTGTATAGAACCTCTTCATTCTTAGCTTGTCAACTCTTAGAATGAAGGCCAGAGTTCTCCCTCAGATCTACAAGGCCCTGCATTGTCTGACCTCTTGCGACCATTTTCACATAATTTCCCCCTCCTGCTTCTTTTGCTCCTTCTGCTTCAGCCACATCAGCCTCTCTGCTATTTCTTGAATTTGCCAAATGCATTTTTATTTGCCTTTGCTCTTCCCTGGAAGTTCTTCCCCTACTTATTTTCAGGACTGTGCTGTCTCCATTACATCACTCAGATCTCTGCATGTATATATGGGCCTTTTAGATCCATTCAGTGTGAAACAGCAGTTCTTGTCACTCTCTCCCATTGCATACATTTCCTCCCAGCATTTATGTTAATTGTTGACCTAGTTGTTGCCTGTACCTCCAGTTGAATGTAGCCTCCACAAAAAGTTCCTGGGTGGCACAACGAGTTAATGCACTTAAGCTAAAAGCTAGAAACTCAAGTCTACTGAGAGCCACGGTGGAAGAAAGGCCTGGCAATCTACTTCTTTAAAGTCAGTTGTTGAAAACCCTATGGAATATCTCTACTGTGACACACGTGGGCTCGCCCCCAAGTCAGAATGGATTCAATAGTAACTAGTCCACCTCATAAATGGCTTTGCCTTCGCCACTGTTCAATCATCAGTGCCCTGCAGAATAGCAGGCATGGACTAAGCACATTTTTGTTAAACAAATGAGTGGATGCATTCCTCTGGCCAAAAATATTTATTGAGGATGTTTAAGGATGATGATGATAATGACATAAGAGGCCAACATTTATTAATTACTATGCACCAAGCACAAGCCAAAATAATTTATTCATTTTTTAATCTCATTGTTAGTGCCGTCTTATAAATAAAGAAACTGAGGCTAACAGGATGCCTACCTAATTGTCTAGAACGTTTACTTATCAAGTACAGAGATTTAAGAAAAGAAATAGATGCATATTTAAAATTTGCCCTCATTTTGGAAAGTGTGTGTGTGTGTGTGTGTGTGATAGAATTCTGGGCTGACTTTTTAATTTTTTGGTATCATTCTAAATCTTTTCTGATCTCAATATTTCTGTGTTGTTTGTCATACTTGTTACCACTATTCCTCTGTGTCCACATTCTATAGTTGCCTTCAACACTGTTTGTCTTTGGCTTTCACAAGCATTACCTATGATACCGTGTAGCCCTGGTGCTGTAGTGGTTATAAGTATTGGGCTGCAATCCCCATGGGTGGTGGTTTGAGACCACCAGAAGTTCCTTGGGAGAAAGACTGGGCTTTCTACTCCAGTCACACTCTCAGAAACCACCAGGGGGCTGCTATGAGTCAGAATGGACTTGCTGGCAGTGAGTTTGATTTTGGTTTGGGGCTATATATAACACTTATGATTTGAAGCATGTTTTGGTGTGGTAATATTTGAACAGCAGAGCATCTCCTGTACGTATTTTGAACACCAAAACATTTGCTACACATATATTAATTTTTATATATACAACTCACTGGCATTGATTGCATTCTTTATGATCTGCAGCCATTATCATTATCCTTTCCAAAACCATTCTGCCACCATTAACCAGAGAGACCAATCCTCTAAACAGGAGAGACCAGCCCCTGGAGAAGGACATCATGTTTGGTAACGTGGAGGGGCAGCAGGCTGAAACAATGGGCTCAGAAGGAGGATGGCATGGGACTGGGCAGAGTTTCCTTCTGTTGTAAATGGGGTCTCTATGAGTAAGCAATGACTTGATGGCACTTAACAACAACAACAACAACAACAAACATTAGCATAAACTCAGTGACACCTAAGTAAAAGTGTCCCTGCTCTCCCGCACCAGGTATGATTGCCCAATAACTACAGTAAGCACAGGCTTACTTGTGCTTACCTACTACACTGTAGCAAATAGTTCACTTGTTTTGTCATGTACATCATGCAAAACTGGTTATTACAGATTAGTAAGTAAGCACAAATACTTCCGTGCTTACTTTCCTGGGAGAGTTAGATTTTATGTCAGCTTGTGTGGGCCAGGTTTCTCCCAGGGTCTGAACTAATATAATTCACTGCCCTGGAGTCGATTGCAACTCATAAGGGCTCTATAGGACAGGGTCGAACTGAGACTAACTGTTAATGGGAGTAGAGAGCCTCGTCATTCTCCCTTGGAGAAGCTGCTGGTTTTGAACTTTGGGCCATGCAAGTCACAGCCTAATGCATAACCACTGTGCTACCAGGGCTCCTGTGATCTAATAAAGTGTGGTCAAATCTATGACTGGATCTTCTGTGAAGCAGCCCGGCAGTTGTGTGGGGAGTAAACAGAACCCCACTGCCCTTTAGTCCATTCTAACTCATAATGACCCTGTAGGGCAGCGTAGAACTGGCCCCGTGGATGTCCAAGACTGTAACTCTATGGGAGAAGAAAAGCTTGTCTTTCTCCCACGGAACAGCCAGTGGTTTCAAACTGCAGACCTTGCGGTTAGCAGCCCAACCTGTAACTACTACACCACAAGGGCTCCTAGACTCCTTAATCTGGTCATAGTTTTGATACAATTGAGGGAAGTTTCAGATAAGGTGTGGTATACTCTTAGTACAAATTGAGAGTGCTGGAATTGGATCCTCTATCTGGTCCATCGACCTCCTGGTATATCAGCCATCAGTGGACTGCTGACCTTGGGCTTATTCTGCGATCTCAAATTCATTCAGCTTGGCATCAGCCAGCCTAGTCTTCCTGCTTCCTGTTTCTCAGTGCCAGTCACTATAGGAGTCAAGAGAAGGCTTTAGCTTACATCTAACTCACAAACTTGAACTGGACTGAATTTGCCCCCGTCTATAACCTTGTGTGCCATTTTTTGACAGTCACCTCCTTCTGTATACAGACACATGCAAGTGTCACTGGGTTTGCTATTCTAGAGAACCCAGCTATTCTAGAGAACCCAGCCTAACACTCTTTCCTACACTCCGCCCCTGTCAGTGACTTTGAAAAGAGGCTTGGATTCTATAAGAAGGCGTGTGGGGTTAAAAGAGACAGTTGCCAGGCATAGCTAGAAGCAGAATCTTGGATGCGAGAAACTATGAAGCTGTTCAATACAGTTTAGACTGAGTAAGCACTAGGAGACTGCTGCTTACCTCTCTTGTTGGCAATCCGCTCTTGGCCCTCCCTCCCACCCCTGGTAAGAACTGATTAGCGTAGGTTTCTATGTATTTACTTATGTCATACATATGAGATCATATGCTATATCTCTGTCTTGTTGCTACTGATTTGTTTCACTCAACATACTGTTTCCGAGGATCACCATATTGACAGACATCAGGAGAAAACCTCATCGTTCCTCTCTCAGCCTTGTGGGTATGTGGCATACTTTAAAGATTATTTTCAGTCATTATTTCATAAAACAATTTTTCTTTCTGTGCTTCCGTATAATGTCTATTGAACTTATTTAAAGTTTATCGGTCCTTCCTTCTGCATTGCCGAATCTGCTATTTACTGTATCCCATGAAGTTTTGATTTCTGATATTATTTTTAAGTTCTGAGATTTCCATTTGGTTCTTTTTCAGAGTTTTCATCTCTGTGCTGAAATTCCACATCTATTCATTATCTGTCTTCTCCTCTTTTCTTTAAAAACATTTTGTTACCAAAAAACCTCAAGCCCAGTGATGGAATATTGATTCCTATGCATAACTACCCTTTAGGACAAAGTAGAACTGCCCCATAGGGATTCCAAGACTGTAAATCTTTATGGGAGCAGACTGCCCCATCTTTCTCCCATGGAAAGGCTGGTAGTTCAAACCATTGTCCCTACAGTTAGCAAGCCAGCCCTTCTCACCACTGTAGCACCAGGGCCCTTTTTCCTCATCATCTCAGCGCCTTCCAGTCATGCCAACCCACACAGGACAGGGTGGCACTGCCCCTGTGAGCTCCTGAGATTGTACCTCTTTATAGGAGTAGCAAGTCCCGTCTTTCTCTGAAGGAGCAGCTGGTCGTTTCCACATGCGTAATCACAGGGACCCTCATCGTAGTTCTTTTAAAACCATCCTTATCTGCTAGCTTCATTTTATTTTTCTCCTGACTATATATTGCTTCTTTCAATTTCTTCTGATGCTTACTAACTCTTTCTTGTATCCTGGACATTTTGGGTAATATTTTTTAGAGCCTCTGGATTCTGTTATCTTCCTTTGAAAAGTAATAAGTTTTATTTTAGAAGGGAGTTAAACTATTGGTGGACTGCCTAGAACTTTCAAAACTTGTTTCGATGCTTCGTTTGGGCAGATGTATTTGGGGCTCGCCTTTGGCTTGGGTTGAGTTCTTTACTCCCAACGTGCGGCCGTTCTGGTGTTTCAGTGGGAAGACTGCGATGTTTCCCAGTTGCTACCACT
>NW_022111372.1:78745071-78750577 GCF_000313985.2 Echinops telfairi
CTCCCCTTCCCCCCTCCCTCATGAACCCTTGATAATTTATAAATTATTATTATTTTGTCATATCTTACATGGTCCGACGTCACCCTTCACCCACTTTTCTGCTGTTCATCCCCGGAGAGGAGGTTATATATAGGTCTCATCCCAGTTAAATTTATCACAGAAATCAAACAAGAAACTTGCATGTTTTTCACATGCCAATTATAGGGGCTTTCTCCTCTTTGACACACTTTTCAGGGTATCTCCATTAATTTTTAGATACTACAGAAATTTTAATTTTTCAAAGCCCTCAGGTCAATAAGACTGGAGCCCTCTGCTTGGACTTTATCCACAAAGCATCTTATCATGTGGCTCTAAGACTGCCTCTGAGGTGCAATGCCAATCATTATGGAACTCCACCAGGATAGAGTCGTTCTGCTCAAGTTCAAACTTCCTTAGTTTCTACCTGTTTTTGCTTAATGTCTGGAGTCGTCAAACATTTTTTTTCCAGATGTTCTCCCAAAGTTTATATTTGTCATTAGGGTTAGTGAGAGTTAGTGTGATATAAGCAGTGTGATATTATGTGATATAATGAATACAATACATTATAGAAAAAAATCTGTGTATGAAAGGCTAATAAAGCATGTATACATTTGTGTGATACTATCGAGATAAGGATTAACCCAACCAAAGGAAAAATTAGAACACGGTTTCACAGGAAAGATACTACTTTAATTCGACTTTGAAGAATGTCTGAGTGTTGATCAAGGATCTGCAGAGAAGAGCGGGAACTGGGTTGGAGACCTTACAAAGATGGACAAGTAGCTCCTTGTGACATACAATGGGAGTGTGTAAGAGGCACTATAAGACCTGTCATCTCACTCCTCCTGTGTCACAAGTGAGGACGCTGAGCTTTAAGGGAAGGCCATCCAGATCCTTATGGGAGAGGAGCCCTGGTGGCATAGTGAGTTAGGCGTTGGACAGTGAGATAGTTTATTGTGCCAGCCTGGCCGATGAACACAAATGGGATTAACTGAAGGGCGAGAGATAAATGGCTCGGTGAGCCTCGCCTTTCTTGTTTCTCGCTCTTTGATCATTAGACCAGTGTGTGCTGCCTTGCTTATTCTGTGCCTCAATTTACAGGCTACACTACCTGTGGGTTTTACAGGCTACACTACCTATGGGACGCCTAGCCTGTGAACTGTGTCACTTTAAGTCGAAGTCCTTTAAGACATCTCTGGAGCTGGGGACTGGCGGTTGGTGACCTGCCTTGTGATTGGCTGCTGTACTGAGATAGCCTAGCTCTCTCTATACTGTATATAGAGGAAGACCTGGCAGCAGACTGGACTTCAAGGACTGCTCGTGTCTCACAACTCTCTCTCATGGGAGTGAGTTGCACAGAGCCATTTGTAGTGCTTTATAATTTAACTGTTCATTTCTTGTATTATATATTTATATGTATATAATTTAACAGTTTATTTCTTGTGTTATATATCCAATGATCTTTTTAAATAAATACATTAAATTATCAGCAATTTGGTTTTATCTCTCTAGAGAACCCTGTCTAACATAGACGGTCAACTGCAAGGTCAGCCATTTCAAACCACCCTCTGCTCTGCAGGAGAAAGAGGAGGCTTTCTATCCCCATAACAATTTAATCTTGGAAACCCATGGGGGCAGTTCTACTCTGCCCTTTAAGGGCAGTTCTACTCTGTCCTCTAGGGTTAGTTCTACACTGTCCTCTGGAGGGAGTTGGACAACCCTCTGTGTGACAAATGAGGAAGCTGCATTTTAAGGAATAGCCATTCCGATAGTAAGAATTAGGACTTGAATCTCTGTCATCAGCCAAAGCTACTATGATTCCCCCTTGTTTAGCGTGGGCTGGTTGTGTATGAGAGTGTTGTTGTTCCTGGGCCCTGTGTATCCTGTAGTACCTGGCCCCATTCTACTTAGCCAACATTATCTCTGTCTACAGGGCTACCATCTCCCACTCTGGTGGTGCGCACATCTGCATCATAACTTTGGCTTCTGTTGTCTGTCCTACCCAGCCACCCTCCCCTTCCCTCTACCTCTAATAATTCTTTATAATAAAAACCTTTGCCACACATTGTTTTGGCAATGAGATGACCATTAGGAAAACAACATGCAGCGGACCATTGAACAACACGGGTTTGAACTGTGTGGTCCACTTACTTATATGAAGATCTTTATTCCTCATGCTAAAGTGTTGTATCTCTTTAAAATGCCAGGTGTCCCTAATTATTGTTGCTTGAGCTGTCGCTCTCCAGTTAGGAGGTATGGAAGGGTGGGGGGCTAGCAGGTATCTAGAGAAGACCTGCTCTTGCAAGGATGGCTAAGGTCACAAGGTGTTTTAAGCAGATACTCCCAACACTTGAGTTTACTGCAAGAGCAAAAGAAAAAAAAAATCCGTATGAAGGGTACCCACTCCATGCAAACAGGTATTGTTCAAGGGTCAATGCTAGATCCTGCTCTGAACGGGTGTCATGGGCGAAGAGGAGCATGGATCAACTAACTATCACCTCATAGGATGAGAACTTGGATTTGGAAAATACCATGGCATGTGGCAATACAGTACAAGCAGGCTTCAAAAAATTTGTGGGAAAATTCCATAATTTTTCACTCCATTATTCTGTGAACTTTTTGAAGCTTCTCCTATTCCACACCGCAACCCCCCCCCCCAATAAAAGAGCACCCAATCCATTTGGCCTAGGGTGTGTACACCCCAGAATAACTTCTGCAGGAAATGGAGTACAAATTATAGCTCACAGTACCAGATGACAGTTGGGAGGGGGGTGTGGACGGTGGATGAAAGGGAGCACAGTGGCTGTACCTATCACCAAAGGCCCAAGTATGGTCTAAATGCCCTCACCTGGGAGGTGGTTTCCCATCTACCATCCTGGTGACACTTACAGCGGAGTCACATTTTCTTAACAAATAAGAATCTAATCTATCTAATTATGCATTCTGCATTAAGTTGTGCTTCTCCCTGCCTGACGCTGCTGGAATAATTAAACTTAATGTATTTTTAATGATGTCTTCCTAACTCAAGCATTCACATGCGATTAGCATCAAACAGGGATAAGCTATCGCAGGTCCAGGGGCTGTTTTTGAGAATGCCCTCGGTAAGACACAGGTTCCGGTATGGATGAATCATGGACTTTAAAGTTCACAAATATTGGCTTGGGGGCAAAGATGGCTTGTAATTTTAGTTGCCCTAATTTGAGTCAACAAAGTAACGTCCTTTTCTAGTTTGGCTTAAATTTCAGGTACACAGTGTAAACGTTGTTCTGGTTGGGTGCTGAGAGGGACTGGTTATAGGTATAGAAAAGACCAGGAAGGCAGTGTGGGTGAGAGAAAGAGCACTGTACTGGGAGTCAAGGTTTCTGGGCTATAGTCTTGACTCTAGAAGGAACTCTGGTGGTGTAGTGGTCTACCACAGGGCAGCAAAGTGCAAACTCATAAGCTCAAAACCACTATTCACACCGTGGGACAAGGATGAGACCTTCTACACTGGTTAAGAGTTGTTGTCTTGTAAACCCACAGGAATAGTACAATGAATTAGAATTGACTCAATGACAGTGAGTTTCAATGCTGCCAAGCCTTTCCTTACTTTTTCATCTCGAGCAAGTAACATACCCCTGTTGAGCCCTTATAACTAGAAAATGAGAAGGTTAAGCTAGATGATATTTAGGATTCTTGTCAGCTCACATAAGCAATCATTTAAATAGGGTCATTCAGCCACTTAGCCTCTTCCTTACCTACACACTGTTCTCCTTGTTATAGGAAGACCCAAGGTTATAAAGCATTCTTTTAAGTCTAAGTAAGTTTTTAATCATATTTGTAGCTTAGTCAGAATGAGAGGATATGATTTTTCTTTATATTAGTGCACAAGTCCTGGTAGTGTGGTTGAGTAAGTGCTGGACTGCTAACTGCAGTCAGCAGTTCAAGCCCACTACCTACTGGGCAGGAGAAAGACGAGGTGATCCTACTCTTGGACTGGACTCCTAGTAGTGATGGTTTGGTTTGGGTTAGTGCAGAAAGAGGTGCCCTGGTAACCTCGAGTTGGCCTGCTAACCTCGAGAGCAGCAGGTCACACCCACCAATCACTCCACAGTAGAAAGATGAGGCTGTCTGTTCTCATAAAGTCATAAAGTTTCTGCAACACAAAGGGGTCAGGTCTACGCTTCCCTATAGTGTCACTATGAGTCAAAATCAACTCTGTGGCCATGGGTTAGCGTAAGAAAAGCCAAAGCCTTTTCAATGAATCAAAGCCACAGGTTTAGCAAATGAAAGGATGCAGAATTAGCCGGGTATAGGGATTGGTTCAATCATTTCAAAGTGAGGGCAAGTTTGCACAACACAAAAGGGCAAATAGGAGTTGTCCAAGGAACACTGATGACCTAGTGCTTAAGGTTCGCAGTACAAACCCACCCACCCTCTGTGGGAGAAGGAGGTGGCAGTCTGATTCCACAATTGTGGCCTTGGAAACGTTCTGGGTCTTTTCTACTCAATCCTACAGGGTCACTGTGAGTCAGAATGTACTGGACAGCACTGTGTTTGGGTCATGTCAGTAACTTAGACTTTTGTAACTTCAACTAGTAGCTTTGAAACCACTGATCTAAGTCACTCTACTCCTCAGAAATCTTCGGTAATAACTTCCAGTAATGATTGTGGGTGCATATTAGGGAAGGAGTTTATAGGAGTCCCTGGGAAGGGCACGTGGTGAACATGCCCATTGCTAACTATAAAATTAGACATGTTTTGAGAATGATGAGGGCAATGAATGTACAAATGCCCTTTGCACAATTGATGTGTGTATGGATTGTGATAAGAGTTGTATGAACCCCTAATAAAATGATTTAAAAAAAAAAGATTAGACATTTGGTTCCACCCAGAAGTATCCCAGAAGTAGGCCTAGAGATCTAATTCTGAAAAATGGAAAACCCTGTAGGCACTTTTTTGAAGGCATTCCTATTCTTTTATCCCCTCATCCCTAATGACCCTGAAGTTGGTATTTATTTCAGTTTTATAGAAAAGGAAGCACTGACCCAGATGAAAGGAATGAGAGCTCCGAGAGGTGGGAAATGGCGAGGTCGAGACTCAAAGGCTGTGCTTGCCTGGAATGCTGGCCCTGTTTAGATATTGATTATTGTTAATAGGAGAATATGAAATTTGAAGCAGATATTCAATGCCCTCATGGTCTCATCGGTGTTTAGTATTTTTAATCTTAGCTCTTCTTACACCCCATGTCTTGCCCCCTTTCTATCACCCTTTAATGCCTCTGTTCCCCTCTTGTACCCTGATGTACCAGCCTCTGTATTTTTGACTAGACTTCCCCTCTGCTTGTCTTACCCGCTTCCACTATATTTTCTCAGCACATCTAAAGTACCAGTTCAGAAGTTACCTCTGCCAAGATTCCTTTCATTTCCTTCCCCTTATTTTCCAGGCACACCGCTGCTATCCCTAGAGCAAGAAAGGCTTTGATGTGTCATAACTGAGTTACTCATTT
>NW_022111372.1:78751382-78778044 GCF_000313985.2 Echinops telfairi
ATAGACATCAACCCTATCTTGATGCAAATAAAGAAAATTGCCAATGCCAATTGGAAGGACTGCTAAATGTATTTCTTGTTATTTACTTTCCGTTCTACCACATTGACTCCAAAAATATCAATTGCACTACCAATGCTAAGGCCATTTTCCTTCCAGGTACGTGTGTCTCTCTCTCTTTGATCTTGATTTCTTTTTACTTCCTATACCCTAGTGCACTGCTCCATTCCTCAGACCACTCAGCCCTCTTTATCCCAGGACCTATGTTCTCTATTTCCCTCTACCTTGATGTGATATAAACCAAAGAGTGCAGAATTCTTTAGAGAAAGAGAAGATGGAAAAACCAACTTCACAATGGTATAGATCTAGCCGGTGGGTATGTTGATAAAAAATAGTTTCGTGTTTTCATATTTTACTTTAATGAGTGTTTTCACAATTTTGAAGCATTGCTTTTTGACATGTATTCAAGAGTACCTATATATAATGTCTAAGGAGCTCTGGTGGCACAGTGGGTTAATCCCTGGGCTACTAACTGCAAGGCTGGTGGTTCAAGCCCATAAACTAACTGCTCCAGGGGGAAAAAGATGAGGCTTCTTGCTCCCATAAAGGTTTACAGACTCTTAACTTAATGGCGGTGAGTTTGGTCGGGGTTTTTGGAAATTCTCAGGGTCTACAGGGTTGACCTGTTCTCTGTTCTACAGGGTTGCTATGAGTTGGAATCGACAAGAGGGCAATGCGTTTGGCTTCCCTTGGCTTGGTAAACTCTCAACAAAATACAAGTTTGAATTTGGCTGACATTATAGTCAAAAGAATTTCTGATGGTGAAGTATGGTGTTCATGGAGCCATGTAATCATTACTGTTTGATGAAAAGATTATGGATGATTATGGGTGAAGTTTTATGACACTCTTGTCTTCTGCTAATCTCTCATGACTAAATTCAGTTTCATGTCCACATCTAACTGCAAGGAGAATGTAGTCCAGGCATGTACCTAGAAATGAAGAGACACTGATTTTGGTCAGCAATTTGTAATCCAAACCATTTTTTAAAAGAAAGTAATCTAGAAATTGAAAAGGGGTATGAATACTTTTTGTTTTGTAAAATATGAGAAATAGGTAGTCACCAACTTTCACATAGCTCTTTCTTGCTTTAAGAATGCTAGAGGTAGAATAAATCTAAAATTCCCTTGGTCTTCAACTGCCAGATGACACGCAGGGAGGTTTTCTCATAATACTCGGTCCTTGCTTGAGTTTCTGTTAACTCACACTCAAAGCACAAGGAACTAGGTGGAGAAACACTAGGATCTGTGTTTGGGATGTTAAGAAGAGACCCCCATTCAACAACTGTTAAGAACCACAGGCTCTTCTAGGCATTAGATCGGGATGCAGATTGACCTCACCCATTTCATTACCGAATCCTGAATAATCATTCGAGTTCTATTTTTTGGTGACACTGAAAACAGGTACATCCATTTTTAAAATCTAAGAGTTGTGAGTTCTAGGGCCTACAAAGAGGCCTCTGGAGGACATCACCCTTGGCTGGGATGATGAATTAATGCTGCATCATGACTTCTATAAACTCCTTCCTTCATAATTTTTTTAGGATTATATTTTATGATGGCATTTGTATATAGGTGATTGATAGTAGTTACATAATCTATTGTCAATTTGAGATTTAAGAGTGGAGGGGTGGAGTGTAGCCTGTCAATCAGGTCACAGCTTGGTGACCTCATTTTGAGCCTCTAAGGAGGTAAATAGCTCACTGGAGGCGGGACACCTACACACTCCCTGGGAGACATTCCTGTTGACAAGTCACATGGAGCTATACTGATGGAGCCTGAGCCCTGGTGCTGAAGGAGCCACGTGGAGACCCCTGCCAATGCTGAGATGCTTCCACTGCCATTGGATCCACAAGACTTTCCACCTACTGGCCTGTGGTCTTCCTGTATTCTGTGTCATTGCATGTGTTGCATGAGTCTGAAGAGGAATTTACAGGTTGGTATCGGATATATGGGCTACTATCAGACTTATGGACTTGATCCAGACTGGGCTGGGGTGTTTTCTCAATATTCAATTGCTCTTGTACATAAAGATCTTCATTATACACATATGAGTGTCTATGAATTTGTTTCTCTAGTCTATCTGGACTAACACACATATAGATGATTGCTGTGCAGATGATATTAATCTGACTTAAAAGTTTACTTTTTTACCTTCTGATTTTAAAATGAATGAAAAATTTTTGTGGGTCCCTGAAAGCACTATGGACCTTGGGAGATATGCGTACTGTGCTTAATGGATAAGTTGGTGTTAGGCAGGGCTTCCCCACCATCCCCATCAGAGATGTTGAAAGTAGAAATGTATGCCTTAGAATTGAGATGGAGAATTACTAGATCACAAATTGGAAAACTTAGGTGTGAGAGAGTAACTTACAGGCCTTTTGATAGGTGAGTGCTAGATCCTGGACAACTGTTTACATATCCCATGCCTTTTCTGTTCATCCATCCATTCATTGACTCATACATTCCATGTTTAGTGAGCCCTACTCTGTTTTAGGTACACTACACCCTAGCATCCCATTTAGCCCTTAAGAGTAGGATAAGTATTGCTGTGTTAACTCACTGATAAGTCACCGTGGTCTCAGAGTGGGGCAGGAGGTTTCTCCACATTATACTCCTCTTGCTCAGGAGGTTAAGGAAGCTATGGGAGCCCTGCTTTCCACTGACCTGCTACATCACTTCCTTGTACCAGAAATGCCCACACCTCTCTTGAACTTGGTATAATGGACAACTTTTTTATTGTTTAAGATCTTGGATGTTCATGACTCATGATCAGATTCAATTTATGCCTCATCTTATCAATAAAATATAATAAAGAAGGCACGTAGAATAGTTATTATTACTTGTTCAATTAAAATATACCCCCAAGCTTGATTGGTGCATATTCACCAGGTACCATGACACTAGTACTGCTATTATCTCCACTTTATAGGTGGGAAAACTGAGACTTGATGACACCTAGCATTTACGTCCACCTATCTGGCTCCAGTTCTCTCATGACTAATTTCTAAATTCTCCTACCTATGTTATTTTATTAGACTGCCTCCACTATATCTTCTTTGCGTTTTAGCCCCCTTGACCAGAGGCAGAGGTGGGAAAATAACTGCTGTTGAGTCGTTCTTGTTCAACGGAACAAAACATCGTCTGTTTCTGAATCATCCTTATGATATCCAGAATGTTCAAGTTCATTGCTGTGACTGTTGTTCCAATCCATCTCACTGAGGATCTCCTCCCTCCCTGGCTTCTCTCCCCCACCTGCCTGCCAATGCTTGCTGGCCCTCTACTTCACCACCCATGATGCCCCCTCAAGGGGGCATGACTTGTCCTGATGACTTGTCCAAAGCAAGTGTGGTAGTTACACAATTTCCTGTCAACTTGAAGATATATAAAAGTGTGGAGGTGGTATTCAACCTCTTATGCAAGTCACAGCCAAATGGTGCCTCCTTGTGGGTACAACCTTCTCATAAGCAAGGCCCAGAGAACCTCCCTCTCTTTCTCTGACCCAGAGAGCTATGGGAGCCCTGCTTTCCACTGACCAATTTTGCACACACTTGCCTGTGATCCTCCTGCATTCTGTATCACCCCATGTGACTGTGTGACTCTAAAGAGGAACTTATGGACTAGTATTGGACTTATGGACTTGGCCTGTGCGGGGAGCTGGGATGTTATCTTGATATATAATTACTTCTTTATATAAAGCTCTTTCTTATACATATACGAGCATCACTGGATTTGTTCCTCTAGTCAACCCAGCCTAACACCGCAAGCTAGTCAGCCAGACACTACTCTGTTCTGATCCATAGATTTTCATTGGCTTGTTTTCAGAAGTACACCACCAGGCCTTTCTTACTCACCTTCTCAGTTTGGAATATCCACGGAAATCTACCCACTATGAGTGTCTATGCTTGCATTCGAAATATTAGCAGCATAGCGCTGAGCATGACAGCAACATGACAGCCATCATGGTGTAACCATTGACAGGTGGTTGGTAGATAATCAAAGGTACAAAAGGGTTATACAACTGCTGAATTAATCCTCATGAATCAGATAGCATTTTGGTCATCATGAAGATACAGACTTATGCTTACCAGAAAATCACCAGGGTAGTTGAGGAGAGCAACATTTATTTGCTCAGGTCCTAAGTGGTCAACTGCCTAGACACTCTTAGGCAGCAAAATGCTTCCTCTCCCAACCCCCAATCCTCACTCTTCCTGATAGCAAGGCTGATGGCACTGAGTCTAATTTTCACCCATAAAACCTCTGTGGCTGATGAAATTTTAAAATATGTTCATAAAGAAACCTTTTTGCTTCCAAGTCTCAGCTAATTTTCAAGATGGTAAGTTGAGAGGGTGAAGCTATAGAAGAGTAATTAGGATTAGCTGGTAGTGGAGGGGTTAAAGCACTTGGCTGCTGTTGGACAGATCAGGGGTTTAAACTCACCAGCCACTCCTCTGGGGAAATATGTGCCAATCTGTTTCTTTCAGATTGGGTATTGTTTTCGGTGCTGTTGAGTAGGAGGTGATGTACAGCAACCCCCCTACACAACAGAACAAAACACTGTCCTGCCCTGCACCATCCTCACAATTGTTTCCATATTTCAGCATACTGTTGCAGCCCTCTTGTCAATCCATGGTATTAAACCAAGGCAGACTATTCTTCTTTTCCTCACCCTCCACCAAGCATGGTCTCTAAATGTGCATCCCTGGTTTCTAAATAAGACTGTCCTGAATATGTACCACTTCAATTTTGATGACTTCCAATTTTCCTAGACTCTTATTTTGCACATTCCACATTCCAATTATTAATGGATATCTGAAGCTATTTTTTCCTCGTTTTGTGTCCTGCTTCATTAGCAGCTAAAGGTCTTGGGCACTTTATCCCTTACATGTCAAGGTAGTTAGTTTATTGTGCCAACCTGGCCGATAAACACATGTGGGGTTAATTGAAGGGCAGAGGGATAAATGGCTCAGTGAGCCTTGCCTTTCCAGTTGTCGGGTCTCTTGCTTTCTGATAGTCGGACCAGGGTGCAGCTGCCTTAGCCAGTTCCCTGATTTAGCTGGCAAGACTCACTTCCTGCAAGACATCCCTGAGGAGAAGCCATATGGACCTACCCCCATGCAGCCCTGGGTGCTGGAGCAGGGGTGTGGAGACCCCAGCCAGTGCTGAGATGTTTACAAAGTCACTGATTTGGCTTTCCTCCTGCATTCGGCATCATAGTGTGTGTTTTGTGAGATGGAGGAGGACTTTGTGGATTGGTGTTGGACATATGGGCTAATGTTGGACTTGTGGGTTTGGGCAACACTGGGTTGAGATGTTTTCTTGATGTGCACTTAACCTTTATATAAAACTCTCTCTTATACAAATCTTCTGTAGATTTGTTTCTCTAAAGTACCCAGAGTAACACACATGTCATTAAGGTCAACTCTACTTTGAGGAGGCAGTTCCTGCCCACTCATATTCTGAGTGCCCTCCACCCTGAAGGGCTCATTTTCCATCACTAAACCAGACCATCTTCCACTGCTCTTCATAAGGTGTCAGTGATTAATCCCTTAGCAGTGGATCATCTGTTCTCTTTCGCTACTTTGTTCTTAGTCTATAACCTGTTCACCATGGCTGCCCCTGCTAGTGTTTGAAATACCAGCGGCATAGCTTTTAGCTTTCCTGCAACATGCAAGATATTTAGCCTCTTCAACTTTATAGGACAGTTCTACTCTGCCCTTCAAGATCATTGTGAGTCATAATTTTGCTGCTGGAAGTAGCTGCTGTTGCTGTGAATAGAAGTGTAACTATGCACACATACGTTTGTAAGGACATCAGGAGAGGCTGAGAGGACCAGTTCCGAGTAGAAACCTGCTGTCCCTTCTGAAGATGAGAGTGGGAATGGGGAAGCTCCAGTCTTCTGAGGTATGTTTCTAGTCCCACTGGATAACTGCTCGGTTAATTAAAGAAATTAAACACCAAGAAATATTGCTATTTGAAGAAATAGACAGTCTTGGGTAGTCTCGTGGTCTCTGGGGCTTCCCATTTCTCATTTACAAAATGACACATGGAATGCTCTCGAAGGGCCCTGGAAAAGCACCGTCACCCCCTGGTTCTCTTGATTCGATCATCGAGAGAGCAGCCTGTGTGGCTGGGCAGATCACTGAGAGACAGAGGAGACCACTGTAACTGGTTCGTTAAGAGGAAACAACCTCATTCCATTTCTTGTGCTCCTAGAAACTTCAGCAATGCATCTGGCTCCTTCATTTTGCAGAGAATTATTAAACATGTTGTCTGGGTCAGAGAAGACTCGAGGTGACAGGCATGACCAGCAATGAAGAGAGATATGATCCTTGTCCTCATCAGAAGCAAGACAGAAAACAAGTAAGAAGGGAAATATAGTCACCATCGTAACTGATTCGACTGGACCAACGGTATATGGAGATTGGACCAAGAGGGAGTGGGAAGGAGGGTACTAGAAACACTTTTTGGAAAAGGAGACATATGAGTAGAGATGTGAAGGATAAGGATGATTGGTTTGCCAAGAGCTTTGGGATGGATGGATAGGTACAAAGATCTGGAGGAAGGGCTCGGAGTATTAAAGGAAGAGAAAGGAGGCTGTCGAGGCTGGGTTACAGTGATGGAAGAGGGGGAATGAGATGTGTGAGGATGGAGGGGCAGGCATGGGCCAGGTCCTGCATGCTTGCAGATTCTATGGCTCTGAAATTTAGATTTTACTCTTAGAGTCAAACAACAAACAAACAAAAACCAAACTAATTGCCATATTGCTAATCCAGACTCAAGGCGGTGCCACGTGTTTCACAGTAGAACCATGATCCATTGGTTTTGGAGGTCAGGGCCTTGCAGAAGTAGATGGACAGGCTGTTCTCCTGAGGTGCATCTGGTTAGGTTCAGACTGCCAACCTTTCAATTAGTATTTAAATGTCTAGCTAATTATACTACTCAGGGATTCCTAATCTAAGAGCAGTGTGGACGAAAATTTTGTAGCAGGAGAATGATGTGCTCTGACAACAGTGGGGATGGGAAAAAATGGAAGGCGTCCAGATATATTATGAAGATATATTATTTTTGCAATACTGTAGCTGAGGAAAGTGGGGAAGAAAAGAGAAGACTGAAAGGTGTCATAGCACAAGCGGCGATGTTGACCAGAGGCCTGTTCGGGAGCGACAGATAGAAAGGGTTAAGGTAGCATAGAGTCCCCAGTGGTGCACACGGTGAAGGGCTGGGCTGCCTGCAGAAAGGTTGGCAGTGAAAACCCACAGAGATGCCTCAGACATAAGGCCTGGCCCAGTGCTTCTGAAAAGTCACCTCCTTGGAAATCCTTTGAAGTGTGATTGGGGGCGGCCTGCATGCTTGGGGTTGCCAAGAATGGCAATTAACGGCAACTAACAGCAAACAACGACAGCTCTGCTTTGGGCCTGTTGCTGAGGAGACATGGGAGGTACAAAATGTTTCCTTAACTTCAGGGCACTTAAGGGCATTTTTAGATTGGCACACACACACACACACACACACATGCCTGCATGAGTGGCAGCTATAGCTTTTTTTTTAATGCTTGAAGATTTCTGATGTTCCTTTCATTGAGACGTGGCATCTCTGTCCCCTGCATTTGAACCTGAGCTCTTGCCTTTGACGGATAGAAGTGATGCCATGTGATTTCAGATGTTGAGTTTAAAGCTTGGAGTCTGAGCCTCCTCTGTATAAGAAGTCTACTTGACAGCGTAGAAACTGCCGTGCTGTGCGGAGGCCCACACCACACAAGACGTCCACATGTTAGCAGGCTTGGTTTCCCATCACCCCAATTCCATGGCCAGGTGTGAGAGGGGAGGTATCTTCAGTTGATCTCATAACCCCAGCATGAGCTGCCCACTGTCTTTGGGTCTTTTCCCCTGAAGTCCTGAGATCAGGTGCTTCAACGTGCACCAGCTATGCCCCATATGGACTCTTGACCCCCAATATCTGTGGCATAATAAAAGGGTTGCCTTCAGCCACTCTGTGTCGGTGCAGCTTCTACACTATGAGTAATCAGTACCAGGATGGCAATACAGGCTGGCAAATCCCCTGACAGGAATATTTAAGAGAGCTGGATTTTCAACCTGACTTTTCCACACTCACTCATGTTAGGTTTTGATGTAAGCACAGATCTTGACACTTTCTCTTGATGTCAGTGTGGGTGGTTCAGGAGGAGAGAGAATGCTTTCAGTGCCCAGGACGCCTGCCATTCATCAAGTTGGCCTCAGAGGGCGTGCGCCGTGTCACTGGCAGAATCCGTCTGTGGCATCAGCTCGGACTGCGTCAGTTATGACAGGGGGCCAGATTTCTCTCTGTTCCTTCTGCTCCTCTGTCCCGTAAGAAGAGGGCCCTGCAAACACACACCCGGGAAGGCTATAGCAATTCTAGCCTCAGCCTCTGCCACCAACTTGGTCTGTGACAGTAGCCAGATTTTGATTCTCCTCTGGCTCTCAGTCCTTTATTTGTGAAATAGGAATTTGCACAAAATAAGTGCGAAATGCCCCTCCTTACCCTTTGAGTGACAATTGGTAAATACATTTATGAAAGGGCAACATTTGTCTTACTTTCTCTAATTCATTCTGAGAGCTAACAGCTGTAGAGAAGCTCCTGAACTCCTTAGGAGCCCTGGTAGCATAATGGGCCACGTGTTGAATGTCTGATAGCGAAGTCAACAGTTAAAATCCACCTGCTGCTCCCTTAATGATTGATAGCCTCAGAAACTCGCAGGGGCAGTTCTACTTTGTCCTATAGGGTCGCTGTGAGTCAGATGGCAGGGGGATTGGCTTTATTCTTGGTAACTCCTGATTACTACTAAAATAAGTCACCAGTTGCCATTGTCGCTTTTGACCCCACCTGTGTTAGAGCAGGTCTGTGCTCCACAGGCATTTCAATGGCTGCTCTTTGGGAAGTCAATGGCCCAGCTTGTCCTCTGAGACGCCCTGGTTGGATTTGAACCTCCCAATGTGCGGGAGTGTTAGCCCTTTGTACCACCCAAGAGTTCCTGGTGATCATAGCTAACATTCATAACTAAGCTGGTCGAGGGTGCAGCACCTGATCATGCTTTGTTCTCGGTATCAGGCAAAGTGCTTTACCCACTTGAGGTCATTTAATCAATTCAACAAATCGCCCTGGTAGGCATTGCTGTCCCCATTTTTATACAGGAAAGAGCAGAGACTCAGGGTGGCCCAGGACTTCCTGGGTGGTACAAAAGGTTACACAGAGCCCCAGTCACCGAGGGTAACGATGATAAAGGCACATCACCTCCATCTTCTTTCCTCCTGCCCTGTCGCCCAGTCCACTGCTTTCGCGAGAACAGGCCTCGTTTCCTCAATGTCTCCACTCCCACTGGAAGGACAGGAGAGAAAGATGGCTCCTGGCACTCGGATGCCATCTGAAATCCTTGAGTCTGGTGAAATCCTACAGACTAGATTCAAATATCGGCTCTTCCGTTTGCTGCTTTTCAACCTTGAGCTCGTTACTTGTTTCCTCCTTGCCTCCATTTCCTCATGAATAATAATGATAACCGAGAGTTTGCTCTCCAGGACTTTCGTGAAGGTTAAATGGCATACTGTTGCAGAGCCCTTGGCACACTGTTCATTGAATGTGGGCTGGTACTTTTGGGGTCATTTCTGAGATGCGGGAGCTAGCGATAGTGAAATGTCGGGGTATCTCTTGGGGGTAAGGCTGGCACATCACTAGAGTGATAGGAGGAACCCAGAACACAGAAATAATAGTCACAGCAGTGCTACCATATAGCTTATGTAGCAAGCTGCAGGTTACAAACTTCTGTTCCATGTGTATACATTTTATTTATGTGTGTGTGTGCGTTTCATACAGCCTTAGCTGACCTTTGGCATGGCCATAGGGAATGATAAAAACAAGAATAAGTGACATGGCATTGGACCCTGTGAAGATGTTTCTCCTGAGGGATCGAGAGAAGGAAGATGTGAGCATTACCTTCAGAACGCTAAGGAGAGCAGAAACCCTGGGAGGGAAAACCAAGCCCCAGAGGCTGGAGATACAGCTCTGGTGGTAGATTTCATTTCCTCCAGCCCGAGCGGCCTAGTGTGGGCACCTGGTAGGGATGGTGGGTGCTGGTGCTGGTGGTGGTGGTGGTAAGTGTCCATGATCCTGGAGGTGTACAAGCAAGAGGCATGCATTAGACAGTGACCTTCCAGTCCAGCTCTCAAGATGTTTTTTAATTGCGAGAGCCTAGGATTGTGTGGAATTTCAGATGATTAACTCAACAGGTAGAAAATGATCATCCTAAAGAGCCCTGGAGACCTCCCACCTCTCTCCACCATTCCTTCCCTGACACAGGTGCGGCCGTCTCTTCATAAGGAGATTAGAGCAGCAGGCATGCCATTGCTGTGGGGCTGGGTCACTGTGTCTGGTTCTGCCTGCAATCTTATGCCTTGGATCTCACATGTGCTTCCTGCCATTCTAGCCCCTGGCGGGGGAGGGGGTGCAGAGAGCGGGATGGACAAAGGGGTGCATTATGCCGAGCCAGAGAGGCAGGGGGCACTGGGGCAGGTGGGTCTCTGTTGAGGGCTGGCCAGTAGGCAAGGAACAAGTGGCAAAGCAGTGGAGGAGAGAGCAAATGAAATTGCACCTGCAGGTGAGCAGAGGCAGACGTCTAGCTGGGCAGAGGAGTTCTGTGGGCACAGGGCATGCCAGATTGAAAAGGGGCGCTGGAAGCAGATACCTGTGTCAGGGCTGTGGGAGCAAGATCTCCTGAAAACTTGGCCATTTAATGAGACGTGGGTTCTGTGGCAAGGAAGGGCATGGGGGATGTGCAGAGAACTCGAAAGCACCGTCTTCCTTGACAGCCTGTGAATGAAGTCATCCATTACTCATTCATTCATTCTTGAGTGCTGAACATGCGTACAGATTAGTGAGTTAGCGGTGTAACAGTTTCTAGGGCTGTAGTTACAAAGCCTGCATTGACCTTAGGTAGTTGGTTCAGCCCCTTTAAACCTGCATGTTATCATCCATAAGTTGGGGACACGAGGTGTCCCTCACAGAACTATTGTGGGGCTTGAATGAGTGTTTGTGTGGGGGAAACATGTGGCAAACTGGCCCTGAAGCAACCTTTTCTTTAGTAGGAGATAGGAGAAAAGAGAGGGTGAAAAGTACCCATTTTCAACTGTTAATCCATCTCTGAAAAATGGCCCGGGAGCTACAGGGTTCTTGGAGAAAGAAGGTTCAGCATTTATCTTTTTGCCATGCTAGGATAAGTGGAAGTTTGGAGTCAGACAACCTTGAAATTCAAACCTGCCTCTACCAACTGGTAGCTTTGTGACTTTGAGCAAGGAGTTTAACCTCACTGAGCATTACAGGTGAAAGCAGAGAGCATATTTCCTGTGGTGGCTGCTAGGGGCATTAAATGTACAGCGTTGAGTGGGCTCCTTCCAGTTCAACTTCCTGCTGAGAATTGGTGTTTCCACCCAGATATTATGAATCAGAATCTAGATCTTGTTACTGTGAAGATTCTGATCCATTATATCGGGAGTGCAAAGGCAAATTCTCAGCAGAGGGTTGAAATGGAATGGACCAGTTCAAAGCCCCAATTAAAGCACCGTGTGTAATGCCATGAGACACAGGGCCTGGTTTATAGACATTCCCCTGTACCCGACTGAGACCGCTTGGTGACCCAGGGAATAATCTGCCCTTTCCTGACCAATTTATTTCTTTTGCCATTATGTAGAAAACAGGGTATGTGCTATTAGGGAAGTGGTAGCAACATCTGTGCTGCCATGATTCCATTGAGAAATGCAAACTGTGTTCAGATAATTCTTCAGTAGGTATTTGCTGAAGCCGCATGCTGTTTATTCTGTCCAACAGTGCTTTCTCCACCAACCCCAAAACCATCGCCACCGAGTCAATGCAAACACAGAGGGCAAAATAAAATCGCCCCACAGCCTTTCCAAGTCTGTAATCTTTGTGGAAGGTGGTTGGTACATCTAGCGGCGCAGCTGGTGCGTCCTTATATTTCTAGCGATGCCAACACAACCACCTGTCCTGCTAGACTATCCTTTAGTTTGGCTTCGCCTGCAAACAATATAAGTTTATCTCTTTTACTCCTTTGTTTGCAGGGCCAGCCAATGCCCAATGGTATTCGCCAGCTAGCTGGTGTGTGCTCTGCCTTGCTTTCTCCACAGAAGGGTTCTACTGGCCTGGATAGGAAATGTCTGAATTCTTGTTTGCTGTGAATGTGACCTTAGTTAGAAATTGGGTCTTTGCAAATGTATTGGGTTAAGATGAGGTCTGGATTAGCGTAGGTTCTGGGTTCAATAACTGGGGTCTCTAAAAGGAGGGAGAGATTTGGACAGAGGAGAGAGTGAGAGTGAGAGGATTGAGGTAAGGGCAGCAGAGACTGAAGTGATGCTGTCAGAATCCCATGATTGTTAGCAACCATTCGAAGCTAGGAAGAACCAAGGAAGGCTTCCTTCCAAAAGTTTTATGGAAGGAAGATGACCTCGCTGCCATCGTGGTTACAGACTTCTGGTTTCCAGAGCATCCAGATCTTGTGGCAAGAGAATGCATTTCTCTTAACATACATGACCAAGATTGTGGTACTTTGTTATGGCGGCCCTAGGAAATGATTACAGGAATAACAAACAACCAGCAGCTTTCTCTCTTTGTTGTGGAGTCCGGAAAGTCAGGAGGTTCACGTTTCAGTTCAGCTCACTGACTTTGGTTTAGACGACTTTGGGCAGCCACTAGGTTCCATTTATAAACTGGGTATCACAGTCTCCACTCTGTCCGCCTTTCAGGACGTGGCCGTACAGCATGGTAGACAATGGTTATGACAGAGTTTTGAAGATTACAGAATTCTATCATGATGTGAAAGATTATTATTCCAGAGTAACCATCACTCTTAGCAAAGAAATCAAGTGAAGGGAGTGGGATTTTGTGTCTGAACCAAGGGGTGGTGATAGATTTTTCTGGAACATTTATAACCACTACACTGCAGCATGGTCTCTCTGGCCTGGATGCCAGGATGCTTTCCCTCCATCAATTTTCTCTCTGTGTATTGCTCACTTATCTATGCAGTGTCCCTCATGTCACCATGGAATATATGCTTTGGGTGCAACTCTTTCCATCAAAGTCAACAGATTCAATGCCATGTTGATAGCCAATTGCATGGCCCAGTCTCTGCTGCAGAACAGAAACACAATCAACAATAAATGCTCAGCTTCCATCTCTGAAATAATTCTAGGTGAGAGTGTAGGAAAGATCCTCTTTGCCAAAGAAAGAAGAAAATAAAAATTTATGGACAATTTTATGGAGCCCTTATTTACTGCTTCCTTAATGTCACGTGTTTCCCAAAGAAGAGCTTTCAATTATTTGCGTCAACTCTCCCATCCCCCCAGGAGACAAGTTAGCAGGAAAGCATTCTTTGAGAGCAGAGGAGAAAATGGTAGCTGGCAGAAGTCAGACCGGTGACATTGGCAGTCTTAATGCAAGCAAATGGGATTGGGCTGAAGGCATTTAAATGTGGTCAAACCAGTTAGAAACCAGTTGGCGGCCATAGAAACACTGCTCCGAACTCAAGTACTGGCTCTCATTTTCTCAGGCAAAAGAAGCAGCTGAATGGATAGGTCATTGGAAAGTCTGGGTCAGGGCTGGCCTCTGTGACAGGCAAGCCCAGGAATTCAAACAATGTCAAGGACTTCTCTTGCATCTTGTATCTTGGTTTAGTCAGTTGACGTTGTTGTCTCCTCCTGTGAAATGAAGAAGCCATAGTAGTGCAGTGGGTTAAGTGCTAATTTTCTGACTGAAAGGTTCAAACCACCAGCTGATCTGTGGGAGAAAGATGAGGCAGTCTGCTTTCCTGGAGAATTAGAGATTTGAAAACTTTAGGGGGCAGTTCAACTCTTCCCTCCAGGGTCCCTCCGAGTCAGACTCTACTTAACCACAGGAGGCTTGCTTTTGCATTGCTGCAGAACAGCTTTTTCTAGATGAATCAGAAAATAGTCCTGTATTACATTTTGCTTTGACTTAAAACGATTCCCTTCTTGTTCGAACTCCATATTAAAAAACAAACAAACAAAAAACAACTCCCGGGGAAAGATTCTAATGGGCCAAAATTGGTTTGCGTGATCATGTTCAACCCAATAATGGTGGCAAGGCTAAAAAACTGGACTGTAATTGCCTGGATTGATAGGGAGCAGGGTACGGCACCGAGGTTGGCAGCACAGCCAGTTCCAAGTAATTACAGGGTGGTAGGAACAGCTTCCCCCGGGAAGACATGGCTGGCAGTCAAAAATTGCAGATCTTCACCACCAGTAGAGTGCTTCCTTCTTTCTGATGGGTTTCAGGTGGCTGAGAAGTGCGTGTCTTTGTCGTGAATACATGGCTTCTAACCAGTTCATTAAGCTGATCGCTCAATCAAATTAAATCAACAGCTTCTTTTATTGCTCCTCTTTAAATGTGTTTCAGGCCGAAGACAGGTCCTCCAGGTCAATTCCTTTCTTTCCTTTTTTGTAAAGAAAAAGGAAAATGAAAAAAAGTTCTGATATAGTTTCAAGGTAGGATGGTGAAAAAAGATAAGGAGCTATTTAATTGGTCTACAATGCCTAGATAATTAATTTTTTCCCTCCAGTTTCTTTTCCTTTTAGGATTTTCCTGGGGAACTGCTTAAACCTTCAGTTCAAACTCCATGTACATGTAACCTCAGGCTTTTATGCTGAATAATCAATGTCTGCTCTTTTCTCACGACTGCTTTGTAAGTGCGCATATTAAACCAAACACTGACTATTTGCTGTCTAGTTGATTACAAGCGTGTGTTTGTCAGAGGAGAACTGTGCTCTCTGGGGTCCAAGGAGCACTTTTGTCAAAAGAGATTGCCAGGGCTTTCTTCCGAGAAACTTGTCGGTGGACTCGCACGTCCCAGTTTTCATTTTTAACACTCTCAGGTGTCAATTGTTTCTAGATCAAAATATTAACTTTCCTTGAGTTGATTCTGACTCATATTGACTCTCTGTAGGAATTCTCAGGCTGTCAATCTTTAGGCCAGTGGGCAACCTCCCTCATTCTCTTGCCCACTTTCAGACAAGGGCTTTCTAATTATAAAATTAGGCCATTTGCCTTCAAAATCCTCTCCACTTTCATTCTGCATCCTTTGCTTATCTCCTGTGTGCTTCTTCTCTTCTTCGAGTATTTCTTTAGGATTTCTTTAAAGTATCTATTGTGTATTGAGAAAACACCTTAAAAACACATGCCTGCGTCTGTCTAGCATGTTTCTTCTTGCAAATCATTTACAAAGAAACTCATCAAACTTTATGGAAAAAAAAGACTTCATCTTAGATAAAGAAGCAAATTGAAAGAAATTTTAAATCAAGGAAAATGTATGCGCAAAAATCACCCAGGGATCTTGTTAAACTGTAGATATTCTGTATCATTATACTGGGGTGGAAATACAAATTCTCAGCAAGAGGTCAAAGTAGAGTGAACGGGTTCAAAGTCCTAGCAAAAGCAGATGGATTCATTGTTTAGCTTTGTTTCAGTGTAAGAAGGCCTCTTTGCTATAGGCAAAGTACCCTAGGCTTTGAGTCAAAATAATTAGCTTCTAATTGGACATAATTTTACCAGGAACTTGCTATGTGAATTTTGCCAGCTATTTGTTCTTTACAGTTTCAAAGTGACTTATTTATGTTGTTGGATGCCATTGAGTTGATTTCGACTCATGGAAACCCTAGGTGTCATATGTGTGATAGAGTTGACTGTGCTCTCTAGGATTTTTTGGTTGTAATCATGACCGAAGTGGATTACCAGGCTTATCTTCACAGTGTTACGGAGTTGTTTCAACAAGCCACCAGTCTTTGGGCTAGCAGACAACATATAGTTGGATAAAATAAAGACTAGATAATATCTTATTCATTTATATAAAATATTAGTAGAAACACTAATATCTCTGATGTCAGGCTAGCCACTGACATTTCCCCTAATACAGTGCTTTTTCATTTTCAAAGACGTTTTCATAAACATTTCCTTTGATCCCAGGGTTGTAATAGTTCTCAGCCTTGGTTATGTATTCTTATCCCTTGGGAGTTGATATGCGAAAATGATTATAAAAACCAAAATTAATTATGTCTGCGCTCCATCTCAGACTGACTAAATCAACATCTCTGGCGATGGAACTTGGGGGCTGGTGATTTTTTTTTCCAGGTTCCTTACCTGATTCTAATGTGCAGTCAAGATTGAGAATACTGACTATTTTGAAACCAGATGTCCCAATTTCTTTAATGGGTAAAATAGGGCGCATGGTAGTTAATTTTCTTGTCAACGAATGTAAGGGGTAGATTATGCAATCTATATTGCTGAGCAAATAATCTAAGAACCTGGACTGCATGAAGAATAATACAACATCAAGTCTGGAGAAAGACTTACAAAGAACCAGATAACACAACCTTGCTTGCTGAAAATAAAGAGTACTTGAAGCATTTACTGATGAAGATCAAAGGCTACAGTATAAAGCAAAGCCTTCCGTAGAGATTACATTTCAATGTAAAGAAAACAAACCCCCTCCCACTGGACTAATAAGCAATATTGAAGTTGTCAAGGATTTCATTTTACAAGACTTGACAATCAATGGCTATGAAAGCAGCAGTCAAATGATGGATTACATTGGACAAACCTGCTGCAAAAGACCTCTGTAAAGTGTTAAAGAACAAAAATATCACTTTAAAGACTAAGGTATACCTGACCCATGCCATAGTATTTTCAATTGCCTCATATATATGTAAAATCTGGACAATGAATAAGAACAACTGGAAAATCATTGATGCACTTGAGTGATGGCATTGACGAAGCATATTGAAAGTCCCATCAGTTGCCAGAACCATGATCAAATCTACTTTGGAAGGAGCACAGCCAGAATGTTTCCTAGAAATCAGGAAGGGAAGCTTTGTCTCAGATACTTTGTACATCTTATCAGGAGAGGCCAGTCCTTGGAGAAGGACATCATGCTGGTCTACGGAGATGTTTGCAAAATAAGAGGGAGACCCTTAATAAAATGGATTGATTTAGTAGCTGCAAAGTGGCCTTGAACATAAGAATGACTGTGAGGCTATCACAGGACTGCTTTACATAGGGTTGCTCTGAGTGAGGACCACTTGAAGGCACCTTGCAACAACAATATCACTTCACTGGCTTTTCTCCGGAAGCACCTGCTTCTCTACTATGTTGAGACCTTGAGAAAGTAGCTTCTTCAAGAATTTCAGTTTTTATCTACAAAAGGCTAAGAATGGACTCCCCAAAGACATTTCACCCCTAGAGAGCACATTATCATTTTGTATGGAAAGAACTTACCATAGTATTTCTTAAACTCACGCCATTGAGTCAATTCTGGTTTATGACCCTACAGGACAGGGTAGAATTGCCCCAGTGAGTTTCCAGGACTGTAACTCGTGATGGGTGTAGAAAGCCTGGTCTTTTTCCCATGGAGCTAGCTGGCTGGTTGTTTTTAACTGCTGGCCTTGTTATTAGCAGCCCAAGCATAACCACAATTAGGATAAATTCAGTAGATTTTTGACATTTTTACAGTGAAAGGCATCCATACCCACTTCTATAAGACTTTACTGACTGTCAGAGTGTTACTGTTGGTTACATAATCTGAATCAAGGTATGCATTATTTAAGAAGAAACATCAGCTGATTTTGACTTCTTAAATATCTGCCGTACCCCACTGGTGACATCTAGTTAATACTGTGAATTCTTGGAATCTGAATGCAAAGAAAATGAAATGATTTATATTTCCACTTTCACATCTTTGGCAATTCTGGACAGGGGCTTGTCCCAATTCCAGAGTCAGGCTAACTCTATAATGAGGCTTCTTTGATCATTAAAAATGATAAGAACAATAATGCCCATTGCTATAGAGTTGATTCTGACTCACGGATATCGTATAGGATGGAGTAGACCCCCGGTGGTGCTGTGGGCTAGGCATTGGGCTGCTAACCACAAGGTGAGTTCAAACCCACCAGCTTCCTAGCAGGGTAAAGCTGAGGTAGGCTGCTCCTGTGAAGATTAGTCTTGACGACTCCAAAGAGCGTTACTATGAGGTGGAAGCATCTCCAGGGTATCATCATTGCTGTTCATGTTTGGTAATTCTTTCTTTCTACATGCAAGCTGGTGTCAAGTGCTTCTCCACCGAGACCCCTAGAGGCTTTGCTGTTATTGGATGCCATCCTGCTGATCTTGACTCACAGTGACTCTGTGTTATGGGGTTGATCTGCCCCATAGGGTTTTCTCGCCTGTAATCTCTACAGGAGCAGACTGCCAGGTCTTTCCTCCATGAAGCCACTGCTGGGGTATAAACCACTAACCAGAGCTTTTTAGTGCTGGGAGTACATTTCTATTGGGAACTACATGTGAGTGAGAACGATGCCTGGAACTTCATATAAGCCTGCTAGTTTATTTCCCTTCTCCTAGGACTTCTCTAGCATGCCCGATATGCCGATGTTAGAGTTTATTCATTAATTTTGCACCTCTCTCCCTGAGTTAGTTAGTTTATTGTGCCAACCTGGCCGATAAACACATGTGGGGTTAATTGAAGGGCGGAGGGAGAAATGGCTCAGTGAGCTTCAAGTTTTGAGTTTTCTCAAGTCTTTTGCTTTGTGATGGTCGCACCAGGGTGCAGCTACCTTAGCAGTTCCCTGCTTCAGCTTGCAAGGCTGACTTCCTGCAAGACATCCCCAAGGAGAAGCCACATGGACCTACCCCAGTGCAGCCCTGGGTGCTGGAGCAGCCGTGCTTGTACATTCACTGACTCAGCTTTCTTTCTGCAGTCGGCGTCATTGCGTCTGCTTTGCGAGATGGAGGAAGACTTTCTAGATTGGTGTTGGACATATGGGTTAAGGGGTTAATGTTGGACTTGCGGACTTGGGCAGCACTGGGTTGGGATGTTTTCTTAATGCTCACTTTGCCTTTATATAAAACTCTCTCTTATGCATGAGTTTCTGTGGATTTGTTTCTCTAAAGTACCCAGACGAATACACTCCCCTATTAAAATATTAAGCTCCTTGGCATAGGGAACACTTGAAGCTCGCCTTAATCAACAACCTCTAAATGTCAACAAGTGCCAGATCCTTCATGGAAAGTCTATCTTGCTTGAGGGGGAAAGGGCTATTAGGAAAGAATAAGGGTCGTATCTTCTGAGGACTAAAGTTGTCTACTTATTAGACCAACCTAGGCTTGGTTCTGGCTAGGACTCTGTCCACAACATAAATATCCTGGGATTCCAGTTAGGGAATTTCTGAGAGACCTTCCCTGTGAGCTACCCAGCTCTTCTGGGATCTATGACAGCTGCAAGTCAAAGCTTGCTCTAGACGTGATGAGAACAGTGTCCTTGGGCAACCCAATATCATCCTTTGTCTTTTGTTCCCTCTGCGATGGAGATGAATCACTCACAGTGATCGAATTCAGCTCAAAGGGCTTTTTGGAAGGCTGTTTGTCAGTGAGACAGTGGTTGACATTAAAAACCTACTGGATTCAGGCTCATAAATAGGGCTAACAATTTTTAGAGCTCCAGCTCCAGAAATGGCACAAAAATGGAATGGACAACAATGAAAAGTACGTAATGGATCCACAGTGATTTAATTCTCGGTGATATTTTCATTTTATGTAAATACAAAACAAAACAAAAACAACAACAAAAAACCCCCAACAACCAACCCCTCCTCCCCCCAAATTCCTATTTGAAATAAAAACAGGAACCAAAATATATTGAATGTTTGATTCAAGCAAAAATCCTTTCACATATCTTCCAAGATAGTTAAAACAAATATAGATGTTAAATAAAAGGCCCACGTACCAAAGAGCAAAATTTAATGAAAGCCAGAACTGTTAAGTATGGATTCCTGTTGAGAAAAATGTCAATCTCTTTCAGAGTTTTCCCATTGCTCTATTTTTAAGAAAAGTGTAGTAAAAATACATAATACAGTTAACTTTTTTTTCTTGCATTCGTTTTCCCTTTCACGCCTCCATTGAGGAAAAACATCTTTTACTGGAGGCTTAGACCCTCACATAGCATAGACCCTCATTTTTAGCAAAGGCAGTCTCTCTCTGTCAGATCATGCCACTGGCAGGCTCCGTGGCTGGAGAGGCATCTTACCAGGCTAAAGGCAAAAGGTCTTTGAAGCATATTGATCGTAGAAGGTTGTTTCCAACTCCTACAGAACACAGACTCTCTACTGCTGGGGCATGTCAGATTCTGCAGTGGGAGGCTAAGGACTGAGAAAAATCTGTTACCGGTGCAAGAGTAGGAGTGGGAATGGGGCATCAGCTGGTAGTAGTGAAAGCGAAAATCCATCTTGAAGGTTCTGGTTTATGTACCATGCCCACGCTGACATGTGAGAGACTGAGTAGCAACACTTGTGTTGAACAGTGGGAAGAGTTTGATTTGGGGCTGGTTCTTTGCTGTGGCTGATGGAAGGAGAATGAGGAAGACACAGAATGGTGGGGATCCACTGAGAGAATCCACAGATGAAGCCAATCATGCTGCACCTAGGTAGGTTCCAAAACCTTTAGCTTGCCAATTGCGAATGATAACCCCTAGCCGAGAAGTCTGGTTAGAAGTAGGGGGTCAGAGAACAAGCCAGAATGTGGTTATCAATCAAAGCTAATGACACAGGGACCACACTGACTCGTGCACCGAGGAGAGTGGCTGCTGGAGAACTGGAAGCCAATGGCTCCAAGAATGAGAGTTGGAATCTCCGAGAAAGCTGTGCACCAGGCACCCCACACAGCCTCCCCAAACATAGTCGCAGTCAGCCTGGTTTTCTCTCCAGGAACCCTGTCACTTCTCCAATCTTACTTTTGTTCAGCTTTAGACACCATTTCAGGAGTATCGATTCTGGTCATTAGAATACAATGTTTAGCCAAGTTGAAGATCAGCCTTCTTGGGGTAGAAGTCAGGGTTGGGAATCTTAAGGTCTCCCCCAATGTCATTATTAATCCTGTTTGCTTTCGAGTAATCCTGCTTTCGGTGCTAGATTGTCATCTGGCCACATGCTAAATTAACACTTTAACTTGACATTAAAAAACCTCCAAGTTGTCTGTGTCAGCAAAACGCTCAGCTTCCTATTTGATCTCTCAAACAGAGGACAGGGCACAAGATGGAAGGCTCTATTGCTTGTGGGCTTCGATGAGGCTTCCTCTTCCAGCATTGTTTCATCACCTTCCTTTTGCGCTAGCACAGCATTCCCCCCACGTCGGAGGTTCTGCAGAGTAAGACAGTCTACTTACTGCACAACAGGGTTCCCTGCTTAGTTGTTACGCAAAGGAAAAGCAAGAATTGTGGGTGATGCCTTCCTGGCTTTTAGTGGACCTCAAGGCTCCACTTGGTCCAGGAAGCAAACTGCTTTTCAGCTCCCAGGGTGCCTTTGGACCTCAGCCTTGCAGAAGGACACATTACTCTGGTTGTGTGTTGACACAACTTGAGCTTGACACTGAAGGACCATAGAGTTCCATCAAAGACCCTGGGAAGTCTCTAAACACATGAAAGGAAGCTTTTCTGAGCTTCCAGCAGTCACTTCAGAAGTCCACCTTTGATTGCCTGTTTGCCCTTCCGGAACCTCCTTCTGGGCTGCTTTGAATAAGCAGCCTCTCCCAGAGCAGTGTTTAGGGGAAGGCACCCCATTCCTCCAACAACAATGGCTAGCTCCATCCACGGCCTGGGGCTAAGAAGTAGAGGGTAAGTTGGAGAGCCCTCTAGGCAGATTAGTTTCAAGGTTGCATTTTCCCCCCTTTGCTTGCTTGGGAGGTGGAAGGAATCTTGATTCTCACACCTGAAAACTGAAGCGGTCTGGGTAGAGGGTTGAGAGAAAGTAAGGAGGGGGCAAAAGGGGCCTAACAGAACCTGCAAACCGTGGATATTCGTAAGGAAAAGAACATTGCATATTAAGACACATTAACTGCCGAATTAGTAAAACACGATGCAGTGTCCTCATTCGGGTTCCAGGGGCTCTGTTTTCAGAGACACGGACTTCTTAGACAAGGTTACTCTCCCCTGATTCCAGTACACAGTGTTATCTGCCATCCTTTCTTAGCAAACAAAAAAAGGCGAGAGAACATCAAAGGAAAAGGGACAGCGAAACGGTTTTTAAATTCTTCTGGAAAACCGGTTGAATTGTCCTCCTTGTGGTTGTCGTGGTTGGTGGCGGTTGTACTTCATTTTGTTGTTGTTTTTGGCACTGAAGGGTTTGGGACTGGGCGGAGGAGCCTGGACCTGCTCCCCAGGGGGTATCCGTCTGCTCCAGTTATAATCCCGTGGCTCCTAAGGGCATCCCTGAACTGTGGCTCATGCAGGGAATCGATTGCATGGACTTGGGGAAGTCGTGGCTGACCACCCGGCCATTCTCTCCACTGCCGCTGCCGCTGGCTCCTGCCCCGCTGTTCCGGGGGAGGGTCGACGTCCGTATGGCTTCGTTGATGGATTGCTGTGGGATCAAGCAGAAACCCTTTTCAGGAGAACCGGGGGTTCTTCCCCAGGTCCTTAGTAAGAACTGGCAAGGAGCAGGGGTCAAAACTGGACCTGCAATGTCAACCCAGCTCTCCTCTCCATCCAACTCCTTTCCTAACCTGGAATATCAACCTTGACTTCCCATGAACCCATGAAACTGTTCTGTGCCTCTGACTTAGTCTGATGCCATCTCTGGGTCTCGGGTTCTCTCTCTTGACAGGGGTGTGCTGGAGTGAGGGATCTCTAGATCTTTTCTGGTACTTACTTTCCGCCACGTCTAAAGGTGGAACAATATCACAGTAGTGTGACCCTACACATTTCTCCTCCTTTTTCTAGGGCCAAACCCCAAACAAACCAGTTACCAGAGTTGAGTCCATTTTGGCTCCTGGTCATGCCATGTGCGTGAGAGGAGAACTTTTATCTAGAGGGCTGTCAATGGCTGCGACCTTTCAGAAGTCGATCACGGGCCTTTCTTCCAAGGAGTTTCTGGCTAAATTTAACCACTAACCTTTTGTTTAGTTGTCAAGAGCTTAACTTTTTCTACCAGCCAGGGACTCCCTTATCTCTGTAGACCTTTCTTAATTGCCACGTCTGTAAAATACTATGGTCTGTGCACCTGTAGGTTGAAGGATGCGGTATGAAAATGTTGTGATTTTTTTAAAAAAATGAGGTTATATTGCCATAGGGTTAAATTAAAAAAATAGATTTACTTCAGGAAAAATGCCATTTGACCTCTAGTAGAATATGCTGAGGAAATGCATGACTCCTTTGAATAATTGAAGAGGCAGATGTAACTGGAAAGGGACATTTTCTATCTAATCTTTCCTGTAGGCCAACACCTCAGACCAGTAGTACTAAGATGATATCTCTCAACCAAACTCACACTCCCTGCCATGGGGGCAATTGACTCACAGCGACCTTATGAACAGTGGTTATGCTAAGTTCAAGGCTAGCAGTTCGAAACTACCAGCCACTCCTCAGGAAAAAGATGAGGCTTTCTACTCCCATAAAGAGTTAAAGTTTCCGAAACCCACAGAAACAGTTCTACTTGTTCTGTAGGGTCGCTATGACCGCACTTTGTAGCCTGATGGAATTCTCAGGCAGACAGGGCTTCAAAAGGGCACTCTGGGTTCAGATGAGTTTAAGTGGAATGTTTAAGACTACCAACTGGAAGAGGAACCAGATCTCATTAGAAAAAAGGGAAGGTCTGTTTTTAGTACCTTTGGAGAAAGAAACGTTATCACTTCTGTTCGTATTCACCAATAACTTTCCATGAAGACACAATCATGGGATTTTTGATTTGAGATTTGATGTAGAGCAACTCAAGCAACCTGTTTCTTGATACGAACCCACACGGCGAGGAGAATTACCTGTAGGCTGGAAGGTTTCTTTCTAGAAAGCCGCCCCTACCCAGCCCTTAAAGCTCATTGTGTCTCACCCCCTTTCAGAAGCCTTTCCAGGCTACACCAATTTACTGCAAATACTGGCTCCTCGTTCCTACTGTTCACCGTGCATCATTACCCCTTCTCTTGGAACGGTTCTGCTTGAGTACGGTAAGTTTTATCCTTAAGACAAAACTCACTGTCCGGAGAAAGGCAAGCATTGTTTCCCAGAGTAACTAGCATACAAATAGATGCTTAATAAATATTCCTGAATTTGATCTAAGGAAAAACTACCATCTAAAATGCTTCTTAAAAAACATATCACTTCCTTCCTTTCATAATGCCATGATTCTAGAGAGCAGAGGAGTCAGTCAACTTGATGTGGCCAGACAGACAAATAGCAGGGTAGCTTTGACCCAGCTTTTGCTCTTTCGGCTATAATTTTCTGGGAGTATCTTCTTACTGCCAATGCTGACAGTGTTTTCAAATTTTACTTCAATTTAAAACACATGAATCAGATGGTTATGCCTCATGTGATCCTCCACCTACATTGTTCTGTCTCCTTCCAAGACTTACAGACTTGATTTCTCAAAAATGGGTCTTGCTTGCCTTCTACTGAAGAGCATGCAAGACACAGACTGCATTCTGTTAAGTTCAAAGTCAAATAAATATCTGTAGGTGATGCTATCCAGAGAGCATGTGAATATGAACACATGAGGAATTGAGGGTTACCCATTCTCATCATTACTTCATTTTTTTTGGTAGGAGGTGAGAAGTATTAGAATGTCTACAGATTAGCTTGAAATGTCTATCACCTATGGATTTTTCCTCCTCTGCTACATTGTTCTAATGGAAAAAAAAATAAGTGAAAATTCACACAGACCACCTTGAGTTCTTACATTTCTATAATATGCCATAGAAGTTGCTGGTATTTGATGAATCTATCATAAAGGAGAAGATGGGTGGTAGAATCAACACTGGCACAAGAGTCTGAGATAACTTAGCTGGGAATGTTAACTAAAAATCTTCAAAGCTACACCATTAGAATTGGCTTTCAGGGATGCTGAGCGCCTTCCCGAGGTCAAAGACTCCATAGCGCTATTAATAATAGGTCCTAACTGCTTACAGGCTCACTTCCTATTATGATTTTATAAACAGTTACTTACGCAGCTTCTACACCAAAGACACAAAATTCAAGGGCAAGAAATGATTGCAAAAAGTTTAATTCACACTTTTTTTTGGACACCACATTCACTACTTTCCAGAAGTGAAGGGGCAACATAAAGGCCTGCTCCTTCCTTTTCCTTTTAGGGAACCTCAGGAAAAGAGACGAATCGTCAAAAGTTTGGAGCAGGAAGTCATGCTGAAAATCCACTCCAAGAAACCTATGAGAGCCGAGCTCAAAGGGACTGCCTTGTTTTTCTAGGTCTGCTATGTTTTCAACCTTGGACCCAGTCCAGCCTTCCCACATTTCCATCACTCATTTTTGTGGGAAATACTGGAATTGTTCGTTGGTCAGATTTCTGATGGAGGCTCTGACTTTTGCAAGTTTTCCTGTGTGTGGTTCCCTGGATCTCCATCTCGGTCGGATGCTGGAATCACCCCGAGTGTGTGGAGAGTGAAGTGCTGATGCCTGAGTTCTGCCTCAGAGATAGTGACTCCATTGGAGATGTGGACTGGCCACGTGATTCTAACACATAAACGAGGCTGAAAAACTCTAACCCAGCTTCCTTTACAAGGACTCTGAGGACTTCCAACGGACGTGCTTAAGAGAACAGGTCCAGGTAACCTAGTGGCAAAGTTGTGTGAGTCCTGTAGCTATGCTGCCATCAACTGATGCTCAAGGTGATGTCATCCCTCCCCTTGCCTTTCAGAAGGAGTTTCTCAGCGTCCACCCTTGACAGACCAGTCACTTTATAGTTCATCTTGTCTTGCTTGTCATTGTTATTTCTAAAGCGGATACACAGATTTGGGGTCGGGCTGGAGATGAGTGAAACATCCAACCCAAAACTGGGTCTTTGGAGATGTATTTCTCCAACAATGATGGCATTCTAGCTTTTCAATTACCAGCCCTTCTGAAGACCCAAAGCCCAAACCTCTCTTGCTACCCTCTGCTTGTCATGGAACACCCGGATAAAATGAACAAAGCCTCAGATCTCAGTAATGACCTCATCCCTGCACATGGGCTGGGAGCCAACCTGCTGACCACCTGCTGTGGATCAGGCGCCCCTCTGTATTACCAAGTCTCTCAGATGCTGCTAATTCCAGGGAAATATGCAAGGCTTCCATCGCTGTTGCTTAAATACAGCCATGTACTCACAGTCACTTATAATTATGAAAGGGCAGTGGTTCTCTTGGGGGTGGAAGAGACTGGTGACGACTTTCCTTTGAGAATAAGGTGGTGAATAATAGAGGCCCTTGCTCCTTAAACATCGGCTAAGGATTCTAGTTCCCAGGGAACTGGAGCTTTTATTCAATTTAGAATATGTCTTAGGGTACATATTTCTCATACCATATGGAAGTTTGATTCATATTCAGTTGGTAAGGTCTGCCTGAAGTCCTTCTCTCACCCCCATGATTCTCATAGTCTACCTCTTTCAGTCTTTCTGTCTCTCAGGCTCCCCAGTCTTCTTCCATTTCTGAGCAAGGGTTATAGTGTTTGTGTCTCAAACACTTGTGGATCCTTTGCTAGCAAATCTTAACCCTTGGTTAATTCCTCTCCATGCTTCAAGCCTTTTAAATATCT
>NW_022111372.1:78778397-78788397 GCF_000313985.2 Echinops telfairi
AGGACAGATGCCACAGATAACCTCCTCAACTAGACTAGGACTATCTAAGGGCTTTGCTGCCCCTTATTATCGTGGGAACAGCTCAGGTGTCAGACATGGAGGGACAGATAGTTAGCTGCCCAAAATGATCCATTGCTGTGTGGTTGGCACTTAAGGCCTGGTGGGTTACACCTTCGGTTTCTAATCACAATGTCAGTGGTTCAAACCCAGTAGTTTCTCTGTGGAGGAAGATGAGGTTGTCTGCTTCCATAAAGATTTGCAGACTTGCAATCCCTCTACAGGGTCTCAAGGAGTTCCAATGAGTTAGTGGCAGTATTCATTTTTATGTGACTGGCACAGGTAAAAGAAATTTAGGAGAAGCACTTTGGCTAGTACCATGGAAGAAGTGCAGGCCAATTTGAGGGCTAGCTTTGGTTCCTTTAGCTTCTAGGTTGTGCAATATTGGACAAGATGCTTAGATTCTCTCATGCCCCATTTCTTCATCTGTAAGACTGTGAGAACACCACAATATAGGGCTAATGAAAATTTGTATTAGAGACCTTTGAACATGAGAGTTGCTAAAAAAAATAGTTCTTTCCTTTTTCCCAGCATTCTCTTTCCTGTGCTCCGTGCTTCCTACTTTCATCCATGTAGTGATTGTTTTGAATCCTGCAAAGGCTGGACCTAAACTACTGCAGGGGCTCTGGGCCTCAAGGGCTGCCAGCTACTATGACCAAAGAAAGAGATAAGTGGGGAAGTTTTCATCGAAGGCTCTCACCACATCACTACAGACTTCTGTGTGATGTTGGAGGCTGTACCTTTGGAGCTAATTGCTTTTGAAGAAGGCAAAACAGAGCGGTAACTAGAACTGCATAAATGGAAATCTGAGCAGCATATGGGATAGCTTCCACTGTCTCCTTGGATGAGGGGGGATTTGATGAAGTTTTAGAAACTAAGGGATGGGCTAATTAATAAAGACAGTGGAAGTGCGAGTATGTATCTATTCTGCACTTGGGAGATTAAGAATTCTATAAGGCGCCTCAATGAGTTGGGCAGAAGTCATGCCAACCAGTGGAATTCATTATAGAAGTCTGTGATGGAAGACTTTGAATTAATGGTTCCAAGAGACTATGATTTTGGTGTCTGGGAAATTTAAGATCATTCAATTGAACTTCCCTTTATTGTAAAGGAAGAGTAAGAATATCCATGAGAGGACATGTCAGGACTCTGCAGTCTCTTCTAAGAGTTCTTGTCTTAAAATGAATACTGCAACTTTAGTGGTAAAAGTCAGCACTGTCCCGGTGACAATAGGACTCTAGTCTTTAGCCATCTTGGTACCAATGCCTGGCATTGGTTATGATTACTGGGAGTCATGGGAATCCGATGGGAAGGCTGGGGGCCTGGTCTCATCAGATTTTACACAGATGGATGGACCAAAGCCACCTCGAATGATATTTCATGCACATCCTAGGCTCGGCTTTTTTATGGTAGGTTTTTCTTAACCTGAGCGCAACTCTCTCCCATGGCTCATTTCACCCTCTAAGATAGCCTCTTCTCTGGATGCAATTCCATATTCATTTCACTAAGACGTAGTTAATGTGGGTAGGAAGTAAGCAAAATAAAACCAGACATAGCTTCTTACCTTATGGAACTCACGGTCTATATAGCTCATGAAACTTAGTGCATGTAAGTGAGGGGAATCCAAAGGAAGGTTTTAAAGTACGTTGTAATGCTGAGTATTATTACGCAAGTTGTTATTATTCAGTAAGGGCTTACTATGGCCCTGGCATTCTGCCAGGCCTTTGATACCCATTTATCTCATAGAATCCTCACAACAATTTTATCAGAGGTGATTTGCCTCTACTGTTTTACAGAAAAAGGAAATAAAAATGACATCATGATGGTGTCAATGAGAAAAATAGGCTGGATTGATGCGGGGCAGTGGTCTCTGGGGCCTGGGCTCTCGCCACTGCTTTGCACTGTCTCTTAGGGAAGCAGTGAGAAGGCGCAACTCTGATGGGTCCTGAGCCCTGGTTTGGGTGAAGAACCCTTCATATAGGTCCTGGGGGTCCTTGTTGTGCCCAGTCAAGCTCTCTGGAAGTCTGCCCTGGGTTTAAGGGCTGAGGCCTGCACGTTTGCTATTCTTTGTCTTTGATTCGATCACACTTTCTAAGAGGACTTAGTGGTGAGACGGTAGTCGAAGATAGGACTGAGGTAGTCCGAGATGACCTGGCCAAATACCACCACCCCACCACCCGTTGATTGGTCCTTGTTGTTGTATGTATCGCAGGGTTTAGTGTGGGACCTCTGGAACGTGATACAGACAGAGCATATTCTTCACTGAGGACAAGTTTGCATAAAGCCACATCATAGGGAAGCATGGGGTGGGGGTGGGGGCCTGGAGTGCTTGCGGAGAGCAGTTGCCTGGGAGGAGATAGCAGGATAGTGCTATGAAGTAGAAATTCTGAGTACCAGGACAGACGACTCACTCCTCTCCTTGTACATGGAATGGAGGGTTTTCAAACAGCGGGAGCAAATGCCCAGAGTGATCTTCTCCCAGGGAAACCTAGAGATAGTCCTGATCCAACGGTACCCTCAACTGAGCGGAAGAGTGATAGTCGGTTGGAAGGGAGGCTGGTCAGGGCACCTTCTAGGAGAGAAAATCCTGCTACCACGTCGTTATCTGGTCAACCCAAGAGACTCGCGAAGGGAAACCACACTCCCCCCATCGGCATCTCGAGGGCACACGTGCTCTCCCCTGTTGGTGGTTGACCTTCCATCCAGCTCTCAGCCCCTGTGTCTTCTGGGAAGCCTTCTCCAATTTCACTCTCCTGTAAACACCTTTCTTTCTCCTAAATTTCATTCTCCTTTAAACAAGTCTTTCTGTCTCGACCACCGGTTGTCTCATTAATGACTTTTTCTGGACCCATTCTTGGCTAAGCGTCAAAGGCACTAAATGTCACAGACTGCATCTCTCACTTCTCTGCCTCCACCGAGATGCCTTGCTCCTAGTGTTGTTCACATTGTTACCGTCTCCATAAATACGTTCTTAATGAAACTAAAAGACACAGTATGAAGGGCACTGGAGGGATACCAGAGTGGGGCGGCTATATACTAACAGGACATCATGCTTGGGAAAGTAGAGGGGTGGCAAAAAAGAGGAAGACCCTCAACCAGATGGATGGATACAGCGGCTACAACAATGGGATCAAACATAAGAATAGTTTTGAAGATGGTGCTGGCCTGGGAGGTGTTTGGTTCTGCTGTCCACAGTCACTATGAGTGAGAACTGACTCAGTGTTACTGTTGAAAATCCCCGCTGAAAACCTCAAGGAGTCCAGGTCTACACTGATGCACATGGGTTCACCAGGAGGTGCAGTTGACTCATTGGCTGCAGGTTGTGTGTGTTTAAAGCTATATTATTCAAATTCCCTTGGGTACTTTAATGGATATGCTTTCCTAGAGTGACTTAGCTTCGACTTTCATACCTCCAAGGATGTGGCACTTCTATCCTTTTGGCTAGTCCATCCTATATTTGGGTAGCTCCGTTAGAAAAGTAGATCTTGCCTTGGGGTTAACACATGCTCAGTCATTGTTTTCAGTCAGTCGTTCCTTGGAGGCCCATACGGCTAGTGTATTTTCCTTTCCCCTGGAAAGTCTTCCTATTTCTACAGACAGCCTCGCACCCGTCATCAGTCTCTTCTCTGGGCTCCGTTAGCTATACTCAGAGTGGGCTGGCTCCTCTAACGGATGGGTCTGCTTGCTCTCCTCTTTGTGAATGTTCCTCTTACAATGTGGTGGCTGAGAAAGAATCTAATCCACCAACCACGTGAAATCACAGCACGGGGGAAAGTGCCCCTCCCTTCTTTTGGGCATTTCCCTTTTATTGATGTGATGTGGGAGAGACTCCATCTCTGCGGTGACTGCTATTCTGTCAAGTCGTGCTGACTGCTCGCTCAACCCCCTGACCCCTATCTTATCTCTCTGTCGGATGCAGTTGAGCCCCATGTTCCCCTCAGACACACATCCCCTTCCTTCCATTCCCACAGCCTCTTCTCTGTCACCGTTCTCTTCAAAGCTTTCCCCTCTTGACTCAGGGTGACCTCAATCTCTTGACACTCCCCACTCTCTCTAGAAAAGGAACCCCCTGGGACCCAGTTGCATCATTGAACAGGTTAGGAAAAAGGGCTGGGAAGACGATGCCACCTTCATCCGCTTGGATTCACTACGGGATTTGTAGCAGAACTCGATTAAGGCAACCAGCATGGCTAATCCAAGGCCTCCGATCAGGATGTAGAACACTCCCGCCACATTGCTGAGGCTCAGAGCACTCGTCTTGTCCTACAAAGAGGGGGAAGGGGAGGGGGAGGTGGAAAGAGCAAAGTGAGTCGAGAGGCTAACGACCATCCAACAATATATTTACACACATGCACTCAAACCCACAACCCTCTTTAAACCTTCATAAGAAGTAGAAAGTATTTTATTCTTTCCTCAAGTATAAAACCATTCCCCAAGGGGGAAAGTGTGTGTGTGTGTGTGTGTGTGTGTGTATCTACTGATTTATTTGTGTGTGTGCATATGCACTCACACATACATATGCATCTATATACATATATATAATTTTTTATGTATATAATTTTTGTAGACTTCCCTGATTGTGTTGACTTTATAACTACTATCCCCCTCTTCTGTAATGCCTTTTCTAGAGAGGAAATGCTCCACCCCCCAAAGTCAGGTAAGCCTCTGCCAACAACATCTTGTCCCTCCTTTACACCCTAGTTTCTGTCCTCCCATTGTTACTCAGCAGCACACTGGGTTAGCTTGTTGTTTATCTCTCTGAACATTTTTTTTCTGAGCATTGGTACTTAAACTGATTTTTCCTCTACATATGCATTTTCTCTCAATATAGTAAGACAGTTATTATCAGTATAATAAAGGTCAACTGATATATACCTTTAACTTACTGCTCTGAGTCTCAATTTAGGAAGAAAAAAAAGGAAAGAAAACTAGGGGGCTTGAAATAGTAAAAATGAAAAAGGCACTGAAATAGAAAAATGGCTCTGTTAAATTCTAATAATTATACTTAATTGGTGTCGTTTCTCAACCTGCAATGCTTGCTACAACACACTAGAGGTGGACCAGGTAGCTGAATTGAAAAGCCTCTATTGCCTGCAGTGAAAGGTTTTGCATTGACTTCAGATGAGCAAAGAAGCAGGGAGCAGGGTGCTTCACTCCCAGGAATTAGGGGACAAGAAATGTGGACAGAGCTCATGCTGTGGAGCCTGAGAAATGCTGTAATCTGTTGAGACCATTTCTGAGTTCTGTCATCTCTAAGGGAGTTCAAAATGCTGAGGGATAGTACCTTCACAAGTGGTAAGCACGATACAGCAAAAAACTAGTGGGTGTGGTAGGAGCCAAGGGCTCAGAGAGAGAGAGAGAGACCTGCTCCAATGCTTTACACAAGGTTTAATGCAAGAGTGTAGCTTTAAATCTCAGAAGCACAACATCCCCAGATGTTGTGGTAGCTTTAACACCTTTGTTTATATTGTTTGCTCAGGCAAAGCAGGTGTCTCATTGAATTAAAATGAAACACCTCACTGGTACAGGTATAGACCATGGTTGGATGGTTCGTTGGTGGTATTGGGCAGGACATGACTTTTACACTCATCCATGTTCTCTTTTTCAGTCGAGGATGTAGGCTAGCCCACAAGAGGTGTCGTGTGTTTCCCTAGGGACACCTCTGACGTCTGTCTGTTCAAATGTGGGTGTGTTTAAAATGGAGGCTCCTACTGACCTGTGCCCTCATTCTACAGGTGCACTGTACAGGAGTCAGCTGGGTTGAAAATGGTTTCGGCAGCTGACAAATAGCAGCATGCCTCCCCACTGCAGAAACAGCCTTGGCCAGCAGAACAGTAGGATTATCTAAAGCACATTCTCTTGGTGGCTTCCTGTATTGCTGAAGCAGATGGCTTTTGAACATGGGTTACCCTTGGCAAGGCATAGCCCGGCTTTGGAAGTAGTGGAAATGACTACCCCGAGGGGCAGAAGTGCTCTTGCTCTGGTATTATGGCATGATAAGGGAAATGTGCAGAAATGAGTTTGGTTCTTGGTTTAAGAACTGGCTGAACAAGTGAATTCCCTGTTTTCTTTTCTAGGAATCTGATATTCTGCTTCTGGAGAATAATGTTTAGACTCCTTGGAAGACTTACGGCTATCAGAATTTATTGTCCTGTTTTATTGGGCCTTGGGCATGGTGGGATGGGCTGGGGGTACAGTAACTATTAGTAGCTTACATCTTAGCATGGAATGATTGACCGCATTGCTTAGAGGAAGTAGATGTTAATCAAATTGAGGAAAACGTAGCTACAAGGCTATGGGGATAGGCGGCTCATAGTGCTGACCTTACAAACAGTATTTCAATAGATGGAAGTCCACCTTGGGCCCTTGGTCACCAAGTCTGTGTTCTTCCTCATGCCTATTTTCCAGGTATCCATTTGGACTCTCTTTGAGGACATGGGGTGGGGTGCATGTCTTTTCTGTGGCTATTTCCCGTAGACCCTACAAGGGCAGCTGTTTCCTTGGTTCTAGAAGGTGGCTGTTTTTCTTGTCTTCTGATATATTTGGGAAGAAAAAGAGTCACAAGAAAGTCAGGGCTCTAGGCCAAAGAACTATAGGATGAAGAGGCTCTAGTGGCTGAGTTTTTGATTATGTCTGGAGGTGAAGAGCACCCACGCTTCAGAAAAAGGTCTCGAGGATGTGGAGATGGGGTCAGGGAGACACACATTCTGTACAGCCGAAGAGCATCAGGTGACTGCCACCTCCTGCAGGACAAATACTACCTTCGATTCTTTTCCCTGCAATGTGCTTCTGTAGTAGCTGGAGCAGAAACGACCTCTGGTACCTGGGACTCTCTCAGCATTCATATCAGGAAGCACACTTAGTTGTAACAGAATTCCCTAAATTTGGCATCATCTGTCAGAGTATGGGATGAGAAGGGGGGGTTGATGTTTTCTTAGTCCAGACAGTAGAGGAGCTTCCAATTTAGCGGGAATTTGTGATTTCCCTGTGTTCCCTTAGCGCTTCAGTGTTTCTGTTCTTTCTGAGGATCCCTGAGGCCCAGGTCTTCTGTTCAGTTGCTGCTACTGATTGGTTTTGACTCATGCTGGGCTCTCTTGGGGGTAGAGACAGAAGTTCCTTTCGAGGACCAGAGCTGATTACTCCTCTGGGTATCCATATCAGAGAGGGGCTTCCTCTTTAGCTTGTGTACAAATCGTTCTGTTCACAGTCCATGGGCAAGTCGTAGACTTCACAGCCCCAACTACAGAAAAGGAAGACATGGCATTTGAGCACTTCTCTGGGAGAACCCAGTCTCTTCCAATCCCATAGCAGCTGCACTTTCAAAAAGCCAGGCAGCTTGTGGGTGGGAGTGGGAAAGTCACAACTTGGCTCCCACCAGGAGGGGGGAAGAGAGTGACAGTACAGAGAATATTGACAGGTGAAAGGAAAATGAAAAAATCCCATCTCTCAGAATTGATGGGCTTGTTGCTATGGTGCTGAAGCCCTGAAGCCCTCCCTCCCCACTTCATCTGTTCTTTGAATCTGTTTGTTGTCTTGATTGCTACCTCCTTCTGTGGAAGGAAAAAAATCACATTTCTTTCTCTTTTTCCCGTATATGGGGTCTGTCCCAAACTCTCTCTGAATTGACACCCTTTCCAAAAGTGTTGGGACTAGCTCGAATCTTCATGAGGTCTGAACCAGGGTCTGACTGAGAACCTTGAGGCTTTCTTCATGGTCAGAAAAAGCTCTGGAAGCCACGGCCATTACTATAATTCTAGTCCATTTCGCTGGAACTGATAAATCTGGACCATGTCTCAGATTTCAAGAGCACGTGCTTCTCTAACTCCTCCCTCTCCTTCTTCTCTTCTAGGTAAGAGTGTGAACTCCTACAAAGCAAAGGCTGCCATTTCTGCCCCTTTCTGTATCCCACGGGATGTGGTAGAGTACATTCGCTGATGTGAATACACTGGGTTTTTAGGGACTGCGTGTAAGCCTTCCCCCTGTTGATTCTACAATCTCACTTTGTCTTTTAAGGCCACTCCCCACCCCCCAAATAAGTCCAATGTTTCTTCCATTTATTAGCTTCTATGCTACAGTAGAATTTCTCCTTTGTTTCTTCAAAAATGTGTGTTTTGGGTCTCAGAGCCATTTTCATAAGTGGTGGCTGATTTCATGGGAATGGAGACTGAGTGACTGGCTAGGCTCACTCATTAGCTAAGATCCAAGTGGGAGGCCTCCTAGAAGTGGATTTTATTCAACTAAAGAAACACCTTTCAAATACATAGGTAGAGTCCATCAGGATCGATAGGGATGAGTTCCTTAACTATGGAAATATCCAGGAAGAAACTAGAGGTCCTCAAAGGGATTGTAGCTCTGGACAGAGAGGTAAACCTTTGACCTTTGAACTTCATTTCAACCTCTAGAAATTTGAGGCATCTAAGGAGTCCCTAGAGTGCCTGGGATCATACCTTTTATAAATTTCTCCCTAGAGACTAGTCCCTTTAGGGGATGCAAAAATGAAACTCATGTTAATTGGCATCTTCTGCTGTTCCATTTCCAATCTAGGCCAGTTCCCTAGCCTGCATATTTTCCCCCAAGAGCAGCACAGAATGAGAATTGGTCCATTGTACTAATAATTGGCAAGGCAAATACTGTGAAAGTGAGGGTTGTGGGGGCGGTTCTTCTCAGCAGTGTGTGCTCAGGGACCGGCTGCTGCACAATGCACCGCAGTACATCCTGACTCAAAGCAAAATCACAGCAGAGAACTCAAGGAGACAATGTGGGTCGTGTAGGGAAACACAAGGGCTGGCAGTGGCCTTTTCCAGAGTGGGAGGAATTTTACAGAAACAGTGGCACCAGTCTGAGAATAAAGTGGCATGCTCCTAGGAGGCCTTTTCTATGAGTTGAATAGTTGCCTGGGCCATGAATTGGAAAGTGAAGGTCTTGTTTGCTCTCCAGAAATGTTTCTGGTTCATGACCCCAAAGGAAGTGTTTTAGAAGAAAAATCTTTGTTGCAGCCTAGTTCTTCCTCCTCAATCAATGACAGGAGATTCGGGATGTGTGGTCTCAGGACTCTGGTCAGGACCCAAGATGTTTCCACATTCAGTCACTGTGCTGTAGATTGGACACGTCGTAGGAAGGTTTCCATCTCAAAACACCCCAAAGTCCCAGGAGGTTCCTTTGGAGTCACAAGACTTCCCTCAATCTTTGTCTCTTCATTTGGGGGAAATGAAAAGGCATTTCTTTGCCTCTTGGGGTTTCTCTCTCCATTCATACCCCTCTGCCATTGCCCTCTCAGGAGGGTCTTCATGTAGGAAGATACAGTGGGTATATCAGGGGTGAATAGAAGAGAAAATAACTGATGAGTTCTCAGATGCCGCCACGTGGCAAGTGCGCTTTATCTGTGAGGTGGGCAGGGCAGGGCAGGGATTTGCACACAGTGCCAAGACAGAGATAGATGCCCATGCCAATCCTTCTGCCTACTAGCTTTTGCTGAGCACCAGGGCAGCCAGGTTGTTAAGCCCAGAGCAGATGAGTTTACCCTAGTGGTGGTAGGGCAGTACTGTCTGGTGAAAAGAATCAGGAGCCAGGAGTCAGGACACCTGAGAGGAGTGCTCACCTAGGTTTGTCACCAGCTCACTGGACAATCTTGAGTCAGTCCCTAAGGGAGCACTGCCTACTTCTGTGTGTTCTGGGAGGAAGCTTTAGATGATGCAAAAAAATTAAGTGCCACTGACTACAAAGAAAGGACATTACTCCCTTTTTAATGATCTTTCAATCCTTGTTATTAAGCCAAAGAGAAAGTGGGTTTGGGCCTAGTCTGTCTCTAACACCTATCCCTGGCTCCTCTCCCATTTAAATAGAAAGTAGATCTCAGTTGCCATGGTTCCTCAGTAATTCAATATACAAATATATTTTTTTAACTGTCACTAATTTCTGTACGGTTGCCTCCTATTACTTGTAA
>NW_022111372.1:78790897-78793862 GCF_000313985.2 Echinops telfairi
GAGAAAGGCAATAAAAGGTTATGAGACTTTTCAGGAGTCACCATGCTCAAGAGTTGACAGGGGTGGGAAATCATAAACACCTGCTCAGGTAAGTCAAGTTAGTATTCAAAAGATTTTAAGGCAGGGGCTTCTGGCTACAACATTGACAAGGTATACACATAACATATCCAGAACCATCTGTGAGGACCAAGGGAGCCCATCTAAAAGTCTACACACACAGCCCGCTTCTTGCCCCATTGACAACTTTGTTCAACTGTTATCTCTAAGAGTTTATACACTAGGCTCATTGGCACATGAACCATATCATTGGGTGGATTCTATTCCTCATCCTTAATCTAGTTCTTTAGGCAAGGAGATGGCCATCTCTCAGGGTGTAACTTGTCCCATTTCCTATTAGCTGCAGCTTTCTGGAATTCCCTGGGGATGATGGCACCTTAAGACCTACTTTATACTTAGCTCAGATGGAGTCCCAGGTGACTAGAAAGCAACAAGGGATGAAGGAGAAGGGAGCTATGGCATTAGTTGGTGGCAAGTCGCATGGGTAGGGGAGGCACTAGACCAGTAAATCCAGACTCATGTCCTTTTCCTCCTATTATTATGAACCTCCAGATGGCTCCTCTACCCCAGTGTAGAGAACAGACAGTGGCTAGTACCAGAAGAAAGGGCAGACGTTTTTATTTTTATTGCCTTTGTTGTTTGTTTTTATAAGAGCTAAACTTTGGCTATTTGGTGACTCTGGCGTAATAAGAGGCATGTTGATCCCTCCCTGGGAAACACTTTTCGACTCGCAGGAACTTTGTTTACTACAACCATTGCCTTTATTTATGTTTGTCAGTCGCCGGGCAGCTAACTAGACTGTGGCATATGGATCCCCAAAGGCAAAGGAGAGAGATTCGAAATGCTGGTTTGCTGCCTGAAAAGGAGTTCATATTTATGATTTCACTTACCCCACATTGGGAGTTTAAATGTGGGCAATTTTCAAGCTGGGAAAACAATTTCCATTAACAGATCCTGGAAATGCACTCTTTACTCTTTTAGATACCTTTGTGGGTCAGCTCTTTGTCTCTCTCTCTCTGTTTCTCTCTCTCATTTACTCTGACGCAAAAAAAAACGTATGAAAATTAAAAACCCAAAATGGACTCTGGGCTTGACAAACAAAAGGAAGGGGGTGAATTCACCTTGAGATGTGTCTTGGTGGTCATGGTGAGCTTCCCTGCAGAGTTGGACAGTCACTGCCATGGATTGGTGATGTTCCATCTCCTCTCTCCCCTACCTCTCACTTTTAAAGTGATGTAAGTAGAAAGATTCAAAGTGGGAGAGTTGGTGCATGGGTGGATATTGGAGGCAGACACAAAGGGGCTGAGTGTAGGCAAGGAAAGCGTAGGGAACAATGAAAAGAGAGAATAGATCTTAAAGGCTCTCATTTTTGCTACGAGCACTAACACTGATTTTCCGTCTTCAAAATAAAGGCCCCACTGTTTGTTCTTCTCAGGCACAGATTCCAGTTTATGGTGAAGAGCAAGAGGAGGTGTTGAGTAAAAGTGGACACTCCTCATGGACCAAATCCCACCACAATGGAAAGAGTTTGTGTCCTTTATGAATAAGTCGGTAAACAAGTCAATAAAGAGATTGCTTGAGGGCATTTAATTATATGTCAACTCAAAATGCTTCCCTTCATAATAGAAGGGAAAGATGTTTTTTTTCATAAAGGACATTTAAAAAAATTCATAGCCAATATCATCTCTGGTGGTGCAGTGGTTCAGCACACAGCTGCTAACTCAAAGGTTGGTAGTTTGAACCTACCGAGTGCTTTGCAGGAGAAATGTGGCGATCTGCTTCCATTAAGATGTTTTAAACTTGGAAGCCAGGCCATTGGGAGCAATTCTGCTCAGCCTTATAGAGTCACTGCAAGTCAAAATCACTTTGAGGGCAGTAGGAACATCACACTCAACTGAGAGAGAGATTTTCCCTTAAAGTTAGGAATAAGACCTGGATGCCCACTTCTACCACTGATATTCAATATTGTATATCTAAATTGGGAAGGAAATAACATGATCTTTTTTGCAGCTGACATGGTCTTCTACATAGAAAACTCCAAAGAATCCACAAGGAAGCCTATAGACCTCATAAACAAATTCAGTGAACTGGCTGAATCCAAGGTCAATACACAAAAATCAATTTGTTTTTTTTTTACATATCAGCAGTTGGCATTCTGAAAAGGAAATCATTCTATTTATACTGTTGTTTTTGTTAGGCGCTGTCAAATCAGTTCCTCCTAGCACCCCTATGTACAACAGAACACATACTGCCTGGTCCTGTGCCATCTTCACAGTTGTTCTCGTGTTTGAGCCCACCACTTGTCTGTCATTGTGTTGTTCTGTGGAGGCTTGAGTGTTGCTGTCATGCTGAAAGCGATGCCACTGGTATTTCAAATGCTATCAGGGTCACCCAAAGTGAACAGGTTTTTGGCATTCTGTGATTCTCATCTTCCCAACAGGATCACTGAAGACAAAATGGGTGCATAAGCTAATGTGGTGCAGAAAGCTGAGGGTGTCCGGCTATTACAAGATATAGCTTCTGGGGTCTTAGAGACTTGAAGTTAAACAAGGAGCCATTTAGCAGGGAAGCACAAATGCCCATATGGAAGACACACATCAACCTATGTGATCACAAGGGTGAAGGGATCAAGTATTAGGCATCAGAAGACACCCCCCCCCAAAAAAACCAACCATTTTGATGCAAATGAGGGGGGTCAGAATGGAGAGCCAAAGCCCATCTGTAGACAATTGGACATTGCCTCACAGAATGGTCACAAGGAAGGGATGCACAAGCCCGGGTGCAGTATAGCACCAATGAAACACTGTTGAAACATTCCTCTAGTTCCTTAATGCTTCCTCACCCCCCTCCCCACATCCCCACCATCATGACCCCAGTTCTATCTAACAAATCTGGCTACAACAGAGCA
>NW_022111372.1:78795008-78798127 GCF_000313985.2 Echinops telfairi
TCACAGAAGGGTCACAAGGAAGAGAAGAGCCAGTCAGGGTACAGTATAGCACCAATAAAACATACAACTTTGCTCTAGTACTTTAATGCTTCCTCCCCCCCACTATCATGAACCCAGTTCTACCTTACAAATCCAGCTAGACCAGAGCATCTACACTGGTACAGGTAAGAGTTTGAAACACAGGAAATCCTGGACAGATAACCTCCTTGGGAGCAATTATGAGAGTATTGATACCAGGAGGGTAAGGGGAAGGTGGAGGGAGAAAGGGGGAACCAATCACAAAGATGAACATATAACCTCCTCCCAGTGGGACAGACAACAGAAAAGTGAGTGAAGGGAGACAATGGTTGGTGTAAGACATGGAAAAAAAATTATTAAGGGTTCATGAGGGAGGGAGGGTGAGGGAGGGCTGAAAAATGGGCTGATACCAAGGGCTCAAGTAGAAAAAAAATGTTTTGAAAATGATGATGGCAACATATGTACAAATGTGCTTAACACAATGGATGGATGGATGGGTTGTGATAAGAGCTGTATGAGCCCCCAATTAAATGATTTTATTAAAAAAAGATTAGAAAATAAAATAAAGGAAAAACAAAACAAAAACAAAGTGAACAGGCTTCAACAGAGCTTCCAGACCAAGAACAAATTGGGAAGAATGGGCTCTCCATTTCTAAGGAAGTAGCCATTGAAAACCTTATAGACAGAATGGAAATTATTTATAACAGCATCTATAATGATAAAATGTCAAGAGATAAAATTAACCAGAAAAGTGAGAAATTTGAACCCTGAAAACTACAAAATGGATCAAAAATCTAAAGGTAAGAACCAAAACCACATTTAACAACAGATTTTTTGACATGACATTGAAGGCACATAGAAATCAGAGTTTATCAAAATTAATCGTTTTGTTCATCCAAGAACTCTTACCAACAAAGTGAAGGGTCAACCTACAAAATTTGGGAAACCTGTATTTGATAAGGGTTTAATATACAAAATAAATAAAGAATTCATACCACTTAACAACAAAAAGACAAATAACCCAATTGAAAAATGAAAAGGATTTGAATAGACATTTCACATGGTCAATACAAATGGTCAATAATCACATGGCAGGGTGCTGAATGTCATTAGCCAGTGTGTTGGCTGTGCTAACTTCCACTCATGGCCACTCTACAGGATAGAGCAGAATTCTCCTGGAGAGTTGCTCTCCTAGACTCTAATTTTTACAGTAGGAGATGCCCATGCTTCCCAGGGTCTTCCCCCCCACCCATACAAAGCAGCCGATCTTTCATTTAGCAAGCCAATGCTGATCTATCAGTCATTTCCACTGTCATCCAGTCAATTCTGACTCACAGCACCTCTGTAGAACAGAGTAGAACTGCCCCTTTGGGTTTCTAAGACAGTAAATATTTACAGTTGCAGACAGCCTCATCTTTCTCTTGCAGAGGGGCTGGTGGGTTCAAACTGCTGACCTTGGAATTTGGCGGCCCAATGTGTAATCCATCACACCACCAGGGCTCTTTCATTCACCATTCACCATTAAGCTCAAAGCAAACTAACTGTCATTGAGTGGATTCCCATTCGTAGGACCCTATCATGACCCTTTTGAGCAGGGTAGAACTGACCCTGTGGGGGTCTGTAAAGAGACTGTCAATCTTTACAGGGGTAGAAAGCCTTGTGTTGCTCCATCAGAGAGGCTGGTGATTTCAAATTGCTCAGCTAAAGATGAGCAACCTTACATGTAACTACGATACTGCGAGGGTTTCTTCAGAACAGAGGTAGCCCGTGAGAAAAGAGGGCAAAAGCCTTGCCATCTGCACTTTCCTAAAAATGCTCATTACCAACTGGACAGCAAGGAAGGAAGGAAAGCAGCTTTCTCTTGATTGTTTTTAAGGAGACAAAAATTAGACAAACAGATGCTTGACCGTGACATTCAGGTTTTGTCAAACAGATGCATGTGTGCCCCTAGAGCGTTCACTGTATTCTACGCCAATGCTATTGTTGGTAACTGATCATCGATGGAGTTCTTTTACAAACGCACGTTCAACATGTTCAAAACAGAAGGTAGGGAGGTACGAATTTGATTAAAAATATTCCCTTAAAATGTTACACTAAACAACCAAAAAGCAAGTATAGGAAATCCAAAATAGGTTTACATTAAGTAGTAATTTTCCTAAGTAACATTTCAAAAATTAAATTACTCTTATGTACTGTACTTCTGTAACTGCTTACTGTCAACTTCCTGAGGACTCCTGGTTAGTGTAGTGGGTTATCTGTTGAGCTGCCAACCACAAGATTGACACTTTGAAACCACTAGTTTCTCAGAGGAGGAGAGTTAAGGCTTTCTACTTCTGTAAAGGTTCGCATCTCAGAAACCAGCAGTGACAGTTCTATTGTATAGGGTCACCGTGATTCAGAAATGACTGGACAGCAGTGACTTTGAATTATCGTTTGAGTGAGAATTTTATCTTGGGTTAGCAATGACCTGGTTGTTAGAAATAGATTGTTTGGAGAGAGAGAGGTCTTCCAATTAGTCATATGTAGGGGCCATTTTTGTTGATTTCATCATTCTGACCAAGGACAAACTCATTACGAGTTAATGTGAAACTCCCTTCAACTATCTGAAAGACTGACATATAGCAAAAACGTACATTGTGTGGCCTTAAGAGGGAGAACTATGACCAGTAGGCAAATATTGGATATATTTTGGCTCAATATACACAAATGTAATCAACAGAGTCAAAGGACAATGGAATGGGCAATCTTGTGATGGAGGGAGTGTTGAGATGAGAAGCATTCAGTAGGATACTAGATGGTTAGTTCTCAGGATTGCAATTTCTACATTTCTACATTTCTACAGTGGGTGAACTGTTTTCAACTCCCTGATTTTGAGTCCAATAGGGACCCTGTAGGGCAGAGTAGAACTCCCTGCAGGTTTCTGAGACTTTAAATCTTGAAGGGAATAGACAACCTCATCTTTCTCCCATGGAGTGACTGATACGTTTGAACCCCTGACCTTGAGGTTGGCAACTTGAGGTTACATACCCCAGTGTGCCACCAGGGCTCCCTTTGTGTGTATTACTCATATTAATAACCATGAATATAGCTGGGCAGTTATG
>NW_022111372.1:78798227-78800718 GCF_000313985.2 Echinops telfairi
GGTTTCTATGGAGATAGAGGACCCATGCCACACCGAATGCTACCTTAAGAGATAGGCTGAGGAAAGAAAGAAGCCATCAGATATAGGGGTAGAGAAAAGTCATGGTGTTCGTGAACCCACAAGAAGATGGGCTTGACTAATGCTCCCAAATGAATAAATATCCCAGATATCCTCCCAAATGAACAAATCTCATTCCCAGGGGAATTGAAAATCTGATTAAGAGGCCTGGATGCTCTTTCCTCTACTAGACATGAACACTATGAGAAGATCAATACTATATGAACATTTTCAGGCCTGACTGATGACTCACTGCCTCCATTCAGCTAGAAGTTTGTCCCTGGGATTCACATGGGCCTTTACCTGGTGTTGAGCCATGATTTGCATGAAAATGTACATATAATATTTATGTTCCCTTCATGCTCACATCTAGCCGGGTGAAAGAAAGCCATATGTGAGGAAGGAAGGTTGGGCTGGGTGATAAAGATCTCATTCAAGTATAAGAAGGTCTATGGTGATGAAGTTACAGAATTTAGCTTTATCCTCTGAACTGCTGGAGAACAGAATTACTACAAGAAGATGATGCTGCACTGATTTCTGCTGAATATGGGAGTAAACTTGGCCACTTTCACAGCTCTTGGTGGGACGTGGTTGATGGGGTGATTGCTTGTCAGGAATAACAGAAACAGTTTATAAGCAAGATGAAAAGTTGAGATTCAATCAGTGGCTCCTCAAAATCTAGTCCAATGAGTCAGGCTAATTTTTGATGAAGTTTTTGCTTCATCATTTAAAAAGTGAGAGATTAAGGTTGTATAATGTACCTTGAGTTATTATCTCAGCCACTGCTGGTTCAATCAAAGGAAGGCGTACTGGGCTAGATCTAAAGACTAGTCACTGAAGGGCAGGTGCCAAAATTAACAGGATGCTGGGTGGACCAGCAAGACCATTATTTTCTTGTGGTCTTTAAAGTACACAAGCTCCTAACTCCAGAGAATTATCTCCCTCCGTGATAGAGAATGGTTCCCGAGGAAGAGAGAAAACTCTGGTCGCCAAGGTCTCCCACCTTAGCCTGGAACTGTGTCTATAGCATTTCTCTCCCCTTTCACTACCACCTCCAGCCCCTCGTCTCTTGTTTCTACAGCTCCACTTGTAGCTGTCTTTTATAATGGGATTCCACGAGAGATTTTGTTTGAGAAAATGGTTCCCTGCTGAAAACAGCAATAACATAGATTGAAAAGGAACGCATGAATTACCTCCCCCATTCACTCTTGCATTGAATGCTCGCTGTGTCTTTTTCCGGCAGTACCTGCCTCCCTATCTTGTTTGGGGATATTCTTTCTGCCTGCTGCTTCCGGGCCCCACTCAGGGACTGCTGCACTTTCCAGAGGCCTGCCTGGAACTCGCTTCCCTCCCACATGGCTTTCCCTCTCTGCCTTTTCATTATTTCTATGGTACTTTTTATCTTTATTTAAATTTTTGGTACTTCTTTTCTCCCTGGCATCAATGTTAGCTTCACTGGAATGCTTTTTCTCTCTGAAATGTCATCAGTGCTAAAAAAATTTGAATGGTTCACATAAAAATGGTTATTTCTAGTTTCTTTTAAAAAACAGTAGCAACAAAGAGAAGCTCTGGCAGCATTGCCACATGGCAAACTAGACCAGTACTGAGTGGTGGCTGCCCCCCTTCCCCGTCATTTCCTATGAGCTCCCTGGACTGGGTGTCAACTTCCATTACAGCATAGCGTAGCAGATAAGAACATAGGGTCCGAAGCGGGAGTGCTTGTGTTCAAATGCTGACTTTGCCAGAATTACTAGGTATGTGATTATTTGACATGATTTCATGTTTAAACTTCTCTGCGCCCTGTTTCATGATCTGTGCAGTGAATGCAGTGCATTCTTGTGAAAATTACATGCATTGGGGAATGCATCTGTAGAAAGTGCTTACCATAAAAAGCAAGTCCTCCAAGAGACATCGTGGAAGAAAGGCCTAGAGACACTTCTAGGGGGCACAGTTCTACTTAGACACAAATGTGGTCGCCAGCAGCTGGAATCCGCTGGTTTGGTTTGGGTGATGCTGTGCCAGAGTGCTCGTGTGCTCCCATTGTTGTTTTGTTTCATTGAGTAGAGAGGTCTTTTTCTGACTCCTGACTATTAGAAATATAAAAACATAAGAGGGGTTTAACTTTGGTCCGTTTTACTCATTTCTTTACTTGACTCCTATGGATTCATGGAAAGTGTTGTGAATCCCAGGAGCATTGCTGCAAAATGCATGATTCACTTCTGCTTTCTTTCCGTAAGATTATGTGAACATTTGGTAGAATGAAATTGCATGAGCATGGTTATATACTTTTGTTTCTGGCCTTTAGGATCGTCACTAGTGATGACCAAAGAGCCCCAGGACCTCAAAGTTGATTCGCTGAATTTCAGTTACAAGTTTTACATAGTAGGACTATAATTTGCTTGACCTTTATGAATCAGACCAACCACGCACATGG
>NW_022111372.1:78800818-78803056 GCF_000313985.2 Echinops telfairi
GCCTGACTGATGACTCACTGCCTCCATTCAGCTAGAAGTTTGTCCCTGGGATTCACATGGGCCTTTACCTGGTGTTGAGCCATGATTTTCTCTCTTACCTAAGGCCAGGAGCAAAATATTACTGAAACAGACTGCCCAGAATTTCTCTGCAGGAGCTCAACTCGGGGCTGCTCCTCACCCTTCCTTCCTTCCTGCCTGTTTCCAACACAGGGCCGGTCCCTCAGTGTTTTGGCTCTGCTCAGGCACCACGGCAAGCTCGCAGCTGCTGGCCTAAAGATAAAACCACATGGCCTTTAGCTGAACATGTGGACACTGAGTTTAATTGGGAATAAAGATGCACATTTGAGTCGTTCTCTCTCTTAGCATCCTGAAATAACAGCCTCCTTGCAACGAAAATTGGGGTTTGACCTGGAGAAGGTAATGACCCCAAATGTGGGTCAGACCCCCAAACAACAGAGTAGATGGCGGACACTGCTGGGAAAGGCCAAGGGTGCAAAGGATTGGTTGATACAAGAACTTCTTATGCACCATCAACTCTTCATAAGTGATTCATTTCACTCTCAAGGCAATCTTGTGGAGTGGATGATATGATCTCATTTGGGGAAGTAGGAAGGCTACACTGCAGAGAGACTCCATCATGCTGGTTGGTCCTTCTCCACTTGGCTACTTCAGACACTGTGATAAGCACCTGTACTCTTCTCATCTAATCATTTCACAACCACCCAAGAACTACCTGTTAGTATTAGCTCTCGTGTTCAGAGCTGAGGAAACTGCAGGTAAAGGGAGGTGAAGTCACTTTTATTTAAGTGGAAGCGTTGGGAGTGGTATTGAGTTCTGACTTCAGGGCCCCATCAGGCCATGCTGCTGCTTGCCACGTTTTAGCGAACATGGGTAGTAAATGTGGGGGTGGGGGTGCTGGAAACCAAAGCACATCTACCTCCCACCGCCCACAAGCCGCCAGGGACCAAACTAAGAAGGGAGCCTGGCCTCCCACCCCTACCCCCACTTTTGTCTCCCAGAAGCTGCTGCAGGAAAGGCAAAGAAAACGAACCCAAAAGAAAACAAAAAATCAAACAACTCAACCAGTCTGAACTAAAGCTGCTGCTGAGAGTCGAAAAGTAAATAAAAAGAGGTGCTATTTTGGATGGGAAACTGCGTCTGAAAAGAAAGCAACCTATAATTTGCCTATCCGCGGGAGCAAGGCAGGGCGCTGCGCGCAGATCACAGGCCACACTGTTCTTGCGAGGAAAGGCTGTTCATTTCCCGTGTGCTTCCGCCCCACCATCTGCCCTGGCCACCCTCCTCCTCTCGCTCATCAGGAGCTTCTCCAGCAAGCACGGAACAACGGAGCTCCAGCCGGAACACCTGGGCCCGCCCGTGTAGCTCGGTGATTTTCCCGGCATCCTCCAGCAAAGCCCCACCTGCGGCGCAGCTGCAGCCCAGGTTAGCGCTGGTTTCCAGGGGAGCGAGGTTCAGATTGGAGGCCCCGCGGTGTGCGGTTTCCCCAGGTTCTTTCCCTGGATGTTTTAGGATTTCTTAAAAGTGCACAAGTGTGTCCATTAGCACCGGAAGTGGGGTTGTGGGACGAATGAGTGTTTGGTAGTCAGGATTTGCACGCAGGCTCCATCCCAGAAACTGCTTTGAAGCCCAGCAAACGCCACCTCTGGATCTTAGTTTTCCAACCAGTGAAGTGACAATGCCAGGACCTTAAAGAGCCTGGTGAGGGGCAGGTTAACATGTCAACGTCTACAGGGCCTGTGCGAGTAGGTGTGAACGGAATGGCCACTCCGTCTGAAATGACCCGATTTTCAGGGAGAGAGTGAGTCCGCAGCCCCGATGGAACTTGGGAAAACAAAGCAAAGCAAAACAAAGCACTTTAGGGCCACTTTTGGTTCAGTTGGTCTTGGGCAAGTGGTGGGAGGAAACATCGCCTTCGCTGGTATGCCCTCGGGGAAGGTGTCCACCAATCCAAAGAGAATAAAAGGGACTCCCCAGGGAATTCCGGCACCACAAGCAACAAGTTGTTGCTCCTTGTAGACCTTGAGGTAGTTAGTTTATGGTGCCAACCTGGACAATAAACACAAGGGGGGTTAATGAAGGGCCGAGGGATAAATGGCTCAGTGAGCCTTGCCTTTAGAGTTATCGGGTCTCTTGCTTTGTGATGGTCGCACCAGGGTGCAGCTACCTTAGCAGTTCCCTGCTTCAGCTTGCAAGGCTGACTTCCTGCAAGACATCCCC
>NW_022111372.1:78803156-78816745 GCF_000313985.2 Echinops telfairi
GGACTGGTGTTGGACATATGGGTTAATGTTGGACTTGTGGGCTTGGGCAGCACTGGGTTGGGATGTTTTCTTGATGTACACTTAACCTTCATATAAAACTCTCTCTTATACATGAGTTGCTACGGATTTGTTTCTCTAAAGGACCCAGACTAACACAAACCTCAATTTTCTAAATTGTATATTCGCTGCATAGGACTAAATGGTGTGTGTATGAAATGACTTTCTCCTCTAAAGAAGCACTCTTCCCTCACAGTTTCCTACCTGAAGCCCTTCAGAAGGTATTCTTGCCTAATGCTGAGAATAGAACCTGGGATGAGGCTGCTTGTACTGAAAACCAGCTCTCTTGATTTCCACGCCAGACAACCTGGGCAAGTTCCAAAATTCTCTACGCCTCAGTTTCCTGAACTTTGAGATGAGGGTAAGATGTAGCGATACCTCCACAGTGTTGACTGGATTTAATAAGAAGATGCACTTGAAATGCTTCTTAGAAGTGAGCATAAATGTCAATCATTACCACTACTACTCTTCCTTCTCTCCCTACCTCCCCAATGAGGCCCTGGCCTCCCCTCTGCCTGGCCTGTTGCACTAGAGGCCAGTAGGGCTCTCAAAGGAGGTTGGCTCAGCACACTCTCTAAGCCATCCCAAGTGCTCTGACTTAGGAATCGGCTGGACTGATACAGCTTTTCTTCAGCAAAACTCCAGTCTCTATTGAAGCATCACCACACACACACACACACACACACACACACACACACACACACTCTCTCCTTTCTTCCCTCCATGTGTCCTTCCCTCTCTCCTTTTCTCTTCCTCTTCCTCTCTTGCCACCCCTCCCTTCCCCTCTCTTTATTTCTTTTGAGGATGCTGGGAAATCCAGCTTCGCAGCTCAGAGGGCTTTGTCTCTCTGATCAAGCCCAACCCAGGTCATAGAGTTCATGGAGTTACCATGACAACTAGCATCCCTAGCTCCCCATCAGGAGGCAAGGACCAATTGAAAAGGCCTGTCATTTCCCTGAGTCAAACTGTATTTATCCTCAGCAGCATACCCTGCACTAGTATGATACTATAGGAAGACAGTGGTTACTCATGAACATGAGAGGGAGGGAGAGAAACAAATATCAAGGCTTTAGTTTTTAGTGTGCTCTGTGGGGGAGGATTACAAATTGCTCTCAGAGACGTTTTCTTTCTAATGCAGCCAGTGTTCATGGTGAGGAAGGGGAAGGTGAAAGGGGGTGGGATCCCCATGCATTTCTGATCAACACAGTTGGCTTTCCAAACATGAAAAAAAAAAGTAGGCTCTTTATTTGACTTAAAAAAGTGACTTTTTTGGAGTTCTAATAGGAGAAGGGTGGACTGGAAAGTCAATATTAATGAATATCTTCTGTGTAACAGGCACCTTGATGATACAGTTTCATTAAAGTAAGTGAAATGAACTCTTATCATTCCCATTTTACAGATAAGCAAACAGAGGCTCATAATGTGATAGTGATCTACCAAGATAGGTCAAGCTGCTAGCAAAGTAATGAGCCCTGGACTGGAGGTGAGTTTGCTCAAGTCCAGGGATTGAGGTTTCAGCATCGTCCTGTACATTTTCCCGGTTCCTCTCCTCTCGTTTAAATCTTTCTCTTTCAGAGCCCCATCCTTGTGTTCTTTCACCTCAGATCCCACGGACATCTTTTTACCCCACCTCCTTCTTTAGCTTTGTGTCTCAGGGTGAACCACAGTCTTTTTATGACAGAATCACTTGGGTTAATTGTTTATATGGCGTGAGCCCTACCGTGGGCCTGCAGAACCAGAATCTCTAGGAGTGGTGTCTAGGAAGGCATGTTTTTCACACATTTTCTGAAATAATATTGATACACACTGATGTTGAAGGGCCATTCTTTTAGAGCGATAGATATAACGTCACAGAAAGCAGCACGTGCTAATTTGTTTTCCATTGATTGCCGAGGTCAACGTGGTTCTCTGAAAAAGGAGAACACTCTTGGTGCCATTTGGTAGCATCGAGTCAACATTCAGCAGGTAAGTTTAGGAAAGAGGCACAGATGCAACAAGAAGAGATGGTCCCAGTGTGGGGTGAGCACCTGGGAGACAATCAATCTCTAGAGTGAGACTCCTCCCCACAAAGATCTGCTGCCAGCTCTTCCCATATCACAGCAGTAACTTCCCCTCCTTTCCTTAGTCAGATGCCAATAGAGATAAGCAGTTCTTGGTAGGTGTTTGCCAGTTTAGGGTGATGTGATAGGGAGAAAATGCATTCCGTAAGAATGCCAGTGAGACATAAACATTGATGAGTGGACTTGAGCTTGTGTTCAATTGAGAACACAAGCTACAGGAAGGCTAGTGGCACTGTAGCAGGAAGTGGGCAAAGGTGATTGACAGCTTCCGGGATTCTGACTAGTGGGCTATGAAGCCTGTGCACCTCCCGGCTATTTCTTTCTTAACCTTTCAGCTATTCCATAGGTAACAGTGAGGCAAAAGCTTCACCTGCCATTGTCAGTATTAGGACCTAGTCAGGTCTTAGGCAGAAGGAAGCCTTCCCTCAACTACCTATGTTTACAGTAGAGGTGATTGCCGATGTAGGGAATGAATTGTGTCCTCCAAAATTTATGTTGAAGCCCTGGTACCTGTGAACATTACCTTGTTTAGAAATGTGAGGGAGCATCAAAGAGGTCATGGGAAAAGACTTTTATATTTTCCCCCCCATGAACTTTTTGAAGCTCTCTCATAGGGTCTTAAAATGAGCTGTGGTGGTGTAGTGGGCTATGCACTGAGCTGCCAACCACAAGGTCAGTGGCTCAAACTCACTAGCCATTCCATGGGAGAAAGATGAGCTATCTACTCCTAGAAAGATGTAAAGTTTCAGAAACCCAAAGAGACAGTTCTACCTTGTCCTCTGACCTATAGGGTCACTATGATTGGGAATTGACTTGATGGCAATAAGCTTGATCCAGCCCCCCCTCCTACCCCCACCCCTGCTTCCATAAAGGCTTTGAAGATATACGCAGTTAGTATTAGGTCATACTAGAATAGGGTGGGACCTAACACAAATAGAGTAGTGTACTGGTAAAAGAGTAGAAGAGACTCAGAGTGGGAAGATGACCACCTTGTGACAGTTAGGCCGCACCACCCATTTGGCCTACAAGAAGCGGAGGAGCACAAAAAGGGACCTCTCCCTGAGCCTTTGGCCAGAGCATTGCCCTGCTGACACCTGCATTCAATGATTAGCCTCTAGAACTGAGAGACAGGAATTTCTGTTTCTGTAAGTCACTTTGGAGTTCGTGGGTGGTACAGATGCTTAATGACTTCAGCTGCTAACCTACAGGCCCATCCAAAAGGACCTCGGAAGAATGGCCTGGCTTTCTACTTCTGAAAACTCAGCCCTCGGAAACTCTGTGGCGCCCAGTTGTACTGATGCGTATGAGTAGATGGCAATTGGCTTTTTTTTTTTGTTAGGGGTGGTGGTGTTTAAACAGCACCTACTGTGTATTAACCTGCTACGATAGCCCCTGATAGGAAACTAATACAGTTAGTTATACATGTAGACTCTACACTGTCCCCATCCCATAGTAACCTGTGTCCATGTCCATGGCCTCTTACAAGATGACTACAACAATGTTCTAACAGGCCTCCGGGCTCTTCTCTCAGATTCACATGACAGACCATTGCCAAGGTAATTTTTAGGGCTCTGTCTGATGATGATTCCTCCCCTGTCAATTGCATTCAATGTTTCCTACTCAGGATGAATAAAAAAATACAGACACATTGGAGACAGTTGCTGCTATGACCACAACTAGCCTCTCCTTCGTATTAATACTTTTTAAAATTAAATTCTCTCTCACTGGTCCTAAGCAAGCTCCATGTTTCCCACTTCTGTCTTTGTTTACTCTGTCTCTTCTATCTTGAGCACCCTCTCCCCCAATTTCTATCATAGTTCTTCAAGGCCTAGTTCAATTGCATGAAGCTTTCAAAATTCTCTCCTCTTTGGGAGGGTTTCCTACTCTCGGGAGGCATTCTACAGAATAATAATGACACTCAGCTCATGAGTGTTGGGCTGCTTCTCTCTCTCTCCACATTCCCTGAAGCATTTTGCTCACTGCTTGTGCGGAGAAGGCATTCTCAAAGGACCTGTGAAGCTGAAGGGGGAAGTGCTGGGAGTGGCTCCCAGACCCTTCTGGAAGCTCATTACCTATTAAGTCCCAAGATAAAGCTGCAGTGTGCTTCTGCCCACTTGGCCCACACATCTGGCATGGACAAGACACGTAACAAAAGACAAACATGTCTCAGGGACCAGGGAAGAATCCATGTAACCATGGTCTTCGATAAAGACCAGACTTTGACCAATGTCCGAGGGAGGGTATAACTTCTAGCAAATCCACTAAAATCCTAGTAGATGTGTCATAAAAGGAAATGAGTTCTCTCGGTTCTTCCATGGACCACTAAAACATGGGGCATGCCTCCTTACTTAGGAAATGTGAACACATTATTTTTAACTGGAAGGTGTATTCATCCTAATACAGAAAGGAAGCATAATTTAGACCACCAGATAGGTTTAATTGGCAACAAATATGCCAAAATATCGTAATTAGTGGATTTACTAATTACCTTTCCCTGGTGACCAGCATAGCTGAATTGGTCTTTCTATGAAGCCTAAGGACAGTGGCGCATCTGTGGTAAATAGCCTTATGGCAATTGGCTTCAAATTGCTGAATGATCTCTTACCAATGGTAGTGGAAAGTGCATTAACCAATAGAAATACCTTATTTTTCCCCCCTCCTTTTTTTAAATAACAATTTCTAAATTGTAAATTAGGTAGAGGTGTACATTTCAGATCATCAACTTTGTGTTCAGTAGTGTAAACTATAATCAAACCCCTAAGACAGTGGTTCTCAACACTCCTAATGTCATGACCCTTTAATATAGTTCCTCATGTTGTGATGACCCTCCAACCATAAAATTATTTTCGTTGCTATTTCATAACTGTAATTTTGCTACTGCTATGAATCAGGCGACCCCTGTGAAAGGGACATTCGACCACCAAAGGGGTTGTGACCTACAGGTTGAGAACCACTGCCCTAAGAGTTTACCTGCTCCTTGATTTCTCTTGTAAGTGACACCTAGGGCACTTGCCATCCCTGCTTTACCTTAGAAGTGCCTCTGCCTCAGGGCTTCTGAAACATTATCTGGCCCATAACCCAGCCCTGAACATGCAGTGACAGGCAACAAATAGCATCTGTTTCAAAGAAACACCACCTGTCCCAATGGAAAAATCAAGCATCAAACCATCTCACTTCATCAGAGTGTTTGGTTTCCAGAGCGGAAGAGACAAAACACCATTCTGTCACTAACACAACCTTTTAACGCTCTGTGGGGACCACCCACAGACTGACTGCTGCCAAGCAGACTTGGCAAGTTTTAGAGAACAGTTGGTCCTTAGACAGCCTTTCTCTGACCTTCTGAGAAAGAGGTGGCTGATCTGCCTTGGAAGAGGCTGGAAAAGATCAAATGCCACAGGTGTGGGGAGATCTGGCTGAGTGCAGAGCCAGTGGTGAAGAAGATTTTCCAGGAAGGTCCTTCCCTGAGGCAGGTGCAGTCATTAACGTTTGGAGAACAGCTGCTGAGGACTCGAGAAACACCACCTTTTCAGGGCAGAAGAGAAGTTCCTACCAGCTGGAGCACACTGAGGCAGCTCACGGGAGTACAAACACTTCTGAAGGCACTACCGTCTTCGGAATGCCGGAGCAGTATTTAAACACATTCTCTATGAGTGCAAACAACTCAGAGACAAAACTGGTGTGCGCCTCCAGATCATCTTCCAGCTCCTTTGTAATGGCACCACAAGAAGCCATTCTTGCATTCTTCTGCTCACTTTCCCGTCTGTCTGGTCATTCCCTGGGATCAAATCCCATGGCCAGAGGTTGCTGGAGCACGTATGTAGTGTGACTGTGCCGTTGGGTTTCGTAAGCCTCTTCCTCTTTGATGTTCTGACAAAGATGGGGCTTTTTACTCCTCTAAACCATTACAGTCTTGGAAAAATCACAAGGGAAGTTCTGTCCTATAGGATCGCTATGAGTCAGCATCAACGCTATGGCAGTATTTCCCCCCTCGCCCTTTTTAGCAAACCTTGGGAGAACAAGGCCATTTGGGACAAGGGAAGTAACGGGACAGGGATGGCAAATTGACTGGGTGTGTGTATGAGTGTGTGTGGGTAGAGTGAGGTTACGCATTTTCTGTACCCGTTCTCAATGGTATGCTCCCTGGAACCTCTTGACATTGATCACCAACTATGATCCCTTAGAATACAGAGCTGAGAAGTAAGATCCCAGGGAGAAAAGAGGGGCGTCTCCAAGCCAGGAACTCATGGTTCTCGTAGGCTGGCCACTGCTCTGCTGTTTGTGAATGAGGAAAGTCCCATGGCTTCGGGCAGGAGAATAGGCATTGTGGGAAGCCTGGGCACTTGTGACCATTACTTGGGTATTTCTTGACTTGGAGATTAACTCTCAGTGATCTATATTCGGAACATGTTCATTCTCATGTGTCTTTCCCTTTTTCTTGGTTTCAACGTCAATAAATGGTGCTGTGATGCCTTGTACAGACAGGCAAAGGAAGATAATAGCATTTTTTTCCTTTATTGCAGAGTTGGATAATATTCAGCATTGATTGCAGGAAGAATATGTGGGCATGCAAAGCCCATAAAGACAGCATTCCTACTCAATAGAATGGAGCTTGATGCATTGAAGTGAGTGGCCCTGATTGCCCTTTGCCAGAAGAGTGGTGAGTGGCTGTATGCTGTGGGCTCCAGAAGTCTGAGCTGGTAGTCATTGTTTGGCCTGTATGAATAGGTACAGAGAATCTGGCCTCAGTCCAGTCTCTTGACTTCAGTAGTTTTGACAATCATATAACTTAGCATACAGTTAAATAATAGCCATGGGCTCTGGAGTTAAACTGCCTGGGCTTGAATCCTGACTCCTTTAATTGCTCTGTCCACTCAGTCAGGTAGCTTAATTTTGTCTCTGTTTCCTCATCTGTAAAATGGGTGTATGATAAAGGGATGTTGTGAGGATTATATGAGAGGATGCATATAAGCACGGACTACAGGATGTGTCTTGTAGACAGTCCCTAAATGGTGGTTCTTATTACAGTGGAAAGTTGAGGGTGAGAGGCCCTGTGCTTTAGGTGCCTGCTGCTCAGACATCCAATATTTTATGAGTTGTCAGCTTTCTGCAGGCACCTGCCTATGGAATTGGGTGTCAGACACACTGTTGACTTAGAAAATCAGGTCACCTCTCTGGGCCCAGTTTTCTTAACTTTACCACCAATATTTAGACCAAGTGATGCCTTACAGTGATAAAATGTTGGGCTTATTGTAATACTGCACTTATAAACTTATAAGAACTCATTGTCTACTTTGGCCCTTTTTAGGGTACTATGTATTTCTGAAATGAAAATCACTTTTTGTCAAGCACTGTCTACTAGATCCCCTTCAAACTCTGCCTAAACTTGGACAAATATATATATATATATATATATATTTTTTTTCCCATGAGGGGGAATGTATGCTTGTTTGATAAGCCCCAGGTCATCTGGTTTTCTGTGATTAGGTCACATTCAATTATGTCTACACTTCTATGATATCTTTAGTTCCCTAGTTCTCAAATGATTACTTGAAATTCTTCAATGTGCAATACTCCTTGATCTGAGAATAAGAACGGAATCGTTTTACAAAATCCTTCTCTAAGTCATTCTTCAATCTCAGTTCAAACTTCTCCCCCTGTATGACCACTGACTGGGAACTCTTAGCTGTGTTCATTTCTACTGTGTCCTGTTTTCTTGCCTTGGCGTCTTTGCACATCTTATTTCCCCTCCATGGACTACTATTTTCCCCCCTTCTCCTTACTCCTCCTAGTTAGCATCTATTAATTTCTCATACCTCAGCTTGAAACAGGCTTCTTGAAGAAGCGTTCTCAGTCCCACAACTCCCCCCGCCCACCTCCCATAGGCAAATATGCACCGCGTCTGCTATCCTTGGATGTGTATGGGAAGTCTTCATTGTTTTGCAGTTTCAAGTAAATCAGGTCTCGTTTTTCATCTTGTAATCTTGGATAGAACTCATAATTCAGGATATATATTTTTAATAAAATCTAGAAAATTGCATTGAGATACTTAAAACGCAACACAAACTCACTGCTGTCTATTCTATTCCAGCTCCTAGTGACCCGCTAGGACAAGGGAGACTGTTCCTATGAGTTTCTGAAACTGTAATTTTCCTAGGGAGTAGAAAGCCTTGTCTTTTACTCATGGAGCGGGTGGTGGTTTTGAACAGCTGACCTTGACAATAGCAAAGCTCCTATATTCAAATATTACCTCTATTCACCTGGTACTTTGCACATACATACAATGTCTCTTAAACTTTTTTCTTTTTCAATGATTTCTAACTTTTTATCTCTATATGTGACATTTTGGGAAATTTCCCTCCAATTTTTTTTCTAGTTAACTAGCTCTCTCTTCAATTTTGTCTGATTTTCTGTTTTGCTATTCCATTGATATTTTATATTGATTACTACATTTTTTATTTCTATAAGTTTTCATTGGTAAATTTCCAAATATGCCTGCTCTTTTATGATAGTACCTTTTACAATGTATTTATTTCAACTATGTTTTAGTTTTGCTGCTAATTCTTGCTCAGATATATTATACAAATATTTTAATTTGGATATAATTTATAGTTTTGCCTTGCTTAGAATAATTAGCTTATGCTTTTTACTATGGTTTTGATTAGCCTTTTTATTTTGGGGGCCCCAGGGATTTCCTTACTTTGCTTTGAAGGGATATTTGTTTTACCCTATCTGGCATTTCTAGGTGTTTCATAGTAGGAGTTTTGCTCTATCATACTGCTGTATGGCTAAGTAAATCTCTTCCAGGTCCCCTTTTATAGATTATCATTATACCTGTCATAATTGTCATGAGACACTGTCATGTTTTAATCACATTAATCTGTTCTTTAACACCTGTCTCCCCTACAAGAATGTAGTTCTATGGGGTAGCAGATTATGTCGGTCTTATTCAAAATTGTAGCCCCAGGGCCTACTCCAGTGTTGAGATGTTGTAAGTGCTCACTCTTACTGGAATGAATAAGTGAACTGGAGAGAAAGGTGGTGCTAGGTGCCAGAGAACGCTTCTCCATCATTCTGCAACCATTATATTAAACCTTCTACTTGTCTTTGAATGCTACTGGGATCTCTAGGTTAAATTCCTAAAATGATTTATTCTGTTATTGAAATACTGTCTCACAAGTAACTTCACACTGTACTCTTTTAAGGGCCTTCTATATGCATTATCCCATTGGAATTCACATCCACCAAGAAAAGGTTGGGATAATCCTTTTACAGATGAGGAACCTGCCTAGCAGAGAGACTATGTTTTATCTTTTTTGAATGTAGAGTTCTGAAGTGCTGGACTTGAAAGATGGATAATGAATTCAGGACTACTTTAGTTATTTAGAGTAGATATCAAATCTTCTTTATCTGAAAGTAACGGCTGCTTTGCTTCTTTGCTGAACTGTCTCCTCCTAACACAATCAGTGTCTAGGGAAGAATAGGTGCTTCTGTTGACTATGTTACATGTTTGTAAAATTTCTGCAGTCAGAATCTGAGAACTCCAACTGCTTGATTTTTCATTTGGGTAAAGTGGCTCTGTTTCTTTTGAGGAAACCTCGCAAGCCCACCATTGTCAACGAATCTGGGTTATTTGTGGTCTAATTGGGTGCAGAAAGGTTGAGTAGAGGCTGGGGTATTACAGAGCACATGACAAAGACACAAGTTTTATGGATGCTTCACACACGTGGAGGGATAAGGCGAGGCATGGGCAAGATCACATAGGCAGCAACAGTCGTAGCAAGTTGAGCTTTCTTGGGCCAATTGTCAACCTCAGCGCTGATGGTCTCAGGTGAGTGGATTTTCCCAGGTGTGGCAGAAGGGCCTTCTGGACAGCTCCTATTGTGGCCGAGATGGCAGCTTCTTTTCTGAGAGAAGAGGGAAAGGGCGTACCAAGGAAGCAAATGATGCTACTTACCTCAGGGCAGACCCCTTGGGTGTTGCAATGCCATAGCCTTTGGAATCCAAGTTACCTCCCACCTTCATGGTGTCACAGGGCTTCCGCTGCTCAATATACTCGTTCATAGTGGATTCCAGGAGGTAGGCATACTTGCCCTTGGATTTCCTCACTCGGATCATCCCTTCCTCTGTGGTTCGCACAAAAACGGATGGTTCTGCTGATTTCATGTATGTCCACATCTTCTCAAACACAGCGATTTTAGACCTCTGACAGGGGATAGAAACAAAGCCCCAATTCAGTGCTGCCTCCGTTTGGAATTAGGGTCGGCACACACATTAATGAAGATCCGAGTGCAGCTTGATCACACATTCATGAGCGAGATTAGTTCAGGAAGAAACAAATTATGAGTGATTGCAAAATAAGAGGCTCTAATTAGTACCACTAGGCTCTAAAGTACAAATATCTTGCAAATAGAGAAGGAACAGTATAGATCAAAATCTTATAATCACTACTGAGTAATTACATTCATCCTAAATATGGGAGAGTTAAGAAAGAGGGGCCTTATCTGCCTTTTCAAGACACCAGAGGGCCTACCTATTGTTCCAAAAGACCATATTTATATAGCTCTGATGAGTGGAAAGTGGAAAACCAGTGGTGTCTGATTTCATTCCTGGAAGAAATTTCTGGATCATGAGCACCAAGGTCCCGCCATCCGGATCATAAGACCTGATCTCAGGATAGAAATTGTCCAAAAAATGAGGAGCTGATGCCAAGGGCTTAAGTGGTAAGCAAATGTTTTGAGAATGTTGAGGGCAACGAATGTACAAATGTGTTTTACACACTGGATGTATGTATGGATGGTGATGAGTTGTATGTGCCCCAATAAAATGATTAAAAAAACAAAAAACAAACAAAAAAGAAGTTGTTGTCCAATATCGCAATTAATTTGTGGTCAAATATTGCCAACGCTTTACATTTTGAAAACCTCCAAATCTAGCCATACTGCTTTCTTTGTTTGTTTCTGAACACACCTTGGGCTGTCTTTGCATTGGGGCATTGATTAGGCTGTTTACCTGACATGCTGTTTCCGTCCAGCCAGTCTTCTCCGGACAACTTCTATGTTTTCTGAGACTACCTAAATTCCGAGGGTCCTGGTTCTCACATTTTAGTGGCTTCAAGTATGGCCAGAGATTCTTGAGTCAGCAAGTTTGGAGTAGGGCCCAGAGTAAATCTTTTCCAGAAGCTCCCCTGGTGGTGAATCTGCTTGAGAAAGCCTGGGTGGTACACCACTCTGAGGGCTGTTATTCCCATGGGCACTCACCAGATGGCCAGGCTAGACTGCTAGGATTTCAAGTCATCCCTTCTGGTGTGTTGCTGTGAGTAATTCCAACCCATAACCACCAGGAAAACAAAACACTGCCCAACTTGGACTAGTCTCACAATTGTTATTTTTGAGCCTATTCTTGCCATCCCAGAGCCCATCCATCTCTTTGAAGGTCTTCCTCTTTTTGTGCTGCCCCTCCACATTACCAGCATGGCATCCTTCACCAGGGATATATTTGGAAGCTATCTGAGGGCATGGGCTATGTTCAGATTCTTCACGGAATCTAATCTAATACATTGTACATAGTAAGTCTTTATGGCCTGCAATTCAGGGCCACGATCCAACTGTCTCATCTAACATACGCATTCTGTGATTTTTCTCAAAAGTTTGAACTATTTTGTGAATACTAGACTTTGGCTTTTGAAAATGCTTTATACATTGACAAGTGTTAAACACATAGGAGGGACTTTTGTTTTAAAGACCGTTATTATTAGAATTATGCTGTTGTTAAATGCTGTGAGGTTGATTTGGACTCCCCATGGCCCTACGTAGCAGAGTAGAACTGCCTCATAAGGGTTGCAGACTGTAATATGTATGAGAACAGTTGGCCAGGTCTTGTTCCCATAGAGTGAGTGGGTAGTTTGGAAATGCCAACCTTTTGGTTAGCGGCCAAGTGTAACGGTGTACCCCCAAGGCTCCTACAATCATTGTAATCTAGTAGCTTATATGGAGACTACTGAATTTTTTGGTATAAAATTATTATTTTACATGTCCTATATCATTTTTCTCTGAATTCAAGTTTCAGGTACAATTCTTTGATATTATTTCTAGAGTTGGTAAGCTATTGATACGAAATTCAGTTGTCATTTGAGCCAGTGATCTATAGAGATATGTGGAGCCCAGGAAAAGTCTAGCTCTCAAGGGAAAATTGATGAAAATAGTTACTGAGGATTTCCAGGAGGTATTGAATTGAGTGGATCTTAATTAATTTTTAAAAAACTATAATTAGCTAAACTTGGTAATTTGTTTTTAAATACAGTTTATGATTTGAAAAGGATACTAGAGAAGACCAGGATTTACTAGTAACCCAAGGTTTGGAGCTGGTATTTTCCTTTTCTATGAAGCCCTGGTGGTGTAGTGGTTATACATTGGGCTGCGAACCACAAGTTCAGCAGTTTGAAACCACCAGCAACTCCTTGGGAGAATGATAAGGTTTTTTACCTCTGCGACTTTGACTTCAGAGTCAAAGTCTCTGAAGTCCACAGGGACAATTCTACCCTGTCCTACAGGGTCGTTAGGAGTCAGCTTCGATTTGATAGCAGGAAGTTTGGGTTTTTGGTAATGGGTCTTAGTTTTCCCATCAGGGCCACAGCAATTCTCCATGGTGACTTTTAAGGATTGTGCTAGCTTTAAATTTTTTTTTCTTTTTGGAATGAAGATAAATCATTTAAACAACAACATCATTATGAGACTGAGGAGAGAAGGGAGAAAAGGGAGGGAGGATTCTTAGGGAAGGAAGCATGCAGAACCAATTGTAGCATCTACATCATACTTAATATTCCCTCCTGGGAAAGGGGAAATGTATAAATTCAGCAGTGGCCAGATTTGCAGATGATCTTCCAGGCACAAAAGCAACGAAACACTCAGCAGGGCAATCACCAGATGCAATCTGACTTGACAGGATGGACCCCGCTGGGGACTGCGCTGCTGACCGTCAGAGCCAAAGAGCCCCTGGGCTGTGGTATACAGAGAATGAATGAGGCTGCACTCATGGCCACTTGGAACCCTGATCAGGACAATCTAATCTCCAGGAATGGGAAGGGAGGATGAGTGGCAGGTACGATTGGATGCATACTCAGGGTATTTGTTCTTGGATTTCTCATATCATCTGTAGCTCCCAAGGCCCTTCTCACATCTTAATTAAACTGTTGATGGAGGATTAAGTGACTCGTCTTTCAGGTGCGATTGAGACCTAAAGCCAGGTTTTTCAGAGACTGGGTTAGAAGAATTCCTATATTACCGTTTCCTCCTTCTGCCTACAGAGGTGGTAGGTGATGTTGTCTCTCTACCCTCCAAGGGCCTGATGAAGTCATTCTCAGGGTCAGAGTCACAGGGATAGGAGTGCTCACAGAACCCATGTTATTTGAAAGGATCAGGTAGCAGACACCAAAGAACAAAAACCATCATTGTGTGATCACCTTCCCCACATAAA
>NW_022111372.1:78817697-78819522 GCF_000313985.2 Echinops telfairi
AAAGCAGTGGTTCTCAACCTGTGGGTCACGACCCCTTTGGGGCTTGAACCACCCTTTCACAGGGGTTGCTCGATTCATAACAGTAGCAAAATTACAGTTATGAAGTAGCAATGAAAATAATTTTATGGTTGGGGGATCACCACAACATGAGGAACTGTATGAAAGGGTCGTGGCATTAGGAGGGTTGAGAACCACTGCTCTAAAGACTACAGCCTGTGACACCCTCTTGGGCAGTTTTATTCTGTCCTAGAGACTGGCTAGGGAGAAAGACAAGGCTTTGTAGTCCCGTAAAGAATTATAGTCTTAGAAACTCACAGGGGCAGTTCTACCCTGTCTTCTAGGGTGACTATGGGTCAGCATTTGGTACCTTTCTATCACAACCAACTGCCTCCTTCATTATGAATTTTTAGAATTTAATCAACAGTGGGACTTTAGGCACGTAACTTAAGCTTTTTGAACCTTAGTGGTCTTCTCTTGGCAATATGGAGGATGGTACTCACTGAACAGTGTTGCTGTGAAGATTATATGAGCATACCTGTGAAATGTGCTTGCATACAATGTTCACACGATCTGGATTCCATAAGTGATGCAACTACCACCAATCATTATGCTCTTTCTACACGTCTAATTTTAGAATTATTTTCATTGCTAGGTGCTGTTAAGTCAATTTCAACTCATATGTGACACAATCCCATGTGACACAGGCTGCCTCATACAATTCTTTCCCAGGAGGGGCTTGGATAGCAGAGCAAATTAAGTGTTGGGTTTCTAATAGAAAGGGCAGCAGTTCAAACTCACCAGCCACTCTTTAGGAGAAAGATGAGGCTCTGTCTTAAAGGGCGAGAGGAGTTGGAATCAACTCGATAACAGTGGGTCTTAATCTTTACCAGAAGGCATCCTGGAGGCAGAATGGTTAAAGCAACAGGCTGTTGGTGATGGGAGCTCACAGTAGCTCCTTTATAGAAAAGACCTGGCTTTCTCTTCCTGTAAAGATTACAGCCTAAGAAACTCTCGGGGGCCGCTTTATTCTGTCCCATGGATTCATGATGAATTGGAATTGACTAACAGGCACACAACAACAACAACAACATCCTTTATGAGAGCCAATTGCTAGGTCTTTCTCCTAAGGAGCTGCTTGGTGGGTTTTACTGCCAACCTTTGACTGTTTAACCTGCTTCAGGGTAGGGATGCCAAATACATGGCTTACTTGATACCAGTATATCCATGACAGGCATTGATGGCAATTAAATTATTCTTTTTCATTGAGGCCAGATATGACCTTGGAATCTCTTTCAACCCAGGCTACCCTCAAGGTAGCCACTATCAAGCAACCACCTTTAACATGGACTATAATGTATACACTACAAAGATGGTACAGAATTTGTAGAATGCTCATGGCCTTGGTTCTAGAGTCCTACTTTTGGTTACACGTACCTAATTTTGTACTCTTACATAGTTTTCATTCGAGAACTTTGAAATTTTAAGTCCTGGCTGTAGCTCTAGTACGCTAGAACACACCCATTTCTTCCCTGGGCCTTAGCTTCCCCAACTACAAAACAATAGATTAGATAAGATTTATCTTGGGTCCATTATACTTGAGAATTATAGAATTCTGATTCCATAAAGGCAGTAAGAACAAGGTTCTGATGGATAGCCTTTTTGTTGCCAAAAGAGAAAAGGAGTTAAAGATTCAGCTTTATAGGATGTCTACTGAAGCTCAATGGCAGTGTAGAAAGGTTGAACAAATGATGTCAGATTTCCACAACTGAATAGGAAAAGGGGACACAGAGTAAAACTGGCCTTATCCTGCACAGGGCCATTGATT
>NW_022111372.1:78820248-78839838 GCF_000313985.2 Echinops telfairi
TCTGATCTTGCCTATCTAGTGGAAAAGACTCTCATCTCCAGCAGTCCTGTCCAGACAAGGTAGTCCTCACAGAGCAGATGCCAGGGGAGGTGGGGAAGGATGGAATGACTTAATTCTGCCCTGGGAGCGACAGCCCTGGACGTGGAAGGCCTTTGGAGATTCCTGTTATGATGTCCTTGCCTTTGGGAAGCAGAGAGTCTAACTTAAACACTTATCAGTTCCTGATACTACTCCATTAAGACAATGTAGTTCGGTGGCAAGATACTGGAGATGGAGTTAGGAAATTCTAATGTTATACCCATGTGTGACACTGGCATCCAGAATGTTTTGAGCTTCAATGTCTTATCCACAAAATAACTCCATAATCCCTATTTGGACTTACATTATATGTGATACCCATGTGAGACTTTGACTGGGAAAATGCTTTGGGGATCACAAAAGTGAGTTGTGGAGACACCGTTGTGTCTATAATGAGAGCCCTGCTAAGTGAGTCAGGTGGCTGCCAACTGCTCTGCTGGTCACGAGGCATTGAACTGGCTTCAAGGACTACAGCCAAGTACTTCATTCACATGTTTATCGGATGCTAGAAATGTCAAGGAATTGTAATGACATTGTCATCCTCATTTTACAGATGGGGCAATGGTGTCAAACAGGCTAAGTGCCTTCAAAAAAGGAAGAGATGAAGCCATGCTCTGGGCCTGCACCTGGCTGACTCTGCAGCTTGTGCTCCTCAGCCCTCTCTTGTGTCACTGTGCTGCCTGCAGCTAACCTCATGTACATTCTCTCTCCCTCCTGGCACTGTTGAATAGACCTCTCTGCTGGCTATTTGTTCCCCTTACGCTAACGTCTCATCAAGCAAGTGGACTCTCCCTGTGGAATCGGAGGGGGCATGAAAGCATCAGGTTCATGGGGATTGCTGTGCTATAAACTAAACTATACATTTCCTTTGGGAGCAGAGAGGGGAGTGTACTGATATTGTTGGAGGCCCTCAGAGAACTTGCTGCAATATGGCCTACAACTACACTGAGTTCTACATCAGTGCAGTTACTTTGAAACTTCAACCACCACCACCACCGAAACCACACCATCTCTACCCAAACCACCACAAGCACACCATTATCACCACCATTGCACCTCCACCACGACTACTGCCATGACCACCAACACCGACACAAGCACTATATCACCACCACCACACCATCACCATCGCCGCCGCCACCACCACCACCACCTGTTGCCACTGTGTCACCTCTGACCCTCAGCCCCACCATGGGCGTCAGAGTCGACCTGCACTCAATCAGATTTGCAATGGCTAATTTTTCAGAAGTAGATCACCAGGTCTTTCCTCCCAGGTGTCTCTTGGTGGATTTGAATTTCTAACTTTTTGGTTAACAGCTGAGTGTGTTTGACTTTTTGTACCAGGGATTCCTTGAAGCAGTTACAAAAGGTAAAAATGCAGATTTCTTAGGGCTCTGTAGACGAGTGGAGCATGTTCTGAGTCCCCCTATTTGACCTCAGCAGGGCGCACCCGTTGCCTGTAAGGACAGTGTTGGTTCCCTTCTGTGAGAGTGCCTGGACCAAGGAATGTCCTTACCCTGAAGAACTCCTTCGTGGATCCTGCTTCCAGCGTCCCGTAAGCGATTTCTGTCTGCTTGGCTAGGTCCTCTGCGCTCTCGATGGGAGACACCATCCTCTCCACAGTCAGGAAGGCGGCCAGGTTGGCCGTGTATGAGGAGATGATGATCAAGGTGAAGAACCACCAGACGCCACCGACAATGCGGCCAGACAGGGACCTGCAGACCAAAAAAAAAAGAAGAGGTGTCAAAAGCTCAGACATCATTTACAGGACATGTGGAGGGTGATGGGAGGAGGGGTGAGAGCTAGCCAGAGCCCCATTCTCAGAGCTGCCAAGTCCTATTGCACCTTTCTCCTCGATCAGCATTATGTGAGAATCCACTTGCCAGAGAGATTTGCCTCTGCGTTTTGTTCCTTATCATGAATGAGAACCTGTGGGGTCATTGCCCTTCTGGGGTGATAAAGCCCACAGTTACATAGTCACACTCACTTTCACACATACATTCTCATTGAGACACATGTAGTCTAACAAAGACACAGTTATGTTAACACTAGTCCTCAAATTTAGACACCTGGAAACACAGCCTTCACTGTGCAATTGCATATGCATCAAAGACGTGCACACACATACCTGAATGCAAATGCATTTTCACCCATGTTCTACCATGTCCCCAAATATTTTCAGACTGTCTTCTCACCGTTCCCCTTGCGGCTGGCCAGGGCCGTCAAAGTGACAGGCTCAAAGGAAGGGAGGGGAGCCTGCTTGGGAAATAGAGTGAGAAGCACTGTACTTCAGCCACTTTACAGAACATCATCATTGGGGACAGGTGCGATTCTCCCACTGCCACCAAGAACGATGATTTGGCTGAAATGGAGACTGAGTATTCTGTTCTCCATCAAAGTGGCAAATATGATGATCACACATGAGGTGAGAAATGTATCTATGAACTCCTCTGAGTCTGAGTCTCCTCTGGCCAAGTGTTCTGTTGTGATCGCAAGGATATGGACAGGAGATTTCCAAGCCCAGGGCTACCCCCAAGACACTACAAGATGATTTTGGATGTTATACCGGGTATTATAATATGGTAGATAGAGAGGACATTACACGACAGTGCAAAGCACATAATTTTTCTCCATCAATCATCTTCTACTCGTCAAGGAAGTGTCATTCTGGAGCCACTGTCCCTGTTACCCCTTTCAAATATGTATCCTGACAGCCTCCGGCTCAGAGCCTTCAACAAGTGACAGTGCTTAACCAGTAGATAATACTTAACAGTCAAATAAATCAACAATCCAAGCCCACGAGTTTTACAGATAAACTCACCATGACCTGGGAGAGGGCCCAAGCCTTCCCATTTTATCCATTTAAAAAAACTCATGGGCCCCCTCGGTTGTGACCCTGCTGTATTGTATTGACCCTACATTCCTATGCGTCCCAACCTGTGCTGTGCATCGAGACTCCTCTTCCCCATACAGAAACAGTGTTCACATGCAGAAATCCAGCATCGATTTGTTATTGTTTCTATGCGGAGAAGGATATTCCTAGATGCTTCTCATGAAAGGAAATAAGGCAGAGGAAACTTGTATGAAGGAATGGGACCCAAAAAGAAGACCAAAGCTATCTCACCTGAAGAACAGTTGCAGAAAGAGGGGGTTTATGGAGGGTGATAGGGGGAGGGGTGAGAGCTAGGGCAAAAAAAAAGAAAAAAGAGAGAGATTTGGAGGGCTGTGTTCATTAAAAGGTTGATGTAGGGTTTGTATCACATGCCCTGTTTAGGATATTTGGCAGAAAGTTCTGGAAACAACTAAACATGAGGAAAATTGTTTTGATGGGTTGAGTGGTACAACAGTGAGCTGACTTTCTTCGGGTGATTTAGTTTCCCCACCTCTGAAAGTGTTCAAATGGTGAGTCATTTATAGAGATGTTGTGCTTAGTTCCTATTGTTATGCCCCCTATCCTCATCAGGGGAAACATTTTCAAGAAAGGATATACAAAATAGAAGAAGGGTTGATCATCATGAGGGGCTAGAGACTGGCTGCTTCCTTTCACCATACTCGCATCTCTGGGATTCTGCATTGAAATCATAAGTAGGTAGGCCACAATGTTTCCCTTCCATTAGCCAATCAAACAAACTGAAATAGGCGAGGCAAAATCAAGCTCTCAAAATCACAGGGCCAGTACACAGTTGGTCTCAACATCACTGCGGCCTTTGGAGACCTAGTCTAGGCTGATGCATGGGTCCAGCAGGCCTCCAGCAGAAGCTGTTGCTCCTTTCCCAGTACTTGATGACCCCATGGCATCTGAACTGAACTTCTTGTTTCCACTGCGGCCCTAGCCCCCCCCGCTCCCCTGCCTAATCTGTTTGTGCAAGTTCACACAAACAGATTATTTAAAAATAGAGACATTCGTCACATCATAATTCTTTCTGCTTTAAACTGCATAAAGCCTTCCTCTTACACATGGAGGATAATTCCAGCTCCTTGGGATCCTGAAGGTCCTGTGTGACCTGTCCCCTGCTTGGTCACCAATGCAGTGTACTTCGGATATGCTGGCCACCTCTGTCCTTCACATTCATAGAGCTCCCTTCCTTATCATTTGCCACTCTTTTCTCCTGCCCAGCCCATCAAACCACTTCATCCTCCAGATCTTATCCCAGGCATCACTTTTCTGACACCCAAACATCAGACTTTCAGAGCCTCATACAGTTCTTGCCACCGTGGAACTCTGACAAGGGTTTTCCCGCTTGTTTGGCTGTGTGATTTCCCTTTTCACCCTAACCTCTGCAAGGCGGAAGGGCCTTTTCATTCTTCGTGAGAAACATTGCATCTCTGGTGTCCAGCACAGGGAAAACATGGTTGCCGTCAAGTCATTCCAACTCAGGGTAGCCTTCTGTGTGTCAGAGAAGTGCCTTCTTTAGATACTCAATGGCTCTAGAAGTAGATCGCTAGGGATTTTTTTTTGGTGTCTCTGCGTGTGTGTGTGTGTGTGTGTGTGTGTGTGTTGCATTTGAACTGACAACCTTGCATTTAGAGCTGGGCATCACCCCAGTACCTCAGCATAGAGTAAACTAAACAAACAAACTCACTGACATCCAGTCAATCCTGATTCATAATGACCCTGGACGACAGGGCACCACTGCCCTTGTGGCTTTCTGAGAATGTCCCTCCTCATGGGTGTAAAAAGCACCCTCCTTCCCCTATGGAACAGCTGGTGGTTTCCAACAACTCACCTTGCAGTTAGCACCCCGACTCACAATCCATTACACCACCACGACTTCTCAGCACAGAGTAGTCTCTCAAAAGCAACTAAGTGCATCAATACCCTTTCTTTCCTCTGATAAGTCTGTGGATCCACCCACACGGGTTTCGAGCCCAGGAACAGTTGTCAGGGTCAGGAAAATCCCCAATTGCCTATGTCCTAGGGCATCTGGAGCCACATTCTCAAGCCAAGTATTCCGACTCGCTCTTTCCTGACACAACCCAAATTGAGAAACCCAGTTCAGTTATCCCAAAGTCAAGATCATCTAGTGAAGCTCAAAGTTGTCATAATGAAACTTCAGGCCTAAGGCAACTTCTGCATTCTGGTTTAATTAATATTTATCTTCTGGGCATTGGGTGTAGCTTGCCTTGCACAGTATTCCCCATATCCCCACCTACTTAATGAAGATACAAAGAAAGATTCTACTGCTTAACACTCAGCAGGTGTCCTCAGTGGAAAAACCAGAAGGCTGGGGAAATGTGACATGATTCTGAGGCTTCCTTTGCATCTGATCCAAGACCTGAGAACTTGAGTGTGAGACGAGACAACCTTCCACCCCCCTTCAGTTCAGTTCGGTTCCTCTGGTTTAAGGGAAGTTGAGTTTCTCCCTAAGAACTCACCATTTCCCCAGTTCCAGAGCCAGAGGCAGGGAGCTGACAGGAGACCTGGACTTGGAATGAAACCTTTGCCCTTTCACTGACCAGCCCCATAACCTTGACAAGTCACCAGTCCTGATGGGCCTTCGGCTCTCTCCTTCTTATAATGTGTGAGACGCATCTTACTTCATGGTAAGAAACACAATGTTTAGAACTAGAATTATTTCTCTTTGTCTTTTCCTTTTACTAGTACAAGTTATTGGAGTTCAAATGAAATAGTGAAAGGAAAACACTTTGAAAAATGCTACTGAGACACCAGGCATTATTGTTCTGATGAGGACGAGTCTTCCAGGGAGCAGCCCCAGGGCAGAGCCACACTTTTCTCAGGGGGGAAGGATGAGCTGTGATCTGAACACCTTGGCGGTCTGCCCAGTCACCTGCATTTTAATCATCTCAACTTGGCAGAGCTCGTCCCAAAGCTGCCTCAGTGATGGAAGAATCCCTTAGGTTCTTCTGGACTTGATCCCAAGCTGCATGACTTACTGGAGCCCATGTTGTATTTGAACTTTGTGCGGAGGAGCCCTGTGAGATGGATGAGGGAGGGATAATTATCCTCATCTTATAGATGAAAAACTGGCTTAGAGGTTCAAAATGACGGTCCCAGGGTCATATAGTGAGGTGACCTGGTGTCGTAGTGGTGATGAGTTAGATGGTGAGCCACAAAGCCTGCAGTTGGAAACTATCAGCCACTCCAAGGGGATTTCTACTCCTGTAAAGAATTAGTCTCAGAAACTCACAGGGGCGGTTCTACCCTGTCCTATAGGGTTGTTATGAGTCAGCACCAACTTGATGGCAGTGAGTTTGGTTTGGAAGACCATACCAAGGGGCAATAACAGAGCTGGGACCCAAAACAGGATGTCATACTTCTGTCCAACATTCTAGATCCTACAGAACTTTGGCTCCATTGCCCAATACCGGTTCACTTGTGGCTGGCTGTGGACATGGTACAACTGCAACTGCTCCAAGATGTTGAATCACACTCAACGCGTACTTCTCATGAAGGTCAGTGCCAGCTTTGGGATCCCCAGAAAGCAGTCTGACCACCAACAGCTCCACAGAAGTAAAAAGGTGCTCAGGTTCATTTTTTTCACTATGAAATCAGGAAGAAAACAGGAGAATTGATGTATTTGAGTTGTGATGCTGGAAAAGACTATTGAAAGTCCCATGGATTACCAAAAGGGTAAACAAATCTGTTTTGGAAGGAGTATGGCCAGGATGCTCTTCAGAGGCAATAATGATGAGACTTCATTTTACATACTTGGGACGTGATGTCAGGAGCGACCAGTCCTGGGAGGACATCATGCTAGCTAAAGCAGAGGAGCAGCAGCAAAGAGGAAGGCCCTTAGTGAGATGGATCGATACCGCGCTGCACTAATGGGCTCAGGCGTAGGAGCAAGTATGAGGACAGCTCAGGGCCGGGCCGTGTTTTGCTCTATTGTGCGCGAGGTTACTCTGGGTTGGAATTGCATCTCACAACAACATGTAATTATCAAAAACGTAACTGCTTAGAACAACACCCACTTATCATTACACAATTCTGTAGCCCAGAAGCTGGGATGATGTGGCTCAAGATTTTATTGGGTTGAAATCAAGGAGTTGACTGAGGGCATCATTTCCATCTGGGGCTTGGGGCCCTCTTTCAGATCTACGGGCTGTTGGCAGAACGTATTTCCTGTGGCGCAGGGTTGAGGTCCCTATTTCCACGCTGATTGCCAGCCAGGGGCTGCTCTCTGCTGCCTGAATTCCATATCACATGGTCTTCTCACTCCAATCGTGAAACTAGCAATGTTAAATCAAATAGCTCTCACGCTTTGAATCTCTCTGACTTATACCAGGTTGGAGAATAACTCGGCTTTTAAAAGGGCTCGTCTGATAGAATCAGGCCCACCTAGGTAATCTCCAGATATTTAATTCCGTTTTTCACGTTATCTTCACAGCAGCACTTACATGCAGTTGCATTGAATGACTAGGGGCACGGAATCTATAGAGGTCTGCCAATAGTACCGCTTATTCATTATTTTTACAAGCATTTCTTAAATATCTACATGGCAGGCAAATTTGGGCACTGGGAGGTTAAAAGTGAATACCCTGCAGTCTTTCCCTTCCACGAGATCACAATCTGGTGGAGCAAGTGGGGGATGGTCTTGCAGTGAGACACCCTGATCCTCTGTAATGCACTTAGTGCAGTAGCTGGTCTATAGTGAACACTTGGTAAAGACATAATCACCAGTTTGCATCACTGCAATATTATAAGCAATACTCTGGTCCTATCATTATGTAGCACATATGAAAATAGCACTAAGGGAGCCGAGAAGAGGCTGCTAATGACTTCTGGCAAAGCTCAGGGACAGTTACTGGGGAAGGAAGTACATTGTTCGGCAGTAAAGTACGAAGAGGAGACCACCAGGCAGAATGAAGGCCAGGGAGTGGGAGCAGGCATGGTAGAGAGAGGTGCAAGATGTGTGAAAGGGATTTTCGCCAACACACAACTGAGTTTCAGCCCATTATCATTCCTCGATGGAGGTACTAACCACATTTAAGGTGTTCCCACAATTGATATTGTCAGAAAGCTCTAGCAACCTACTTCTGAAAGGTCAGCCATTGAAAACCCCAATGGAGCACAGTTTTACTTACTATCAAACACATGGGGTTGCTATGAGTCAGAATGCACTTGTTGGCAACAGGTAGTTTCTGATGACTATTTGGGGTATTTTTTTAGCCATAATGATGAAGGATTGAACAAAAGCACAGCCTACAGAAATCATGAGGGGTGGTCTGGCCGAAGAGATGAAGGGCCATAGGGATAGGACTTGGTGACCCGTGGGAGCAGGGGCTATTGAGCGACAGGCCAGACCTGTTGGGTGAGTGGCTTCTGGCGTAATCTGGGGTCAGATGTTGTCACCTTGTAAATGATGGTCTTTTCATTCTGTCTTTAACAAAACACTAAAGGCATCATTAAATGTAAAACTGGGTGTTAATCGAAGACAGTAAAGATATGATTGTACCATGATCTGTCTTCTGACTGAGGGGCATTTCTTGTCAAGGGTCAAAATTCAATGCAGATCTTGAAATGCGTATTTCTAATCCCACAGCTTGAATGCGATGCCCTAGGCCAGGGTCTGAAAGATTCTCCGGTCAAAGGCCAGTCAGTAACTATTTTGAGTTTTGAGGGCATTATAGATTCTGTCCCAATTACTCTTTGCTCTTGCAGCATGGAAACAGCTGACAATATGTAAACACACGTGTATGCTGTATTCCAATAAAACTTTAATTACAAAAACAGGTGGCAGGCTGGATTTGGCTCTTGGCCTGTAGTTGACTCATGTGAGAAACAGAGACCTTTGAGATAAGTTAAAATAAAATGGTGGTCAAAGTCATATATCCCGATGTTAGCCTTTCCAGGCAAATATCCAGGTATCATGTTAAATTGATTCATTTGACAATGACTTTTCTGTTGTCTGTAGTGAGGCAGCAGTCAAGACAGGGCACCAGTCAAGAGCGTGGGCTCAAGGGTCAGACAAAGCAGGCTGAAGTCTTGCCTTTGATATATCGTGGGATTGACTACATAGCACTGTGCTTGTTTTTCTATAAAATGGAGTAGTGGTAGTACGTTTTCAAATATTGCATTTTATTTTTCCTCTTTTTATTGCGAATTAGGTGAAGGTTTACAGAGCAGATCATAGCTTTACTCTCAACGATCATATACATTCTGGTTCAACCCATCCGTGGCAATCACCTCTGTGCATTGTCACTGATCTACTTCCTCTCTGCGTTTTCTGTTTCCAGTCCTTTTCTAACCGTCAGCAAGTCGTCCTTGGGCACATGGTGCCCTTTGGATCTTAAATGATGTGTAATTCGAATATTGAGGGAAGTTCAGTTCCAGATCTGAAGGGTGACTAAAGGCAGTGTTTGGGGGTGGGGGTCTTTCACCAGTATCTATTTAAGTCATGAGCCTTGTGTCTTTCATGATTTTGAGTTCTGTTTCACATTTTTCTCTAACTCTTTCTTGGACCCACTGATAGAATCCTCTTAAAGGTATCTTTAAGCCCTCAAAAAGAAAATACAAGTGAAGCCCATCGCATAGGCCTGCACAGCATACATGTTTCATAGTGAGGGTTTGCAGACACGTGAGGAGTAAGGCCTGGGTAGAGGTTGCAGAGCCAATACAATGGTAAGGGCCTTCAGGAGAGCACATACTTCGGGTCCTGTGTAGAGAGTGGAAAGTTATCAAACTGCAACCAATATTTGATGCCAATAACCTCCCCAGGACATCTCTGACAAACAATTGGATATGCACGTTCTTCTTTACTTCTAAAGGAGGCCTGTTATCCCCCAGAGGAAGGTGACAGAAGGGGCACCTCCTGAGTCTCTTCATTCAGCTGAGCACAAGAGGTCATTTGGCTCAACCTGCTTCCCTTTGTCATTTGTTTCCCATGGCTATTTTTAAGAACCCGTGATGGAAACAGAGGGTGGGAAAGCGCAGGATCAGATGGCCTGCCTCTAAATTATTGGGAGGAAGAAGTCCATCTTGACTAATTATGGAGCTGGACTATATTCAGAGAAAGGCTCAGTGGGTATCCGGCATTGAGGTTCTGATACCAGGGTGATTAGCTCTGGCCAAATGCAACAATTCCACTGATGAAGCCACTTTATCCAAGACGCTGTGTCTGGGTGGCAAATCATCCCATTTGTCACCAGCTGCAAATCACCCAGCTCTTTCCTGGCAGAACGGGCATGATTCATTTTAATTGCCCCAGCTGCCGGTCACTTCGTTCCAGCGCTGACGTAGGGGAGGGGTTTGGATTCAGAAAGTGCGTCTGAGGGGTGGGCAGCTGGGAGGTAGGTGAGGAGCATCAAGGAAAACCCAGGGTTCCTTAAGATAGTGTCCTGGTCTAGAATCGGCCGTGCTGCTTTGAAGAGCAACAGTTTTGCATTCCTACTGTTCTCCCCTTTAGGAAGATTAAGGGCGAGCCAAAGAATGGACCCAGACCAGTTCATTCACTTGCTCTTAATCTATTAACTCTTTGCTCATGCTCCGAGTCTCATTTTCACACCTGAACTTGGGGCGAATAAGATTCATCATATGAATGTGGCGAATTCAGAGAGATCACGTTTGTTGTGTCGACTTAGCACCGAGCACAGCGGGGCTCAAGAGGTCTGTCATCTGGGAGGATGCTGAGGCTCAGGCTGTTTTCCCCTTGCAGGGCTTCCTGAACCCGCTGGGTCCCTCCATTCTCCTGGGTTTCCTTCTGCCTCACAAGCTGGTTGTTCCTTCTCTTTTCTGTTGGTTCCATAGGTTTGTACCAGATGATATTATCTAGTCTACTTACATTTATAGGACGTTATCTTTACACGAACATGCTGATAACTCACAAGTTTAAATCTCCAGCCTCTTTGCTGAGCTCTAAATGCATGCATTTAACTTGCTACCTAAAACCAGAGATCTGCCCAACAAAGTTTGTAATGAAGCTTTACCCAAAAAGATACAAATAAATACAACCAAACTCTGTCTCCCTCATCTCAGGACATGACACTGCTATGTACTTTGTAGTTCAAACCGACGCCCCGGTGTCGTTTCTGACTCGTTCCAGTCGTTTACGTCCACATTCAGTCCATCCAATGCAACCATTCCCTTTGTCCTCAGATGTCAATTTAGCCTAGAAACTAGCCTAACATTTCCTTGATTTTTCTCTTGTCTTTTACAATCCAAAGTAGCCAGAGGGGAATCTTTGCAAAATAAGAATAAGAGCCTGTTGCTCTCTACTCCACGTGAAGTCCATCACATTTAGAAAATAAAATCTGAATGCCCTACTAAGGCCTACGGGACACTCCTTGATCAGGGTCCACGTCTCATCTCCTCTTGGGCCATCTCTCCCTTGTCTGCTGTCCTCCAAGTGCATTGGCCTTCTTGTAATTCCTGGAGCGGATCAAATCCTTCCTGATGACCTAACGACCTTCTGAGTGGTTCTCACTGCTGGGAATACACCTGTCTTCACGTTTTCACTCAAACATCACCTCCTTGTATGCACTCTGTTTTCTTTTCTTATAGAACTTTTAAAAGTCCAAAAATTTATATATATATACATTTATATATATAACGGTTTTATATATATATAATTTCACTTAAAGCACTTTTAAAGGTCTAACAGAATATTTAAATGCTTATGTATATGTATATGTATAAATATTTCAAAGATATATGTTTATATAAAGATTTATATATATAAAGCACTTTTCAAAGTCTAACACAATCCTTATATATACAAAGATATTTATATATTCTATTATATACATAAAGATTTATTAGAATTTGAAAAGTGCTATAAGATATGATGTTAAGTTCAGGGTGTGGTAGAGCACTGATGAAACACACAACTATTCTCTAGTTCCTTAACATTTCCTCCTCTCACTATGATGGTTCTTATTCTAACTCATTAATCTTGTTAGACATGATTATATTCATTTGTATAATTAAGATCATTTGATGCATGAAAGCCAAGATAGATAGCTCTGCAGAAACAGTAACTGGAGTAATGATTCCCTGAGGGTATGGGAGAAAAGGGGAGAGCAGTGGGGGAAGGGGAATCAATAGTAATGATGACTGTATAATCCCACTCAACGGAAACCAATAACAGAATTGTAGGTGAACAGATATATTGGATGGTGTAATACATGGAAAATAACAAAAATAATAATAATATAATATAACATAGCAATGATAATATAATATAATATAGCAATAAGGGCTCCTGTGGGTTAAGGCAGGTGAGGGGGGTGGATAAAAGGGAGCTGATATCAAGGAATTCAAGAAGAAAGAAAATGTTTTGAAACTGATGGTGGCAGCAGTTGTACAAATTTTGCTTGATATAATTGAATTATGAATTGTTACATCTGTGAGAGGTCCCAATAAAATTATAAACTAATTAAAAAAAATGAAAACAGTGTATACAGGAGGTGATATATATATATATATTCATTATGTGTATCCTTCAACTGAAATATAAGCTTAGCAAGGGCAGGTGTCTCATTTCTGCCGTTCCTTGTTATGTACCTAGCATCTAGCACAGTAACTGGTGCTCGCTGAGTTTATATTGAAAAAGTGAGTGATCATGCAAATAGTTTTGATGAAGAACTGCATGCCAGGGCGGACGGAGCACAAATGGGGTTGACCTGAATTTGTAAAGGGTGGCTGAGCTGGGCTGATAACTAGAAGGGGGAGAATGATGAGTTGACATCCTGCTAGAAACTTAATAACCTGCTCAGAAACTAAGGACAGCATGAGCATTGCCTAGCAACCAAATCTCTTGATTGGCATAGTCAGAAATAAACTTGCCTGGCATGAAAATTATAGCCAGCAGTCCTGCTTTGAGTGTCTGCTGCTCTCCGTAGTTCTGGCAATAATCTCCCAAGTCAGGCCTCTGACATGGTTCACAATATCTTTTCTGAATCTCCCTTTCATGGGCTTTGGCCAATAATTTCCCCCTTCCTGATTGTTGTTCCATGGCACCCACATTTTAAAAAATGGTGTCTGCTCTGATTTCATTTTGTTGCTCATGGATTGGCTGGTTTGATCCAATTCAGAACTCTGTTACATACCAAGCCTGGTGGGAAGTTCAGAAGAAGTTGCTTCTCCAAGAAATCTGCTTAATGGAAGAGACAAGACACACACAGAAGTAACTGTGGTACTGAGTCATCTGGGGCAAACAGCACAGGAGGCATGCATTAAATGCTGGGGAAGTTCAAAGGCAGGAAAGGTGGTATCCCACTGCAAGAAATTTGGAAAGGCTGCTGGAAGTGGTACCATTTAACTGGGCTCTGTCGGCCATGCAGGGTTTGAACATGCTGACATAGAATCAGGTGGAAAGAGAGTCATTTGCTGGCTTTGGAACAGCACGTGCTGCTGTGTGGAGGTGGGACAAGAATCTGAACCAGCAAGAATTTCATTTTGTACAAAACTTATTATTCATACCAGTGGCCACCATTCTCAGGGTATCTACTCTGACACAGCAGCCAAACCTGACATCCACTTTTTCTTTCAGGGTAGGGGGCATCCCTCCTTTCCATAAATGAGAATTGAGGTTCAGAGAGACAAAGGAATTTAGTGATGTTCACGAAGCAAGTGGTGGAGCTTGAAAGTGAACCCAGACCCATGGGAGTCCCATGCTGCTCTTTCACTGGGCTCAGCTTAGGCCAGGTCACCCCTCATCTCTCAAGAGTTTCCTTCTCAGGCCTAAGCACTGCTTACTTATCCACAGCTCCTAGACTCAAAGGAATACTTGGCATCCTTTTTGGTGTTAAAAATGGGACTTCCTCCCCACACAATTTGGGGTTTGAGTTCTTAGAAGAAGTCACTCTGTTTCTACTGCTGCCTGCTGGCTGGCCCACAAAGTCAAAACATATGGTTTCTCTGTCCTCACCCCCCTCCTGACTGTTTCTACTCTCTCCTGATCCACCAGCTGGCTTGCAGGGATAAGGTGGGCTCCACCGACCTGCGTCCCTGCTTCAGTGGGCCAGGTGTGGGGCCTGGGCTGTCATCTGTGGCCCAACATGTCAAGTGTTTGATGTCTTCAGGATTGGCGGTATCCTGAAGTGTGGGATGCTGTGGACTTTTAAAAAATAGGCTCCAGGATAAAATGTGTGCTTCTGCTTTTATGAACATGTGTTGAGCTCTGGCATGAGGCAAATATTAATAGGAGCTATGATACTTAAAATAACCAATTGGAATCCCTTCATCAGCCAGGTGCTTTTTCCCCCTACCCAGTTCCCTGCCCGTTCAGCCCCTCCCTCATACAGATCCTCAACCACCCTGGCAGGCCAGCTCCCCAGAGGAAGGGATTCCTGCAGGCTGGAAAGAACACTCGCTCTTCCCCTTGCCATCCAATCGTTTCTTCAAAGGGATACTCCGCTCGTTCTGAGACAGAGAGGAGGATTAGTACACAGGGGTTTATAGACTTTCTACTCCCGCCCGTGCCACTTGTCAACGATGTGACTTTCCCTCCTTCTCTGAGCCTCCCTCTCCCCATCTGTGAAGGAATGAATGGTGTCCTCCAGGATGCTGTAAATCCTGACCTCTATGCCTGTGGCTCGGAGCCCTGCTTATGTATTGAGCTGGTAACTGCATGATCAGCAGTTCAAATCCACCAGCCACTCCGAGGTTATGCAACCCATAAACGATTGCAGTCTTGGGAACGCACAGGGGCAGTTCTACCTTGTCCTAAAGGGTCACCACGAGTAGGCATCCACTCGATGGCAGTGAGTTCTTGAGGTTTGCCTGCAGTTATAATCTCATTGTGAAAGGGGCTGTCTTTCGTTATATTGATAAACTAGGACTATGGGGGGGGGTATTCTCTAGAGTTGATCTCTTTTGAAATATAAAAGAGATTAAACAAGTGAACAGAGATGATGGGAAAGAAGATGCTAAAGGCCATGAAGATAGACCATAAGCAGAATCTCAAAGACACAAGGGTCTTCCTCTGGAGCCACCAGAGAGTGTGGCCACCCTGCATGCAGGCACATAGCTTCCTGAACTGTAGGAAATAAAGTTCTCTGTGTTAAAGCCACGCACTTGTGGTCTTACAGTTATGGTAGCACTCGATAACCAAGGCACCATCTACGAAATGGGGGAACAACCAAATCACAAATTACCAACAAGCCAATTCCAACTCATGGACTGACCCCGCGCGTACCAGAGTAGAATTGTGCTCCATTGGGTTTTCAAGGCCTGGCTTTTATTTTTTTCAGAAGCAGGTTGTCAGGGCTTTCTTCTGAGGCACCTCTGGTTTGAACCTCAGATCTTCAGGTTAACAGCCAAGCACGTTAACCATTTGCACTGCTGAGAGAATTATCTAAAAAGGATGTTGTGAAGATGAGTTGTAACGTGCTTAGCACGGTTTTTGGACCAGAGTGGATATCTGGTAGAAGCAGCGACGACTATTCAGACGTGAAAGATGGTGTGGAAAGAAGTTTTCAACATGCTGGTAAATGGAAAGAGCAGGCTTTAAAACACTGTATATCGTTTCTTAACCGTCAGCTCAGGGAAAAGTGTCTGCAAGTGTGTAAACTCAGAAGGTACCAGATTCATCTCGGTGAGTCTTTTTTTTTTCTTTCCCACCTTCATGCTTCATTTCCAGGTTTTTCTAGATGAATACCTGTGATTTTCACAGTAGGAGGACAGCCCAGAGCCTGATAGAACCATGGACTGTGGAGTCATCCCACCAAGGTTCAACCTCCAGTTTCTGCTTTGCTGGCTGTGTCACTGTGGCCAAGGGACTTTGCCTCCTAGAGTTTCCGCTTCCTCACTTGTAAAATGGAGAGAGGTACTAGCAGGACAGTCGTCCCTCCGTCCCTCAGTATACGAGGAAGATTGGTTCTGGAAACATTGTGGAACCACAATCCAACGATATGCTCACTTTTGCTTATATAAAATGGTGGAATATTTGTATTTAACCTAGGCACATCTTTTATATTTCACATCACTCTAGATTACTTATAATACCCAATACCATGGAAAGGCTGTGGAAATAACATTTTATGCTCCATTTCAGCCGTTGAGAGATTGCTTTGACAACTTAATTGCCCTGCCCATCCCCAGTACTCTCGGTGCTTGATTGGTTGAATCTGTGGATTCTGAGCCCACAGACATAGAGGGCCAGCTGTGCTTTCTAATGTCAACCACTTAAGTATTAGGCTTATTCTCTCCACTAACTTGATAGGTGATGAAGAATCAGAGAAATGAAAAGACAGTGTGTGACGGTCTTTGTAAGGGGATGATGTTTAAGAGAGCTGAAGGTTGAGAATGAGCCAGCTTGGTGAAGAATTTGGAGGAACAACTTTCTAGACAACCAGGAAGAATAAAAGTTCTGAGGCAAGAAAAGGCTTCATAGCTCACCTAGTCAAGGCAATGGCAACATTAGAGCCAAGGTATATGAATATATATATTCAGCGTATATTCACGGCAGATGAGCGTGAAGGTCCTTGGTTGGCACAAATGGTTTGAGCCTAAAGGTTGGCAGTTTGAACCCACCTGTGCTGCCATGTAAGAGAGACGTGGCAACCTGGCTTAAGATTACAGCAGGAAAACCCTTCCAGCAGTCCCACCTGTACCATGTGGGTTGCCGTGAGTTGAAGTTGGCTCAACTGCTGTGGGGTTGTTCTGTTTTGCTGTCTGATGCCGGTAAAGAGACTAGCTTCAGCAGAGCTGCCGGTGTCAGGTCAGGGACACTGGGTTTAATGACGAAAGGCCCACCTGCCAGTGCCACCTCCTCTGAGAAATGCGTGGCTGGCTGCTGCTCTCCTCCATCATCCCTCGCCGACCCAAACCTTGTACTTCTGCCGTCTGCTTTCCTTTCCTACACTCAATTATTCAAAGTAGAGGAATTGGAGACTTCCCCATAATCCCCTGGAACCTAATGCCTTCTCTATGAATATTTGCTCACTGAATATGAAACTCCATAAGTGGGTAATTTGTAATGCTTTCCTCTGAGCTATCCACAGAAGAAAAGGTTTCTTAAGTTAATTAATAGTACAAAAGTGATTGCATGAAGAATCATTTATTCTATGAATCAATACTAATTTCAAACACTTCAAAAGCACCCATTTTTGAGAAAATGGTATCCCAGGCACAACTATCATTCTTTCAGAGCCCTGAAAACATGTCCCTTTAGGATCTTACTCTGTAAAGCAGTTTCCATAGAGAAAATTAATACATAAATGTGAAACAGAAGTGAGTGTCTTTAAAAATATTGTGAAAGACTAGTATGCTCACAAATTCAGACAGGTTCCAGTCCTGATAAATCTCTACATTGATTTGTCCAAGTTTTGATAGAATGCTTACTCAGAATCTCTACCTGCCTCCCTCAACAGTTCTCGCTAAGAATGCCTTCCCCCAACAGGGATGTAATTGGAGATGCAGTTGGCTATGGACTTGCTCTGGGTCACACAGGAGTTGGAAGAAACATCCACACTGATCCTCATTCACAGGAGAGGGGAAAGTCTCCCTTTCCCCAGTTCTCAAGCAGGAGAAACAGCCAAGGGTCATGACCCTCTGCTCATCACTAGGACCTGGGCCCTAGTGTCCAGCTCTGTGACTGCAACTTAGCTTCCAGACATCAACGAGCACAACACCTTCTGTCCCAGTATGTGCCCTATTGTTCCTATGATGTGTGGTAGATAGATTCTTTGATGACCCTATTACCCTAGATCCCCATGTTACTCCTCTGATTATATCATGTTACATTGCACACAGGGTCTTTGCTTTTGCAACTGTAATTATGAGGCCCTTATAGCTCTAATTACGAAGACAGAGATACTAACTGGGTGTGCTTAAACTAATCACACCAGTCTTTTAAAAAGAAGGAAACCTAAAATTGCTATCAACGAATATCCACCCTATCAGACAGGACAGAACTCCCCCTGTAGGCTTCCAAAATTGTAAGTCCTTTCAGGAGTAGAAAGCCCCATTTTTCTCCTATCAGATGGCTGGTGGTTTCAAACTGGTGACTTTGTGGTTAGAGCCCAATGTGTTACAACTACAGCACAGGGCTTCAGACTTTTAGAAGCAGAAACATGTCTCCAGCTAGCAGCAGAAGAGGAGATCAGACAGATGGAAAGTGTGAGAGTGGGTCTCCATCACTGAGAAAGGGACCAGAATCTGAGAGTGGCCTCTAGATGCTGGAAAAAGTTCCCCGTTGACAGCCGGAAAAGGAAATGGGGATTTCAGTTCTTTAATCGCAAGGAATTGAATTCTGCTGGCAATAGAAATGAGCTAGGAAGAGGATCCATCCCTGGCCACAAATGAGCATGCATTTCCTTCAGTCCTGGGAGAACCTGAGTAGAGAACCAACTGGCCTCATCCTGGGCTTCTGGTCTATGGAACTGTGAGATAATATGGAGGGATGTTGCTTTCACCTACTAAATTCGTAACAATTTATTACTTATCAATACAAAAATTAATACAGAATGACTGTAATCGGTATGCAATGTCACCTTAAATTTTCCCTTGTGTGTTCCATTTGAGAATGTCTATAATTCTCCCAAGCCCACGGTTCTACCTCATTCCTCACTTTTTCCTTCTATATCCTCTGGGCAAAATCGGTGATTAAGATTAAAGGCTCGGTGTAACCCAGAGGAATTACTGAAACCCAAATGAAGGCTGAGCATGATAGTGGGACAAGAGGAAAGTAAAAGGAAAAAGAGGAAAGAGCTAAGAGACAAAGGGCATTTATAGAGGTCTAAATAAAGGCATGCACATGTATAAACATATTTATATATGAGGATGGGGAAATGGATTTATGTACATATATTTATAGGTTTAGTGTTAAGCAGATGAATATTGGACCTCCACTCAAATACTCCCTCAATGCAAGAACACTTTGTTCTATTAAACTGTCATTCCGTGATGCTCACCTTCCCGACACTATCGCTGAAGACAAAGAGGGTGCATAAGCAAATGTGGTGAAGAAAGCTGATGGAGCCCAGCTATCAAAAGATATAGCATGTAGGGTCTTAAAGACTTGAAGGTAAACAAGCAGCCATCTAGCTCAGATGCAACAAATCCCACATGGAAGAAGCATGTCTGCCTGTGTGATTACAAGGTGCCGAAGGGATCAGTTATCAGGCATCAAAGAACAAAAAATCATATCATTGTGAATGAGGGGGAGTGCAGAGTGGGGACCCAAAGCTCTCTGTAGGCAATTGGACGTCCCCTTACAGGAGGGTTGTGGGAAGGGGATGAGCCAGTCAGGGTGCAGTGTAGCAATGATGAGACATGCAACTTTCCTCTAGTTCCTAAATGCTTCCTCCCCCTCACCCCTTCACTATCATGATCCCAATTCTACCTTACAAGTCTGGCTGGACCAGAGGATGTACATTGGTACAGATGGGAACTGGAAACACAGGGAATCCAGGACGGATGATCCCTTCAGGACCAGTGGTGAGAGTGGTGATACCTGGAGAGTTGAGGGAAGGTAGGATAGAAAGGGGGAACCGACTACAAGGATCTATATATAACCTCCTCCCTGGGGGATGAACAACAGAAAAGTGGGTGAAGAGAGACGTTGGACAGTGTGTGATATGACAAAATAATAATTTATAAATTATCAA
>NW_022111372.1:78840837-78857054 GCF_000313985.2 Echinops telfairi
ATTGGGTTTGAACTACCAAATCTTTCAGGTAGCATAAAAGTGCTTAATCGTTTGTGCCACCGAGGCTCCTTAGAATGAAGGTTATGGTAGTTAAAATGGAGAGATTTTCTTCATTTATCCAAGTAGGTATAATGTAATTGCACTAGCTTTTGCAGTGGAAGAGGAAAGCATCATAATTATCAGAGACCTAAGATAGAAGGACAGATTTGAAGCCTCAGTGAGACATGTCCCACTGTTGCTGCCTTTGAAGATGGTGAAAGGTGGCCAAGTGCCACGGAAAGTGAGTGTTTGGTAGAAGCGTGAATAAAACCCTGATTAAATGGGTGCCACAGTCCTACAGCCAGAGGAGTTTGCCAACAGCCTGAATGAGCAAGGAAGCAGATGGCCCTCTGAGACCCCCAGGCCAGAACAGTCCCTATTGATACCTCGCGTTTAGCCTGGTGAGACCCATACTGGGCTTTTGACCTTCAGAATTATAAGGGAATACATTTCTGATGCTTAAAGCCAGTCAGTTTGTGGTAATTTGTTAGGCAGCAGTAGAAAATGAATACAGAGAGATTGTGAAGAATACAACCAAACCGATTGACGTCAAGTTGATTCTACTCAGAACAGAGTAGAAATGACTCTATAGAGTTTCTAAGGCTATACATCCTTCCAAAAGCAACTGCTTTATCGTTATCTTGTCGAGTGAGAAGTGATTTTGAACCACTGATCTTCTGGGGAGCAGTCCAGTGTTTAACCCATTGCACCATCAGGACTCCTTTTTATGAACACTATTTTATGAAGAATATGTAAATCCCACAGGGAAGAGATTGGCTTATAATAAGGTCCTAATCCATGATTTACCTCTCACTACTATCTTTTATGAGTCATCCACTGATCTGGCCACACTCATCATCCAAGTTCATTCTGAGTCCTTTCCTCTCTTATCTTCTTGATCTCTATGCACGTCCTTAAATGCCCTTCCCAACTTCAAAATCCATCTCAGATGACATCTTTTCCAAAAAAGCTTGTCCCAATCCCTCAGCCAGGCTCCATTGCTTCCAAAATAAAGCTTTCTCTGTTCCTCAGCTAGCTAGCTATTACATTTATTTAAGGCTCTAGAATGTATGAAAGCTTTCCTATCTTTATTAAATTCTCTATCAGTTAGAATAGGCTAGATTATACTCTCATAATACACAATCCCCAAATCTTTGTGATTTAAAACAACCAGGTCTGCATGTCCATCATATTTTGGCTGGGTCTCTGTGCACTCCCTGCCCTCCCCCCGCCCATCCCGCCCTCTTTCTGGACCCTAGATTGAAAGAGAAATTGCTATCTGGAATATCGTCAGTGCACACTGGCTCTTAAGGCTGCCCAATAGTGTTACATGACACTTCTGTTGATACATCATTCGCCAGACCAAATAAAAGGGCTGCATTTAGCTCCAGAGTGAGTGGGAATGCACGAGTAATCCTACTGAGTGTGTGGAGGAGGAAGAGCTAGGTATCTACCTGGTGGGCAGTGTTGACAACAACCATGGGTTCACACCCAGAGAAATCCTCCAGGAGGAAGTTTTCACTGTAAGAGTTGGAGAGGGAAGGGGCCATCTGACTGGGGCAGATGTGTCTAAAGTGGCAGAGTTGGAACTAGGACCCAAGTTTCTGCCCATCTTTCATCCTTCTCTGCCTGACAGGGCTGAGAATGCAGCCAAGAAGAAGCCAGACTCCGTCTTGCCTTCATGTTTATAATCTACTTCTCGGTCAAGGCCTCTTTTTAGAGCTCCACACCTGCCTCCCTGATCTCATTCTGCTTCAGGTGCTAGTGATTTTTGTAGTACTCCTCCTCCATGCCTGCACAGCTGGACAAGCAACTGGAGGGCAGAGACAGGATCTTCTATTTAGAATCTCACAAGGTGCCTAATCTATCAGGGGCTCAGCAAATGTTCCTTAGATGGAACTGAGTTAAAATTGAAAGCAAATTTTGCTTTAGATGCCAAACATTTGTTCTCTGCTTATATTCTCCCCCTGTGTTCCCAAACTAGTGTATTAATAGGGATTTGCATGTGCTCCGCCAATTTATTAGAGAACATTAGCTCTCTATCAGCATATATTTGAAAAAGAGATTAGTAAGATCATCAACAATACACTTCATAAATCACTTTGAAAACTGCCAAAGCAATTTCTTACTCTTTTTTTTTTCTTCCAAGAGACTCCACTTCTTTAAGTGACTTATACTAAATTGACAGTTCTAATTAGCAGCCATGAAAATCCAAGCTTCTAAGGCTACGGCAGATTAGAAAAGACTGCCTGCCAACAGGGGTGTTGTGTGTCATAGGTTAAGCTTAGGGGAGAAAGGACAAAGGAGGGAAGAAAGTGGGTGCAGAGGAACGATGAAGGGAAGATGCGTACCCCAGGCCTTGTCTCAGGGGCTGAGGAAATCATTTATAGTTTATCGCATATGTGCTCAACCTGAGGAGTCCTGGGGATATAGTGGTTATACATGGGGTTGCTCATCGTAGGTCCACAGTTCCAAACCACCGGCCGCTCCTCAGGAGAAAGATGGGACTTTCTAGTCCTGGAAAGAATTGGAATCTTGGATGCTCACAGGCAATTCTACCCTGTCCCATATAGTCACTAGGAGTCAGTGCTGATTTGACAGCAGTGAGTCTGGTTTGGAGGTTTTGGTGCTCAATCCAGTGGAAGGTCAGGGGCCATCCTTCTCCTTCATTATTTTAGATCTCACAGCTCTAGATCCTGCCCAAAAGCTGCACCCTGGACCAGAAGAGGCATCTGGGTGATGCAAAAGGTTTGTGCTGGACCTGTGGCCTGAAGATTGGCTGTTCAAATCTATTCAGCAGCACTGTGGAGGGAAGATCCAAAAAGCTGCTTTTATAAAGATTCCAGCCAAGAAAACCTGGAGGAACAGAGCTACTCTGCAGCACATTGGATTGTCATGAGTCAGAATCCACGGCAGCAGGTTTGGGTTGGCCTAGGCTGGGCATGCTATCTGTCTTCATTTGTCCTGTCAGGATTTAAGGAATCAACTTTGAATCAACATTGATGCTTGAGTTACTTAGTTTATTGTGCCAATCTGCCTGATAAACACATGTGAGGTTAATTGAAGGGTGGAGGGATAAATGGCTCGGTGAGCCTCGACTTTCTAGTTCTTTGGTCTCTTACTTTCTGATGGTTGGACCAGGGTGCAGCTGCCTTAGCAGTTCCCTGCTTCAGCTGGCAAGGCTGACTTCCTGCAAGACATCCCCAAGGAGAAGCAGCATGTACCTATCTGATGCAGCCCTGGGTGCTGGAGCAGCTGTGTGGAGACCCCTGCCAGTGCTGAGATGTTTATACATTCACTGATTCGGCTTTCCTCCTGCAGTTGTCATAATAATGTGTGTTTTGTGAGATGGAGGAGGACTTTGTGGATTGGTGTTGGACATATGGATTAATGTTGGACTTGTGGGCTTGGGCAGCCCTGGGTTGGGATGTTTTCCTGATGCGTACTTACCCTTTATATAAAACTCTCTCTTATACATGAGTTTCTGTGGATTTGTTTCTCTAAAGTACCCAGAGTAACACAACACCAGTCACCCATCTCCATTTACTCCATGGGTATGCATCACATGCCTTTTGTGTGCCAAGCTTGTGCTAATGACAGAGGAAGGTGCTTCATGCTAAGCCTGAAGAATGAGTTCTCCATGGGAAGGACATGCATTTGTGTTGTGGGGAAGGCCAAGAAAAAAACAAGACCCAACGATAGGGGCCTGAGAAAGAGGAGGGCCTGGAGTCGGAACAGCAGAGTGCATTCAACAGGGTCTGGACAGGAGTGGACAGAAGAGAGGTGCGGAATGAGGCCAGGAGGAGACCATGGAGAACCTGGGCAGGTACCAGAAAAGTACTGAGGAATGATAAGCAGCGTGATTGCCTTTGGCAGTTCACAGTTTTTAAGAGACTCCTCTTCCTTGTAGACTTCATAGTGGATTGGGGTGAGATGGCAACAAAAATGAAAATCTAGAGATCAACAGGCCGTATGCAGGAGCTAGATCTCAGGTAATGACTATGTAGACTGTATGGTGGCAGCAAGGAAGGGAGCCTACTTAAGTGTATTTAGGAGGTGATATCACTTTGGGGAGACTGATCAGGATTGGTTAGGGGTTCACTCACTACAGATGGTCATAGTGAGAGGTTCCATTATTTGAATGAATATTTAGTACCAGGCATTGTGCAAGATGGTTTCCATTCTATCTTCATCTCATTCTGTTAGAAAAGTGTTTAATTCCATTTTATGGATCAGGAACCTGAAGTTTGACAAGGTCTTCACAGCCACTTTGAATCTAGACTTAATCTTTTAACCCTCAGGATACCCTGCTTCTCTGTATTTGTCTCCCAGAGTTCTGGTTGGGTTATCTTGGAAGACAGTGGAGATGGTTTTGAGGTGGGGAGTGTTTGTCCCTGGAAGTATGATGTGGAACCAGTGACTGACTGCCTTGGGGAATATCTCCAACTGTGCACTCCCTGACCTTGCAGGAACGTCCACTCTGTTCTCTTTAGGCATTCTCTCTGGATAGACATGTGCCTGAGTCCCCAGTCCTCAGAACCTGTTCCTGGGTCTGGTTTCTTGTAGTCTCTCGGCAACTGTTTACATGGATCCCTGGTGCCTGTGGGGACGCCTGGACCCAATCTTCTTAAGTTCCTTATCAGTTAACGTGTAAGTTAGAGATAGAAATCTTGCTGTAAAAATCTTGCTTGAAAAAAAAAAGGTGGAGGTGGGGAAGGGGTGATAGGATATAGGAGGGAAGAAAGTGCCTGAGATAAAGGAGCAGGGGAGGTACCTGGTATATTCGAGAAGTTGACTGAGAAGTAGCTGTGTTAACGGTGGACAAGGTACCTACTTCATGTCAAGTCTGTTTCCCCATCTGTATGTAAAACACAAGAGGAGGAAATAATGCCTGCCTGCTTTGGGATGTGGTAAAGAGCAAATACAATAATAGAGGACTGTATTCTTAAAACTGAGACACTTCCTACAACTGGCAATAGACTTGAAATTCTAGTATCACAAGTTAAAATCAGAAACACAGGTACTAAAATTTGCCACGGGGACCATCAAGGTCATTCTGATTATTTTACAAGTGAGGAAAATCTAGCTGAGACTAAGAGAGATTAAGTCCTTCCCCTGCAAATTCACTCTCAAAAATTAAAGTTGGAGCCAGGTTTAGAAACAAATACAAGTCTCAAGCTCAGGGTTCGTTTCCTGGTATTACTTTAGCGGGAAAGCAAAGTAATTGTTCTAGTGAGTCTGGGGGTCAGACCAATGTGGGTTTGACCCCTCAGCTCTGCTACTTATTAATTATATGGGTTCAGCCTATTTATATACTCTTTTGAGCTTCTTAAATTTCACTCTAAAAATAGGTGGGGTTAATTTGGTTGGTTACCCTAGAGTGGGCCCATGACTCATGGCAATGAATCAAGCTATTGGATCTACAGGGTTTTCATCGATTGATTTCCATAAATAGATCACCAGTCCTTTCTCCCTAGGCCGTCTTAGTCTCGAAGCTCTGCTGAAACCTGTTCAGCAGCATAACAACATGTGAGCCTTCACCAACCCATGCTCAGTGGCTGTGCTCGAGAAGTGCACTGAGCAGAAATCAAACCTAGCTTTCCTGCAAGGAGGCAAGAATTTCAACACTACCCTCAATAAACAAATAAAAAGGTATAGTTAGATCTCAGATTATTGTTATGAAAATGGAATTTGATAATGTTCCAAGTTCCGGAGTAGTATGGGTGGTGTTGGTGACTGTTACTATTAAGATCTTATGTTACTCTTTTGCCATAGGTTACCATGCCTCCTCTTCCCCTATCCTCCCATTGAAGGCTGATCTACTCTAACATTTGGAGAGTTTCAGCACCACCCAATACATTATTTATCTAGACTTAATTTGATCTCCTCTATATTTTACTGATATAACCAGGGGCGAGGCCAAACAGAATACCTTTCTTTACTGATCAAGCCCATTTCAGAAGTTCCTTGGATGGTCTGTCTTCGGTCAAAGCATGGCTGTGTGTTTTCTTTGTGTCATCCATCTCGTTGAAGAAGAGTGCCCGTTGTGTTTGCTCAGGGCAGTCTTTCTTATTGAGAGGTGTTCAGGGATTGGGATATTTAAAGAACTCCTGATGTGATCTTTTCTCACTCTAGAGCAGTGGTTCTCAACCTTCCTAATGCTGTGACCCTTTAATACAGTTCCTCATTTTCTGGTGACTCCCCTAACTATAAAATGATTTTCATTGTTACTTCATAACGGTAATTTTGCTACTGTTATGAATTGGGCGACCCCTGTGAAAGGGTCATTCGACCTCCAAAGGGGTCACAATCCACAGGTAGAGAACCGCTGCCCTAGAGAATTGCCCCTTTATACCATCAAGTATAATGTTCTGGATCACACTGTCTCTCAAGCTGCCAGGGAAGAAGGAAAGCTTCTTTGCATTCAGGGAAATGCCACTAAAAACCATTCTGGGTGCAGCCACCTCCAAACATCCCGGGATCAGACACAAGCCTAGAGGCTGAGCCTATCTCCGTGATCAACATGAACTATGAATCACTAGCTCAACGGGTTTAATCACATTTATATGCAAAAGGTTCTTGCTGACGCCCAGGTTCCCTGTCCAACATCAGTCTATGTGAATTTTAATTAAAGGTTTCAGTTTGCTTACTGCTTCCTTGCTTCTCATATGGAAATGATTACAAAGGGGCATCAAACACCAGCTTATGCATATGCATTTCTGGAAAGAAGACATGGGAATTGGAGGTCAGAATTTGTAGAGAGAGTTATACAAATAATACTTGATGTTGTTTGCCTCGTCCAGCTTACAAATGATGGTGACTTCCATTAACTCTCAATTCTTGCAATAGTCCAGTGACTTATGTCCTATTCCTTGCCTACCTGATCTTGCAGCCACCTTTGATGTGGGCCTTCTCCTCTCTGACATTTTGCTTCTTCTCAGATGCCAGAATTCCTTAGTTTCTTCCTCTTAGTGAGTTATCATCCCTACAGGGTCCAGGACTTGGGATTCCCATGCTCCTTATCTATACTCCCCTTCAAAGTAATCTCATTCAATCCCTTGTCTCTAAATACTATATGATAATGATTCCTAAAACAGTTAAGTTCAGTCTGGACTTTCTTCCGCACCTCTATACTCATTAGCCTATTCTGCATTTCCTCTGGGATATCTAGCATGTTTCAAGGTGAATTATTTGTTTTCCTTCCATTCCACACCTACTCCTTAAGCAATCTTTATCATCTCAATAAATGGCACCATCACTTCTAGTTACTGATACATAAAACATTAATTGTTTTCCCCCTAACCCCCAAGCCTCACTTTTAATACATCTGCAAAATTCATTGGTTGTACTTTCAAAATACATCCCAAATCAGACCATTTCTTCCCACCTCCCCACCTAGCATCCTAGTTCAAATCCTCAGTTATTTCCTGATGAATGCATTATGCTCCTTATTTGTCTCCTTTATTTGAATCAGAAATAATCTCCTCTTTATACAACTCTTGTAGAGTTTGTCAACCTTAGCACTATTGACATCTCAAACTCAGTAATTCTTTGTTGTAACAGGTGGGGGCTATCCCTGACCTCTACCTTTGCCCTCCCCCCATTGTAATAGCCCCAAATATATTCAGATATTGTGAAATATTTCAGGGGTGGAAGTATGGGATTGTCCTGGTTAATAACCACTGAGCTAGAGAGACATTTTAAAAATGTAGACCAAATCACTCTCCTTCTCAAAAATTCCCAATGGCTTTCCACCATGCTTAAACATGATGCAAGTTTCTGTCAATGGCTCATAGGCTCAAGATAGGTCAGCCTCCAAAGGCCTCCCTACTTTCATTTCCTACCATTCCACCGTGATCTCTGCTAGTTGGAACTTGTCCAGCCCGTTTCTGCCTCAGAGAATTTGAACTTGCTGCTTTCACAACCGGAAAAGTTCTTGCGGACATTGGCATGGCGTGTTCTCTCAGTATTATTCAGATCTCTGCCCCAATTCCATCTCCTGAGGAAGGTTTTCCAAGCTGGCACCAGTTGCTACCCACTTCCCCCTTGCTCCATTTCATTTCGCCTCACAGTGTTTACCACCCTGTTGTTAGTTGCCATCAAGTCACTCCTGATGCATGGCGACTTCTGCAGACCAGGATAAAGTGGTGCCTGGTGCAGTGCCGTGCTCATGCCTTTGAGTCCTTTATTGCAGCTCCTGGGTCATCCCATCTCACCGCCAGTTTTATTGACCTTCTTCTTCACCAGACATGATGCATTTATCACACTACCCGGTGCTAACTATTTGTTCTCTCTTTATTGTCTATCTCCCCACCTGGGCACAGGGTCCTTGAAGGGCAAGGTATTACTTTGTTCAAAATAATATCCTCTGAACCTAGAGTAATATCTGGTACATGGTGAGCACTCAAGCAAAAAGGTCCTCTGACTGACTACATTCGCACTTTATAGATGCCAGTGCTAAGGCTTGCCAACATCATTCAGCGCTGCCAACTCTAGGCTCCTCATTCTAAACTCAGTGCTTTTCCACACTGCCATGGTAGCCACTCACCAGATACAGGCTTTCTCTCATGGGTGACCTATTTGGACCTAAGGACAAGTCAATCAGGTCATTTTAAATTTTCATTTTCTCCAAGTCTCTGAAGGTAAAGATACGGGGTGTTCATAGTTGGGGAATCTCTTTCTGTTGTCTTCGTTCCTCTGAGTCAATTCTGGTGATGCCGTGTGTGCAGATACTGCTGCACGTGATGCTCGGAGCTATGACCTTAAAAGCACAGCCAGGCCTTACTTGGGAGACAGCTCTCAGTGGGGCTGAACTGAAATCCGTAGGTTAGCAGTCCAGCTGGCAACCACTGGTGCCACCCAGGGACTCCTGCAACATCTTTTGGTCTTCCAAAATGTGTGCTACTTAGGCTTTCCTTGTTTGCAACACTGCTCCCAGGCAAGGGGTGGGGGGGGATGAAACAAGGTGTCTCTTTCTTATAGAAAGTTTACTTTATGACATTCATTCTTTGGAAAGATCTACCTATTTTAACTTACTGAAAGAAATCCAAAGAGGATTTTCACTTAAGGAAAGAAAGAAAGAAAGAAAGACAGACAAAGAAATAAATACATACATAAATAAATAAAGCAAAGCCAGCATTTGTTCTGCTGGGGCGCTTCAAGGGGCAGCGTGTCCCTGAGAGCAGCTAGATGGAAGTGCCTGGCTCCTTCCTCCAGAACTGCCCTCAGCATCTCAGTTTCAAATAGCCCGCCTTAGCTTTGAAGTCTGTCTGTGAACATGGTATACTAGTGCTATTTTAGGTTTTAGATGCAAATTGGTGTGAGATGGTAGATTATTTTAGGAGTCTGGGAACATTCAAAGAACTTTCGCATATAAATTAATGGTAATTGCTTCTTTGCTTCATGCCATTTTAGCTTATGAAAAGTTTCATAGAAGCACCCTACTCTCCAATAGTGGGGGAAATGTGCAGGATTTTCTATGTTATCCTCCATATACATCATTGTTTTCTCTTTATGAGTAGGTATTGATGAACAGCATATGCTCATAAAACTCTGTGCCAGTTGGGAATATTTTGAGACACATGCAGAACTATGGACATTTTCCTATCCAAAGCCTTGTTTGGCCTTGCTTCATCCAGGCTGCTGAAGTGGCTCCTGGAGAATCATAGGCTGAATCCCCGCTACTGCCTTTCCAATCGTCACGCCCGCTCCGAAGTGTTATGGACACACTAAGTTTGCATCAGGCCCTCAAAAACACTGCCCTATTTCATGCTTCCTGATCTTTACATATACAAGAGACCCGTCCCTAGAGAAGGACATCATGAGGAAGACCCAGGAGAAAATGGATTGACACAGTAGCTGCAACAATGTGCTCAAGCATAATAACTATTGTGAGGATGGCACCAGACTGGGCAGTGTTTTGTTCTATGAATCAGAAATGACTCGATGGCACCTTCTAGTCTGAGTTTAAATGTAACTGCCTCCAGGGAAGTCTTCTCTGGTCTGTCACCTAATCTAGATTAACGTCCCTGCCCAGTACTCTCAATCCTGTTTTTTTCTTGACACAGTGAACAACACACTGCATCATAACCGCCTGGTTATTGGGCTATGAGTGTACTCCTTAAGGGCACGGCTGTGTTAACCAGCTGATGGCTGGATCCTCCCTTGCGTATCACACAGATCTTGGAACTGAGCCTGGCCTGTACTCTTGGAGAAGACTAACATTTTAGCATTTACCTTCCTCTCCCAGTTGAGACCCTGGAAGCAGGATCAGAGAAGCTAGTGGATATAATCATCACTCAACAAACTTCCTTTTTTTTTTAAAGCTCAACATTTTTCCTATTTAGGAGTTCTGCAGTCATGCTAGGTAAATCTCAAGGAGAATCTCAGCTCTTAGAGAAGTTCTTAAGAAGAGAAAACAAAACAAAAACAAACCCATTGCTGTAGAGTCTGTTGTGACTCACAGAACACCAAAGGACACATAGGATACACATGAGTTGGCATCAACTCAATGGCAACTGTGGTAGTTACATAACTTCATGTCAACTTGTTAAATAGGTTACAGGGGTAGCGTCTAGCCTATCAGTCAGGTCATAGCCAATGAGGCCTCTGTATGGGCATGGCCTTCTCCTGAGGATTCTGGGAACTCCTGTCTTCCTCCCTGGAGATGGGACACATGCTCCCTCTGTTTCATCTTCTTGATGACAAGCCACATGAAGCTATGCTGGTAGAGTCAGAGCTGGAGGAGCTGGAGGAGCCACATAGAGATCCACACCAGTGCTGAGATGCTTTCACCTCCACTGGATCCACAAGACTTTCCACCCACTTGCCTATGAATTTTCTGCATTCTGTTTTATTGTATGTGTTGCATGAGTGTGAAGAGGAATTTTTAGACTGGTATCGAACATCTGGGCTCGTATTGGACTTATGGACTTGAACTGGACTGGGTTGGGATGTTTTCTTAATATACAACTACTCTTTGATATAAAGCTCTTTCTTATACACATATGAGTCTCTCTGGATTTGTTTCTCTAGTCAGCCTGGACTAACACAGCAACAAACAATGTGAGCCCGTGAGAGTCCTTAAATAGTGCAAATGGTAAATGTGTTTGGCACTAATTAAAAGATTTATGATTCAAGTCTACATCAAAGTGCCTTGGAAGAAAGGCCTGGCTGTTTACTCTTGATAGCTCAGCCATTAAAAGCTGGAGTACAGTTCTACTTTGATATATATGTGGGATCACCATGAATCAGAATCTACTTCATGGCAATTTTTTTTAAGAGCCAGGCACTGGGCTAAGTATCAGCCATCTGCTAATGGATAGAAAATCATGTACACTGAATTGTGGGACTTAGATTTCAGCATGTGTGGTAGACTTTTAGTTGTGTTAGGGATGGTAGGGGCAGAAAAGAAATGGTATAAAACCTATAGTTTCCTAATATTATTTGGTATACCACCCCTTTTTCAAAAAAAAAAAATTACTCAACGCCCCTTATTAATTAAAAATTCTTGTACTATAATCCAGATTCTAGAATAAAGTATAGGCATTTGCCTTTGCAGCCCCTCCTGCCCTTCTTGAACCATTCCAGGATCCCCTAGGTGGCAGTATCACCCATTTTGGGAGACACTAAATTGTAGACAAAACTGTGCCAAGATCCTGTGCTAACAAGAAAGGGCATTTGAGGAATTCAAAGAGGGCCACTATGCGGGCAGCACAGAGATGGAGAGAGAAAAGTATATTAAAATAAGGCCAGATAGACAATGTGTTGAGTGCATCCTGTGAAACAAATGGAGATGGAGAGGTAAGTTCTCCAACAGACATCACTGACATGTTTGGCTGGGTATCACAAACACTGTTAACAATATTGAAGTATTCTGCATGGTCCAGTAGCCTCTCTCAGGCCTTCGAGGGTTCCCATAACCACCTGCATTACATGAAAGGCTGTCTCAAAGATGTTCTGCCATACATAGTTCAACAAGTGATTCAGTGAATCTTCACAACCGAGTAAGTAGTGACTCAACACAGTGATTACACACTCTATACTGGCAGGGTTTATTTTTCATCTTTATGAAGAGTTAGAATTCTTTTTTGTTTAATTGACAAATAAACATTTGTGTAAAAATAATGAAGCTGAACAGACAGTCAGGGCTCATAATATATTAAGCCATGGCTTTCTGTACTGGCTGAATTGTATCCCAGAAATTCATGTCCAGCTGGGACCACAGAATGAGTCTTTATTTGGAAACAGGATCTTTGCCATGTAATTAGTTAAGATGAGGTCACACTGGACTAGGGTGGATTCTAATTAGAGTTACTTGTGTCCTTAGAAGAGACACAGGCAGACACAGAAGAAGACAACCATGGCCCGAGGGGTGAAGAATTGGAGTGAAGCAGCTACAAGCCAAGGAATGAGCCAGATTTCTGGCAACTTCCAGAAGTGAGAAGGGAAGAGAGGCTTTCAACCTAGAGGTTTCAGAGGGACCGTGGGCCTGTTGATATCTTGATTTCAGATTTCTAGCCTCCTGACCTGTGAAGGAAGATGTTTATCTTGCTCTAAGCTACCTACTTTGTGGCAACTTATAATGGGAACCCCAGGAAATGAATATAGTCCCTGGAGGGAACAAATGGTTAAGGAGCTTGGTTGTAAGTGAAAGGTTGTGGGTTGGAATCCACGCAGAGGTGCTTATAAAGAGGCCTGGCAATTGGCTTCCCAAATATCAGCCATTAAAAGCTCTATTTGGGGCAATTCTACTGTGGCACCCAGGGGTGGGGTCACCACGAGTTGGAATGGACTTTATGGCAAATGGCTTGGTTTCCTGCCTTTCTTCTTCTCCTTTTCCCAGTCTCACTAAATAATCAGAAAGTATCTTCACCATAAACCTGCATGCTCTTTACTCATTCTCTTTTTAGAATTAGGAGCTTGCCATTTTCATCACGTGAAGCCCATTTCCTTGCTCCAATTGGCTAAGTCCTGGTCATCCTCCAATGGCAAGAGCACATCCTTTCTTCTTCACAATGAAGAACAGGAACTAGGAGCGCCACACCCAACAAGGAGTGAAAAAAACGTCCCGCTGGGATAGGAGAATCCTGAGGACATGAGCTTGAATAGAACTATAAGATGGTTTGAGGAATGTGGGGTAAGAATTGGCAGGTCCAGGAGTTTTTAAGAGATTTGTAAGGGAGACAGGAGGATGGTCAATTAAAAATGTCCACCTCGGAGTCAGTTTCATTTTATTTCAAATTTGGGCTCCATACTTTCTTAGCTATATAACATAGGAAGGCTACTTTATTTCTTTGCATCTCAGTTCTTTGCTTTAAAATCAAGTAGTTTTAGTTTAAAGGTTCTTACAGATTGACAGACTGGTAGAGGTTCAGAGAGGTGATGCATACAAAAACACTCATGAGAGCTGCACAGTAAATATTAAATAAATGCTATTATCATCCTCATTAGCGCCACCCTTTCACTTTTCTCCTTAACTTAATTATAAGTTAATTAAACAGGAAAACGTGTAAATCTGAGCACACAACTCATGGTACACGATCAAGAAGTGCATGCTCCCTCTTTGACTAAGCCACTCATAAATGAAGACCCTGCCTTCCAAGTTTATTGCAAACACTTAGTGGGTCCTCATAGATATTTGTTGGCTGTTGTTTCCCCCCTGATATTATACAACACTGTTTAGGTACATTATTATGTGCTAATAAATATACAATATCCACAACTCAGTATATGACTATGTGTGCTTCCAAATTAGGATAGCACTAGGAACAAAAGCTGGGCCAGATTTATAGAGAGATCTTAAGAGTTGTTGTAACACTGGGAATGCCTCTCTTCTCTTATTTAAGAATCTACCAAAGGGCTTATAGGGAAATGGACTTAATTTAACTCCAATTGCCCCACCAAGGAAGGTGACCGAGGGAATGAATGGCCATCAATTGTGATGTTGTGAGAGAGACTAAGGAGGTAACAAGACTATCTGCTCTTTTCTCAGTATTGCTCTTGAAAAAGCAGGATGGCAATTTTTTTTTTTTTAGTCTTTAGGAGTATCTCAGAGCTGCTTTATTCATTAAATTTCCCTGGAGAGAGGTGCTTTGGCACAGGGAAGTGTAAAACCAGGACCTTGAACCAGAGTGAACAGGTTCAGTGATGACCAACAATGCAAAACTGGAACACACTTGAAATTTAAAAATGTCAGTGATCTGGAACAATAGCCAGACTGAGAAAATTTACTAGTCTCAACCCTGAGATGGGAGATTCAGTCGAAGTGTAGTGAGCCCATTTCCGGAGCCTGATAAATGACTGCCAGAACCGGGGAGAGTGGCACACATTAAAAGCTGGTTGGTGAGCCACCATCACTGAGGCGGGCACCACTGTTTTCAACTCAGTTGGTACAGAGAGGTGGTTGATATGCAATGCATTCACTCTTTGTTTTCTAAAAGGAAGACAACGTTTCTAGCAGGGATTTGATTTGTACATCTCCCTATTCCAATTAGTGTTCTCCTTCACCCACATTTGAACAATTTGGAACTCATCTGGTATTGCTTTGTCAGCCCTGACAGAATTGGGCTGACCTGGCTTGAAGCCCTGTGTAAAACATCTGCCTTTGCAGAATCTGATGTAGCCCTTCATGCAAGCATCCCTTGCATTGAGATATTGAGAATGAAATTCAAGCTTGGTATAGCAGACAAAGAACAGTAGTTAAATTTTGAACAGTACTTGAAACTTTGTTGAACAGTAGATAAATTTTAATACTATACCTCTGTGATGCTGTTAGAGGAGGATGTAATTATCTCAAGCTTGATGTTCAGATAGCTTTCATGGCACTATCTCAAAGTGGAATCCCTCTCGATATCACTTTATGTTGAACTTTACAGAAAACAAATAATTTGATGTCATATGAGTAAAACAAATAAACCAAACCTATTGCTACGGAGTCAATTCTGACTCATGTGTTATAGAGTAAAACTGCACCATAGAATATTCTTAGCTGTATTCTGTATGCAGGTAGATTGCCAGGCCTTTTCTGCTATGGCTGGCTAGGTTTGAACTATTAACCTTTAGTTTAGTAGTAGAGCACAATCTGTTTGCACCACCTAGGAACTTTGTTCCTTGAGGAAGACTAAGTAGGTAGAACAAAGTAAATACCAGGACTAGATTGAAATGTACAGAGCTAATTTTGGGGTAGAACCAGGAAGCAGAGAGGGATTCTGATTTTAACCCTATCTCCCAACACATCTGATTCATGACTGACAGAACCCATGTGCTATTGTTGCTTTGGACCCTGGGATTTGAACCCTCCAATGGCTAAAGCTAGATCACAGTGCCCTGTGGACTTAGATGAACCACTGCCATGAAAATATGGTATAAAGAGGGAAGGGATCATATGTTACAATATTAATGGCTTTCAAGTGGTCCTTTTCCCTCCCACCAGTCTGGGAACTAATGACTCTCTATCTAAACTAATACAGAAATCTGTTGCTCACTCCTTTTTTCCCAAGGCTGACCAATGCCACCACACCAATGAACTCAGCCATTAACTGGCTCATCACACTTCTGTTTATGAACTTATTGAATTTACTCTCTTTTGTCTCTTGTATAATATTCAGTCCTTTGACCTGTTCCCAAACTCTTCTTAGTTTAATCTCACTTTTCTATTTTCTTTCCTATTTCTCTCCATGAGGATATAGATGTCCTTATTATAGTAGGCCTTTTATATCTGCAGGTTCTGCAGCCATGGGCTCATTCGACCATGGAGTGAAAATATTCAAAAATAAAATACTAGAGAGTTCCAGAAAAACAACGCTTATATTTGTCCCATGCTGAGCACTCAGCTGACTTCAACATGCCTGAAGTCATGTGCAGGGATACCCTCCTAGAGCCTCTTGCTATTTCACAGAAACGTGTTTCTTTCTAGCACTTGGACTCTGAGTATTGTTTACCTCAAGTCTCATCCATTTGCTACTTTTTTCTGTTCATCTTTTGTTTCTATGAAAATATGGCTCCTAAAATGATATCAGGTCGTCAAAGCAATCTGATAAAGACTATGAGTGAGCCTAGAGTGCTATTTATAATGCACTTACATTGCACAGAGTATTATAAGTAATTACAGCATATAGAAGAATGTATGTAGATTATATGTAAATACTATACCATTTAACATAAGGGACTGGACCATC
>NW_022111372.1:78858141-78859416 GCF_000313985.2 Echinops telfairi
CATGCTGATCTGAAGAGCATTTCCCTCTCACATAGCCTAGCTCCAGAGCCCCAGATCAGCATGACATCCAGTGGCAGTGAGGCTTTGGCCACCACCGCCTTCTATTAGGCATCTCTAGAATTTGGAGGGAAAAGGATGGGAAAAATTATATATGTATATAATATAATATTATATATATATACACACACACACACATTTTTGTTTGTTTGTTTTTTTCTCGTGCTGGTTTTTCTTCCTTTTGTTTTTTCTTTTACTTTCTGTGATTTCTTTTCTCTCTTTTTTCTTTTTTATTTCATCTTCCTTTTTCATTATTACAATTACTTCTTTTCTGCCCCAGTTTTATAGGTATTCCTTCTCTCTTTTTCTTTTTCCTCTTTCACTATTATTACCTCTTTTTTATTCTCTTTTATAGCTTTTCCTTTTTTCTCTCTCTCAATTTTTTTCTTTTTCCTCTTAAAAAAATTTAAATTTCTTTTTATTAAACAAACAAACGAAAAGGCAGCTAAGGGTGCCCTGAGAGAGCTGGTCAAAGCAGCCTTGGGGCAATCACTGAGGCTCCAGGCCCCACTCCAGTCACTGAAACTTCTCACCACTGCTGGCCACTAAGCCCCCGGGGAACTTTGCCTACAAGGCAGTCTCACCCATCTTGATAGTAAGTCACATGCAGCCCCCTGAAAGCATTCTTAATAGTAACATAGATAAGGACCCCCTGGTCTCCAAGAAACATGGGGCCTATGAAAGGATTGAGGAAAAGTCAACAGACCACATCACTCCCAGCAAAAAAAAAAAAATGGAGACAAAACACAGTAGCAGCGCTAACGTCTCTCATAGAAGAATCAGATACAGATCGGCCACAGAAGGAAATCTTCAGAAGTCTGCTTGCAGTAATACAGGAGTTGAGGGAAGCAACCCAGAATAAGGATGCAATGACAGAGATCAAGTTCACAATAGAGGGGATGAAGTCCACCCACCAAAGGGAACTACAGGAGCTAACAGAGGAGGTAGCAGAAGCCACACACAAAGTCACAGAATTTATGATTAGGCTTGAGGGGGCAGAGAAGTGTATCAATGATATCGAGGACACTCAAACAGACCTAAGAATAGGGAAAGACAGTCAGAAAGGAAAATTAAAGATGCAGAAAATAACCTGAGATCTATGACAGATGCTGTGAAGAGGAATAATATTCGAATAATTGGTTTACTGGAGCACAACACACCACACAAGTTGACAGCCAAGATAGCGAAGGAATTCCTGGAAGAAAACTTTCCCGCCCT
>NW_022111372.1:78863455-78868527 GCF_000313985.2 Echinops telfairi
GAAATAAGCAACCATAAAGACTTCGATGGCCCTTGAAGGACTTGGAGAAGGGAGTCAACACTATCTCGTTTAATGTGCAGTTACTTAACGGGCACTTCATTTTTCACTGATAGAAGGGGGTGGGGAGGTATATCTGTGAAAGGAGACCAACTTATTATACTTCTTAAGAGTTTTGCGCCAGCCCAACCTCAGTCCAGATTCCACTCTTGGTAGCTAGCACATGCTTTTGCTAATGCTGGTTGATTGAATGGTTCACAGAAAACTCAAACAAATTTGAGGGGCTTAGAGGTTTCAGCAAATGATGGACTTGTTCAATTTTTGCTGGTACAGTTTTGATTTATTGAGTGTGGGATTTTTGTTTTACTGCAACAGAAAGGGCATGTTTTTTATGTTTTTCAAAGACACAGCAGTTCACCAGAGTTGACATAAGCAGGGGTGGAAAATTTATAAGATGAAACGGAATCAGACTTTACACAGAGCAGTTTTTGCTCTGTAGTCCAAGGCTATTGATGAGTCTGCTTTTCTGTGAATTATTTTTTAATTTTTATCCCTTGCAGAAAGCTGGGATGATTTACAACTCAGTCAACATCCCTGCTTAACTGCCCCAATACAGCCAATACTTAGCAATTCTTACATTAGATGGACACATCTGGCTATATGCAAAGAAATCTAACATTTCCACATATTTCATTGCCTGTGCAGCACACAGCTTACCTCACACTTTTAGTTCAGACAGTCAACACTCATGGAAGTGGTAGTCAAGAGATCAAACGATGCATTGCATGGTTAAATCTTTAAAGGGTTGAAAAGTACCAATGTCACTTGGAGGACTAAGGTGTACCTGACCCTGGCCATGGTGTTTTCGATTGCCTTATATGCATGTGAAAATTGGACATTGGGGGAGGGGAGCAACAAGATCCCCAGGGAATGATGAGGGTGGACATTGGGGACAGGGCGTGGTGCCCCAACAGGCTGGACTGGAAAACACTCTTAAAGGATAGCGATCCTTGAACTAACTACAAGCTTTTCTTTCTTGGTATATTTTAATTTGTTCTTTGTCAGTGGCTTGTTGTTGCTGTTGTTGCTTGGTTTTGCTCTGTCTTGTTTTTGTGCATGTTGTTGTCCCCGCAGGTCTGTCTGGATAGGACAGGCTGGATGAACAATCTGGAGGAGAAAACAATCCTTTTTCATCACAACAAGGCACCTACTCATACTTCAAGGGTAGCAAGGGCTGCCTAATAAGACTCTCATGAACAAAGCTCACCCCGTTAGGAAACTACCCCATCCACCTCAGATCAATTCAGACTTCTTTTAATTTCCCAAACCCAAAGAACCTTTAAAAGAAACAGCATTTTAATACCTCTGTGGCATAGTTAATTAAGCAGTATTTGAAATCACAAGGTGTTCTATGTAAGAAAGATGAGGCTTTCTACTCCTGTAAAAAGTGACAGCGTGGGAAAGCCATGTGGGTAGTGCTACCCTGTCCTACAGGGTGACTGTGAGCCAGAATGGACTCAATGGCAGTGAGTTTGGGAAGTTGTGAGGATGCCAAATTGCTCCTTTTAATATGGTATAAATCAGAGTGTAGAATGCTCCTCGGAAAGGTTAGAGAAACAAAAGATAAAACCCTCACTGCTATTGGGTTGATTCAGACTTACAGTGACCATTATAGGACACTTACAGGGCAGAGTGGAACTACTCCTAAGGGTTTCTAAGATAAACTCATCTGGTGTTTTTGAACTACTGACTTTTTGGTTAGCAGCTCAATGGATAACCCAGTACCTCATCAAGGATCCTTCATGGAAAGGTTAGAGCCATGGAAAAATTGCTTTCAGAAGTGTATAGACTTTGGTAATCGATGTGTCCAGACAATAGTTTCACGTTCTGACATTTTTGTCTAATAAATGTTTCTCCAACTTTGTAGCAATAGTTTTTGACTTAGCCTCATACTGAGTGTATACATCTTATAAAACACTTTAACAAGATTAACAATGGGAAAATATCCTTAAGCTGGTCCAGGAACTTCACTCTTACATATTTTTGAGTACTTTTATCTGTACTTCTATACTTCACTCTTATATTCTGTTGAGTTTATATACTCAACAGAAATGCTTGTATATTCATAAAGACTTTTCTGCAATTTTCATAGCAGCACAATTTGTATTAGCCCCCAAATTGGAAACAACCCTCGTTTTTATCTACACAGAATATATAGATTGTGAAATACCTACATATATAGGTTGGGAAATACCCACATAATGGTATACCGTGCAACAATGCCAATATGACAATGAATGACTTGGATGATATGTAACAACATGGGTGATTCTCACACGTGGCTCCTCAATGGAATGCACTGGAGAGATGACTACAGAAGATCAAAGGGTAAACCTGATTTGAACAGTTAAAACCTTGTCAACTGATCCCCCAATCTCATGCATGTTAGGTCTGATAAGGTTTTCAACGTTTTCTGTACTTTTTTGGTTTGGGGTTTGTTCATAGATGGTCCCATGGTGGAAGTATTAGGCCTGAGGCCTAAGCAGGGAAGTGACTTGCTCAAGTTCACCTCACTACAGTTGTGTCATTTGACTCCTGTCTTTGTTCAACCAGGTTACCTACACAGTCTTGATGAGAAAAATAAATCATGCCTCATTCAGTCTGTTCCTCTTGGCTTTACTTCTTAGTGTAGGTACCAAGTGATGCAACTCCATTTTACTCTGGGTGTTCTGCTCTGCTGACGCCATTGAGCAGAAGCTGCCCATGTGTTTAGACCCTTGGCTCCGGTGAGGAGGAGCAGTACATGTAATCTTGAAAACCAAAGATATCGAGTGACCTGGCTCATTTTCTTGTTCAGATCTGCTGAGGGGATCTTATGAGGTAAATGGAGATCATATTTAGCATCTGGTCTTCCGCTGTCTCTTTTCATCGACTTCTAGGAATTGTGATGAATTTCAAGGCCTTATATATCCTGAAAGGTGTTAAAATCTACATATCAGTCTTATGGAAAATACTGCTCATTGTTTACGAAGGGTCACTTGAATTATTTTAATAAATAAGCTTCATCCACACTGGGATGTAAAGATGCTCCAAGGAAACTTAACTGGCTGTGTTGGCTCTCTCAAACTTGGTTTTTCAAAGTATAAAATGCGGTGATTAGGCAAAAAACTACATTACTTCTAAGGCTCTATTCTGTAGATTCAGTAAAGATCTAATCTATAGATTCATTAACTTAAGAGATAATTACTAGCATCTATTATTACAAAAATATTAAGCACTGACTACATGGAATATTAACCTTCACTAACTCTAATTGCCCACATATATGTGTATATCTACTTGGAGAGAGAAATATAGGGTACTTATTGAACGCATTATATGTCAGGAGCCATGCTAAGTACTTTAAATACATTATCCCATTTAATCTTTACAATGACTCCCTGGGGTAGGGATATTAGCTCACTTCATATGTAAGGTATGGCAGGTTGTATCTACCAAAGTTAGACACAACAACCCCCCCTTTCCACATGTTCTTTCCCATTGTGATATTGGCACTTCTCCTACTGAAAAAAATAATCTATATTCTTTCCCCTTTTATCAGACTGGGCTTTTGACTATGGCAGAAGTGACATTACATGACTTTCAAGGGTAGGTCATCAAATAATGGTCCAGCTTCTAACTGCTTCTCTTTAGGGTACTTACTGTTGGAACCTAGCCGCCTTGGTGTGAGGAAGCCTAAGCAGTCAGAGGAGAGAATGGAAGGAGGCATTCTGGCCAACAGTCTGAGCTGAGACTTTGAAAGATAGGCAGCATCAACTGTCAGGTATGTAGTTAATGAGCCTTCAGAAGATTCCAGCCCTCTCTTGTAAGTGATCTTCAGTCCTCCTTTCAGATTCTGGACATTGTTAAGCAGAGACAAACTATGCCCCTTTCCAAATATTCTGACCCATTGTTTAATCCCAAAATTTGGGGTTAGTTTGTTAGGCAGCAATAGTGACGGCAACCTGAGATGTGAAGTTAGTGGCCCAGAACCACACAGCAAGTTATCATCAGAGTAGTAGAAACATTGAATCCAGACTGAGCTTCAGAGCTCGTGCTCTAACTTCTTTGTTTTCAAATCCCTGTGAATTTGACAAGTACTGCAAAACCACTATCTATCACTAGGATGTAGAGAAAAAACATGACAATTCTGACCATAAAGAAACAAAACAATTGCCCAGGGGAACAGGAGGGGACTGCTGGACAGTGTGGATTGGCAGGAAAAGGTCACTTCCAGAAGGTGAACTATGGCAGGCAAGCAGGCAGGAGCTCACATTCAGTTCAAGTGCAGGGATATCCCGAGAAATCATCCTGGGATGGTATGAGGAATGCTGCCAATATCCTCAAGACATAACACTACACCTGGCAGCTTTCCTCTTTCTCTGGGGAACAGCCTGTGGACTTCCCTCTGGCCACTGCTTCATCAGGAGCACAGCCAGGAAAGGCGCACATCAATGAGTTTCAGAAAGCTTAGAGTAGAGAAAAGAGTAAATGATTGGTGGGTGGGTATGGACCGAGCTAGAAGGAAATGAAGTAATTAGCAAAAAGGAGAGACCCAAAATTTAAAATTAAAAAAAAATTTCCAAGTGTATGCCAAGCACAAGCAACATGCTTCCTTTCCAGCTCTGTTTGCCCATGCATTCATCTCTGTACTCTAACAGGAATCCTGTGGTATGGTGTACATGGTGCCCTTTTGAAAAGGAGTCTTAGTGGTATAGTGGTTACAAGTAGGCTTGTTAACTGCAAGATCAGCAGTTCCAAACCACCAGCCATTCCTCAGAAGAAAGCTGAGGCTTTTATACCTGTAATGAGTTACAGTCTTGGGAACTCATAGGGGTCGTTTAACCCTGCCCTATAGGCTTGCTATGAGCTAGAATTAACTCAATGGCAGTGAGTTTGAAAGTTAGTCTCCAGGGGAGCAAATAGCAAATGTCTGAACCCATATTTCTTGCTTCTCTGAATTGGCAACATGCTTAGCATTGTGCTTAATGGAAGGTTTAGATTGCAGATAGTGCCCAATTAAAATGTTTAATTAA
>NW_022111372.1:78871553-78875082 GCF_000313985.2 Echinops telfairi
AAAGCATGTCCTCTCTGATTGTAATCTATGGATCTGCCCTACCATTCCTGTCATCTTCCAACAAGAGCCAAGAGGTTGTCTATCCCAAGTGGTACCACTTACATCTTTGCACTTAAATCTGTCTTACCATATCCTTTATCCCTGCACAGTGCTCCACACTTGTTCTCTGTGTGGCAGCGATCACTTCTAGAAGCTCTCCTTTCCTCTTTCAGCATATAGCTAAGAGTTAGAGGATATTATACTGAGTGAAGTTAGCCAAGCACAAGAGGACAAGCACAACATGAGTCTACTTAGGTAAGTTCATATGGTAGAACAGGCATAGGGGAAAATATACATAATGCACAGTTCTTGCATTAGCCATGCAAACCCAGTGATGTATATGTCACTAAAAAAAGTAAAAAGAAAACAGATGTAGATAGCACCTGTGCTGAGAGACTGCCCACCCCCACACTCCCCCGCCCACACACTCTCATATGCCTTTATGGCCCACTGAGTGGTGGAGGAAGAAAAAAGACAGCAATGGTGGAATAGGACATTAAGCGATCTAAGGGGAGGGCATTGTTTGTCTCTACAGGAAAGGGAGAGAAAGATAGTTGACCTCATTCTGTGGATTTGATCCTTGTGGGTGACATTCCTGCTCAGAGCAGCTTGTTCACATGGAGGACTGCAGGGCTGGCTTAAGCCATCAGCTTAAGACATGATGGCTCCTCACCAGATGACAGCTCTACAGAGAACCGCAGTGAAGATACAGTTCAGGGAGAGCATCCGGTCTGACCCGCCCACATGGGGGCAAACCAAGAGGGCTGTGTAACAGACCAGCAATGGGAGCAAAGACACAACGTCTCTGAGGAATCCAGATTATAGACTTCTGATTTGGGGGGCAGGGCTTGGCACCTCTTCTGAACTGGTTGGGGATTACTCATGAGGGGGCCACACTGAAAGTCTAAAAGTAGAGTGGGTGGGGCAGGGAGCGGCACTAGACTGCTCCACCCCTGACTGCAGAAAGAGCAATGGAAACCTGTAGGAGACATGCCTTTTGGTCATGAATGCTGAGGACTAAAAGGGTATAAGTGCTATTAGGTAAGTAGGTACCAGGGTATGGAACCCTGAAAGAAAAGGAGATTGGGCTGAGGGATGGTAACAGGTCCTGCTCGCTATTCATCTACACTAGACTTGAAATTATCTATATGGTCTTTATTAATTTTTTTCCTTTGGTGTCTATCTATATAAGATAGCCATGCTAAGCAACACCAAGGAGATAGTGACAGGGTCTATTGTTCCGGGGAGAGTGTGGAATTGGAGGGGAGGGGGTCAGGGTGAGTTTAGCAGTGAGCCAATAGTAACATGGACAGGGGAATAGCAAGGCTTCTAAAATTGACAGTGAGAAGGGTGTAGTGTTTCAGGTCGTTTTGATCAATTGAAATGTACCCAAAAGGAATTTCTGAGAAGTGAACAAGGGGTTAGTATGAAAGTGGGGTAGGAGGAAAGAAAAAAGAAAGGGAGGAAAGAAGAAGGAAGTAAAAATTATGTATATAGGCATACATATAGATATGTAAATATATAAAGCTAGGTGTATTGGTCTATCTATCTATATACATGTAGATAAAACAAGGAAGCAGGTGGATTTTGGGCCTCTACTTAAATCTTACCTCAGTATAAGAATGATTTGTTCTAGTAACATGGCACTGTATGAAACTCACTTTCCTGACAAGATCACTAAAGACAAAATGGGTGCATAAGCAAATGTGGTAAACAAAGCTGATGGTGCCTGGATATTAAAAGATATAGCATCTCTGGGGTCTTAAAGGCTTGAAGTAAACAAGCAGCCATCTATCATGGAAACAACAAAGCATGAGTTGCTGACAGAAAGAGGTATCAGAAGTTCAAAAACAACCAAATAGATGTGAAGGGCCATGGATATAGTGGAGACCCAAAACCCACCTATGAGATAATTGGACAGTCCTCCCAGAAGGGCTACCTGGAAAGGATGATAAACCCAAGGTGTAGTACAGGACGGAGAAAACACATAACTATCCTCTAGTTCTTTAATATTTCTTCCCCTTACTACGATGGTTTTTGTTTTACCTCATTAATCTTGTTAGACCTGCATATGTTCATTTGTATAGTTAACATCGTTAGATGAATGAAAATCAAGACAGATAACCCTTCAGAAACAGTAACGGGAGTAATGATTCCCTGAAGGTATGGGAAGAGATGGGCAGGGAAGGGGGTGAAGGGGCAGCTGATAGCAATGGTGACTGTATAACCCTACTCGAGGGGAAAGAATAACAGAATTGCAGGTGAACGGATACATTGGATGGTGTAAGAGATGGTAAAATACGAGGGGGTACCCCACCAACCCAACTGGAGTTGTGCTGGGTGGAGCGGAGCTTTCACAGTATGCATTTTTCCTGCTAGGCAAGCATTGAGCAACTCTTTCTAAGTTAGTGCACCCAGTGGTGCCACCTGGAAAGGTTCTCTCTGGTCACAGTGCATGTTTTTGTAAAAGCAGTTTTGCACAAACCTAATTTTCTGTGATGGCTGATTTAAGAGAACAGTGTGAGGCTGTAAAATTTTGTTCCTGGCTCAGGAAAAATGCCGCAGAATGTGTTGTGATGTTGAACACAGTTTATAAGGACAGAGCTATGGGAAAAAACTCAATGTGTATGAGTGGTTTTCTCATTTCAAAAAAGGTGAAATGTCAATTGATAGCAAGCCTCATTCTGGATATCCGTCCACTTCCCAAACAGACTGCTAATGCTTTTGGAGTTTGTTCTTCTAGGTCAGCTTGTTAATCAAGCTTTTCATGAGAAGTTCTGAAAAGATTACATAACAGCGTGTGGCAAAAAGGCCTGATTTGTGGCAGGAAGGGCCAGGTTTTGCCAAAATGACAATGCATCTGCTCACGTAGCCATCTCAGTGTGCCAGTTTTTGGCAAAAAACAGCATGCCTCTCTTGCCCCACTCACCTTACTCACCTGACATCATTCTGTTTGACTTCTTTTTGTTTCCATGAATGCACAGGGTCATGAAAGGACATCGATTTGACAATGTAGAAGAGGTGAAGAGAAAATAAGGGAGGCACTGTCAGCCATCCAAACAGATGAGTTTGAAAATGTTTCTAAGAATGGAATTACAGATTTTACAAGTGTAATGTAGATTTCTTTGAAGGTGATAAGGTTTTTTTGTAAAAAAAAAAATTAAACACATAGCTTTGACAAAAAATCTTTTTTGGGGGGTGTATATATATGCATATATATATCAATAATATATATTAGTAATGGTTCCCTAGGTGGTAGAGTGGGCGTGGGGAGGGGATAAAGGGGAGCTGAGATCAAAGAGTTCAAGAAGAAAGAAAATGTTTTGAAACTAATGGTGGTACCAATTGTCCAATTATGCTTGATCTAATTGAATTATGGACTGTTATATCTGTAAGAATTCCCAATAAAATTAAAAAAATATGAAGATACTTGAAGGACTAATGATAACAATTCAATGAAAACACAAACCAAAACAATCCAACCCCCCCC
>NW_022111372.1:78875182-78877851 GCF_000313985.2 Echinops telfairi
CGCCACCCTTTTCTATCAGGCCTGCAGAAACCTACATGGAAATAAAAGAGAAATGTCATCTCCCAAGACTTTTAACATTCCTTGCTGCCCTGTAAGACCTTCAGTAAGAGTTTGGTCTTGGAAAGCAGGGTTGTATCAAGAAAATATGATAGGCTTTAGAATCAGACAGACACAGGTATAACCCCAGCTCTGCAATATAACCTTGGGCACAGATGTTAATTCATCTGAACCTCAGTTTTTTAATCTCTCAGATGGTATTAATGTCCCCAGGCTAGGTGGTCATGATGGTTACAGGTAACAGGATCTAACACTTACCATTATGCCTGACATATGAGTCATTGAATGAAGGCAACTATTACTACTATCATCCCAGAAAACAGAAGATTAGAACCTTCTTGAGTTGTGAAGTCCCTGACAACTTTAGAGTGGCCACAATCATTTTTTCTGGGTCTTTTTAACTTCCTTATTTCCGTTTCTCCTTCTCCTTCAAATCTACTCAGGGACAAGGATTAAATTGGCATATATTACATACCACAGGTAGTTAGTGACAATCAGCAAGTCTCTAATTTAATTTCCCAATAAGCAAGCTAAGCACGGGTTTACCTATAATTACTTACCTGTTGTGAACAATTTCACACTTTTTCATGCCATTAAGGATTCTTTTCCAGAATCAAACCCTCTTTTTCAAATTTGTAACTCCTGATGGGGATGCGGGACTCAGTAAGCAAGGTACTCAGCCTTATTTGTGCTTACTTATGCAAAATGTGAAATTGTTCATTTACAGATAACTAAGTAAGCACAAGTAAGCCCAGTCTTACCTTGCTTACTGGGTAATCTGCTACCATTTCTAAGAGGACTGTGGATAATTATATGTCTTCAATAAACAGCTGTTAACATTTAAGAAACACATAGCCCATACTAGGTTTTGGATGAGATGCTGAGATAAGTTTGCCAGTCTGTGTTTCAATAAAGAATGGATCTGTGTTCGAACTATTGAATTGTGTGATATGTGGATATGCAGATTGTCAATAAAGTGTTAAAAAAAAGAATGGATCTGGGTAGCTAATGCTGGCTTGAAGATTATATGTATATGTATTATATTATATTATATAATACATGTCATCTTCGGCGGTGGAACAGATGACGATGGCAGTGATAACAATAATGGCAACAGCACATATTTACTATGTTTGTGCTAAAGAAGACAGAGCTGTGTAGACACTGTATTTAATCCTCACAATATTCCTTTGGATAAGCCTTATTATCATCCCCACTTTCCAGAAGGGAAAACTGGGGAGTAGAAATGTTATTTTCCAGAGTTTGCTCAATTGATAAGTTAGAGAGCTAGGGTTCAATCTCAGGCAGTCCTATCCCAAGGTTCAAGTTAATATCACTACTATAAAGCATATCGTCAGAAGAAAAATTGGAGTTAGGAAGAAGGCAGTGAGAAGGTATTTGCAAAACAGGGAAGGGTTGAGCAGAAGGATCAATCGGGCCAGGAAAGCTTGATGTTGATTAAAGAGAAGTAAGCACAATTTGACTGGCTGTCATTAGCTGATGTGGAGTGCGCCTTGGACTTGTGGCAACCCCATGCTGCCCAGTTTGAACCATTGTGCCCATAGGGTTTTCATTGTTTGTATTGGAAGTATTTTGCCAGATTTGCCAGTTGAGTTCATTTTCGTTTGGGTCCTCTATTTAAGCCCTGGAAGAGAGCTAGGAACATTTGGGAGGTAGTTGGGGTCATCTTGACCCTCATTTTACAAAGAGGAAAATGGGACCCTGAGAGGGAAATAACTCCATGGGCTGGCAGCAGGCTGATAGCATTTGTTTGTTTGTTTATTTAAATTTCTGCTTCCTCCAACCCACCAGAAATGCACAGTATCTGTCACCATCTGAATACCATGGCTTCAGGTTAGTCATGCCTCTAAGCTAGTATGCATGACACTATTTATATTCTGCTAGGTAGCATGGGTATAATTTACCTACTATCTCGCTTGAACATAGGTAAGGTAAAAGGATATTTGGTGAGCAAAAGTAGTTCATTTTTACCTGTTGGCTGGTGGTTTCTAACTCATTCAGAATTGCCAGGTGTGCTTAGGAGTTGAAGTCTACCTTCCCAATCAATTTAATTAATTAGCTTTTCATTTTACCTTACATAGAACTCAATACTTCACTCCATATAAATAGTTGGGTCTCTTAACCTCAGGTGCTATCTTTCAGAGTGTTTTTTTTAAATTGTGAATTAAGTTAAGGTTTAAAAAGCAAATACCCCAGTTTTATATACAACAATTCATATGCACTTTGCTTCATCTCATTTTTGCAGGTCTCTCAACGCAACCCCCTCAACCTGCCTTCTCCCTGTGTTTCCCAAGTTCATTCCTCCCTCTCTCCAAACCCTTCTGAACATGGACTTTGGGCAAATTCAGCCCCCTTGATTATTCTAAGGACTGAACCCTGCACAGGAATGTGAAAGAAATGAAGCAAGGAGGGATCTGATTTTATCGTTGGAACCAAAATGAGAGATAAAGACTTCATTTTCTTTTATAATTTTTTGTGGTGGTGGTGGGTTATATATATTTAAGAAATTCCTAGTGTGTCTGAAGGCATTAAAGATATCATGATGTTTTTCCATGATGCTCACTTTCCTGACAAGATCACTGAAGACGAAG
>NW_022111372.1:78879354-78887751 GCF_000313985.2 Echinops telfairi
TGCAGGTGCTAAGTAAACATGTAATGAATGAATAAAGGATCTTAAGCATTCCTTTCAGCTTTGTAAAAAGCTTTCTGAAAATTTTCCTACTGTGGTTTTCGGGGAGGGAGTGACTTTCCTCCATTAAACTGCTCAAACTTCAGACTTCTGGAACAATCTAGAAAGAGGGCGGGATTTGACTTCCCCCTGCTGCTGGCCAGAACTCTTATGAGATTCAGAAAATGATGCTTTCCATTTTTGTCTCCAGTGGAGGTTTTCATCCTCCTGTTACTGCATGCTTTTTAATACTTCCTCATGGCTTTGGGCAGCTTCTGAAACTTCTCCTCTCCTGCCTCATAATGGTCTGAGAAGCTTCTCAATATTCAAGCCCAATGCTGGGTCTTGCTATCAGATGGGGCCCTCACATACAGTCAATGCATGGACCATGTCTGCGATGATTGCTGAATCACTTCACTTGGGCCAATCCCTGTGTGTTGGCATTACTTGCTAATGGCAGGTAAAAAAGTAATTCAGGGGAATATACAATAGTGACTCCCTTTTGTGAACATCTTCTGGAAGTGGGTCTCTCTAACTTCCCCTGCAACATATGCTATGACCGGCGGACCCTGGGCTTAGTGTATGCTATTGTTGATTAGCACCCTTTCTGGCTGATGGATGCACCTTGCTCCCTGTATTTCCTATCTACCTTCCCTGGACCACATTCAAGTTCAATGACTTTCAAAGATTCATACCCATCTGACCCTGGAGGAGGAGGTTTTGTGTAGCATGTGTATCTCTGTTCCCATTCAGTTCAGCCACTCTGGAGTGGCATCTGGAAATCTATGTCTTGACAGACATACCAAGTGATTCTGAGGCAGGCGTTCCCAGCAAGAGTCTTTATCTTTGTTCCCAAGAAAAAGAGCATCCTTGTTTTTTGCTCTGTTGTTACCCACACTTCCTTGTTGCCATGAACTTGGGTCACAAACTAGGTTTATGCTTTCAAAATGCAGAATGTTTTACAACTTCAGGTTGCTTCTATCAACTGCCCTAAATATTTCCTCACAGCCTTCCTTTCTCCCCTGCAGCACACTTGGAGATGAACAAGAAGAGTGGGTTTGCATGACTCTCTCTGGGAAGGAAGGAGGCAGAGTGGAAGGTGGAAGGGGGTTGGTTTCTCATCACTTCTTCATGTCAGCAGCATACTGGTTGCTAGGGAACTGGAGTGGGAATTCAAAGGTCAGGCTGCCATTGGTTATTGGTTTGAGCTCTGCTCATTGCCCCCCTTCTTCCTACGGTGAATTAGTTAAGGGCCCCTGGGCCCCTATCCCCTGCCAAGTATATTACCTTGGCGATAAGTAGTATAGAATTTCCAGAGATCCAAAGTACTATCACCTCCTCCTCTGCCTGGGACTTCTCACTGAGAGTAATTATCGTTATGGAGGTTGGGGGGGTGGTAGTAATGATCATATTCTCTGATACAGCCTGAGATCAAAGAATGAAAGAGAGTTCAGAAAGCTGAAATTACGGTTGTCCATTTTCTTCTATTCCAATCCCTCTTTGTTCTCCTTATTAAGGTCATCTAAACCTACAGAAGTACTGACTGGCTGGAGAAGCCAGTAGGGGAATGTGGTTATGAGAGTCATGAGTTGAAGCTGCTCATTTTTAATTCACTCATAGGAAATGCCTGACAGAGTAGCATTGAGATGGACATCAATAGACCATGGATATTTCCTGAGTGACTTTAGAGAAAATACCATTGGAACTATTGTGTCTCAGTCTCCTCATCTGTACACAGGATGGATAAATCAGACCACCCTATTGATTTCACTTAGACCTACGGCCTATGGTTCTGTTTTCTAAATGTTCCCTCTCTCTTGGATTTACCCTTAAATCCTCTCTCACCTCATCCCCATAGATCCAATCCATTAACAAATCCTATCAATTCTGGTTTCAGACTAGAGCAAAAACCTATCTCCATGGCCATCTTTATAAGTTCCATCTTTTCCCCCTTGGAGTGCTGTGAGAGCCTCTTGCTTAGTGTAAAATCTCACCTCTCCTGCTCTAATTCATTCTCCTAATAGCTCCCTGAGTGGTATTTTAGCACATGAATCAATTCTTCCCTTACTTAAAACTTCCAGTGGCTTTTCATTGAGCTCAGAGTAAAACCTCAAATCTATACCATAGCCACAGGATCTTACATGCCCTGGTCTCTGCCTACTTCTCTATACCATTTCTAATCACTGGCTGCTCCCCAGTCCCTGAAACAAGCTGGCTGTTTTCTACCTGAGGGCCTTTGCACGTAACTATTTATGTGTCTCTCTCCTATACAAGCCTACCTCCTTCTTAGCCATCAGCTCCAAAGAGAAACCTTTTTGGAACACCGTAAGTTCCTTAATTACTACTTCCTGTATTGTCAATTGCAACAGCAGGCTTATTTTATTCATAGCACATCACATTTTATACATTCCTGGTTGCTTGTTTAGCATCTGCCTCATATCACTATATTGAAGGCTCTTCGAATCAAACGTTTCCTCCCCCTTGCTACACTCATTATTGTATCTTCATAGTCTCATCATCTACTTCCATATCCTACACTCAGTAATGGCTGTTGAATGAATGCTCTTGGTCACAAGGAGGGGGGAAAGGTACAGAAAGTAACGTTGGGAAAAGTGAAAACAAATTTTCCTATGAAGATTTCTGTTCATTGCTAGTCTAGTCTCAAACTGTTCCTATGTATGGAAAAATGAATCCAAAGTAGTTATTTAAAAAATAAGTCTTTAGGCATAAGGAGTAGGCCCAACAAGTCAATTCATGGATGACATTTGTATTTCACCATCACCCTAAAGCAAACACAAAACAATAATCTGTAATTATAGTTAAACTGAATTTTAATTTGAATACTAAAATAGATCTTACAAAACTAATTTTTCACATAAACATTTGATAATGAGGGGTGATGAATCTTCAAAGAATGTCAGTAGAATTTTCTTGCATATATCAACAAATGTGCTAATAAGAGATTATTTTTATCTGCTCAGAGTGTTGGTACAGAAAACATTTACTTCAAGCACTGTGGCCAATCCTGCTGCTTAATCTATCCAACATCTATTTCCACCCCCTCCACTCTAGAGGTTAGAAAACCTAGATTTTTTTTTTCTTCTTCTCAGTCTCCCCTTGTATCTAGAAGGCCCATTGTCCACTGTTCTGGTCAGTGAGAGAAGCAGAGCTCTGAATAGGGTGGGGAATATCTTCTGAAGTTTCTATTATCCTGAATTAATCATTTTCCTGGAAATGATTGACAACACATTTTTTTTCTACTTGATGCTTGAACACAGACCTGGTATCTGGGAGCAGCAGCTATCTTGTGAATGTGAGAAGAAGATCAAATAGCATCATAAACTACTAATCCTGATTTCTCTGTATGAATGTGCATCAATGTCGAGATCACTTTTCTTATAATAGGCCTCTCTTTGATAACATTACTGTGGTCAGATCTTTTTGTTACTTGTAGAAAGCCACAGTGGCCAAATTTTGTTGACATTAGCTTGAGACAGGAACTTTGAAGAGATTAAAAAGAGATATTGCTGCTTATACATGAATGCTCAAAAACTCACTGGCATTAAACTGATTCCAGGTATATGCAATTCAGGTGGATCTTAATTCCCCAAATGTTAAATTAGCAATGGTAGTAATATATTATTTAAGAGCAATGAATTGATTTTTACTGGAAAGGATGTTCTTTAAAGGATGTTTGGCATATGCAAGCCCCTTAGAGGTATCTTTCACCATGGCAACCATGGTGTGTAACACAGGGCTGTGCAGATCAGAGCTTCCCAAAAATTTTGAGTCGACTTCATCAGAAAATGTTTAAGCTGCAAAACAATAATTTTATTGATGTACACTTGGTGGCTGGTGGTGTCTTAGCATCCTAACAATCTTGTGCAGTGAAAGAGTAGAAGGAAGTATCTTTGGCATGTATCTCTAAGAGCATTGTGACCCATATTCTGAATCCTGTGGGGCTTCTACATAAAGGCCCGGGAGTGCAGTGGGTTAAGCATGGGTTGGTAATCTCCAGATCAGCAGCTCACACCCACGACTGCTCTGTGGGAGAACGAGGAGGCTGTTGGCTTCCATAACAACTTGCCATCTTGAAAAGCCTATATAGGGTTGCTGTGAAATAGAACCAACTTGATGACAGTGAATTTAATTATTTACAGCATTTTGTTTATGTGGTTTATACAGACTCCTAAGCTCTGGGATGGGCGAGAGTGGGCCTTGTGAAGCAGAGGCCATCTCCAGTGGATAAACCTTCCCACTTGGCCTACCTCACTCCTGTATCTGCCAGACCCTTTCTCAAGTGGGCAAGTCATTCTTCTCAGTTCTTATGCGTAAGCGGCCCAGGAGTCTGGACCTCCAGAGAGAATCTCTTGTTATTCTGCTTTGCCTGTGGACTCCCCCAGAAGATAATCAGATAGATCAATAGCTTTCATAGAGGCTTGAGTACTGTTTTCTTTTAATGAGTTTCTTTCAAGTCCAATCTATAAATTTAGTATCATAAAAATTATTATTTGCTTTTTAGTGCCTCCTATGTGCTAGCTGGACATTCTGTTATGGGTTCCAAATATATTGATCTCATGCCAACTGTATAAGGCGACTCGAGTCTCATGCCAACTGTATAAGGCGACTGTATAGGAACTGTTTTCATCGCACCTATTTAAAGGAAAAAATAGGCACAGGGTGCAGTTGGCCTGTTAAAACTGGGGGAGGGGGAGGCTAGGGACCTTCCTACTCAATCACATCTTCACCTCAGTGGCAGGATCTAAGACATGCTAATGGAATCCTCAGCATTCCAGGAAGCACACTTTGAAAATTCTCCTTCATCCAGAAGTTCCAAACTCGAATACCTTCACAGGGAGCAGTTAAATTAAGACCGGAAGGAGGACTCTCAGGTGGAGGCTGTCACATGCGTGTGTTATCTACAGAGGGCAGCTGTCTCTGGTTTGCACACTCATCGCCAAACTCCGTGCAGCTCAAATAGAAGCGTGTCTGGGAGAGGGTTCAGCTTGTGGGACATTAGAATAGTTTGTGACTTTTGGAGGAGAGGAGGGGTCAGAGCATGAAGGTGCCCTTAAGAAGGAAGATACCCACTGACAAAATGAAGACCGGAGGAAAAACAAGCCCACACACAGATAGTGCTAAGCAATACCCTTCCCACGGTTTAGCCACTGGCTGGATTTATTTTTAAGCAAGTCAATCCCCTGCTGGGTTCTTTTTACTCCTCACCATGTGTTTGCCAGTATTGGCCAAGCATCCAGTCTGACACCTCCTCCCCCACATCCCTTCCCCCCTCCTGTAACTGTCCTCTAATTTAAAGATAAACACGATTTTTATGGTGAACAATGAAACCTCCTACATTACACAGCAGGCAAAAAGATTCCTGGGGAAAATTTGTTTGGAAGACATGACCCACGGTCACTGAGGAATTTTGATCCTCGCTGGCCTCCAGGGCAAAAAGTGGACCGGTGAGAAGGATACCACTGGTGTCTGTCTGGGAAGCCTTGGTATTCACACATGTATCCTCAGTAGGTGTGTGCAAACTTGTCCTGCATGTTTTAAAGACTCGGTGCTCTGCACGGGAAGACCTACTAGACACCGTGGGAGGAAGGGCAGCCAGGCTTATTTATCAGGCTCATTGGGGAAGAATTGTGGCACGAACAGTACACAATGTGGGAGAAAGAGCATTATCCATATAGACAGCAGACCAGTAAATGTGAGAATTAGCCTAGACTGGAAGTTTCAAATTTGCTTTTTCCTCCTTCTTTCTAATCTTCCTCCTTTCTTTCTTATTAGCTTCAAAATGATTTTTCAAAGGAAATCCTATTCACTAGTTCAACTTACACAATGCATAAACATAGACCTGTTACTCTAGTTGCATGTAAGGGTCTCTGGGGGTGTAGTGGGTTATGAATTGGGCTGATAACCACAAGGTCATCAGGTCAAATGCACCAGGTACTTTGTGGGAGAAACATGGAGCTTCAGGCTGCTATAAGAATTTACAGCCCTGAAAACCCAAAAGTTGGAGGGAGGGGGCAGGTTCTACTCTGTCCTAGTCCACCAGGAGTTGGAATCAACTCAATGGAAGTGAGTTTTCTAATTTCAGGTTGGGGTTTAAGCCCTACTGATCACTTCTAATACTTCTCTCAATGACAATAACTGAGAAAGCCCACTATGGAACTACAAGGTAAAAATTTTACTTCTATGGTTGACCTTAGAACAGAGAAAAGGAGAATCTTTGTCTCTTATAGATTGACAAACCAGTCTCAAATTAGTAACTCAGAGCGATGCATAGAGATGGAGTTGACGGTGCCTAACTCAGCGCTCTTTCACCATGCCAGAATTAGTGCAGGCTGGTGGTTTGAATACTGCCTCAGTTATCTGTAAGCATGTGACGTTGACAAGCTACTCAATCATATTTCCATGGACCCTCATTTATAAAAAAAAATGTTTTGCAACGTGAGGCTCAAATATGTTACTGGAAAGATGCAGTGGGATAATGCACGGAAAGGGCTTAGTGAAAGTTCCACTACACGGCTCTCATAATTTCTTTGTGCCTTCCCATTGCAGAACATCAATGCCATAGATATGTCTATTAATCTTAAATGCGTCAGCCGGCTGTGCCAGACACTGGATGAATCCAAATAATCGACAGCATGCAATGAACAGCGTACTTCAGAGCACAGTTTAAACAGTTAATGCAGTAATTGTTAAAAAAAAAAAAAGAAAAGAAAAATCCTGCTCTGGAAGTTTCCAGTATCTTCTCTTTCCAAGAAAAAATGTGGCATCTACTAAAGAGGTGGAGGAGAGATGACTGACCTGGGGGAAATGTCACATCCTTGCTGCATAAAGGCTCCCAGGGAGAACCACAAGCTGTTGAAGATCCCAAACTCATTGGACTGGTCGCTGGTTGTCTGGTCACGTCCTTCTTCAAACTCTTCGCTGTGCCATTCGTAGGGGCTGAAGCGGCTGACCAGGAAGAGGACAACACTCACTCCAATGTAGGCAAAAACGATGCACATCCAAATCTCATAAGCCAAGGGATCAAGGAAGGAGAAGACCCCGGGCTTGGACTTCTGTGGTTTTTTTATCATGATGGAAATTCCCAAACTCATAAATGGCTTGGAGAAGTCTATGACCTCTTCTCGGACCAAGGTGATGGTTAGAGGGGCCACGGCCACATCTGCTCGCTGGAAAAAAAGGAAAAAAGAGAAAGGCAGCTGAGCCCATGAGTCCATCAACTCTTCTCCTGCTCTTGCTCCTTTCTTCACAGTAGCTATTCTTTGAATCTTAGAGGGTGTGAGGGGGAAAGAAATTTAGCACATTTCTACCCTACTAAATAATCCTAATCCATTGTTGTCTAGCTCGCTATTTTCTACCACCTAAGTCCAAACCAAGCCCACTGCCCGGGAGTTGATTCCAACTCATAAGGACTCCACACAGGCTTTTCAAGGTGGTATATCTTTACAGGACCAGAGAGTCTCATCTTTCTCTTTTGGGTTTGAACCACCAACCTGTGGTTAGCAGTCCAACACTTACCTGAAATGGATTATTTCATAGGTTTATAGTCTCATTGTTAGACTTTTCTTCCTGATCTTGTGTTGGGGGCGGGGGTGGGGGGTGGGGCTGTTGTGAATATTTGTTGGTTTTGCCTGACTGGCAGTCTGGAGGGAGAACCAATCACTTTTGGACAATGCTCAGTCCTTCTGGTTTGAATGGGGTGATCCCCATGAGTTCTTGCACAGCAAATGACTCAGGCCTGGCCAATATGATTCTTTCAAGGATATGGATAGGACCCAAGTTGGTTGAGTGAAAATTTGCCCTGAAATTCAACTGGGAATTGTAGATCTTATCCCTGAAACAGTCAGTTGAGTCACCCAAACCTCAAGGCTGACTCCGAACTGTTTAAGAACATGTGTCAATATATGTCCATCTATCTTTAAGAGCATGAGCCAACTCCTCTGCTTGACTAAGTTTGATGTGGGTTTCTTTTACCTGCGAAAAGGGTTGTTCTGGATAGCAAGGTGGTGAAGTGAAATTTAACTCGATAAACATTTATTGAGAACTTATTAGGTGAAAACCTTAGGCTAGAAATTACAGATAAGCTATAGTCCCTGGACTTTAGGAATTACAAATAGAGGGGAGAGACTGATGCACACACAAACACAATTTTACTGTCTATAAAGTAGACTGACTATATGCTTTCTAAGAGCTAGAAAATACTACAGGAGAAGCAGGAGGGATGAATTCAGGAACTGCATCATGGACTAGGTGCCTTGCATGTTTTGTATTTGACCTCTGGCTACCCACTGAAAGATGGGCAGGATGGGTAGGACTTTGACAGGTCACTCTGGCAGAGAGAAA
>NW_022111372.1:78887851-78890095 GCF_000313985.2 Echinops telfairi
TTTTTTTTTTTTAGGAAGACTGCTAAAAATACACATTTGTTTTTTCAATTTAAATTTGAAAAAAATTATATCTATATCTATATGGTTCCAAGGAATGTTTGAGCTGCTAACCACAAGGTCAGCGTTTCAAAACCACCAGGTGCTCAGCGGGAGAGAAAGGGGGCTTTCTACTTGGGTACAGAGTTACAGACTCGGAAATGCACAGGTGCCGTTCTACCCTGTGTGACAGGGTTGCTATGAGTCGGAATCAACTCAATGGCAGTGAGTTTGGTTTTTGGTTGGGGGCATCCAGCGGAGTGTGTTAAGATAAGTCTTCCTACCAGAGGAAAGTGGGATGGCTGCTGGGTAGTTACAAACAGCAGATGTGCACAACACCTCCCTTTTCAATAGGATCTTTGCTCTTTGAACTTTATTTTTACCTCTCTCTGAGGGCAGAGCATTGACAATAATGCAAGAAAACCCCACTGCTTTGTTGGTTTGAGATCAAGAGGTCCTGGAAACCTAAGAGGGTTGTGGGCATAGACAGATGCCACACTTGCATCCCTGCAATGACAATCTTGCCCATGGACATCTGTTGAAGGAGAACAGCCATCTCCCCTGCTGCTGTGTGGCTGTCCAGATGTGAGGTTGGTGACAGATGCCTTGCAGATGTGCGCTCCACCCAGCTGCTGCCAGCTGCTACTTAGAGACTTCCTTTGGTTACTCTCATGGGCTGAACTTGCTGAGAATATGCTTTAATTGGAAGAAGATGCCCAGCTTGAGGATGATTTCTCTTCTCACTTGTACATTCTTTCTGTTACATGGAGTTGATGTTTTTTGCTTCCCCCCCCCTAACACTCTCTACATAAATCTTGATACTTTTTACCAACACTCACAAACCAAAACAAAGGAGAAGACATTTACTTTTTTGTCTGTAACCTAATATAGATGGATACAGTATGGGGAGAAAGGTACTGGGAATGAGAACTGGGACGAATTGATTACAAATTGCTCAGAAGGGGGTTAACTGGAGACAAGCTTTGAAAGTACTATATGGTATTGGGTGGATTTGTTTGATACCTTCTGATGTGAACTGGTAAAAAGGGCTGTGGACTGGAAAATTATAGAGCCACATTATTTCAGTGCTTAATTAATCAGTTCCAAGATTTGTTCCATGAAGTATTATTTCTGGTAGGATACTGGTAGCACAGTTATTAAGCAGTCAGTTGCTAACTGACAAATTAGTGGGTCAAGCCCACCAGCCACTTCTTGGTCGAAAGATGTGGCAGTCTGCTCCCATAAAGATTGCAGTCTCAGAAGCCATTGGAGGCAGTGCTCTCTATTCGATGATTTGGAATTAACTTGAGGACAATAGGTTAACATGAAAATTAGCACATTTGGGAGACCTGGATTTAAACAAGCTCCTTTGGGTCAGGATTTCTCAGAAACTTAGAAGTCCAATCGGCACTGAGAATTTCTAAGAAGGGCAAGTAAGATGAAAAATTTCCCAAATTATTTGGTCACGGGCCCTTCAGAAATCAAATGAGAGCCTCTGGTAGGCACAGGTCAGCTACCTCATTTTATAGATCATGTGGTTTTTCCTAAGCAGCAGAGTTCTAACTTGTTTGTTACTGACTGAGAGGCTTCAAGTGTTGATTTCTACCATCTAATGTCGATCCTGGGACCTGGCAGGATCAAGTCAAGGGAAGGTCTGAGGAAGGAGAACTGTATGTTCTGTTCCACAACTGGATGACTCTGTAGCCTCTATTGATAACAACTGTCTCACTTAAAGAAAAGTATAATAATTCTTGCTTTGCCTGTTGCACGGAATTGATTCGTGAGGATTAAAATAATTCAAATACCTGAGGGCACTGTGAAGTAAGGGCATTTTATAGGTATTCAGTTATTTTCGTAAGCTGACATCTTGGGATAGTGCTTTTCAAGCTTGACTAGGTATCAGAATCCCCTGTAGGACTTAAAGCTCACGCGTGCATGCGTGCACCCACATACACACACACACACACACACACACACACACACACACACACACACACTTACTTTAAGAGCCACTAACCTAAACATTCCCAAACACACACACACACACACACTATCAGAGTTTATCACTAGGAAATTCCCATTTGCTTTTAACAGGAAAATCCCGCCATCCTGAAAAGCAGTCCTAACAGAGAGCTTGCTCTCTACATCCCTGAACAAAACACAAATCTCTCTGCATTCTTTTAGCCAAGCCATTGCAGCTCTTTTTGC
>NW_022111372.1:78890195-78914045 GCF_000313985.2 Echinops telfairi
ACACACACACACACACACACACACACACACACACACACACTTACTTTAAGAGCCACTAACCTAGAGATGCCCAAACAAAATATATAATGTCTAGAAACAATCCTAGGAAAACAGTGTCTAGTTTGGATGTGATATAAGGAGAACAAAGTGAATAAAATAATGCGGAGTGGAGATCTGTTCTAAGCCCCAGTGAACAAGGATTCACTGGCCCTGTGTTCCACTCCTTTCCCTCCTCCCCTCCAACGAGCTCAGTGGCTTTCAAGGAGTCACGTAGCCAGTGATTGACAGGATCAGAATGCAAATCGAGATAGCTGGTTTCAAGTTCATGCTCATTCTACTTCATTGAGACAAAGGAAAAGCAGAAAAGCCAATTCTGAGTAAGACAGAAAGACAAGACCCATGCACAAAGTCGCAATGTCACTTGCAGTGTGTGGCATCTGTGACTGAAGCCACTATAGATACTGTCACCTCCACTTCCTGGGGATTGTGAGTTGTTCTTGGAGGACGTGATTATACAGAAGCAGTTTACCCGACAGTTCAGAATCTACCGTGTGGAGTGAAACAGGCAGGGCTTCACATCTTTTGTCACGTCACCTAAACTTCCAGGGCGTCAGGGCGCTTGCCTGTGAACCGTGGGTAATAACCATACCCGCTTGTGGGATTGTTACAGTAACCGGGTGAAATGTTTTGGGTGAACAATTTCCTGACATAGTAGATTCTGAAGTGTTGTTATTGCCCCTGTTGATAGGAACAAGAGAGAAAAAAAGGATAAAAGAGGTCCTGGTTGACACTGAGTGATTTTAATGGCTCTGAAAGAATAGATTAGAGGCTTTCTGAGAAATACTATTCCTCTAGTCTTCCTTGTGGAAATAGAGATGGGAAGCCAAATTGAAACTCAAGTGAGAGCCATCAAAGTGGGCCTAGCCTGGAGTCTTCAGAGGACGGGTTTTCCTGGGCAGAGGACACGCTTGGGGGAGGGAAGGCAATGGTTCAGAGCAGCTGAGGCATGCACCAGTAACTCAGGCGTGTTCAGCTCCTGAGCCGCCAGTGACGGCTGGCTATTGAGAGGCTTGTCCTCATGATGGTCATAGCTTTGTTCTGCCTGGATGATGAATCTTTCACTAACAGAACCAAATTACAATGGGTAGAGGTGAAAGACAGATGCTGTCTGAGGGGAAAAGTTCATAGCTGTTGCCATGGGGATGACCTTAAGAGTCTGGCCCAGGTTCCCATGGAAACCAGCCTCCAGATGCAGCCTTAACCACCCAAGTGACTATTTTTTGTCAATAGAGCCAAAGTAAGAAGTAGTTGAAGGGAATAAAAAGGGAATAGAGGGGCACTGCCTACCCCTCAACTCATTAACCACCTCCTCAGAGCAGCTCTAAAGCCGCCCCTTTGGGGGAAGGTTGTCTTCAGTTCATCTCTTTCTTTGGGAATCATCCGGCTCCTTTATATGGCTCTTCAGGCCCTCACAACTCCACTGATGGGAGAGAATGAGACTTAAAACTTTTCTAAAGGGTAGCTTCATCCTGACCTTGAACTCAAAATCCGTCCATTTGAAGACCCAGGCTAAAGTCATCACATGCTGTGAGTGAAACCATGGCAGTCTCTGTCCAGAGTGGGATTGCCTGCTTCTTCTTCCATTGCCTTTGCCATTCCTCTACTCAAGTGTTTTCATGCTCTCCCACTACCCAATAAATCAGCTCACACTGTTCCCCTTGTTCATTTTATCCTGAAAACCACACTAACGACTCAATGCAAGACTTCTCGGAAATTAATGTTTCTCACTCTCTTCCCACACGTCAATCAGTACAGCACTAGGTTATTTGTATGCTCTTTAGAAATGCCTAGGCCACCTTTTACACCTTTTATTTGAAGTGGCTCATTTTTTTTTCTTCCAAGTTTCCCATCCATCTTGACGGTCAGATAAACTCATAGTTAGTCTCTTGCCTGGGACATAATTTACACTCCTAGATTCTATGTTATTTATTTATTTTTAAAATTGTGTCTTTTTATCTTCACTACCCTACATAATGTGAAGATTTTCTGGGTAGGGATCACATCTTTTGCTTCCCAAAACCACTTTTCTAACTCCCTAAAATAATGCTGGGTATTCAGTGGCATCTCCAAACTTCTTCCATCTGTGGAGCAGTTCACTGCAATTAGCACTGGTTTAAGTGTGGTGAGAGATTTAAAGATGCAGAACATGGGAATCATCAAACAAGGCAGAGTATGCTTGGAATATAAAAGAAGCAGAATAAAAAAAAAATCAAATGTCAGGTGAAGGTGAGCACAGTTTAAAAGGGTGAGCCCATGCAGGGGGAAAAGAAACAGCTTCTTGGAAGAACTAACTTTTAATGCTGGTTTTAGAGGAAGCCTGAGATAGGTAAATAATGGAAGGTGGCACTCTAGAAAAACCGAAAGTGAATAGTTTGGCTGAAATCGATACAAGAGACTATTGAGAAAAGAGACTTAGAATGTGAGGTTGGCTACAGGGTGCCTCTAATAAAGCGATAAACATTTGTAATGAGGGAACCAGAAAAGGCTGTTGAGCAGTAAAGTGACAGCTCAGCATTCTGCCATGAAAAAGTGAATCTGGAAGGTTATGCTGTCACCTGCAGGGACAGCGATCAACTATCACAAGACTGATCAGAGTGGGCCTGAGGGAGATGGGAAACAGTGCCAATGTCTATTGGATTGGGGGCTCATTCTTTTCTTCAGAAATAATGATATTCAATTATGTCATTTAATAGGTGTCATGGATTACATGGTGTTCCCTAGAATATGCCAACGCGGCTACTCCGTGATCCTCAGTATTGTGTAGTTGTCCTCCATTGTGAGATCTGATGTATTTATTCTCCATTATGTGAAGTTTTGTGTAAATGTGATGTGATGTACAAATCATAACCTCTAAAGAGCTGCTGAAGAAGCCCGATGATAATTTAACCATATTGTCTCTTCCCTCCAATAGCTCACACTACGGTTAACTTACTCCATAGACCAGCTCTCCCACCATGCCATTCCAAGCCTTGCTGTCAGGGTCTCGAGCTCCATATTTGCCATCACTGACAATCTCAAGACGGTAGGAGTAGCCCACATGCTTTGCAATTTCTGCTGCCAACTCCACACAGTAGCCCTCATAGCGGTCATTGCCCTCAAACTGGTTGGCATTCTTCTTGAGCATCACATAAGGGTCTTCCTGGTAGAGAAAGGAAGAGGCAGAGGATGTGGGTTACGGGTTTCCCCAGGAAATCTTTGGCACAGAAAATGACCATGACATCAACATTAACCTCCTCTACGTTCTCTTAACCCCTAATACACCTTCTGAATTTTTGCCTCCTCACCTCTCCCCACCTCCCCCAGTGACAAGCTTCTTGGGTTAAAGAAACAACTTTATTAAAATATTGCCTGCGTCATAGCTTTTGGAATCTGGTTCTAAGAGCTCTTTACTTTCTAGCGGTACCCTTGACACAACTATCATGGCACAATTTGTGCCCAGATTTTCACTATTAATCACTGGAAATCATAGTAACTCCTCTTAGACCCATTTTGTTTACTGGACTTTAAGAAATTTCCTTTGAAAATGCCTCTACCAAAGGCACGTGGAGTATGAAAGCCACCATAACTGTCCCTCACACGTGGGGAAACTATGGCTTGAAAGAGGGTAATTATCACTAAAACTACAAAATATTGTTTACTGCCTCTTTCTGCCTACAATATAGTTATGGCAAGAGCAATGGTCAGCTTTAGCTCCTGGGGGGAAATCCCTGTGCTGGTGTAGCTTGAATCCCAGTTATCCCCGATAAAGGGACTGAGCACTCACTAGGATTGTAGTGACGATGTATGTTCTGTTCTGAACACTTGAATTATCACCTCCTGCTTGAGAATCTGTGGCTGCAGGAACAAACTTATCATCTTCATTCCAATAACCAATCTGTTAAGAAGAAGGCAGAGATAGAAGTTAAGTCAAGGATATAAGAGGTGCAAAAATTTCAGTCTGTCAGGGATAGACAAGGGAGGACCTCAGAATCATACGTGGACTACTAGACATACCTAATTCTAAAATATTGGTAGCTATGAACAAGAGGCAAATTCTACACGAACAATGATCTCTTGCCTACTGGGTGACCAGAAGAACTAGCTGGTGCCCAGCTACCATTAATGACTATTTTAACCAGGGGCACAATAGATAGTCCCAGATACAATGAGAGAAAAATATAGGAAATCTTACAAAAGGCCAGACTTATTGGGCCAGTTGAGACTAGACAAACTCCTGAGACCACTGCCTTGAGATATTCTTTTAACTTTGAACTAAAACCATTCCTGAGGGTCACAATTCTGTTACAACACAGATCCACTCATGACTACTGATGTTCTTTAAAGCAAAACTCATCTATGTAAGACGGAACAGCCAACAGCTACCCTAAAACAAAGATGAGAAGGTAAGAGGCAGGGCAGGGAAGTTAGATGATTGGAAATGAAACAACCAGAATGGAAAAAATGAGAATGTTGACACCTCATTAAAAAAAATGGACCAATGCCACTGAACAGTATGTGTAGAAATTGTCAAAAAGGAACCTCACTTGCTGTGTAAATTATCACTAAAACTACAAAATATTATTAAAATAAAACAAAAACAACCTAGAGGCTAGCTCATCATGTCTCCAGGTTCCCAGTGAAAATTCTGAGTTTAGTTTTGGAGCTGATCTTCGGAGGGATGAGATTACAAGTGTTGATGTGATCACTTTGGGTGCACTGTGATCCAGGGCCATGAGGATTGAACTCCCTGTTGTTGTTCATGAAGCCATCCCTTTTTCTCCCCCATATCTATGCACCCATTTCTTCCCTTATTCTGAGCTGAAATAGGAACCATGTGAGATAAATATTGCACTGCTTTTATTTTATATTTTAGGTTAGCTTTAGTTTTCCATTGAAATTTAAATTCCTAGATGGTAATTATTTTATCCTTTATTTCTCTGTAAGCAAATGTTACATTAAGCATAGCTAGAGCAGTGCCTCAAAAAGACTGGTTGACAATATGATTGAAATAAAAATATGTAGGCTGTTTTAACCCTGTTCATTTTCTAAGGTCTTGACTCTCCAATGGATCTCTATTTTATGTGAAACTCTAAATGAGAACAAGGGTGGTGTCACTTGGTGGGATTGAGAGAGATACAAAGAAGTAAAGAAGACAGTCGTTGCTTGTGAGACCAAACCAAAGACCTACATGGAATGAATATAAGACACACACACGTGCATGTGCCCCTGGAAGTGAGCAGTGGGTGATTCAGGTGGCTTGGGTATAAGCAGTCAAAGAACTAATAGCCTAGTGTGGGGTTAAAAATAAACATAAACCCATTGTCATTGAGTTGATTATAATTGCTAGTGACCCTATCTGACAGAGTAGTGCTGTCCTTCAGAGCAGTTTCCCTGTTGGTGCGGGAGTTAACATTGTGTTAGTGTCTACAAGGTTGGCAGTTCAAAGCCACTAGCCACTCTGTGAGAGAAAGATGAGGCCGTCTATTCTCATGAAGATTTACTGTCTCAGCAACTCTGTGGAGCAGGTTTGCTGTGTCCTCCAGGATTGCTCTGAGTTGGAATCAACTTGATAACAGTGGTTTCAGTTTTGGATTAGGTTCATCTTTACAGAAACAGACTGCTACGTCTTTCACTTGTGAAGTGACTGGTGGATTTGAACTGCTCAACCATTGTGTTCCCAGGGCTTCGAGGTAGTATGTACATTAAAAAAGGCACCAGGAGAAGGCAGAATTTAAGAGACATGTGGGATATAAGAAATGACCTGATTTCAAACTTTGAAAGTCACAGAAAATATGGATGAAGGTAGAAATCTGTCCTGATATGTACATTCTATTAGCCTTCGGAGGAAGATACAGTTGGCTCAAGGAGGCAGTGGGTTCTTGTGTCTAGGTAGCAGGGGCCTTTAAAAGCCAAGTTAAATGGTATAGGCTTTAGCCTGAGAGAAGCAGGCACTCATGGAAGGTTGGGAACAGCAGAATTTCATGGGAAAACACAAACAACAACTCTAGAGATACACAAAAGATATGTATATTCTGTATGAACATATTTAACACATCTATTAAATATGTGTGTGTGTATGAGGGGCTTTGAAACATTCATGGAAACCTTACATTATCTTTTAATTCTATTTTCATGTACTTTGTGAACCCCCCCTGCAGCTGTGTTGCAGGTACTATCATCATATATTTAGACAGTTGTGTTTTGTTTTGTGAGCGTTCTGTTGGCTGTAGAAGTTGAGGGGGACAAAATGGAGGAGAGCAGGACTTTATGTGCAGAGAGACGATTAAGTCTGTTAATAACAAGACTCAGCCCAGACTCACGGTAACAAAACACAGGATACATGATCAGCTCAAATGCCACCTTTATTCTTGTTGGAAAGAAAGAGTTCTTCCTGTTACCACTAATATGGAAGAAGAATGGATGGCTTTAAATCATTGTGTTCACGGAGAATGTGAAGTACACCATGGACTGACAGAGAATGAAGAAATCTGTCTCGGAAGAAGTACAGCCAGAATGTTCCTTAGTAACGAGGCTGCAGAGATTTGCCTTAGCTACGTTGGACCTGTGATTAGGAACGGCCAGTCAGTAGGTCCATACAAAAGAAGACCCTCAAGGAGATGGATTGGCCCAGTGGCTACAAAAAGAGCTCCAGCAGAGCGAGGCTTGTGGGGATGATACAGGGCTAGGCAGTGGCTTATGCTACTACCAAGGGTCAGGATGCGTGGGAACCGACTCAATGGCCGCTCACAACAAAACAACAGCAACAGCATTTACTATGTTCTTCCTGGGCTAGAGGTACTGGGCTGCTTTACAGTTTTTCTGCCATTTCATTTTCCTTTGGTGAGTTTGCTGACTTGCTCATGAATTCAACTGCAAGGATTTAAGCTAGCCCTGGATCCTGGCATCTGTCCCCAGAGGCTGCATTTAACTTCTATGCTGTTCTTGTGAACAGGCGTCTTGCCTTAGGTTGGGAATCATATTAGTTAGCTTTATTGGCACAGTGGGTAACAAGGTGGGCTGCCAACTGCAAAGTCAGCAGTTTGAAACCATTTGTTCCATAGGAGAAAGATGAGGCTTTCCATTCTGGTAAAGAGTTACAGTCTCAGAATCCACATGGGCAGTTCTGCCCTGTCCTACAAGGGCATTGTGAGTTAGAAATGACTTTATGACAGCGTTTTTGTTGTTGATGTTTTGGTTGTAGGGTTCTAGTCACTCTTCCAAACGTCTTTCATGTTTTACCATCGTTATCTTCATAAAAGCCAATCAAGTGGTAGCTCGTCATCATTCCCAGTTTACATATGAAGAAATGGAGGAGTGGAGAATTAAGGAAACTTTCCTAAAGTCATAGAGAAGCCATGGACCGAGGATCTAAGCCCAGGATGTTTGCCTCAGAGGCCAATGTCCTCTGTACTTTGGTGTGCTGTCAGCCAAGGTGAGTCTAATCCCATGAGAGTCCTGTGGTCTCACTGTTCAATGAAATCTACCTCTTCTCTTCATTCATTCTAAAAGCCCCGTTTTACCCCAGCACATCCTTTCATAGAGGCGATGCCCAGGAAATGTTTGTGGTAAGAGTGAGTGCATACAGGTAGCTGGGACCCAACCTAGAGTCATGTTGGAGCTGAGACTGTTCACAGGTCTGATGTGAGGAGCTTGTCTCTCAACACTCAATGAAGAATTACCCTCAGTATCAGCATATGGATTATGTTGCCTGTGTGGGATGCTTTTTGTCAATCTGGAAGAGATATTTCTCATATCGACACACACAAAAAGAAACTAGCCTTCCAGAATGTCAAGCTGGAAGAGGGCTACAGGATCATTTAATCCAACTTTTTCCTCTTAAAGAGAGGGAAACAGAGGTTCAAAAACTAAGGGGTTTGCTTAAGATCAATCAGCAGAACACTGTCTCATCTCCCAATTCCTGTATAAGGATAACATTTTATGCAAATCTAGAGGTTCTGTGGAGGCCCTTCATTGCCTTTGTGGGAGGTATAAGGAAGGAAATGGACAATTTCGCATAATTCCCCTTAAAAGTTCCTTTAAGGAGCTGTTGTTTCACAGGACAATGGTTTAACGAAGTATGTGATTTGTTATGATGCAAGCTTCTCTCTCTCTTTCTCATCATCTATCTTTTATCTATCTATTTAGATACTACCCATCCATCTATCCATCCATCCAACCACCCACCCATCCATCTATACATCCAACCACCTATCTATCTATCATTGCAAATTATAGTATTGTTCCTGTTGGGCAGAGGCAGCCACTGTGTCTATCGATCTCCTTGAGGTCTTATTCTTTTACACAGCCCATCCTCATATGTGTTGCTGTGTTTAGGCCTCCGGTTGTAGCCATTTGTCAATTCATCTTGTCCACGGTCTGACTCTGTTTCTGCTGCCCAACTACTTTACCTAGCATGACGTTCTTTGCCAGGGACTGGTTTTTCTTGATTACATGCCCAGAGTACCGGAGAGGAATATTATCTAGCTCTCAAAGAAGTATCATTTATGCAGCATTTCCCAAATCCATGTACTAATGAAATCCTTCTTTAAATGCTGCATGTCCTAAGCCTGACACAACACTCTTCTACTATCTTATTTTGATAAAAAACACACAAACGGAAATAAAGCAAGACAGTACAGATAGATTTCCATGGTTGAGAAAGAGACTTAATTTTTAAGGATAATGGTCCTTCAAGGTGAGTATCCTAGCCCTACTGTTAAATTGGAATCGATAAAAAGTACTCTATCGCTTGACTTTTATTTAGTTCTTTTCACGTCAAAAGATGGTAAAATGGTTAAATGCTGTAAACAGTCTTATTTGATTCCTCATCCTTTTGAAGATAAATTGAATATTATATTGTCATGGCCTGTAACGGCAGACTGATGCCAATATCCAGTGTAGCCTTCGTGTGAGCACGTAGGCTGAGAAATCTGGTCTCACACTTCATTTAGAAGAAAGATGGCAAGGAGTTTGGAAGAGAGCTTGCACTTCAGAAATGAGAGAAAATTTCCCTTTCTTCAGGAAATAGGCTAGATTAATATACAGCACTTTGATTCTCTACTGAGGATATGCAAGGACTTTGATTTTCTCTGAAAGTAAATCAGAGCTAGTAGTTTGCTAAAGATGGGGGTCCACTGTTCGGGAGAGGGTTTAAACAGTTCTGACAGTGAAAAGTCTTCTCCTGGGGCCACTTTTAAGTTTTGATCTTCAGGATTCCATCTATCTCTAAAGCTGCTTTGAATGCAGGAAATGAGACTGCATGATAGATCAGATTTTTTTAAGTGGATCAAATCTTAAAAGGAGACAATCATAGAACCATGCATTCAATTGATCTATCTTGTAGTTGTTAAATTGAGTTTATACATTTGCATTATTAGGCTATTTCTGAAGGCACAGCCCTTGGCCTCTGAAAATGTCATCCATAATAATCACTTTTAGTAAAAGGTCCATTGTGTTAAAGACAACTAACTGGCCATCTAATATTCTTGTTCACTCTCCATAGTTTGGAAATATTAGTAGGCAGTGACTCCCTAGCCAAGAACTACGTTTGTCAGTCTCCCTTGTATTTAAGTGGGGCCACATGTTTAGGTTTTGGCCCAAAATATAGAGAAGCAATTTGTCTCTCTTCTAGGCCGAACCCCCCAAATTTCCAGCTTGGTCTCTACTTCTTACTTCCTCATCTATTAGTTGATTGTTTATAGCCATAAAGACCCCCAAAGACAGTGATGCTTTCATGAACCAGAACCTCCAGTCCCAAAACAGGTGAACAAGAAACGAACTTTTATTGCATTAACCATCTAAGAGTTCAGAGTTTGTCTGTTAAAGCAGCTAAGGCTACCTTCATTAATACAGACAATTTGATGTAATTTTGTCTGAATTCTGCTTCAAATGTTTCATTAAATGTGCAAGCATTTTCCCCCTTCCTGGCAGGGTCTGCTGAAAGAAGGGACAGAGCACACCCAGCAACATTCAGTGTTGCCTATTCATTGAACACACAGCCAATTTTTACATGTGGCTGTACAGTTTAAGTACTGAGGACATAACAATAACACACATGTGGTTCCTGCTCTTGGGTATTCAAGGAAGCAGATCGCCAGGACTGTCTGCCAAGGATCCTCTGGGTGAACTTGAATTGCCAACCTTGTTGCTAGTAGTTGAATGCTCAACCATTTACTGTGTGTGTGTCCTCTAGGGCCTCCTAACACAGCTGTAGATCATTGTTGAACAAATGAGTGTGACTGCTTGTTCCAATAAAGCTTGTCCAATCACTTATTTCCATTTCCACTGATGACTCCAGAATACAAGTGGTATTCATCCAGTAGCCCCGTCCAGTCCCTCTCATCCCTCTAGTGTACATCCTAGTCCCTCTCCAAGGTGTTTTCCCACCACAAAAGCCAGGACAATAATTTCCAAATATATGTCACATTACATGGTTCCTCTGCTTCAAAGTTTCACTGGCTTCCTAGTGCATGCAAAATAAAATGTAATTTCTTACCTTCATCTTAAAAACCCTACATGTTGCTGCCCTCCACATCAACTCTTGCTCCCCTTTCTCTAGCTCATTGCTCTTCAGCTAATCAGACGTCCTCCACTTCCTTGAACACATCCTTTATTGTTTTCTCAGACATTTGCAACTGAGCACTTCCTGGACCCCCAGGGCTCCTTCATTCACATACCCGCTGGTTTTGGATCAATTTCTGACGCCTTTATAGGGTTTCCGTGACCACAAATCTTTATGGGAACAGACAGGCTCATCTGTCTCCAGAAGAGTGGCTGGTGGGTTTGAACTACCGACATTTGCTTAGCAACCCAACATCTAACTGATAGCACCACCTGTGCACCTTTATTCACATTGTCCTATGAGTAGATGCCAACTCACAGCGAGCCTGTTGGACAGAGTAGAACTGCCCCTGTGGGGTTTCTGAGACTGTAATTTTTTTTTATGGGAGTAGAAAGTCTCATGTTTTCCAGCTGGTATTTTTGAACTGCTAGCCTTGGTGACATGTTGGGTTGCGATCTGAATGGTCAGCAGTTCAAAACCTCCCCCAGCTCCTCAAGAGAAAGACTGAGCTGTCTACTCTGATAAACAGTTACAGTCTCAGAAACCCACAATGGGTCACTGTGCCTCAGCACTGACTCATGGTGGTGAGTTTGATTTTTCAGTTTTTGGCCTTGCAGGTCGCGGCCCAATGAGTAACTGCACACACCACTGAGACTCCAGATGTATTCATACAGAGAACCCTGAATCAGTGCCCCATGGTGAAGTGGCATCTCTGAATGGGAGTCCCCTAGGATTCTGTTTTGGCATCTGAAGCTCCTGAGCTTTTAGAACCGTCAGAACATGATTCTTAGACCTCACACGTTTCAGTAGACTGTCAGATTGAAGGCAGCTTCCTAGAGGATCTAGTGGCATGTGAGTGGGTGGGGTATAGTCCTAAGATGAGGAGTGTTTCCTGAGGCCTGGATCAGGAAGAAGCAGCTCCTCTTCATTACACACGTCAGGTAAGGCCAGGCAATGTTCCCCGGAATGAGCACAACTAGGTCACCCTCGGATCTGAGAAATTACTTTGCTAGGAATCTGAATGAGTAAAAGGCCTGCAGATACGGGCGTGCAGGGATGGATTTTCTGAAAGTCAGCTCCCCTGTAATCAAAGGATACTTAAGCCCACATCCTAAGGAAGGATTTAGTGATTGGAAAGTGAGTTTAAAAACAGCCTCAGGAACTGAAAAATAAAGCACAACCATTTGCTTGTGGGTTTTAAAGTTTGTCAGTTATTTCATTGTGCTGATTTATTCATGCCCTGGGCTCGTAGAGTCTGACTCACCTTGGCTCCAGGCAGACACATAATCCTTTTGGCCTATATTCAAATAAACAAACAAATAAGCCACAAACTAATTGTCCATGATGCCAGGGGTTACTTTTGTTAATTCCTTCTTGCAGGTCAAAGGGGAGATTGTCTCATTTGATGATGACGGTACCTCTGTGTCGTAAAGCAGCATACTGGCTCCCTTTTAGAGATGCTGTATACAAGCACCAAAAGGCCAAACTCAAACCCACTGCCACTGAGTCCACTCTGATGCTTGAGGATCCCAGGGCTTCTGTGACTATAAATCCTTACCAGAGCAGGTAGCCTCATCTTTCTCCTGAGTTGTGGGTTTGAACCACTGACCAAGCCTTTAACAGCCTAGTGTTTAATCCACAGTGCTACACAAGCTCCTTCAGTAGGATCCCTAGTAGCTCAATAAGCTGGTCAAGGTCACATGCCTAGTAACTAAATCCTGGTCTGTTGACCTCTAATGCTGGGTTGAGTAGGAGACGTTAAAATGTGCACATTCACAGGCATCAGCTCTGCTCTTCCAAAAGAGAATGTCCAGGGACCGAGGTCCAGGACATTCCATGTTTAACACATCCTCCAGGTCCTTCTTCTTTCCCTGATGTTTGAGAATCACTGTCTCTAATTCAGAAGAGAAGTCCTGGATGAAGAACCAGGGTCAGCCTGAAGGGATGGCACCCCTGCTCCCGACAGTAACTTTTAAGGACAGTCACAGCAAAGGGCACTCAGTCAATTTGTGAAAGCCCCTAACTCCCCGGCCACAGATGAAGTCCAAGTTCAGCGAAGCAAAGCAGGAGGTGGATGTGCTTGTGGAGGAGAACCAAAAAGAGTCCCCGAAACACAGAAAGCCAAGCTCACTCTCCTGGAGTTGATTCTGACTCATCACACCCTACAGGACAGGACAGAATGGTCTCTGTTGGGGTGAGACTGTAATTCTTTTGGGAATAGAGAGTCTAATCTTTCTCCCATTTGAGGAGGAGAGGATGGTGAAAATACCATAAATCAGATGACATTACATTGAGTGTCAGAGCTGAGCGAGATTGGGTCATCCAGCATCTCTCATGTGTTTTAAAGACCTAGAAAGCGGTAGCAGAAACCTACAAAGGGTCACACAATGAGGGGATGGTACAGTCGGAGGCAGACGTCTCCTGGCTCCTATTTTTCCTGGTTGGGCCACCACTTATTGTTGAGAGGTGTGTTGCCTTAGTTCTGACCCACAGTGATGCCCATACTTAAGATGATGGGACACTGACTTGCCATCTTCATTCACTGCCACGGAGTCCGTTCCAATACATATGGACCCTGTAGACAGGGTAGAGCTGCCCCTGTGGGTTCCCGACACTGACTTTTTGTTGGAGCAGAAGCCTCATCTTTCTCCCACTTGTGCCACCTTGACCATTATTGTAGTATTTGAAACCCTTGTTGTAGTCACTGTGTCAATCCATCTTGAATGGGGTTTCTTCTTTTTCTCTGACCTACCACTTAGCCAGTCCACTATTAGCATAGAGAAAATAACCGGGCTTTATTTTAACCCACTCCTTTATTTTGTAGGGACGGGAAGTAGAGAATCAGCATTCGTGTATTTTAATTCTGAAAATCACATCTGCTCGTACATAGAATAACTCACTGCCATCAAGCCGATTCTGACTCATAGCCACGCTATGTCGGGTTTCTGAGATTGCAAATCTGTATAGAAGCAGACAGCCTCATCTTTAGAAAGGTCAATGTATCCCACCAGGGACTAGGATGAATTCATTTCCCCCAGGAGGGAAAAGCTTATTTGGAGCCTTCTGTGGGACCACGAGGTTCATGCTCAACCATCGTCCCTCTAGAAGATGGCTCAAAGCCTAACACGAAAGAGCTACGACATCTATATTTTCAGTCTCAAGGTTTCAGTCACACCACACTTCTCCTCAGACTCTGACAGGAAGATGACCTTGGGCAGAGACCACATGCCTGGTGTCCTTTCCACGGGGCAGCAAAACTCCACTGGCCCTGTAGCCCTTTCCACCCCAGTCATCAGGAATGTCCTGATTGCATCCCTCTGATCTGCTTGGCTCTGGCTGGGGCTGCCACAGAATGAGCTAGAAACAGGGACCCAACAGGAGAGTGGGGGATGAGTGGTGTAGCCTGGAGCCCAAGAAACGATGCCTCACTGTCTCTTCAAAGAGATCAGTTGATGAAAGCTGGGTTCACAGGGGCCTTCCCACTGGTCTGAGTCCAATTCAGCGCTGTCTTCCATGCAGAGTGGAAGCCAAGGGGATCCTTACCTTTCTGATGCCGTCATGCTTCATTTCAATCACATGCAGGGTGTAGTTGGTCCGGCGTCCTTTCTCATTAAACTGTACGTTTCCTGTCAAGCCTTCAAAGCGCACCTAGAAAACCAAACAAGTCATGGAACAATGAATGCAGGGGTTGCCCTCCATGCTCGTCTGGTTTGTTCAGGAGAAGCACAAATCCAGAGCCTGAGAAAATTGCCTGGGCCCGGTCTTGGAGCCGCATGAATGGGAAAACTCTCATCCCTTGCCCATGGCAAACCCACACCTGGTGCTGTTGAGTTGACTCTGTGATGGCAATTCCATGTGTGTCAGAGTCAAGCGGAGAGTAGCACAGGCACTCCAGGGTGTTCAGTGTTTGATTTTTCAGAAGTAGAGTGCCAGCCTCTCTTTCAAGGCGTCTCTGTGTAGGTATTACTTTTTAAGCAGAATCCTCTTTCTCACTGAGCTAGGGGTCACACTGAAAACCTTCATGGTCCATTACTTTAAGCAAGCATTAAAAACAGGAATGGACACCAATTCCTAATAAAAATATACCATCACACCACCACCACCGCCACTCCACTGATACACACTGTATTATGAAGACATTAAGGGGAACCTGCGATGCTTAAGGACCTGGTTTCCATCATTGGTAAGTCAGGAGAAGGCTCAGGGCCAGGCACTTGCTCTGTGATGTCTATACTATGCTTTGAAATGGTTTCTTCATCCTTTTGTGAATCTCAAACAAAAAACAACAAAAACTCTAAACTCACTGCCATCGAGGTGATGCCGACTCATAGTAGCCCACTGTGCGTTTCCAAGTCTGTAACAGTTTATGGGAGTAGAAAGCCCCATCTTTCCCCCCCAAGGAGCAGCTGATGGTTTCAAACTGTTGATCTTGCAGATCACAACCCAATAATTGACTACTACACTGCCAAGGTTCCTTGGGAATGGAAAGATCTTCACTTCAAAAACCTGGATTTCACTTCAATCTGCCAGCCAAGTGACCTTGAGCACTGTATTTATCTGAGCCTCCTGTTTCCAAAATCCCTGGCCTGCTTATCTTACATGGCCTTTCACTTAAATGTGAAAGGCCTGAGACAGCTAGGGGCTCGGTTAACTTAAAGCAGTCTCACTAGGATACAACTGGATTTACATTGGACCCCCCAAAACATGCTACATTGGATGTCTCTCCACAAATGAGTCAGATAAAAGTTTCATGGCATCATATCTTTCAGATATTGAATGTCAAAGGATCAACACGAGGACCCAAATCTGTAAGTCCGCGTCTGTGGCTCTGTAAGTGACGTCAATGAACTTAAATTTGGACTCCAAAATTGAGAAGGTGTCTAGCTATCTAGCATCAGCTCAAGAACAGGAAGTTATTTCTCTGGTGGTGAGTCACAGCAGACCTAGAAATGCAGACGTGGACGCATTCGGGCTGCTAACTCAAATGTCAGGAGTTCAGACCCACACGCCACTCCATGGGAGAAAAGTGAGTCAGCTTGCATTCATAAAGATTTACATACTTGCAAACCCTCTGGAGCATAAAGCAGCGTGTTTATTTGCTTCTTCATTTTTTTTATGGTGACTCATAGGAGCCCAGGTGATACAGTGGTTGTGGTTTAAACCCACCAGCTATTCTGTAGAAGAATGTGACAGGCAGTCTGCTTCAGGAAGATTTAAACCTAGGAAACCCTATGGGCAGTTCTATTCTGTCCGATAGGGTCACTCTGAGTTGGAATTGGCTTGACAGCAATAGGTTTGGGTTTGGGAATAGTGATTCATGTTGGGTTCTCAGGACAGTGAATTGAGACTCTCTACAAATCTAGCCCTAGATCCTGGCACTGTTTAAATCCCATCTCCACCCCATCAGATAGCTTAAAAGGAAGGCTCCCAGTGCTTTATCTTTTTCTGACAGGGGCCAGCTCCTCCGCCTTCAGAAGGAATAAGAATAGCCAGAGTCTATATTAGAGAGTATGAGAGAGTGAGCGCATGCATGGTCATGTGTGTGTGTGTGTGTGTGTGTGTGTGTGCTGGGGGTGCCTGGGGGTGGGCCTTTTCTGAAGTTGAGCCTCTCATCATTTTCTGGTTTGAAGTCTCAGTGGGGAAGCCATGACAGGATCACAGAAATTACACAACAAGCTCTTTGCTTTTGCAGATGAAATCTGGAGGAGTCCCTGGATCAGGAAAAGTCTGGGTTGTCTTTGAGTTTTAGAGATGGGGGCTGGGGTTGGGGGGGAGAGAAATGTGCAAATCTTTCTGCACAGAATAAGAGAAGGAGCAGTTTCAGCCCTGCCAGCAACTTCACCTTCTCTTCACTTGGTCCTCCTTGCCATCTTGCCACCTACTACTCTATGGGGCAGGTGCCGTAGGCATTTAGACTCACTTGGAAAATCAGAATGGATGGCTGTGCAGACGACCGGATGGTGGATTGATTTACCTAAACCAAAGGAGGTGTTCTTATTGATCCAAATGGGCCTCTATTATTTGGGCCCAGTCTTTGTGTCGCACTAATCCTCAGAGTTGCACATTGGCAGGGAAGCCTGGTTAATCTCTACAACTCACTGTCCTTGTTGGCACACTGGACCGAAACATAAAAACAATCCCGAGGCTGGCCTCGGACCCGGCAGTGCTGGGCTTTGTTCGGTTGCACACAGGCTCGCTGTGAGTCGGCCCGCCTCCATGGCGCCTAACAACAACGGTTCGAATGAGTTATTTCTCAGGGTTTTCTTTCCAAAGGTTTAAATGACATAATTCATGATCAGGGCTTGGCCCATGTGGGGATTCAATATTTGCCAGCTGTTATTGTTATTACTTGTATGGCTGTTTTGTGTCTGGAATGCACTTTCATGAGTATTACTTCCTATCTGTTCTTCGGAAGTCCCGGAGGTGCACTGGCTGGAGATTATGGTCTTCCTTTAGTGGGAGAAAGAAACCAGTCCTCTGGGGAATCAAGTGATTGACTCAAGAAGGTCACAACTAGAAAGGGGCAGAGCCAGGGCTAAATCTGAGAGGTTCTCAAATGGGGCCAGTGTTGCTGTGCTAGGTGCTAAGGCAGGGCGCAAAAGCATGCCCTGCAGCGTGTTCCCTGCGCCTTCTCCTGCCACATCGTGTTAACACACAGCTGGACACTTTGCTCTATCGGAACCGGACTCTGTGGCTCTAGGCTAACGACTAAACCTCTGTGTTTTAGTTTCTTCCTCAAAGAACTCAGATGCTCATTGTATCATCTGGGACATAAATATTCAGTACATGTCAGTACCAAACCAGCTGCCACCGAGTCAACTCTGACGCATGGTGACCGCACATGTATCATAGTGGAATTGTGCTAAATAGGGCTTTGGGTGGCTAGTTTCTTGGAAGTAGAACACCGGTCTTTCTTCTAAGATGCCTTTGGGTGGGCTTGAACCACCTACTTTTTGATTAGCAGCTGAATGTATGGATTGCACCACTTATGGATAGTTCAGGAGTCTGCATTATTTAGATGGTGATGTGGTGGTAGTGGTGGTGCTTACTATGACGACTGTGCTGTGTAGAGTGGGTAGAATACTAAAACATCAAACCCACTGCCATAGAGTTGATTCTGACTCATAGCAACCCTACAGGACAGGGCAGAAGTTTCAAGATTGTAACTTTTTATGGGAGAAAATCTCATCTTGCTCCCACAGAGTGGCTCATGGTTTCAAGTTGCTGGCCTTGTAGTTAGCAGCCCAATTTGTAACCACTATGGCACCAGGGTAAAGGATGGAAAAATGAAAGATTTCAAATTGAAGCCCTGGGTCTGCTAAGTTGTTGTCTCAGTGCAGGGACTCTTTCAGCTGACACACATTATAGTGATTGTCACTTTTACATGACTTCCCCAGTGTCCAGTAAGGTTGAGGGTCTCACATACATAGTTCTAGTGACCTGAAGTTCCCTTGCATTTATGCCGTGTTTGTGCAGACAGTAGCTTATTTGATGTTCAAAGAAACTTAGTAGCCAGGGAGTTGTTTGCTTAGGTGTCTTTTTTGTTGTTGTTGTTGCTTAACCCTCCCCCCACCACCTATTTTAGAAGTAATATTATCGAGATTCCAAGCTTAAGGGACTTGTTTCAAGGATTCACATAAAATCCTTGTGGAGGCTATGAAACTGGAATCCTCAGTATTTAGTTCGAGAAGCCAAGACGTACACACAGTGAGATAAGTCAAAACTTCACAACCAAGCTCAATGCCGTCAAGTCTACTCTGACTCATGGTGACCCTGTAGGGCTGGGTAGAATCGCCACTGTGGGTTTCTGAGACTGTAACTCTTTACAGGAGTAGAAATTCTCATCCTTCTACCTCTGAATAGTTAGTGGCTTCAAACTACTGACCTTAGCAGCCCAACTCATAACCACTCTACCACCAGAACTTCTGGTGAGATCAAAGTATTTGAGAAATGGGAAAGGAGATGCCCAGAATCAACATTCAGTGATGGCAGGCAAGAAGATGCCCAAAATGGTTCAGCCACAAATCATTTTTTATAGAGCATCAGACTCAGAGGAAGGTATTTCTCAGAAATAGCTGCTTTACATAGGACCAGAAGGGTTCTGGGGTTCTGTTCTCTGCATCTATCAGAGCTAAGACCCTGGAACCCTCTGGGCCAGCATGACTGGGTTCAGACTGATGGAGACAGGGCCTTTCCGTTGATTTCTACTTCCTGGAACTCCTGAGGCCATTCTGGCACTCATCATTGCCCTCCATGAATGATGGAAAATTGACCTTGGGCTTCCTGTAAGTGCTATTGGGTGATAGCTCATAGTCTGCCATAGACTGTGTGTGTGATGAAGTACAAATGTTCTTTCCTGCCTGGTGCAGGGAAGGTGCTGGTTCATGTGGGTGCTCCTTGAGCCTTCGACACTGCTTTCCCTCTGCTCCTCAAGAAGCATCTCCCTAGTGGGTTCTGAGCATCTGAGGGAGACAGATAAGCCTCTTTTAGCCTCCAGCGACAGCTACTTCATTCAGCTGGGTCCTTCCCTTTCATTCCAGCTGGACCATGTCCTAGTTATTTTAACTAGCATGTAGCTCAGGACCCCTGGATAACTTCCACTTTTCCACCCGAACAATGGGAAGCCTAATCTTGGCTCTGTCTCATGCAACTCCCCCCTTTTTCCCGGAGGCTTTTGCTTCCCCCTTTGATTTCCAGCCTTGGATCTGATATCTTCTGCTACCTCCATTTAGGGTGACAAGTAATAGGTGGGTCTGAAACCTTGGGATGGTGCAAACAGTTGCTGTGGCTGCCACTACCGGAAAGATTGGAGGCTTGAGTGACCCAGAGGTGCCATGTCAAACCACATGGAAAAAAACGGAAAACCCTCCAAAATGCAGCTCGACTTTGATACACACAGATTCGAGAATTAGTTTTCTTTTTCTTTCTTTCTTTTTTTTCAGTTTTCTCTTTCAAGGAAAAATGGCATTTATTTTTTAGCCTAAGATGGTTATCTACAAGTATCTAGGATTATCGACTCCTGCTCCTCCTTAACATCTTGCCATCAGAACCCTTTGTTGATACATTTAAAATAGATGACCTCATTATCTCTAAGAAATACCTATGTCTCATGACCTGAGTTGGGGAGCTGGGTCTTTTCTGCCAGCAGAAGCCGACACACAGGCACCTAATGCGGCCTCCTTCCTGGAGCTCCCAGGGCTTCCAGGATGTGCGCTCATTAATATTCTGAACAGTCCCCAGGATGTCAGGAAGCCAGCAGACCAGCAGGCTGATTGTCTTCACGCTGCTGGTGGGGAAGTTGTAGGAGGGTGAGGGGGATGGGAGGCGCAAGGATAATACCCAAGCATATGCTATTGCAGGTTGGGCCCTGCTCAGACCCCCCTCCTTACACTTGCCTGGGACTCAGTGGCTTCAGATCAGCACAGCTAAGCACAGCCAGAGAAGTAGCAAGTCGATGTGGGGTTGAGTTCTAGTGTCATCACTAACGAGCTCTATGACCTTAGGGAAGGTTTGAACTGACAAAGCTTAAGTTTCTCCATTCATAAAGCCCGAGTAATAAGACAATTTACCCCAGAATGTTATATCGAGAATTTATATGAGATCATTCATTTCAAGGATGATTAGAGCCTAGTACAGATTGAGCTCTCACCACATAGGGGCTCATATTATTATCACCCCCTGCATGGCCCAGACCCCTACTAGGCTGCCTATTTTAGGCAGTTGGTGGCTGAGCTTCTAGGCCCGACTCACAGACCTCCCACTGTTGACACAAGCAAAGGCAAAACACATAGCCACGGAACCTTCTAAAGGCCACGGCATCAGAAGTCTGTATGTCCCGAACAAGGGCAGACAGCTGCTTCCTGCTGGCATGGCCATTTCAAGAGCTGGGACTCAAGGTGCATTGTCATGACTGTGGGGAAGGCCCCCCCAGAGGGCACTGCTGACTCATAAAGGTCCCTGGGGCTGTAGCTCTGGTCCATGGCAAGAGGAGGAGCCCTCGATGGGGTCTGGCCAGGCTCTGCGGCTAAGCTGTCTTGGGGCCTTGGATGAATCTCTGCCTAACCTGGGTGGGCTGCTTCACCTAGAAAATGAGGGGAAATGGGCACCAGTAATCTCTAAGACCTCTTTCAGCAATCCGTTCCATCAAATTCTAGGCGCTGGACAAAGATTTGAAAAGGAATCTGTTAGAACAGTGATCTTCGGATCAGAAGCTTTTGTGTTTCAGCAGGCTAGGTTTTCTCCTCCTCCCAGAGAGACTGGTCGTGTGGACAGTGTGTGTTCAGTAGCTAGCTGGAAGGTTCAAACCCCACCACTCCTGCCCCCAATGGGCAGAAGCTCTGTGGAAGAAAAGCCTGGCGCGTGCTTCCAGAGAGATCCCAGCCAAGAGAACCACACGGAGCAGCTCCACGCTCTAACACACAGGTCAGGATGGGGCAGAAATATCAGCTGGAGGGTCTGGGGTTCATTGATTTGCTTTTCTAGAGACTGAAAGAGCTTCTTGAGGTTTAAGTCTTGCCTTCTCTCTCTTATGCTCCTCAGGGCTTGGCCCGAGGCAGCAGGCAGGCGCAGGGCCGGACTCCAGAGTAATATTTTTTTAAGAAACAGTTGCTGACCAGGCGATTCTGATTCATAGCAATCCGTTGTGTGCCGGAGCAGAACTGTGCTCTGTAAGGGTTTAAAAGGTTATTTGTGTTTGTTTTTTTGTACGTGGGTCATCGAGCCTTTCTGGAAAGGTGCCGCTAGATGGACTCAATTTCCAGCCGCTCGGTTAGCAACTGAGGGAATTAACCTTCTGCACGACCCAGGGACTCCACAGCAAAAGGAAAGATGGCATTACTCTTTTGACTGCATCAACCTATTTCTTTCCTAACCCCACTGAGGGCAGAGGCAGAAGAAGAATATGAACACATTAAAATAAGAACGATGCACATTATTAGATCATGGGACAAAATAAGTATTAGACAATTAGTGCCTGGAGCCAGTTGAGATCTGGGAGTCATCTTTTCCTCCTCATTTTCCTAGAAAAGGTACAGGAAGTCCACAAAGGATCTGAAGAAAAACCTGAACAAGACTTTCAGCATCCCCTTGAGAGTCAGGGGCCTTTCCTGCTTAATCATTGTCATTGTAATGTCAGAATATCTTCCAGGGCGTCATTAAGATGGGAGAGGCAAGGAAGCTGGGAGATTGGGCAGGTAAGGGCCTGCCCTCAGACCTTCTGAAACCAGTCTCACATTGCAAATAGAATCTGTCTCGACAGTGGAGTCTGGGCGAACATTTTAAATAAGACTGGGGCAGGCGCTGCACCTTGGGCAATCATTCTGGAAGCTAGCTGGTGTCTGCTGTTGGCTGTCCAGCGAGGCAGGGGTCACCCTGCACGGGAACTTGGAAGAAGGCCGAAATGGCTTGCTCCTCCTGTAGTCGCAGATTCATGGTTGGACTCTGCTCCAAAGGAAAGGACCACATTCTCTCCTCTACCTAAAGGCACATCATCAGGGCTGAGGAACAGCTGGTAGCAAGCTCCTCTCTTTCCCCAGGTTGTGAAAATTGCAAGAGCTGTACACACGTGGCTGGAAAACAAGTGGGAATAGTTGTCCATTTTGCTCTACATTTCTCCCTCATTCAGAAATGCTCCTCACTTCCTGGGAGCCCAAATACACCTTCTGTTGAATGTATTTTTGAGAGCAAAGCTGGTCTTATGCAGGCAGTTCTAATGGAGGCTCTGTATGTGTGTGTCTGCGCCCGTGCAGGTTGGGAGTGCAGGTAGAGAGAGCTGGGTGGGTTTCTGAGGGGCATGGACATCAAATGATTTTGCTTTTGCTGGCTTCTCACTGTGTCAGATGCTCTGTCCACCTTTCATGATTGGCATTGCTCTCTCCCTCTGGTTCCCCTAGGAAATCCAGCCTATCTCTCAGGAGACACCAGCGACATCACATGGTGCTGTCTGTCAACAAGATGACAATCATAGACTGGTTTCAAGGTACTTGTAGAGCCCCACTTCAGAAAGACAAAGGTGTTAAAAGCTGAGGATCAGTTCTCAGAGTCTTCTAACGCAGGGATGCTAAATATGTGAACCACACAGTGCACTGAGCCCTGGTGATGCAGTAGTTGATGTTCTTGGCTGCTAACCAAAAGGTCAGTGGTTTAAACCCACAAGCCATTAGAAGGAAAAGCCATGTGGCAGTCTGCTTCTGTAAAGATTGACAGGCGTGGACACCCAAGAAACTGCTCCCCTTTGTCCTAAGGGACTCTCTGACATCAGATTACCTATACCACCGCCTCATCCTGCCTTCAATCCGACATCACTAATTGAATATTTATCGTGTCTGTGTTTACATCCTCCACGCTCCCTGTTGTATTTGGATTTAACCTTAGAATTTTGGCATCCTTCTTCTTTAACTCTCCTGAAGTGCAAACAGAACTGCTGGCTGCGATATTCAGTCACTGGACAGTGCAAGTGGTTAATGAGCTCAGGTCCTCACCGAAAACTTGGGGTTTGCAAACCTCAGGGGACTACATCTCTACTCTGACATGCCTGGGGTTGTCATGAGTCCAGTGTCAGTCAATGTTAAGTGATTGGATCATAAGTGTTGAGAAACTTTCAGAAGCTCCCCACACATTAAAACGACAAACAAACAAGCACATACTAAGCCAAATAACCCCCAAAACCCATTGTCACCGTGTTGGTTCTTACACATAAGTTTTCCAAGACTGTCAAATCTTTAAGGGAGCAGACAGGCTGCTGGGTTTGAATCACCTTGAGGTCAGCAGCCCAACACTAAACCAAACTTCCTGTCATCGGGTCAATTCGGACTCACCCTGACCCAGCAGGCTTCAGTAGAACTGCCCATGTGGATTTCCAAAGGGGTCAATCTTGCTAGGAGGAGAAAGCTGCATCTTTCCCCTGTGCAGTAGCTGATGGACTTAAACTGCTGACCTGGTGGTCAGCAGCCCAACCCGTAGTCCACTACGCCACCAGAGTGTGTGCCCTCATCGGGGTGCACAGAAAGCAAAGCTAAGGACGAATTCCAGGGAAATCAGAGGATCTCGAGGCGACTGATCCAATCATGTAGCGACCTCTCTGCACTTTTCAGGTTACCTTTCTGAACATACAGAGTCACCGGCTTTTCTGTTTGAGCATATCCTTCGACAAAATCCAGAGGAAAGCTTTTGATGCCGTAGCATTCCCTCCCATCAATGTCTCCATTAGCTTCCATGTATACAGAAAGCCTCAGACACAAGGCAGTGGTTGT